>NC_143018.1:54064891-54681766 GCF_055824585.1 Amblyomma mixtum
GGCAAACGGGGATATTTCCACGAAGCTGCATTCGCACCACTACGAGCGTGCGAGTCTGAGGGAAGAGCATGTAGTACTGATTGCATTAAAAATGTCATCATCATTGACATTTCTCGGAACCGCAGGAAGAAGGCGCTCGGCACTAACACATGTCTCGCAACCTTTCTTAGCGAATGCAATGCAATGTAATTAGTAAAGTATGCATAAAAAGGAACGTAACAGGCACAGGACTTGAGAAGTGCAGAGGGCGAGCGGTAACTATTGATTGTAATATTCATACACATTGAATAGCTCTTTGACTCCATGCCAAACGGTGAACTTTTTCGTCTGGTCAGCGAAGTTATCGATTTGTCCGGTGTCGTGGCATGCCAAAACAACCGTAGCATTTCTGAGACAGCTTTTTGGAGCTTTTAAGATGCTACCTCTAAGGAACCCTTGTAATCAATGCGGAAATCTGGGCTAGTTGGTGTGTCATAGTTAATTAAAAGACTAGCGCATAAAACAAGGACAAAGACATAGAAGGAGACAGGACGAGCGCTCCTCCTGTCTCCTTCTACATGTCCGTGCCCTTGTTTTATGCGCTAGTCTTTTAATTAACAATGAACCCTTGTAAAATTTCACGACAGTCTGTAAACCCACAAATAGGGTGTTTGTATAGGTTCATTTGTAGTGCCCGTCCTGTGTGAAATTTATCTGGGCAGGTTTGAACGACAGCTGCAGCATCAGCTTAACGCTGCCTATTTTGGTGTTTAAAAAGTTTTAAAAGACTACACAGTGACGTCTCCCGTCGCTCTTGCCTGTTCATTTACACCGCCGAGAAACAATAGGCTGGTTCACTTCACTCAATGTTGGGACCATCGACAACCAAGCGCTAGTTTATTGTGTCATTTTTAAACAACCGCGATTCTGCCGATGCTGTAAACAGAAAGTTGTCCTTCGTGATCTCGCCTTGCAGCATTGTTTGAGGCGCCCCCTTAATCATAAAAATCGCCATTAAGCAGTCCAGGATTCATGGGTTATTGATTTCAGTAAGTTTGGACTGCAACATGCCTCTAATTTATTTATTTCTGTGCCCACCAGTGATGTGGAAGTGCCAGCTTTATGTTAAGAAACAAGGTCCATCTCCACCGTTAATTTATTACTACCCTCCTCCCCCTCCCCCAAGCAGAACGACACCATTTCACCATTCCTGTTGCTCCGCACAAGTTTAATAATGCTGCTTGGATTTTTGCGATCACTATATATTTTGCGATTATTTCTTTTACTTCCTCTCTGTTTGGAGTAGCTATTCTTTGTTGCCGGAACTCGCTAGTGACAGCGTCGTTTAGCTTCTCTCGTCATGTCACAAGTCACAACTGCTAATAGTAGAATGGCTAGGGAATGAATGGGAGATATAATCGTTACAGAATATAGTCCCTGCACACTGCGGACACCCACAGAGGCATTTTCAAGCAAAACCAAATTCAGGAAGTTTTTTCGCCTTTTTAATCCTACTGAGGTTACTGTGTGTCGCTGTACATTTTCTTGATGTAAGTAAGTTTTTTATTTGGGACAAAATTTACAAAAAATTCTCTCCTTGGTGATTAGGCTAAAGGCGGTTTCCAGCCTGACGAGGCCATCCCACCCTTGACAGCAGAGGCAACTATTTACAGGGTTTGAAAACACGTGTAAAAAGTACATACAAACAGATCGTAACAGTGAAATTATAGACATTGCATTTAAACCACGTATGTACAACATGTTTGCAAGAGACAAAAAGATACAATAGTTTGAAATGCAAACAAAGAAAATGGCAGCTTATGTACATTAGAAATAAAATAAATCGGTATGTGCAATACCGAACTCACTGCCTCCGTTAGTTGTTGCCCCTTCACCTTATTTTGCCTTTAAAAGCGCGCACATCCAGACGTCGTAGTGCTCAGATTTGACAGCTGATTAGTTTCATTTTCATCAACGATATGTCCACTGCCTCTGCTCCTTGAGCGACGCGTCATCGTTGCGATAAAAGCTGACCTCTCGCTGTGCTGATCATACACTTTTGGCTTGCGGCTTCTGGGGGTTTACCGTCCCAAAGCGACTGAGGCTATCAGGGACGCTGTAGTAAAGGGCTCCGGAAATTTCGACGACCTGGGGTTCTTTAACGGGCACTGACATCGCACAGTACACAGGCCTCTGGAATTTTACCTGCATCGAAATTCGACCAACGTGGTCGGGATCAAACCCGCGTCTTTCGGCTCAGCAGCTGAGTGTCATAACCACTGAGCCACTGCGGCTGCCTTCGGATCATACACTGAAAATTTTAGTTGCGTGTTCATCGTGTATTCGGAATCAGCTTTACCGTGGTTTCCGCACGACGTTCACCCTCCGCAGCAAATGAGGACTGGACGCGTTGCAATCTTTAAAATGGCTGTTTAAAACGGAAGCATTACAAGTACTTGTGGCGTTATGCTTATGTAACATATCGAGGCCTCGAAAGGGCTTTTAAGGCGAAAGCCTTTAATGGCTCATACTGTCGTGACCAAGACGTGTTAGCAAATCTGTCCGCGTTTCAGATTGGTTGAAATGGTCGTGACGTCACTGCGCGCGAATTTTGACGGGTGTCCACCGAAATATGCGAGACAGTTACTGTGCAATTTCCTTTCCTCAAATACAGTTTCCGACTGGTGTCCACCAAGATATGTGAGACAGCTACTGCGTAATTTCTTTTCCTCAAATACAATTTTCATTTTCTTCATTACGGCCCCTCTTCTTTCACTCTCACTTCCTCCCTTCCTGTACGGTGCGGTTCAGGTGTCCACCGAGATGACGGAGAATTTACAGCCCCATTTCCTTTCCTCAAAAAACGTTGCGTTCAAAGGGCATTGCATCACGCCGAACGGGTGGTGGCGTTCCGTGGACACCCTGGAAGCGCTACAACACGCTGTAGAGTTCCACTCCTAAAGGCGAAGCTTAAGCGTCATTAATTGGCAGTTAATTAATGCACCAACAGAATGTGAAGTGGACAATTGCGTAGCAGAATGCAGCACTCAGGCTTTCGCCTTTCGCCACTTTAGCCGCTTAAGTTCCTCGTAATTTTTATCGTATTTTCTCTAGTTTATGTTCAGGTAATTTTGTTTACATTAAGTTTACGTCAAGAGATAGGAAGCGAGCACAATGGGAACAGAGAGGAAACGGTGGGTTAATGAGGTCCTAGTCGAAATCAAGAAGACTGGGCTTGGGCAGGGCATTTAATGCGAAACCAAGATAACTGATGGTCGTTAAGGGTAACGGGCTGGATACCAAGAGCAACGAAGCGTAGCAGGGGCAGCATTAACTTAGGTGGCCGGATGAGATTAAGTTGATGCTGGGGATCAGGTGGTCGTGGCTGGCACAGGAGAGGCAGGGTAAATTGGGGAGATATGGGAGGTACCTTTTTCTTCCTGTGGGCGCAGTCGGGCTGATAATGATTATGATGAATTCAGTTTCCTATGGTTGTTTTGCTCACAACAGGCACTTCTTTCTGAAGAAGAAATTTTCACAAAAAAAGGGAAGCCCAGGCTACGCGCCGCATATGTTTTGCATTTATATCACCGTCCACACAATAAAAAACAGCACTCAATGTCAGCGTTGTCATTCCTAATCATGAGTTCAGAGTCACTGGCACGTCTTTAGGAAGAGTCGTACTACCTACTTGAGCCTTTTTACATATATTACGAGGTCCTCCAGCACATTAGTTGTGTGTCAGCTCCTGCCAGAGTGTCTGCATCTCGTGTTCCCTTCGTCCAGTGACATATTTCGCTTTGCCAGGACGCTCTGTGTCGACGGGAGAAGTGTCAGGAAAACCACGGAAAGGCGGAGTCACTCAGGAGTTGGTTGTTTTGCATTTGTTTAACCACGCTTTGGCCCTCGCTGATGGCATGGGCGAGGAGAAGGAAGGAGGATAAATAATAATGCACCGGAGTTTGGGGTCTTTAGGAGCAGCTGGTGATGAAAGGTGCAGCACTCTTGGAGGCCACAAAGTTTTGTTCCCTGAAGTTAGGCTTCGCGTTAGCAGAGTTGCGTCAATCCTAACTTTTTGTTTTTGTTCTTGCTAATTGCTTCTATAACACGTCAGACTCTCTCCTGAGCGGCCGTCGTAAAAAAAATGAAAGAAGGAGAATAACAAAACTAGCCTTTTCTTTGGAACATTAAAAATATGTACCAAAATGAAAGGTGCTAATAGAGCTAATGATGTCAAGTATGATCGCGAATTAATAATTAATTATAGTTTTCAAGTTTTATAATTTAGCCTTCCTTAAAAAAGAAAAAGTGGTGTTAGATGTGGAGCAAGAAGCCTTTTTACCTTTCTCATTATGACGACACGAATGGCTAGAGAAGTGGGCGGCCTAAAGTGTAGTTCTCTAGCCTTCCTCTGTGTCGACATTTGGAAGTTTTTCTGCTTTACAGGAACGTTACGTGCACTAGCCTTCTCTTTCCTGGGACTTCTCTGGCTCTGATTCCCCTTACCGTTGTTTAGATGGAAATATCACTCTACCAGTGCCTTTTCACGAAGCAGACGTGAAGTTATAAGGCAGCGAACAGTCGCTGCGGAAGGGGGTTTGCAATGAAATTTCGGTATTCTAGGCGGTAAATTTTTTTTATTCAGCAGCGCTGTGCTGTTCATTGTGCGGTGCGAATGACTTAGAACAGATTAAACCTTAGGCTGAGTTCGTAATTCAGTTTGACGCTAGGAACGTTTAATGCAGTTTGGGTCACAGAGACGATAATGATGATAATAATCCGTGATCAGCATATTCATACTTCATATTGTGACGCATGTGGCAAACCGTTTTCACACGTGTAGGAGGGACGCCCCTCCACCTTCATTCCCAAAATTATGTGCAACTGCGTCATACAGTCGTACATGTAGGGACAGTCTATTACTAGTTTTTGATCGTTGACTTAACCTTAGGTTTCTCTGCCTGTTTGGCTGCTCTGCGGGTACCAAAAATGTAGTCTGTGGTATTTGTAGTCGCGTCTGTACGGTAGTATACACGATCAACTTATCAAAGAATCTTCCTGGAGCATTCCCAGCACCAGAGACTTTATTCTCCCTGTATATATGAATGTCCTCCCTTGGCATCGACGCTGTGAAGGCCCACCGGTTAAAGGCAGAGGCGCTCAGCACTGTGCGCTACTCAATTTCAATTCCATACACACAGCTCTCGCGTATACATAAAATTGAATAGCTCCTTGCACGGGTGCAGGCCGCATATCTGTCGCCTGTATCACGCGTCAGGTGGCGAGGCTGACTGCCCTGAACTGCGCAATTTGGAGGCGCTTGACTGAACCGATTCGTGAGTTTTTTCAAGCATGATGTCCTGCGGGTGCAGCTGATTGGGCTTCACACAAGAGCTCGTAAAACGCTGCCATCCCTGCGTACCATAGCGGGCTCGGGCAGTTACGCTCTAAATTTTGTGAAGCTGGATCTCATGATTCTCTGCAGAAAAATTGTTTTCGCTGTTCTTTTTGATGTGATAGGATTAGACCTCAAGGTCGAAAAAATCTGTCCATTGGTTCGTCTGTCGTTCTGAAGCCCTGGTTGTCAGGTGCCAAGGTGGACAGAGAGAGAAATCTCCTGCCGATAATTCCCCCTTCCTTTTCTTTATTATGCGAAGCTGTGGATTAAGTTACGCTAAATAGTTACGTCAGGTATGTAGTTTCGTTCACACAGACCAGAAGTCAGAACACTTGAACCACAGTTAATATTACAGTACTATAAAAAATTGTGCGCATCGCTGTTCTTTATACTCTTATCTGTTCTTTAATACTATTTTTGTTCTACAAAAGGACCACTATTGATGCAGTAAATTTGCTTGTATGCCGAGTTGTGGGGTCTCTCCTTTATTAAGAATGTAATGAAAACCCACGCCATAGCAATAATCACTTTTGATTACAAAGCACCCATAAAAGAGCTTAGCGTCGTAATGTTTGCCATGAAGCAGTACGTCTACAGCCCCTGTCAAAAGTATACAACCCATGCCGTTTACTTCTAGTCTGTTTAGCGGGGCTTACTAGCTCATAAATTAGTCCACATCTTGGACCATATAATGATGCAAAGCCATTCCTCTTTCGAGAAATTACTGTCTCTGAGGATGCATAACGAGGAATGCTCCAGTCCTCACAAGCAAACTCCTTAGGCTGTATACATTTTACGGGGGGTGTATACATAATATTTCTCACAAAAATGACACGAAGCTGCAATAAGAACAAAGCACCGCCACTCTGCAACGAGGTGCAGACTCTAGGCGTCCTGCGATGAAGTTTGCCGTGTCGATTGCAGTGCCGAAGCACAGCCCAGAGGAAAGGGCAAACGCATTTACGCGCGCAAGTAGTGCCTTTTAGTCAGCTCCATGCGCTTATAGACATAAGCTTCCAAGCCCTTTCGAAGCCACGCGTGGTGAGCTTCACCTAGCCGGCCTATGTTAGAGTACATAGCCATGAACGTTATCTGCCAGACACGCGCATATAATCGTTCAGAATGTGACCTCGCATTTTCCGCGTCATAATAGGCTGATGGCAGCTGTCTTGAGGTGCATACTGTAGCAATTGTAGCGTCGCGTAAGAACTGTAAGGCTGCCAATTCCGAGCCGTAAGGCTGTGTTTGATGTGCCTATTTATGCATAATCTCCCTGTCATAATCTCTCCCTGCCATTGTGGGCGCTGTAGGCACGCCCCATGGAAGCGGCGATTTCACAGCACGCGCACAGTCAACTGGTGAAAGAGCAGAGGGAACACTATATTTGCTTTGTGCCAGAACTAAACTGCCAGTTCACCACACTGAGCTTCAGCATAATCGTCAACTGACTTCGTCGTTATCCCGCCAATGAAATTCTGAGCACGTCGATACTGCACTAGCAGTACAGTATTTCTTCCCTCGCTCTCCCTCTAATTCAAAGACCACCCCCACACTTCTTGCAGGCCTACCTAATACTTTCGTCTTATGTAATTTCCACTGAAGTTTCACCACTTCCACAACCCAAAACTTTAAAGGGGTAAGAAGCGACGGAAAGCTCCAATTATGACCCCGACGTGACTGACTGGCTATCGCCATATCTATTAAAGTTCTGATTTTATATAATCTCTCTTTCACAAACCTGTTTTTTCTTACAATGTAATGTTTATCACATGAAAAGAGGACCACGTTGCTTGAATCTTCCGCGGGAATGTAACGAAAGGAACAACACGACAAAAGAGCGGAAAAAGGTGCCGAATGGTATCATTTTAATTGTCGTTCAAAATGCGTTTCAAATAATAAGTAAACTAAGTGCATTTTGTGGCTATCGAATTTACAAAGCAAGCAAAAACCCAAACAAAGCCAAGCTTAGCCAAAGCAACTGGTCCGCACTGGAACAACAAGTCGAGGCCATCTGTTGCCACCGGCGTGTGTCGTTACGTGCAATGCTTCTTTCCAAGCAACGCGCAGGAACTGAGCTCCAACTTCAGAGCTGTTAAAAACATGTCCCTAGCAAAGCCTTGCATCTCGTTTCAGCACCGAGCAAAAGCATTCGATGCTCTTCTTTTTGCGTTCGTGCGCCATTACCTTTATTTCCTCGTATTCAGAGCAGCCTCGTGTCGATAACGCCTCGTGTTCTCGCCATCGCTGTTGGGCGTGTTTGGAGAACGACGGCCGCGGAAAGTGCGGCTTATTTCAGAATAACACGAACAAGAACAATAACAAAAGCATTGGTCCAGTTATATAGCATGCAAGTAAAATGCGGAGAACGGAGCAATTTTTGTTCATGGGATCGGCAGAAAAGAAAATAATGCCAATGTTTCGTCCTAAGCTCTTTCTTCGCCCGCGGCGCGGTCGCCGAGCTGCGGCGTATCCCCAAGGGAGAGCTTTCGCGAAAGCGTGCAGGCTCTGAGAACGAGGATCAGAACTCGGTGCCGTTCTTGCTCGCGACGTTGGCGCCTTTCTCGCATACCTCCAATCTTTTCCAATTCGGGCACTCGTGTCGCCACGTGCGCGCTTGTGTCCGCTCGTGCGACTCCAGGGCTTCTGGAGATTTTCTGTTTTTTTCACCACTTTTTGGCGTTTCTAGTTTGTTTTCTGACGACAAGGTGTCGCCACAGCCGACCACTTTTTCGCTCGGCGTGTCGGCACCGGTCGGATAGTTGTCAAGACAACTGGACAAAACAGCATGCGACCAAGGAATGAGGAGGAACGGTGTGTGAAAAGCAGAAAGCGAAAGTGCCGACAAAAGGTTGATGGTTCAATCTGCTGGAAACCAGGAGCTAAATTGAAGTTTCTTTCTCTTTGTGTGGCTTTATAGCGATATTTGTCGTTTCTTCCTTTCTTTTATTGCTTTCTCTCTGCATTTTCTTTCTACTTTCTTGCGATTCTTATTTTCGACAATAAATGCAGCGACACTTTCTTTACTTCTGGATTTTTGTCGTTCGCGCTTCACCCTATTTGCAGTTCGTGATCTTTAACATTAATTGCGCGAAAATTATTGCAGTTTGGAATCGAGTTCTATATTATCTTATGTTCTGAATGGATAGCTGTTCGGAATAGCCCGTCGATTCTCTCATCCTTTCCCTCGGGAGCCTGTTCCCCTTGAACGCACAGACCCTTCGCGAATTTTGTTTTCTTTCTTTTAAGCTCGGTCTTGTCCCCCTCTTGGTATATCCCGCCAAAGGCCTCTCTTTTGTCCTCCTCTGTTCTATCCCCCTTTTTTTTATATATGTCACCCTACATCTTGTTTCCAAATTTTTTGTTCATTTAGGCGTGGTTTCCAATTCTTCTGTGTTCTGCCGCTCCTTCAACTTGAACCTAATTGCGCAAACGTTACAGCTGAATTTTTTTTTCTGCTTGCTTGATTGCTCCGGGTCTTTTGCGAGTGTTGGACTTCATGAGACTTCATGCACATAGCGGTTGACAAGTCAACGTGTCCTTAAGACAGTTTCCAACTAGCCGCGATCCAGTCTTCTGACATCTGCGTTTTTTCTCGCCTTTGCCACATTGTCTTCGTGCCGTCAGTGATGACAGCGGTAAATCAATCTACTTGCTGGTCGATATTCAGCGAAAGGCGGATAATGACGTAAGCAAGACTAGAAGCGTGGCCATTGTTTGGTGCCGAAGTGTAAATAAAATAAGGCAAGTCATTGTAGGGCACCTTAAGGCCAGCGGTGCTCTACATCTATAACAGCGAGGACGTAGCCAGTATTTTCAACAACTTCAAAGTGCGTTTTTTTCTTCTGGAATTTAGGGCGTTAGGGTTTCTAACCAACATTTAGTATAACTGACTACCGAGGGTACGCACGTACATGTTACTTGCAATAACCCTTCGAAGTTAACAAGTCCCCCGTGCTGTGAGACGAAAAGTCGAGAACCTTTTTTTTTATTGGTCGGCGTAACTGTTTAGTTTCAAATTTCTCTTTCAAGCGCTGCAAACGTACACAACTGATTGAGTGCAAAAGGCAAATATAATAGAAAGACGTATGGCCTAAAATTATACACCACGCACCCACATCGTAAAGAAGAAGAGAAAAGGAGACTACGTCGCTGAGGAAACTGCAAATGAAAAAAATTCCGGACTTTCTCACCAACTTATAGCCCCTCGTACGCCCACTGCCCGCTCTTACGATCACGCATTTCAAGACATGCGCAATGGCAACTGGAGAATACTACTCTGCTGTCAGCAAACTGCAGGTACGACACAGGGGTGGTGATGCGACTACAGTCACATCGACTTATCAGCGTGGCACTTCGCATGCTACCATCAACGCACTATCAGGCATAATGTACAGAGCCTAAGGAAAATTGAAGCGAGCAACATCGCAGAAGGATAGCAGGCGAGCGAAAAATAAGCGCAATGTGCGTTACCTCTATTGTTGCTCTTTCCTCCTACCATTTGCCACCACTCCGCGATGTTTGCCAGTCGAGATTATAAAGAGAAATTCAAAATAAGCAGTCCGAATTTATATACGGGGCAGGGTGATTCCGGCTGTCCAGCAAACGCTTCAGCAAACCAAAGTGCTCTAATGTCCCTGTTGATGCTGAAATAAAGTTATCTGACTTGATTTGATTTCAGATACAAAGGCACGGCTCAATTGATAAGGACCACTACCCACATACCCCATCTCTGGGACGAAGCCGCCCACCACTCGACTCATGGCATTGCTGGCCGAGCCGCCTGTCCGCTACAACAGATTATCCTAGCCTTATCCTAGCCTTTTCCTAGCAGAATATCCTAGCTGACTACAGACTAGGCAGACTCACGAGAATGCGAGAGCATGTCGTGGATGCAAACCGTAGACGTTCGGTTGCGGTTTGCCAAAGCAGTGTATTCAGGCTGCGGGTCTTTCTTTTTTTTTCGGGATATCACGCCACCTACACACACCCGAGCCTATGACACCACGCTGAGCGCTGTATGACGAATGGTTGGGTTACGATTTTGATACAAATCTCTGGGAAGGCACAAAATGGAAGTTGCATATCTTGTCGTTTCGCATCTCTGTCGCAAGCTATACTCCATCTTGTCTAGCACATGTGAGCTGTATGCAACGAGAAATCATTTTTCACCGCCCGGAACGCTGTATACGTCAAACGGTAGCGTCACAATTTGACACGAATTTCAGAAAAGCTTGCGCCATGGAGAGATCGGCCAATGGCGAGTATATAGAAACGAACTAAATTCTTAAGATCCTCTGAAGTGGCGGTATTTGGCTTAATGTGTGCGTCATGCGACTGCCTGATGATATCACTCTGTTTTTCTTGCATTTTTCTTGCCACCTCTCGGATTTTCTCTACCATTTGCGAGTGCATATACACACACCGCCGGCTTACCTCGTAATGGGAATAATAATGCTTCAGCATTATTAAAATAAAGCACCCCTTAATTACGTACAGCTACAGTGGATTGAAGTTCAGTTTTATGAGTTTTATGAGTGAAGTTCAGTTCAGTGAGTGGCAAAGCAGTTCTAAGGCATCACAAACGTACTTAAAAAATTCCGTAATTTAACGATCTGTTTGCTGAACGCTGAAGGCGCAGCTCCCTTAAATCCATACACACAGATGCATGTACGTTGAAAATAACTACAATAAAATCAAATTATAATCTTTATTTAAAATGTGCATTCCGAAACACCATCCAAAGCCGCCGTGGTGCTTCACTAGTTATGGTGCTCAGCTGCTTACCCCAAAGGAGCTGGTACGTTTCAAGCCGTGACGGTCACATTACAATTGAGGCGAAATGCTAGATGCGTGTGTACTGTGCGATTTCAGTACACGTTAAACAACCCCAGGTGGTCTAGATAAGTCTGGATTCCTCGTCTGCAGAGTTCCTCATAGCCGATGTGTCGCATCGGGACAATGGACTCTGCAGTTTACAACTTGAACGTTTGTACTGACAAGCTTCGCAGCTACCCGCTACTTTTCTTTTTAACGTTTTCAGTTACTGAAATAAATGTTGAAGTTCTGAACTCTGGACAACGAAGAAACGCATTCAGCATGCATTATAATTATCCTTTTTTCTTTTACAGTCTTCAGGAAGTGATTGGTAGAGGAGACTAATATTTCGTCAGTATGCCGACAAGTGTTCGATTTAAGAGTATATCGATTCATTCAGTTCAGCAGTGATGCGATTAAAAATGCGCTTAGCTTCAAACAACAAACTAGCCTAACTGCATTTAAATGTCAAGCCATGCGTAGCGGAGGAACGAGTCCCTGTAGCGGGCAGTGTTCTCAGTCGTGCTAATCCCTACCGCGGGAGCATTCGGGAACTGAGCATGGCGGTGACAGTTTTCCGCAGAAACGTTGTTCGGTCTGAGCATCTGATTTGGACTGAGCGCTGAACCTAGCGCAGAACGATGGATCGAACAAGGCGCGAATATCTTTGCGTGGTCGTACTCGAGCATTTTTGATCTCAAAGTAGTTCGACGTTGTTGAATAGACTGTATTAAGTATAGAATTAAATAACTGGCCAATGGGACTTTGCGTGGAGTTGAGACTTTCGGCACTGTCGGTGCAGCATAGGCTACGGCTACTACTAGCCACATGTACGCCGCTTGCGTGACACGATACAACCGCGTAGAGAAACATTTATTTCACTTGATAAATGCTTAGCATAATGACTCCAAAAAAACTGTGAATACTGAACAATGGACACTAGACAGAACAAACGACGTTAATACCCAACCGACCGAACTGAGGACTTGGCCAGTAAGCAATGAAGCTGGAACGCATGCCCAGAATTCTTCCAGCAGCCACAGATGCTGTACCTATTCGACCCGTTCAGCCTAGAACGAAAAATATAATCGCTCCTGAAGTTCGTGAGTTATTTTACTAACACTTCATCACAGTGTTTCTTTGAACAAAAATGGGCACGATATAAAAGCCCGGCTTTTTTAGATGTGACACCTACATAGGCTTTAGCCAACTATGCAGTGACAGCACGATTGTCTTACGACATTCTTCTGGGCACTTCTGTAATGTCATATAACTAGCTCGTCAGGAGTACTTTCAGGAAGGCGGGTGTCATATTCTTGCAGTCGTGTTTTCCCGACCGCCTGAGCAGGAATCTCCATAGTAAAAAAAGCGCAGCGTGTGCAATAATGAAAAAGCCATCCAGCCTTATTTCAGCCTCGATGATTTCAAGCTCGTGTTTGTTATTCAGCCATACAAGAAGATCGCTGTACGAAGAAGGGTGTGCGCAACTAGTCCCAGTAATTAGCAATCTATATTCAGGACCAGCGGCCGCACAAGATGACAATGACGAAGAAAGTCTGAAGCTGTCCAGCAGGAAGATAATGGGATATCGATAATGCGTTAGAGATTAAAGAAAAAGAGAGACGGAAATAGCTTTTAGCAATTCTGTTTATTTGAACCATTCGATCGTCACCAGAAAGCGACGAAATCCGCTATAGAGACAAACAAAAAGAAAAAAAAGAACGTGAGTGCGCGTTTGCTGGCTTACAGGTCTGAGCAAGCGGGCAAAAACGTGAGCTGCAGAATTTGTAACGCCAGTTATGGTTTCAAAAGCTTTCCCAGTTAAGTGTTACACGAAGGGCGAAAGAGTGGAAAATGTCGCTGCCTCAGAAACACTTCAGTTGCTAGAAATTGTTGGTACTATTCATTCAGTTGGAATTACTGCGCCACTGAGCCTCTGATCTATTACAACCTTTAAAGAGGACTTTCCTTGCACCGCCCGCTGTTCATTATGCGGCCCCATATAAAGCAATTTGTGTGTCAGAACTACCACACGAACTAGGCCTAGAAAACCTGGTCAGGAGCTTCTAGTTTGCACGGCATGCCTCTCATGGGCCTCGTGGAGCTACACGCTGAACCCCACAACACCATCACTGGAATTTGAAGTGCTCGGTACATCTCATAGATTTTCTACGGCCGTCTAAAATGGGCTGAGTTTAGAAAGCATTTCATAGGCCATATTTTGCAGCGTGAACAAAGACTCGGCCCTGCTTATTGCCACTTTCGCTCAGAATCTCTCGGAACTATCTAGTTTTCTCAATATCACAAGCTTAAAATATCCCCGTTAACTTACGTGGCGTTAAAAGCTCGCTGCCACCACATGACGCTACTTGCTGGCTGCAACAAAAGAGTGGCATGGAAGCACAAAAAAAAAATAAAATTTACAGTTCTCTTCTTTACAGTTCTCTTCTCATAGGGATTAAAAGCTAAATTTAGCGATGTGTCGACACGATAGACGCAAGACAAGCCGCGCAATACAGGGTTTACATCTGAAAAGAGATAATGAAAACTATGGCTATGAGTTTGCAATCGACAATGTGCTGGGACTTGTCGCGGGGCTTGATTCAAGTTCTCCTTAGGTGCGCCTGGTGTACAAGCAGCAAAACAATGTTTCCAACAGAGTAGCCAAAGCCAGGGTCCCCAATGCAGAGGCCGGCGCAATCAGCCTTGACACTGCCTTTTGAACATTTCCATTCGCAATTTCAGTCTTTTTCTGATTCTTTCTTTCATTCACCATTTCATTCTTCCTTTCTTTCTTTCTTTACTTCTTCATTTCTCTTTTTATCTCATTCGTTCATTCTTCTTCTCTTTTCCTTCCTTCCTTCCATTCTTTCATTTTTTTCTTCCTTCCTTTCATCCTTTCGTTCATTCCTTCGCTCCTTCATTTCTTTCTTGTTTTATTCATCTCTCTCTTTTTTTATTTCTTTCCTGTCCTCCTTTCTTCCTCTCTTCCTTCGTTCCTTTCTAACTCGTCTCTTTCATTGCTCTCTTCATTTTTACTTCTTTTTTCTTTCCATACTTCATTTCTTTCCCTTTTTCACCGTTTCTTTCTTAACTCCTTTCATTTTTTAATTCACTAACGCTAAGACTACCCCCTTCCCCCCCCCAAATTTGCCGATCTTTGCCTCAGCCACCTTGACCTTGAAAACACAGTCTTGAACAGAATCCGCAAGCGAATTGACAACCTAAATTCTCGTTTCACTTCATCGCACTAAATGGTTCATCATTTCTCTTTCCTTTCTGGCTTGCTTCCTTTCTTTCCTTAACTTTTCTTCTCTCTTCCTTCCTTCGTTCTTCTCTACTTTCTTTTCTCTCTCAATATTTTCACTTCTTATTCTTTTCCTGCTTTTTTCTTCATTTCTTCTATTCTCACTTCCTTTCTTACCTTTATCGTCATTTCTTCCTCCATTCTTGCTTTCTTGACTTTTTGTTTTTATGCGAAGCATACTACTTTAGCTACCACTTCAGCCCTTCACCGTGGTTATGCGCCTCCAAATCACGTGATAGATGACGTCACACCACGTGACACGATGACGTCACGGCAGTGCAGAAACGGGGGCCCACCTCGCGCCGTCGCTGTGGTTGTGCGCCTCCAAATTACGCGACACGATGATGCTTCGCATTCTCCAGGCTTAACCAAGTTAAGCCTCAACCATTTTTTTCTTATGGGTAACATTTTCCGAAGCTTCATCAGTTCCACTATTTGCCCTCCTCCACCTGTAGATAACCAGCCAAGTATACACTCTTTTTTGTTTTTAGCGTTCATCTAACAACCCCCAGCCTAAACGACCGCCCCACAAGTACCTCCTCTTAGCGTCTCCGAAGCTCGTAAATCACTTCCGTAACACCGAGTTTCACCACGAAGTCTCGGCGTACAGAGACTCCCTTTATTAACCCGGACGCCATGGCTATTGATGAAAGGATTCCGGCCTACATGGACGACCTCACAGCACTCTGCTATCTGAGAGCCACGAGCCGCAGGACCAGGCCTTGCGCAGTGGCCTCCTGCCTTTTCGCCTTGCGACAGCACCTTGCCTGAACCATTGCTGCGTCTAAAATAAAGGCGAAACTTTAGTAATATCGGATAATACTGGCCTTAATTTATCGTAAAGTTTATAGCCCATTACAGCCCACTGCTGTAATCCCGCCTCCGACAATGATTGGAATGTTTTTTTCTGTATTTATTTACCCAAGAAAACAGAAAAAAAATCATCCCTCTGGGCGCCTTATATCAGTACCTGTGCGAATGACCAAGGTGGTTGGGCCCTTCAGGTACGCGCCTGATTATCATATGCTTTCATTCATGAATAAAAGTTTAAAGTCTGCTAGCGTGATGTCGGTTTCGATTCCAAGTCCCCTATATTGTCCTGCTCATGCAGTCCTACATTTTAATGAACTAAACCAACTAGCCCGCGAGAATGTTCTACGACTGTGTTACCTAGTCGTGCACTAAGTTCACGAAACTGGAACGGTACTCTGCAACGGAACTTTTTCCAATCTGTTCTTCCTCTAGAGTATCGGCAGGTCCCATCCAATTTCAACAATGTTGGACGCCATCTCTTGTGCAACTAGCTGTATTCCTGTCATAGAGCCATAAGAATAATCGTACAAAATTATGCATAGAGGACAAAGGAGTCCGAGAGGCATTAAAAAAACATTCTTAAGTTTTAAGCAAACAAGGGAAGGGGAATGAGGGGCTCGTTATAAACATGAAAGAAGCCAACAGCCACAGACACCAAGGGGCACAGGGGATATTTAATTGATTTATTTATTTTGTGGTGTTGATCAATTTAGAATATTAGTGAATATGTTATCGCTTAAAGCTAATTGATTAGAAAAGCAGAAGAAAAAACAACCACTGCCGCCGGTGGGATCCGAACCCACGACCTCCGAATTACGCGTCCGGTGCTCTACCTCTGAGCTACGGCGACGGCTGTCAAATCTTCTGCTTTCGGGGGTATTTATGTTTACAAGTAACCTAACCTTGAGAGTGTTCATCAGCGCCACCCGCGTTCATAAGCGGCGGACGTAGAACGTCCTGAGTTACCGCAGGTGTGACGTAGAACGTCATCGAACGGAGAGGGTGGAAGCTGCGTGAGAACCCTCTTATGCTTCCTATGGCGTCAAGGCTGCCAGAACCGAGGCCCTCGCTAAGCAATTAAGCAAACAAGGGAAGGGGAATGAGGGGCTCGTTATAAACATGAAAGAAGCCAACAGCCACAGACACCAAGGGGCACAGGGGATATTTAATTGATTTATTTATTTTGTGGTGCTGATCAATTTAGAATATTAGTGAATATGTTATCGCTTAAAGCTAATTGATTAGAAAAGCAGAAGAAAAAACAACCACTGCCGCCGGTGGGATCCGAACCCACGACCTCCGAATTACGCGTCCGGTGCTCTACCTCTGAGCTACGGCGACGGCTGTCAAATCTTCTGCTTTCGGGGGTATTTATGTTTACAAGTAACCTAACCTTGAGAGTGCTCATCAGCGCCACCCGCGTTCATAAGCGGCGGACGTAGAACGTCCTGAGTTACCGCAGGTGTGACGTAGAACGTCATCGAACGGAGAGGGTGGAAGCTGCGTGAGAACCCTCTTATGCTTCCTATGGCGTCAAGGCTGCCAGAACCGAGGCCCTCGCTAAGCAATTAAGCAAACAAGGGAAGGGGATTGAGGGGCTCGTTATAAACATGAAAGAAGCCAACAGCCACAGACACCAAGGGGCACAGGGGATATTTAATTGATTTATTTATTTTGTGGTGTTGATCAATTTAGAATATTAGTGAATATGTTATCGCTTAAAGCTAATTGATTAGAAAAGCAGAAGAAAAAACAACCACTGCCGCCGGTGGGATCCGAACCCACGACCTCCGAATTACGCGTCCGGTGCTCTACCTCTGAGCTACGGCGACGGCTGTCAAATCTTCTGCTTTCGGGGGTATTTATGTTTACAAGTAACCTAACCTTGAGAGTGTTCATCAGCGCCACCCGCGTTCATAAGCGGCGGACGTAGAACGTCCTGAGTTACCGCAGGTGTGACGTAGAACGTCATCGAACGGAGAGGGTGGAAGCTGCGTGAGAACCCTCTTATGCTTCCTATGGCGTCAAGGCTGCCCTTCCCTTGTTTGCTTAATTGCTTAGCGAGGGCCTCGGTTCTGGCAGCCTTGACGCCATAGGAAGCATAAGAGGGTTCTCACGCAGCTTCCACCCTCTCCGTTCGATGACGTTCTACGTCACACCTGCGGTAACTCAGGACGTTCTGCGTCCGCCGCTTATGAACGCGGGTGGCGCTGATGAACACTCTCAAGGTTAGGTTACTTGTAAACATAAATACCCCCGAAAGCAGAAGATTTGACAGCCGTCGCCGTAGCTCAGAGGTAGAGCACCGGACGCGTAATTCGGAGGTCGTGGGTTCGGATCCCACCGGCGGCAGTGGTTGTTTTTTCTTCTGCTTTTCTAATCAATTAGCTTTAAGCGATAACATATTCACTAATATTCTAAATTGATCAACACCACAAAATAAATAAATCAATTAAATATCCCCTGTGCCCCTTGGTGTCTGTGGCTGTTGGCTTCTTTCATTCTTAAGTTTTAGTAATTCCTTAGCATCAAGTCCAGTTACGTAAGATTCTGGTGATAGCCGATCTGAGACGTTGCTGAGTTAGTGACGTAGGGCGAGATGAGAAAAAAATGAACATGTTTTATAAAACATCTGTAATTATCGTGAGTAATCATGATCAGTCTCACACCTAAAAGGTACCGGTATCTTTTATTATTTACCATTAGCGCCTTGAGTTGTACCAGAGAGCAGTCGAGTGCATGGCTTATTAACGGCTGGAAATGTCGCGCAATCCCGACGTTTACCATGACTGGTCCTCTCTATCGCTAGCTTTTTTGAATTGTCAATCGACGTGAAAGACGCAAATCAGAAATCTCGCTTGCATGTTGCCCCATTAGAGCCAGTTGTCAGGTGGGTAGGCGAGCGATTGAGACTGACTGTAGCTTAACATTGCATCGTTTTAATAAAATGACAGCGACATTTTGATAGCACTTCCAGAGCGGCTGATGCTAGCATATGACATCGCGCAGGAAGGGAAGAGATAGGTCGAAAGAAGGAATGACCTGAGTATATTGCAGCTTTGTACTGGGAGTGGCAGAGACTGGAAGTCGTTGCCTGAGAAGGCGTAAGGCCAAGTAAGAAAATTAACGACGCCTGACCTAAGCCATAGCTGCCCCACCCGGCTATGGCAAAGGTGTCACCTTATTGCTTGGCCGCGGGAGAATGGTGCTGCCTTTTTGTATTTCAACCCAGAAGTGTTAAGGAAAGGCATGGTCTAGAAAATAAGGACCCTCCTTACAGGAGATGGACTTGCAAGGGAAGGCTAGAAAACAAAAAAAATCTCTGCCTCTCCCGTAACCGAGAGTAGAGTAAGCATGAAATGTTTACGGGCCTAATGTCATCTCGGTGGACACCCGAACCGCACCGTACAGGAAGGGAGGAACGCCACCACCCGTTCAGCGCGATGCCTTGCCATTTGAACGCAAGGTTTTTTGAGGAAAGGAAATGGCGCAGTAATTCGCTGCCATCTCGGTGGACACCCGAACCGCACCGTAAAGGAAGGGAGGAACGCCACCACCCGTTCGGCGCGATGCCTTGCCCTTTGAACGCAGCGCTTCTCCCCCGGATCACGTATGACAACGAAGTGTAACGTGGCATTTATGTGCTTTTTGCACGCGTTATTAGAAATCGGAAATTATAATTCCGTTCATTATCAAACCCACAGCTCCACTGATATCTTGATAAACATTGAGAAGGCACTGGCAGCAGTTATTTTTTGTCTCGTTTGGAGACCAACCGGCGCTTGCATGCCGGTCGCGTAGGAGGGCTTAGAGAGTCTCGTTAAATCTCGTTAAGTCTCGTACGGTGCCCGGATGTTCTCGTTTCAGAGCCCGGATGACTGGAATTCAGTGCCCGGATAACTGGAATTCAGTGCCCGGATGAGTGGATTTCAGTTCCCGGATAACTGGAATTCAGTGCCCGGATAACTGGAATTCAGTGCCCGGATGAGTGGATTTCAGTGCCCGGATGAGTGGATCTCGGTCTCGGCGTGACGTCACCACACTGCCGACAACGGGAGCTAAAAGCATTTCATGCTTAAAAACTTGAAAGTAGAAAAGACTGCAATGAAGAAGTCATGATGATGTTAAAGTTGGTGTTCATGCGGCGCTCAAGAAGGGGCGAATCAAGAATCATAGAGAGTGTGCTGTTATTAATTACAGTGACATGAAAACCGCATAAAAGCTTTTTTTTTCTCCTACTTTCGCATTGTTAGACCCATATTAGCAGTAGAAAGGTGGAAAGTTGGGCGAGTTGAATCTTATTCATGATGAAGTTAGCGCCATAAACGAGGACCAAAGTAGGAGAGAAGACAGAACACGAGCACTAGAGTTGTGTCTTCTCTCCCACTTTGGTCCTCGTTTTTGGCGGTAACTTCATCATGAACCATATTAGCATTTTCTTGCGTTTCCATGAAAAGAGCTGGTCATTAAAGAGAAGTCGGAGTAGTAAAGAAAACTTCGGATGTATCTAGAGGCAGCTGTAGATGAAAAGCTAAAATATACTTCGCGAAATACGTTCTACGTGTGCAAGCCAACCGACAAACGAGATACTTTATGCAGAAAAATAAGGCCGAGAAGAGAGAGCCCTGCTTACTATCATACAATTAGGAATGAAAAATCAGCCGTCAAATTGACAAAATTAGAGTCAATCTGATCAATCGCAAATTTCAAGCGTTCGCGAGGACGTCAGCGCCAACACGATATGGCGAGATAAGCGTAAAGCAGTTCATGGCCTACTCAGCTCACCACGAATCGTAGCAAACTGGGGTATCCCTTGCCGGTTTAAGCGGCTGGAGAAAAGTGAAGCATTTTAACTAGGCTAACACTTTAACTAGGCTAACACTACATCAGCACTGACAGCCGTGAATCTCAGCCTAACGCGAATGCAGCCACATAATACCCATTCACTTAGGATTCTGTAACTGCTGTGCGGATTCTGTACGAATTCAGTTTCGGATTCTGGAACCGTAACTGCAGCGGCCGTAGCTCCAGCTTTAGGAATAAAAGCGAAGCTTAAAATAAAAGCGAAGCTTGAAATCCAACCACGGTTCTTTTCAAATCGGGGCCGTCTTTGGTGCTGCTGTGGCTGCCACCATTGGGGGGTACGCAGCACAACTCGGTATCCCCCTTTCCCACTCACCAAGCAAAATTGAATTTCGCTTCGTGCAGGGGGGGGGGGGGGGGAGGGGGGGGGAGGAAACTCAACAGCCTATCCTTTCCTTCCGTTCCTTTTTCAGCGGCAGTGTTTCATTCCTCTTTGTTTTAGTCTCATCGCTGTGCGTTCAAAACCGGATGTGAGGAAGAAGATAGAGCCGCTACGGCAGGGTACCGTGACCCGCACAAAGGCTTAAATCACCAAGTTTCCCCGTGTCCGATGGCGAACGCCTTGGAAGGAACGCCGGCAGAAAACCTCGGTAGAGAGAGACAGGAGCGTGCGAAGCGGGAGTCGGTTAGAATCGTTGTTTTCCGGGGCACGAACCCTGCTCGAGCTCGTTCTTCTGTCGATTGTGTCCTTCGTTTTGGTGTTGTACATGACCTCATGCATTTGTACTTGTGTTTTTTTTTAAGCAAAGGGATGACGTGCGGGGCAGACAGATTTGAGCTCCTGCGCTTGATGTTGCGGTTGCAGTTGTGGCTAACGTTGTGTTTGTGGTTTGGCGGTTTGTTTACTGGGTTTTTATTGCGAAAGCAAAACTACTTGCACTTTCACGCCTTTGCCGTGCCGCGGCGGTGACCACCACTGACCTTCATTTGACCTTGATTGCTTTATATTGGATTAGCTTGGATTAGATTGGACTGAACTGGATTGGACTGGACTGGACTGGACTTGACTGGACTGGACTGGATTGGGTTCGATGAAATTAGATCACATTAGTTTGCATTAGATTATATTAAATTACATTGGATTGGATTGGATTGGATTGGATTGGATTAGATTGGATAGTATAACCAATGCATCACCACAAGTCTAACCACAAGCACCACCACCAGCTACACTACCAGCTGAACCATGGCGTAGGTACGGATATTGCTTTCGCAATTACCGGGCTTAATCAAGCCAAGCCACAGCGCATTTTTTGTTTCTCTTCCGTCTTTGTCATTTCTTCAGTTGTTCATCTACTGTAGCACTTGCCCTGCTTTTAGTCGCTTGCACGTTGTGCGGCTTGCAAGGCTGGCGAGTACGGCACGGCCTTAGTGCGAAAGCGCTACTTCAAATAAACCGGCACACCGGTTTCTGTGAAGCTTGATCTTAACGGTGATTCCCGGCAAACCGTAAATAAATAGACAAATATTGCCGCCGCTTAGATTGGAACAGGTCAGCTTTGCTGGCCACTGCGCGAGAGAACCAGACTACCGCCGCAGCCGATCATCGTGTTAAACTGCAACACACTCTAGAGCTGTGCACTGCACATCGCCTTTTTCACCCACTGACCCTGATACTAATAATCGCGCTTTTAGCGATGTCGCAATAGTGGAAGAGAAATGTACACTGCTTGCGTTGGAGTGGTCAACGTCGTGCCAGAAACACGGCAGTAGAGCAATACGCGCTGGCGCTGACAAAATTGCTCCAGAAACGCGGCACTAGAGCGTAGGCTGCCGGCACAGATTGGGTAAATTGGCATTGAAGATAAAAAGGTTGAAGATGTTCATAACTGGAACCCTAGGTCAGTGGACACCTCAATCGGCGGACGAGATTCTTTTATTGGGAAACAATACTACTTTAGCTACCACCTCAGCCCGTTCCAGCGCGAGGCGGTGGTAGGCACCACTTGACCTTTGGCATGACCTTTGGCATGACGTCATACCATCTGTGCAAAAACGGGGCCCCATCTCGCGCCGTCGCAGCGCGAGGCTGGTAGGCACAAACGGCGGCTTAACTCTCGCTCCTCTCACCAGGAGCGCCGCGCGCGGAGTGACGTCATACCATCTGTGTAAAAAAAAACGGGGCCCCATCTCGCGCCATCGCATCGCGAGGCTGGTAGGCACCAACGCCGGTTCGCTCCTCTCGTCAAGCTTGTCAGATGCCGTCTTGCTTCGCAATTACCAGGCTTGACCAAGCTAAGCCACAGCCATTTTTTTTTTTTTGGGGGGGGGGGGGGGGGGTAGTTGCACCATCGCAAAAGCTGCCATGATGCCGGGCTTGGCCGCTGCCCATGAGATGACAAAGCTGTGACCTCTAATTTCCGTAAACGTAAAATGCAATGCTAGTGTTCTCAGCGTAGGGGTCTTCAGACTAGGCCACACAATATTAAAAGTGATGGCATTCTACAAAGTGACAGAAACAGCACTCGGATAAGCGAGCGTAGCCAGGTGAATTTTGGTCCGCTTGCTGTAGCAATGGCTCTGCCGTGCTGCGCTCTTCACAGCAATATGATGCTCCCCCCACCCAGGTGACATCCCGTCCATACTTTATATACACCTGGAGCTACACCCTGCAGGTACTGTATGAACCAGTGTTGCATAGTTTACTGGAGGACTGATTCAAAAATCAGCGTTCAGTTAGGTAGTGTGCTCTCAAGATAAGCGAAGCTGTAATGACGATGGTTCTCTTTGATTGTTGAAATACAGCAAGAGAGAGAAAGGAAACTTTATTAAAACAAATATTTGTGACCGATGTTGGTCCTCTTAATCCAGAAGTCCAGCGTTAGCTGCATATTCCGGCGTTCAGCATACCAGCAGAAGCTGGTGGCCGGATAACGGGAGAAACAGCCAGTGTACACACGAGGTTCTTCTGGGCTAGCTGCATCACGAGCTTGAACTTAAGTCTATATGCCCCATGAGTGTACACGCCAGCCCATATTTATCTTCTGTTCTTTCTCTGTCTTGAAAGTGCACTTAAGAGGGTTCTGAGCTCGCCTTTTTATGGCGCGAACTTGACCTGCATGCTCCAAGCATTCTTAGAAACTTAATTTCAGCCACGTTTCGACATCGCATGCTACTCTGTCCTCTTTTGTGAACGTCTTTAATGAAATGTTGCCGCCACAGCTACGCGTTCCTTGTACACGTGTACTGATAAACCAGCTGCAGATTAGTGTCGCACTTGATTAATCAATAGCCATGGCGGTGTTTCAGATCAATTTAGTGCATCGGCATTTATTTAGCTCTTTGCTATACATCCCTTTTATTCATTCCTTCATGACGCCCTTGTATCAATCTAGAGTGATGCTTCTACTGCTTCCTGTTTTTTTTTTTTTTTTGCTGCGAACTGCAACCTTGCGCACTCAATTCTCTCTCATTCTAGACACTAACACACAGCATACAACAACATGATTGTGGAAACTGAAAGAAAAAGTTTGAGAAAAGATTTCTACGCCATTATGAAAAATTTTGTTTACATTCCCATATAAAATACCACGCGAACAAAAAACGCCACTAATGTTTGAAGGTAAACATCCAAAAATGGTACCATTCAACCAGATAGAGAAGACGCTACTTAAATACCAAAACAATAAGCAATATTTTACATTCATTCCACTGTACCATCTAAAGAGAACCGACAAACAACCTAAAGTTCACACCAACCAAGACACCATCAAAGTAGCTAAGTAGGCGTGAAAAGAGATTCAGCCGAAGGGTAAGACAATTAATTGCCTGAACAACAAAGACGACATACTCTTCTCCGAAGCAGAAGCACAGAATAACTGAAAATATGAGAACAGACAGCACCTCGAGAGCGGACAACAATAATGCCAACTTCATCCAAACTTTACAAAAAACACATCAGCCATTCTTTCCAGCTCCGCTGAAAAGCGGCGAAATAGCGATGAAATATTTCAAGGTGGGATGCATTGTAGGCCTCATTATTTGCACAACGAGACTCAGGATGCATAGAGAGCTGTCCAGCCCATGGGTTGTCCATAGGCTCAGTCAAAGCACGCGAAATTTTAGCATCGATGACAGGCACTTGCAGTCAACGGGGCCATCAGTTTATTTATATTCACTCAGCTACAGGCTTGGAAATAACTGAAGCAGAAGGCCGGAAGTAACGCAATGGAGAACGACAGGGACAATTTTAATGACCATGAAGAGTTCTCTGTGTATTAAGAAAAAGATTGATTTAATGATATCCCACCTGAAATTAAGCAGAGAAAATCTATAATGCAATGGCATTTATTGTAAAGCACAGATAAATCGTGCTTTAGGTTAACAGCGGGCATTCTAAGAGCATTGAAAGGTACCAGTGGAGTGGCAAAAAACCCGGACATCCAGATGAGATAAAAATTTGCGAGTATAGTACTTACTTTGCTCGCCACCGTCTGTGTCGATTAACGTTTGCGTGAAGGACTTAACAGCAAATAAACGTACCACGTTCTGAAAACATAGGATAAGGCTAGCCCTGTATCTATGCGTCAGCTCGTTTTTCTGTATTTAGCATGTTTATCGTCCGGGGGTTTGTCGTCCGAAAGCGACTAAAGCTCTGAGGCACACTGCAGTGAAGGGCTCCGGAAATCACAGCCACTTGGGGTTCTTTAACGTACACTGACATAGCACAGTACACGGGCCTCAAGAATTTCCCCTCCATCGAAATTCGACTGCCGCTGTCGGAATCGAACTCGCATCTTTCGGGTCACCAGCCGAGCGCCATAAGCAATTAGCCACCACGGCGGCCGTGTTTCCCGTGCCTTATGAACCGCAAAATAATACTGAAATATCAGCGGGCGCAGATAGTACTCTGCAAAAGACACTCAGCAACCTTCTCCCTTTTCTGTGACCTCTCCGCCCTCTTCGTCCCCAGCAACTGAAGGCAGCAGACACATCAACGCAAACAGCGAAATTTGACTTCGTTGCGTGCAACTGACCGTATGACTTCTATCGCTGGTGTTTTTTCAGTTTTGGAAAATATAGCAAGAGACTCAAGCTGCATTACAAATCCAGAGATAAGAAATTCATGAAATAGAAACAAGAACCAAACGGAAAGCATTGACAACATTGCAGCACAGGCATTGAAACGGACGTATTCCGTCGGAGCCTACGTGACATGGGTAACGATGAGCAGACCTCCGTAAAGCAGAACGCGACAGGCCACGGAACGATGACTGCACATACTCTTCTGCGTATTTATCTCATTATTTTTGTTTTTGAAAGTATTTGCTTTATCATACTTAGAGGCGCTTATGGCGCTCTTCTAGGTGGAACGCGCTGCTTCGCCCAGATTGCACTTTCGGTTTGCGCTTTGTGTACCCTGTCTTTTTTATTTTCATTGCTTTGTTGTTTTCTTGCTCGACGTCACTTCGGCGAGGTAGCGGGACCGGCACAGATGCGCTGAAACGTTGCGACAAACGTCGCTGGTAGTGCGCTCAATAAGCAGAAGCTTCTCTCTGTCCTTCTTTCACCTCTGTTATGCGGGATATCAGCCGGTGAAGCATCCGGGAGGGTTGTGATTGCCTTGCTTTTATGGCTACATTTCGTGCGCTTCTTTAGCATGAATGCGAATGAGATGTAAAAATATGTTGGACCATGGTAATGATACCGATGGCTGGAGGAGAACTTTGAAAATAACTGAAAAGTAACTCTAGAGATTTTACTGGCACAAGAGTAATGGGCGCATTCATTCTTCTTTTTCTACTCAGGTCGGTGCTTACATGTCACTGACATGACATAATACGTTCATATCAGTAATTTCTGGATAGTCCTAAGACTGAACGGCCACTGTTTTTCATATGCTATATTACACGCACACACTTACACAAGAAGGTACACACCCAAGGCTTGTTCGACTAACCAGCGGCTGCTGTCTTTCGACATCGTCAACTACTTTCATCAAAGTGACGGAAGCCTTGTTTGTTATTGTTCCGTGGTATTATTGTAAATCATTACGATACGCTCGCGGTGTTTTCGAGACATCGCGCTGTGAACAACCTCCCCTTGTTTCCAGATAAAAAAGCACCAAATATCCAGGACTGGGTCTTGTAATCTATGGCACTTAAAGCTTCGCTCTTTCACACTGTCTTCACAGTAGCTTCGCGAGGACGAGAACCATTGTGCCAAGGACAATTAGCTGGCAATAAATCCAGGGCGACCACATATATACTGCTTAATCTGTTTTGGGCATTTACGGCATTTAAAAATCAATTTCGATTCACTGACAGCGATAAGACGCACAAAATTCTTTAAACGAGGTTTCTATCACCTGCTGATATATATTTACCTCATTGAGAGCTCAGCCAACACACGAAACTTTTCGTGCAAAAAAGGTAGACTGTTTCCGTTAGCGTTGCGCTATCCCAGTCAATGAGACTCTGCTCCTGGCAATGGTGATGAGCTTCATGACCGAAGCCGCTGATTACTGACCTGTGCAGCTAGTATCGAAGTTCAACGAAGCGTTTAATTTCCATAGTTAGTTGCGCTTACGTGAGCCCAAGCCGCTTCGCGATGACCATGACCTCACAGCCCTAAAGAGGAAATGCGTCAATGAATACCATTCTCGGCAAGCTGTGAGGGCGATTCAGATTTTCTTCTGTCTAACAATTTGTTCACACTGAAGAGAAAGCTACGAGCACGAAAAGATAGCCGTTACCAATGTGCCATGATAAGATTCTTCAAAGCCAGTCGCAGAGGTCGAGAAGTCGCTGCTGCATGCCCGTATCGCTTCTATTGCGCTGCCGGTAATTTGCGCGACAGAATTTAGTGATCACTAATTCGACGCATTTGAGAGCATCGCTCCTCCACCTCCTTCCATGGTAACTGCCGTCCGGGTTGTTCTCGTGTCAACCACAACCCGGTTAAGCCTTCTTAACCTCTCGCCATACTCTCCTTCCGCAGTAACAATCCTCTGGTTGGGAATTACTTCACTCACACATTACGCTACACTGTCCACAGCACCACCCTCCTGGCGCGCGTTCCTCCACTCTTGTCATACCCTCCTCCATCCACGGTAGCTGCGCACTTCTTGCACCCACGTGAAAGCTAGGAACGTGAGGCTAAAAGCTGTCACCGCAAAAAAAAAAAAAAACAGCACGAAATACGCGCATGTCACGCCTCTGCAAATTGTGCAGACTACTGATTAAATATATCCTTGAATTGAGGTTGGATTGTTTTGGACAAAACCCAGGATAACGGTGTTTGGGGGAAAGAGCGTTGGTTATCCAAACGACGTAGGCTCTACCGGAGCTCTCAGACAATCTGTGTGCGCGCTTTTTTCTGTTGGAAATCGAGCAGCGTAAGATTGTGAAGACAATATACTGCACTGTAATTTTCTAAGTTGGAGTGGAAAGCTTAAATCATGTGGGTTCGGGTGTGCGATGTGAAAATGTAGCAGTCGCCTGTCCTTCCCTGACGGCCTTACGGAGTGTCGTGTAGGAAACCTACGAAAGTATTCTCTAAGTTGTCCACTTTCAGTCGTCCTTTCTCCGTTAATTCGGTCCTGTGTTAGTGGTCACTCGGGTATACCCATGGATTTCAATCGTGTGTTGCAAGTGACTCGGTTAATGTGTAGTTGGCGATCGCACCTTACCAATGGCTGCATATCGCAGTCAACGGCAGGCAATCTCTAGGTCCGGTCTCCTCCTGTTGACAGAGCGCTGTGATGCACCTCATCATTCGCAGCGCATTTTGTCCACATGTATAGCATTCATTGCATCTCACGCGAAATTGACAACTCATAATGGAGAGCTTCTAACATACGGCCTCTGCAGCCGCAGGCTTGTGGATTTCGGCAGCAATACATGGCGACATGGGACTGAATTTGCAATGCCCGCCGCAATGGAGGCACATTTTCCAAGGTGGTTCTCATCTCAGGTGAAAAGCAGCTGCATCGGTAGGCGCGGACCAAGTAAAAACCATCATTAATTGGTGGCAGCCCACACAATTGCGATAACATGTTTAGCGTGTGCGCTTTAGGCGCGTTAAACTTTAACCGCACATGATCCATTCTGCTCGTCATGCGCCAGAGTAGAACACCAAGAAACCATGGCCATGTCACCACAAGATCGAGAAGAGTGGTTCTCTATTCGTTCTTTAAAATTTCTAAATGTCGTACTTAAGTGGAAGCATAATGATGTCGAGGTGCAGAGCGACAATGGCGTCTCACTGGAGCCTATCACCGACGATAATGGCGTTTAATTAAAGATTGAGATGCGAAATGTAGCCAGACAACTGTGGCAAAAGACAAAAAAAAAATCACATTCGTTCTCAGCGCCACCGGAAGCCCTTAAAGCGACGCAAGAGAAGACACAACGAACGACTGATGCAAACGCACGTTGGCAAATAAACAATTTTAAAGACATTTTTTGAACCATTTTTCCGGCCCATTTCGTAATGTCTGCGGTCACTTATGCCATAACGAGAAGTGGCGGAAAGTGCCAAAGCAGGCATGTGGCGGCAAGGTTTTAGGCAGCTTCCTTTTTTGCGGAAACGGCAACGCGAGTCGCAGCGCCATGTTTTTTTTTTTTTTGCACAACTTAAGCGTTATGCTCAAACCAAGTTCATGCACACAAGCTATCAAATTCTTCATTGAATGAGAAGGAAAGGAAGCCATTGAAAATATGCGTTGCCCTCTATAAAAATATCGGAAGACCGATTTCAGCGAAGGCTCTCTTTGAAGAACAACTTTCTGGAAACAAGCGGGGAAGGAGGAAATGAGATGCTATCATAAATTTACCCTTTGATGTTTGCAGAGCAGTAGCCTCACAACAAGCACGAAACAGCCAGGCTTATCTGCTTCCTGTTGTTTTATGGCGTTCTTTGCGATACGGGCAAAAGACGCAAGCTCAAAGAATGTGATATATAAGAAAAGGCGCGCCGCAGAGATCGTAAAACCACGAAACAAAAGCGGCGAAGATGAAAGCACACGTTTGAATTCAATACCACCGTGTAATATTGAGGTCATCGTTTAGGATATTGTAATCGTAACGCCAGTACAGAAAGAGTATTTTCTTTTTGCCCACGTGTAGCTGCGACCGAAGACCACTAAAACGAAGCTATTTCAAATTTCGAAAGGTTTCAAGATTTTCTTCGTAAGTATAGGAATTCAGAGGCTGTTGCGAAACACGTAACGCGCCGTTTCCGTATCCGTTCAAGAAAATTTGTTCCTCATTTTTCAGAAACACGCGGGCTACCAGTATTTCCTGAACGTGGGATGCATCTGGAAAAGGCATGAAAGTTAGAAAAAGATATTTCAGCATGAACGTTATGTTTCTGGAAACAGTCGTTGCATTTTGATGAGCACTCAGTGCTTCTTGCTTGTGGCCCAAATAGCCAGAGTGAAAGTGCTTTTGTGTTCAGGACCAATTGTAAATTTTCTCTCTTGCACACCGCGCAGTTGAGGTTCCTGGTGGAAACATCAAAACAGATGTCATGTTTAGCGGAAGGTATCAAGGCTTGTGCGAGCAAGCAATAACGGCAAATATAAATCAACACATCAGGTATGACAGCCACATATTGCATATCGGAATTGAGCTGGTGCTAGCGGCCAGTTTTTCACCTCTCTTAATTTCACTTTCATTAGCGTCTCTCGTTCTCTTCAAAGAGTTCAATTCTTTTGATGGTCTCCAGGTTTGTTCAAGAGAAGTGACCTCCTCAAAAATGCTTTCAAAAGTGCAGTAGCTTTGAGGGCGTTATCAGGCATTTGAGACTGCTCCTACCTAGCACTGCTACCCTTGCAGCCTATGGAGTTTTAATGGGAAAAGTTTTTCACATATCTAATCATACAATAAAGAACCGAGAATTTCAACAAGATTTCTGGTATCAACGGAGTATAATTCAATATTCCACCGAGACACAAATTTATCAATGTCAGTTCCACACCCGCGGCCGTCGAATATTTACAAAGAAGCATCCATGAGAAAACTTTCACTCTGTTAGCCTAATTGCTTCCGGTGCTGGTAAGGTGAGGACCACAAATATGTAAACGAAAAATTGCTGCAACTCTGAATATATTACACGTAGAAGGAAACACTTCCGCTTGGTCAGGTTGCACACATTAAACCAGCGTTCATCACAATATATCTTCTCGCGTTGGTTGAATGTGATGGATGACTTCAAAATTTCATGAAGGCAGTCTGCCAGGTACAGTTCAAACTTTCCTTGTCGTGTTGTGCATGAGCAAGTTTATATCTTGATGCTTTTACACGTCTGTCGAAACATAAAAATTGTGTTAATTGGAAGCGGCAAGAGAAGAATTATAGCTCTTTAATAACATCACTGTTGCATTTCGCTCTTGTATACTTTTGAAATTACGCGAAAGAGTTGAAATCCACTGAATAATCAGTGCACAGTGCACTAGCTGCGCGAGCAATTAATCATTGAGTGGATGAAGTTCCTCATCAAGAAACAACTGTAATGAAGGTTCAAAGCAATGTCAAGACTTCGTTTTTTTTTCAACAAACGTTGCCAAGTTCCAACGTAGTTGGAAACACTCCCACCCGTGATGGAGAAGGAGGCTTCACGGGAAAGCTGGTCGACAGGATCAATATTGTTTCAATTTATCGGTATCGAGGAAGCCTTACATTCGGAGGGAGAGCTCACTACATTGTCGAAACTTGGTTCAGTGCAAAGAACGAACACAGAGAAAGGAAGCGACACACAGACAAGGTTTCCAAATATTCGCTGTCAAATTCGACGAATGCTCGGTTGCATGTTTGGCCTCATTTTCGCCGCCGTTCCCGAGGAATGTTCGCCTGCATCTGCCAAGAATGGAAGCTAAAAGCTTTCGCAGCATAAACTGCAGGAGATGAGTTCGCAGATGATTAGCTAAAACGTGTACGCCTGTGGTGCTTCTGATCGGTTGCGGCCTGCTGAACGAATCTGCAGCGTTTTAAAGAGTTTTAAAATGTAGGCCCTGTTCGGTCACTCCGAAAACCCTAAAAACTCTTGTATATATGTCGCTATATATAAAATTAAATCAAAATCTTTGTTAATCATTAATTAAAAACTCTCAGTTACACATAATAAATGTCGACATTCGTGTCCCATGTCCCATTTTCTATGCTATCATGTTTACCAAAATGCCAATGAGTGTTGTTTCATTTCGAGAATAGTTTTTTCAGAGAATTTGACGGTAAAATTTGGTGGTAGGGGAATCTCTGGAAGAAATAAGAGAATATTAAAAGCGAGAACTCTGATTTTCTTCCAAATTGATGATATCTTTAAACTGTTGCGGTGAAATAGGACCTCTATTCTGGAATTTTCGCAGTAATTGATAGCATATTAGGTTATTACACAGAACAACACTGGAACTAATCAAGCCCCTTTGCGACCGTCTAACTATTGTGGATCTGTTGTGCATCGTTCTTCGAACACTATCACAGTGAACCTACCAACCTTAGCGGCCGCTGAGAAAATGTGCAGTGTGACGCAGGTCCCCCTGGACTCAAGCAAACATGTCCCCGTACAAGTCTATTATGCATCCGGGCCTGACACCCTCCGATGCATCGTCTACCACATCGACAGCACTAGCCCTCCCCAGGAAGTGAGAACAAATCTCCGTTGTTCTACACACACAGTACTCCATGCCCGGCCTATGGGGCGCCGGGGCACGTACCTCCTCACCCTTCAAGGCCCGTCCAATCTACCAGACTACATGACCTATTACGGCGCCATTCTCAAGCCGCAGCCCTTCCGTCCACGCCGTATCTTTTGCTACCACTGTCATAAAAAAGGGCATATGCAGACTACCTGCCCCAATCCTGCAGCAGTGGCCGATATGGACCAGACAGCAGGCCTTTGTGCCCTGTGCAAATTACCAGGCCACGACATTCGTTCTCCTAATTGTCCAAAGAAGAAGGCAAAGAAGTCGAACAAGCCGTCCGAGAGCACTGGCATCAGCACAAGCAATCGCTTCGCTGCTCTAGCGTGTGCTGAAGACGACTTCCCTGCACTTCCTACACCTGACTCCCCGACTGTCAACGTGCCTGTTCAGCCACATTCCTACGCACAAGCTGTTCACCGTCGAGGAAGGAAGCCCACATCAACACGTAAAGCCACGGACACCACAGATGAAGACACCGCTCTCGACAATGCCATCGCAGAGGCTCGTCGCCACTTAGAGGATCTCACTAAGCGTCGAGAACAGCGGCGCTCACAGCCATCTCAAAGAAACATAGCGAACGAGCTAACTCCTCACGAATCATCTCCAAACAGCACTGAGCCACATAACGGCGCCGAGGTCCCATCTAATGTGCACTCCCCGGCAGTGGAGAAAATAATGGCACTCATGCAGCAGTTGACCACCCTGATCGTTGAAGCTCTTCGGCCTCGCCATGGCTAGTGCATCATCTCTGGTGGTGCAATGGACTGCCGTGGCTTTGCCAATAAGTCATCTGAAGTGAACATCCGCCTGCGTGACGGCAAACTCAAGGCCTGGGCCTTCCTTCTTCAAGAGCACAATTCCCTTCCTCGCCTCTCTGGTTTCTGCCCGTACCATTCTCCTTCCATCCCTGATCGCCGCTGCATCGCTTCCTCCCTCCATCCCGGTAAATCTGCAATTTATGTTCATCGTTCTGTTCCCCATACACCGATCGATGTTTCACGGTGGTGCAACACTCGCCAGGAGGTCGTTGGCCTTCTCGTAAAACCTGCACATACACCACTGATACTTGTAAATTTCTATGGTCGTCCGGGAACAGTGTCTCCCAACCTAGGTTGGATTCGTTTTCTTCGTAATAACTACTCGGGCACCCCTATTTTAATTGGCGGAGATTTCAACGGCGCTCACACATCGTGGGGCTACCCTTTGGATTCCTCCCGGGGTGCTCACATTCATGGCACCTTTCTAGATCATTCATTTCAACTACTAAATCAACCGCAAACTTCAACGCGCCCTCGGGGTGGTCCGTATTCGCCTGATTTGTCTTGGTGGTTAGGGCCTGGCTACCCTCGTTGGAATGTTGAACCAGACACTTGGGGCAGTGATCACAGCCCTATTTTAATCTCCATCACAACTTAGCGTCTCAGGAAAATACGCCGCAGCGTGCGCTTTACATCATGGGATTCCGTACGCGCAGATAATAGGTTGTCTACGCTGAACCCATCTACTGTTCTGTCTACCCTCTCAGCTGTTTTGTCGACTCATACATTCGCCACTACTGTAAATGAGGATGATCCGAACCCGGACATGCATCTCCTTAATCTCTGGGCTCTTCGTCGCAGGGCGGATCATTATGCTTCTCGTAATCCCGACGACCCTTCAGCTCTTCCAGCTCTTCATCGGGCTACTGCACGTGCGCGGCGCTGCTCAAAGCGACTTAGCAGACAACGCTGGGCTGCATGGTGTGCCCGCCTCTCCTCTACACAGGGTAATAGACATCTTTGGCGGGTATTTCACGCCATGGAACGCACTTCTCAAGTAGCTGATTATACCGAAAGCATTCGCTTGGCTCTGAATGTGGATGAAACTTCATTTGCACAACAAGCAGCCCGTCAGTTTTTCCCACATCATGACTGCCTCCCTACCCCTTCTCCCATATTATCGATTTCTGAGCCCCCTGATGAGGTTACTTCAGATTTTACCATGGCAGAATTGCTGGCCTCCATAGTTAAACCTGGAAAGCGCATAAAAACAACGGACAACAGAAAGAGACAGACACACGAGTCTGTCTCTTTCTGTTGTCCGTTGTTTTTATGCGCTTTCCAGGTTTAACATGTCTAACCAACTCGCCCAAACGCAGCCATTATTGGCCTCCATAGATCGCCTCAAAACAAGCACTGCTCCCCGGCATGACGGTGTACCTAACTCGTTGTTTCGCAACTTGGAAGGACCTGCTCTACATTCCCTCCTTGATGCATTCAATGAGGTGTGGCATTCTGGAGTTATTCCTGCAGAGTGGAAACATTCAATCGTAGTCTCAATCCCCAAATCAGGTCAGCCGCCGGTTACTCTTTCGGCCCTCCGCCCCATTTCACTTACGCCTACTATCTGCAAGCTTTATGAACACATTATAGCAGCTCGCTTGTCGTGGTGGCTGGAATCGAATGATTGTTATCCAGAATCTCAAATTGGGTTCCGCCCTCACATTGGAACAGAAGACGGTCTGGCTGTTTTGGCTGCGGACGTACTAAACCATTCTCCCCATAGTCATCTTGTTCGTACGGTGATCGCGACTGACATCACAAAGGCATATGACAACGTCCTACACTCTTCTATTCTTGGCACCCTTCAAGATCTCGGTCTCCCGCATCGCTTTCTCCTTTCAATTCACTCATTTTTAACAAACAGAACCTTGAGTGTACGTATCCATGGGAAGCCTTTTGGTCACTTTACCTCCAACCGACGACGTAACCTTGTGGTCCTGTAATCCAGATGCGTCTGTGCAACAGTCGGCGCTTCAGCAAGCACTGGATGCCTTAACATCACGACTACCCCTTTGGGTCTGACCCTCTCGTGTAATAAATCTTGTTTCATTCGCATTGGCAACAGAAGTAGCTTACGGAAAGCAGCACCTTTTACCTTTACGGTAGACAATTCTCCAATTCCTCAAGTTGAAAGTGTGCGTGTTCTAGGTCTTCTACTTCATACATCTGGCACTGGGACTCCGTGGCTAAACGCGACCCGTAAATCGGCTCACGCTACTCTCGGTCTGATTCGACGCATAGCTATGCGCTCTGGCGGAGCGCGTTTTGATACTGCCCGTCAGCTCGTGCGCTCCATCCTTCAGCCGCGGATAGTGTACCAAGCGCAATTTCATCGCCTCACCCGCCGACAGTGGGTCTCCCTTGAATCAATCAATCGGGAGGCTATGCGCGCCATAACTTATCTTCCGCGTATCACACCCATACCCATTCTGCAAGAGTACGCTCAGCTTAATACATTGAGTGAACTTATCGACCAGCGTGAGGAAACAGAGCACGCAAGATGTCGCTTCAGCTTCATCGTTTACAGACTCTTCCTCCATGGTCATACTGTCAGCTCACAGACAATCGCCCCTCTGCTTCGACGCCGATATCAGCCGCCCATCTTCCTTCAGGGTGAATAATATACACCGATGCATCACACACAGCAGTGCAGGGAGTTACTGCAGTTTACAGTCCCTCACATCCTCATCTCAACTCCCGCGCTACATATAGCACGGATACTTGCTCCCCCCTGGCCTTGGAGCTTCAGGCGATACACAATGCCATTGCTTCCCTTCCACTCGTACCTACTGTCGATATTGTACACATCTACACCGACTCCCTTGCCGCCCTTAAGCAGCTTAAGGCTGTCCGGCGCACATTCCAAGTTACACAATCCATTCACCAACTTTGCACAAAATACCCCTGTCCTGTGCGTATACGCTGGATTCGCGGGCATGCCCAGGATCCGCATAATATTCATGTGGATGCAATGACACACCTTGACACATCCGATATCCCGCCACCTTCCCCTCTTCCCTCAGATCCGTTCCTGTCCCATGATTCCGAGAAACAGTCTTTGCGTCAGCGAACACGCGCTCTAATTCTTCCGTGTTCGTACCCTCTCCCCCGGAGTCTCACTCGGGAGGAGGAGGTATCTGTGCGCCGGATTCGGGCAGGAGCGGCTCTGAATCCTTCTGTGCGTCATCTGTGGCGTGACAAACGTTACGAAGTGACAGACAAGTGTCCCCATTGTGGTGCTGCGCCCGACCAGTGTGATGAAAAACACTTGCTGTGGACTTGCCCGGCTACAGCTTCCGTGAGACGACGTTTACTAAGAAAGGTTGGCCTGCGATGGGACGTTGCAGACGACTATACCAAGTAGACTCTAGATAATCGCTATATCACGAAGCGAGGCTTGTTTGCACTCCTTTTTATAACTTTCTTTCCTTTTTCATTATGCCTGATGGCAAACAGCTCGAATAAAAAAAAAGTAAGCTAATTAAAAGTTAGATATTGATGTTCTTCAGAGATAAGGAAACATTTACTTTTCCGGAGCGAGAACATGTCCCATATTTTAAAAAATTGCTTTTTCCTTCTAGATATACACAGGGAAACATCATTAAACGCGCACTCAGCCTTGTCACTGTTTCATCATTGTCAAAGTATGCGGGCCGGCGATAGGCCACAGGGGAAATAAAAGCAGGTTGAAAGAAACAAATCAGATTAGGCCGCATCTTGTCCACCCAACGAGTACGACGAATATTCGCCGCGATAAGCCCCCGCCGACGTTAAAAGCGGCGAATATCGAACGGGCGCCCAGGCTCAACACAAAGGCGAGCGTATCCACCGACCGCGGCGACGCGCAACAAAGGGACAACACGGGCCCTCTTCAAGTGTTTAGTTCGGTGTCCTCCCCCCCCCTTTCTTCTATAAAATGATAAATAAAATGGCGGCCATAAGCTGGCTACAAGTAAAAAGGAACTCCGGATGAATCCGAAAGCCGCTAAACTGCATTCCGGGATATTAAAACCAACAAAAAAAGCGCCTCGAGAACACACTCACTACCATGTTTAAAATGTGGCTCTCATCCGGCTAAGGCACTGGAAGGTGTACTCGAAAACATGTGCCCTCTTGAAGGCCACTGTGGTGAGCCCCCCAGGATTTTTAAGGGACACAGTAGGTTTAGTCACGCCTAAATCCGCGAGACGAATAGCACTCGAGTGAGAAAAAAATCTGCCCATGTAAAAATGAACGCAAAATACAAAGCCCCCCCCCCCTCCCCCCCCCCCCCCCCCCGCCCCAGAAAATGTGTTATTGAACGCTTTATGTTTCGGACAGTTTAATGAGCCAATGGAAAACAGAGAAGGGCTGGCAGAAAGTGAACAAGCGAGTAATTAAAGATGGGGGAGAAAAACGCCACGCTGATATTAAGCAACACCGAAATGACATCCGAAATTTATCGCATGGTGACCATGAAAGTCATTATGTGTCACCACCTGTAGGTCTTTCCGTGACATGATGTAATTCTCTGCTCATCATATTCCACAATAGCACTAACCTTTGCTAACCACGCAATCTTGAGTGAAATGATAAGATCGGGAAATATGCCTCACCGTGAAAAATATGCCCATGGAACTACCGATGTCTTGTAACGCCATAACAGCATCTCGCTCCGTACTTCAATAGCTATATTTTTAATAGATCAGTAATAGGAAACGGTTCACGTTAGAACATTTCGTATCAGTTACAATTGGCAGAGCTCTTCGATACCTTTTCATACAGGCTCGTGTTCCTTATTTCACGTCGCTCCAATTACCCTTTTTTTTATGCAGGGTTGAAAAACCCTGCTGTCCTGGTTGTTAATAATTACCGTCCCTGCCTTAGCTTTCTTAGTCTCTCTTTTTCTGTTTCTCTCTAGAACTGGTTTTGTCCACTAAGTCGATATTCCCACTTCTGCTCGGGCCTATGAAAATATTCGAAAAGGCGCAACTGTCGTCGGTGTAACCATAGTTTACCCATCTTTCCATTTACCTCATGCCAGTTGAAAATGCTGGCTATACAAAGGGACAAGTTTTCTTGGCAATGCTGCAGAGAATAAGCATAAAAGGGCTGTATACGGGTTTTTGTCCACGTGCCGGGGGAGGCGGGTTACTCGCTGTTCGGGTAGGAGGTGCGGACGGGTGAAAGTGGGGAAGCTATGGAGCCGAGCAGTGAGCATGGGACGTGAATAAAGCCTATCTTCTTCCCTTTCCTGCCTACCCACTAATGCACTAAAAAAAAATGAGCCCATACATAACGGCATCAATAGTTGTAGTGCAGAAATAAAATATTCTATATGCATACTCCAATACTGCTCATAATCATCATCATCATCATTAACAGCCTGACTGCGCCCACTGCAGGTCGGAGGCCTCTCCCATGTCTCTCCAATTAACCCTGTTCTTAAATAAGCAGACATGGCCTAGGGTTCGAGCATCCACCTCGCGTGCAACAGGACCCGGGTTCGAATCCCGGTGCCGGACAATTCTCCACCGGGTTTGAAAAAAAAACTCTGCTCATCGATAGAATTGCATAACCAGGCCTGGGGTGCGGCCTAATCTCGATGACATGAAGCGACCACGCCCTCTCTCACCGAAGCAGGATTCGGCCACCCTACTGTAGTACATGGGCCCAACGTTCTATGAACAACAGAATTAAATTAAATACTGCTAACCTTTATGAGACAGTTTAAAAGTTCAAACAGGTGCGACTACAAAATTGAAAGATGGCGCGAGAAATGCGATCTCAGAGGTTGTTTGTGTACGTTTTCCACAGCAACAGAAAGTGCCCAAGTTTAAACAATACCCATACTGACTTGTTCGTTTCGTTCGCCCTTCACAATGCGAGTCCTGATGGCCAGTCACAAGGGCGATGTGTAAGTTTTGCCTCCTCGAATGTTGGTCTAATAAGTGAAGGAAAAAAAACATGTTACTCAGGAATAAAATTTTCTAATGCTCTTTTTTCCAGGTGCTCGTTATGTAGCACATTCTACACATCTTTTGTGTATTTTCTCTGCTTTGATTTCATTTTCAGCTTAATGTGCTACCCAAGAACTTGCACTAACGGGGTCGTAGTCCGTGCAAGTTGCCCTACGAGGCTCAGAACGACTGTACCCTTCGGTGGCGAATTCAGCCGCCCTAAGTTTCTTATGCATTGAACGCCTAAAATATTTCTTGCACAAAGCGAGAGGTTGTGCAGAACCTCGTAATTATCAGCAGCCAGCACGCAACATTGCCCGGAGTGATTTTGGAGCCATAAAAGTTTCTATACTGACGGAACATAAATCTTGCGTGTTCTGTAGAGAGAAGGAAGTAAAGATTTGAAAAGTTCAGCTTTTATTCTTCAATTTTCTTGAAAAAAACACACCACTTTTAAAGGATTCTTCATTGTTAATAATTTATTTTAGGTGACTTTCAAAGACCTCTTTGATTACTTATTCGAAGTGCGGGATGTCTGTGTAGCTCTCTCGACAGAACATGCGCTATCTCGATCCAAACTCGCACATACGATTTTTGCTTCAAGGAAGCGTGTTACAATGAAACTAAGCGTAGACAATTCGTTCTTTGTGAGGAGCATTAAACGACGTTAAGCTCCGATGAGCACGCCGTTGCGGCTGCTCGGAAAAAAATTTGAAATGATTTGGACCGTGAAGATGGCTTCTCCACGAGAACAGTCACTCTGAGGCAAATATAGCTTTAACGAGTGTACAACTGGAAATTGACAGCGTAATGGATTAGATCTTTCAAATTGTGATCGGCATGCAAACTTGAATAAAGAAATATTGTAGTTTCTTCTCAGAACAGCAAACTGTGGCCCTTTACTCAGTTTTTTAAAGGACCTGCGCATATCTGCACTACCTTTACCAGTACTGTGATCATGGAGATTCATGTATCGTGGGACTTACTCTCTGTAACACTGATTTCGAAGAAAACCATTTCCCAGTACTGCGTCCATGGAACGAGCTGATTTGCGGAACTCTTCGGAGATTTATCGATAGTTTGAGCAGGCAGGATGATCCTATAAAATGTAAGTATCCCGTTGTCACCACTAAGAGCTTCGATAATTCACACAGAAGCAAAGGAGATAGCCCCCAAAACAGCTTTCATAACATTTCTAGGCCGAGCTACTGGTAATGACGTCTTCGACACCACGACCACTTATTTTATAGGCCACCAATAACTTACGCCGCCAACAGATGCGGCGCTATTTGAAATGTTTGCATTATTTTTTCTTTCGCTGCAACAAAAGTGATAAAATTTTACTATCTTTGTTCCTTTTTTCTTGCCCGTAAAGTGACATTGATTTTTACACCGGTACAATGCTTCTTTCAGAAATAAAGGATTTGATGTGAAGACCCAGAAAAGGCGCTTAAAGCTATTTTATGAAAAATATAGCATGAATTAAATGACACTCCATTCAAGCTTGTAAAGCCAATAAATCCGCCGATAATGTGCCATCAAATCCACACGATGTCATTTACCGCAATGAACAATGCGCTCCGGTCAGTTTCAGAAAAAGAAAATACTGAGTTAGGAAAGGAAATACGCAGAAAACGACCGCTGAAAACGCTCTGGGCTACGTTAGTTTTCGGATATTTTAATTTTGCTTTTCTTTCTTTGCTCGTCGGCCTGCTATGTGGGCTTATCATGTAAACGCCACACATAGTTAGCCTCAAGTAGTTTTCTCTGAGCGCTGCGACGAAGGTACAACGTGGCACTAAATATGTCTTTTTTTTTAATATAGAACGCTTACGAGGCAACGGCAAGAGTTGGAGAAAAAGGAGGGGTTGCCGTTAAGACGTCGTTAAAAATCAAATCGAGGTTATGTTCCATTTGTTCTTATGATACAATTATTGTTTTCTTTGAAAGCGACATCCTTTTCAGACAAATCAGTCGGTTCCAGTGAACTTGTCTGAAAAAATATGTGGACTTTTCAGTCAGATTGAGAGTGGAATGCGATAGCAAAAGATTGCTCATTTGTCTCAGCTTTTATTGAAACTTGTGTGTTTGCATGACTTTCTTTAGAATTGCCGGTTCATCAACCGCAATATGCAGATTGCTAGCTTCAGTAGAACGTATTCTCTATGCTACAAACTCTTTAGAATAATCCGTAAATAAATTTGTACCGGTCACGATGAGCAGGTTGCTCACAATGCGGTGGCCATATTGTCCTTGCCATGGTGGGCTGGTCGTGATGGCATCACAAGGTAACGTGACCGCTTTCCACCAATCAGGGCCGGCTGTGGTCACGTCAAAATGTCCTGTGACCTCTCTCTTTTAGTGAGCGAGTTTCGTGACATCGATCAACGAATTTTGCTTTCTGGTGTGAAATGGAATGTTGTCGCGTAAACACTTTTTATATAGCTCCCGCCGTTTAATGAAAGTCGTTTCAGGCTCAAGCAAGACTTCGTAGTCGATTACAGAATAACATGATGAAGTGCTGTGAGGCATGCAATCTTCAATATTTTATCGCTACTGCCAATAAATTTTACTTATAAAGCGCAAAAACGTTTGTCTCTGAGCGTACTACTAAGAATCATGAGCGGTACGTATTTTATACCCTACGGGCAACACACACGTGCTGCCTAGTTCAACATTACACGAACTTAATTTAGATTAAAGCGGTTATCAAAGCCTGCTGGACAATTAGGAACAGAATTTCTCTCCTTTGTCGATATCAACTTATTTCTAAAGAAAGAGTGTGTACACAGCCAACTACTGGAAAATAATATCAAGAATGTAAGCATCTAAAATTTGGTAAATGTTCTGCATCTGGAAAATAGCTGAAACATAAGGTTATTTCCTAATAAATGATGCCGACGTATCTACATAAATGCAAGTAAGTGTGCGTTTAGTGTGCTTACCGGGTGACTATCTTTTACTTTCACCGACGTCAGGAATACCTGAAGAGGAAGAGAAAAAGGAAGAAGCAGAGTTTATTCAGAGGGAAGCCACCATTCTTTTTAAATATTGTACACCTCTGTCAAGCCCTTCTGAAATGATGAAGGACTTAATAAGAGGAAAGAAACCGCCCCCGGAGCGGAAACTGAATATAAAAATACCACATTCTTCTATCACATAGCCTTTATATAAGGTTTTTGTGCTCAAGTACGTAATAAACGGAAGCACAAGCAAGATACCCGCCCCGGTGGCTGAGTGGTTAAGGCACTCGTCTACCGAGCCGGAGTTCGAAGCTGAACGCTGTCGATGGAAGCGAAACACCAAAGGCGCCCGTGTACTGTGCGATGTCAGTGCACGTTGAAGAACCCCAGGTGGTCGAAATTTCCGAAGCCCTTCACTATGGTACCTCTTTCACTCCCACCTTCCTCCCTTCCTTCAGGGCGCGATTCAGGTGTCCATCAAGATATATGAGGCAGATTCTGCGCCATTTGCGTTCCTCAAAAATATATTTACCCCAAGGAAAATAAAACCAGGGAGGATCAAATATTTTTATTTCATCGTGCTCATTTCGGTCCTAATTTTAACTTATCCCCCAAAATGGAAAATGATTGCAAGAAATGAAAAACGGGCATGAGCCAAGTCAGTGGCCAAATATTATTGCATTTAGTAGCTGTCTTCTTTTTAATCGGAATAGGGGACAACCAGAACTGCATAGTTCGCGTCTCAAGGTAATTTCGAAACTGAGCTATTTCCTGTACCAGAAGTACCCCCACCCGGGCTTCTTCCACTATTTTTGCTCCCTTATATTTCGGCTGGAACTCAGCTGTGCCATAGAAGTGATTAATGTAAAGAATTCCAATTAGCTAACAAACGCACCTTTGGTGTAGTGTCAAATGATTTTTAAAACAAACGCAATGAAAACGAAACATTGGGTCGTAACCACTGTATACATTCGATATCCGCTATCAACACGCAAGGAGCACACGGTTACGCCCGCCTAAAAACGTCACGCCTACCTGTTCCGATTTGAAGAAAAGAGGAAACAAATACAAATACAGGTAAAGACAAAAAGAAAGCACAGCATGCTCTGTGACGATGCGTACGCATTGCCCTCGAGGCATCAGAAGGAGAAAAGAAACCATGTATCAGCAATACTTTGATTTGAGCTAGTTGGTTGTAGCATGACATGTTTACGCAAAAAGCGTACTGGCGCTAAAAGACGAAGACAGAACACACAGGACTGGCGCCAACTTCCACACACAGGAAGTTGGCGCCAGTCCTGTGTGTTGTGTGTTTTGTCTTCGTCTTTTAGCGCCAGTACGCTTTTTGCGTAAACATTTCAACCATGTATCTTCTCATATAGCACTAGATAGATATAAGAAATGACCATGATAGCACGATAAACTGCAGGAAACTTGGCAGGTATGAGTGCCTCTTTCATGCTGAATGAAATAAAACGTCATAGCTCTGCTCCTGTTCTACATAATTCATGAGCCCACCAGCGAGCATATTGCGGAAATGACACGTTTGTAACCAAAGCGCAAAGGCGATACATTGGCAGTTGCGTTCAATGACAAAAAATATTCATTGTAATTCTTCAAGTCATTAACAGTCACTTGTTGCTCTTAGATGATGCAGTGCACTTTTTATTTCATTTGCGTGAGGCCCATGGTTCATGTGATTGTTATTTAGTCATCTTACACTCAATTCAAAGCTTATTTCTTTTAATATTAATCTTTTTTTTTTGTAAAGGAGATCCAGATGAGCCGAGGGGAAATGGCATCAAACTTTTAGTTCCCTTCATAATAAAGGAGAGCCGAGCTCTCTGAGTCTCGCACCATAAAGGCCTGAAAGCAAGATCGTTTTCATATGCATATGCATGAAGAATGAGCCGTAAACTCGAGACACACTTCTTACATTTATATATCCCATGCCCACATTGTGTAAGCAATACAAGTGATCGCCTCCTCCTTTTCATGAATGTATTATCGAGGCGTTCAATGATGATATCTTTGAACAACTAGTATATTTCACTCACCGGACCCATTCTCTTCTTCCGCATGGCGGCCCCAAAAAAGTAACAGAGAAGATTATCCGCATCTGTGGGCACTGTTGTCTGAGAAATACTCGTATAACAGCCATGTTAAATCAGAATTTTCTAATGGAGCGTATGAAAAAAATTTAATGCTATTTAACAACAGGCATACTATTTTGTTGATTTTGGTTGTGTCTAATATTTCGCAATCTGTGAAGCTTGTGGCTTTGACGCGACCAACAGCAGGCCTTTCGTAAGTGTGAATCGTTCGTTGTGTCGAGCTGCGCAAGTTATAGGGGCAGAGAAAATTTGTAAGACTGAAAAAACCGTTTAGTATAATTATAACCAAGAAGCCTGCTATATATTTTGGCCATAGTTGTGCAGGTAGTTGTGTGCGTGCCTCCCTGAAATTTGCAACGAATTAAGCGAACATGAAAGATTAGGAATCGAAATTAAACCCGAACATGCATTCCCTGGCATTATCGCTAGCGTCAACAAAGTGATGCCGTTCAAAAACGAGCTGCAAATCTTGGAAATACTGTCTAAGCTAAATTCATATCGGCTGCCAATTAATAGAAATGTAATCGACTTTGCGTTCACGTAAAACTACATTCATCGCAGATAAATCTAAAACTAAAATGTTTAAAGTTTTTAAGACATGCATTTTAGGAGACAATTGCACTCTCCATTTACCGATCTATGAAAGGCTTTACTACACGTTGTTGTTGTTGTTGTGACAGAGAAGGATGAAAAGGAAAAGTGCACGGGCCTGCCTACTGGCTCACGCCGAGCCACCACCGCTGCCACGTGCAGACAGAGGAGAGTTAAAAGATCAGAGGAAAGAGAAAAAGGAAAGAAAAGACGCGCGTCGCAGCAACAACGTCAGCCTTGAGCGGACGCTGCTCAAAAAACAAATAACTCGCCGAAGCGAGGACAGATACTACACGTGTCTTAATAGTAAAAATCTCTCAAAAGTAACCATCCAAAAAGTGCTGGATAGCACAGGTGGCTCGACCTTCCGGTGTCCCGCCTTCACAAACCGGCAAAACACTCCAACCATATGATAGAGATCTGGGTTTGCTTCACGAATGCTTTTGTTTGGGGGCGCAGACTTATCTTCGAAACTTCAAGCACAACAGCTAATGCAGTCCAGAAAGTTTAATAATGGATACAATCGGTATGAAGACTCAAGGAGCTCGTTGACCAAGACTGGTTTTTTCCACAGTGTACGCTTCAAGGGGTCATGCGTGGTCGGAGATTCCGACGACAGGCTCACAAAAGCCGCGTTTCCGCGAACAAATTTGCCGGTAACGAAACAACCAGTTGAGATATTTATATTTTACTGCGCATGTCGTCGATATTTTGTGCAATGTATGAAGAGGCTTCGCAATGCCCTCCTTCCTCTCTCTCAGTATTTTTCTTTTTGCGACGTAGGCCTGAAGGACTACAGACGCGCTAAAAAAAAACATTTAACAAAAATCTGAGCACTGTACATCGTGCAGTTCAAACTGAATAAATAGACATGATACGATAAGAAAAGCTTATGCATGAAAGCGATACACTGAAACAAATTGCCTTCTCCGCACGGGACATTTTGCCACGTGTTCCAGAATTGGCGGGATTCTGCATGTTCTCCTTTAAGAAAGAAAGTCGTTTTACATCCCCACAGAAAAGAGTGCGCCGTAATACTGGGACGACCGGCTCTGCCTGGGACCAAAATACTTACGCGAAGTGCAACGAAAGTAAGATATCCATAGAGAAAGCAAGCTGTTTTGTGTGTAAGTTCTGCGAGAAAAAAATCAATCAAAGGGTGCGGTCTTAGATTCAAAAGCTTTTCAGGAGAACAGCAACTACAAAAGGCCTCACAAATGGCTGAACGTATACCTAGTCTTCATAGAGACCTGTAGTTTAGCATACCGGATATGTGATGTACAGAGAAAAATAACCTTGAATAAAATCGGAATAACTTAGAAAGGTAAGCTATTCCCATTCGCTTGGAGGAAAAAAATAGATATGCTCTTAGATTATGTATTAACACGACATAAGAGAAATGGCGAAAATACAGCTTCTTTGCGGATATCAGCGCCGACTGAAAATTAAGCCCTACAAATGCCATCTTTTTTTGGGGGGAGTGCTTAAACGGCCATGTTTCCATTCTCAATTTTCCAGGTCTATTTGAACTTCCGAGATGAAAATGACCCGGCACTTTCCGCAGTACACGACTTCAATATGTCCTTTAATCTCTGCGGCGCTTTAACGGAGGCTCTCAGCGGCCCGCAGACAGAGTGACATTTGCAATCCCGCTAAATCGAAGAGCGCGGATCTTCTTCATCATGGCAGCGACACTTGCATAATCTGTCAAAAACATTTCCGAGCAGTTGTTTCGCTTTCGTCGAAATGCAGTTTATCTTTCTTTCTCCTTCCGAAAATGAACATTTAGGAAAACAAAATTAAATCCCTACTGTTTACTTTCATGGAGTCACATCAATTCTGTATAAAGTGGCCGCTAGGAAAGCAGATATCTGTATGATGTGTCTTACTTTCAGGTTCACTATTATTTTTTATCATTCGCCAGACGCGATGAGACAAAACCGTAGCGAGTGCGTTAAGGTTTCGTTCGTAAGCTTTCCGGGTGGTCGATTCAACTTTTTCCGCTTGTTTAAGAGACCTACATGCACGAGACTTCCGAACTGAATTCGGTGTATTTACAAATTTGTCTCAGTTTGTTATTCTGGTCGGATTGCCTGAACTGAAAAAGTGTATGCCGAATTTATAGCATTCATTATCTTATACGATGGATCGACGCGCAGAACCACCTGGTTCATATAAGTCTTTGTGCGGCTTGGTGCTGGGGGTTTCTGCTGCGCCGCCTGAATGGTTGACGGTTCCTGTCGCATGTGTATGTCTGCCGCAATTGGGATAGGCAGAAGAAGTGCCGCGTACAAAGACGTGAGAACATGTTTCTGCATTGCGTAATAGCACGTGTGTGCGTAAAGAATTTGGTAGCTCATAGGGATTGATTTCAATGCAATAAGGAAAAAAAGCTGCAGCGATGGCCTAGTGCTGTCGTGTATCGACCTGGAGTGCTGATCTGTTCGAACGCCGCAGGTTCGACTCTAAATCTTGGTTGCTGGTTTGAAATTTCTAATTTCTTTGTTAATTCGACCTGGCGTCGCTGTTGCTACGTAACGACACAAGATCTAAAGGTTACAAAATTCTTGGTCGATGTTGGTGAGGATATCAGGGCTTTCACACAAATGTAACAAACTTCACCACAAATAGCTGTTTGGGATTCATGTTATAATAGTGGCGACAGCCAGTGGTGATGGCCATGTGAATTTTGCTTCTACTCTGCACGCTTTCGTAGTGCTCAGATAATTTATTGCTACAGGCACGACTACGGAGAGCCCCATTCCACCGTGCCGGTGCTGTTTATAAGCAGGAAACGCTATAAAACTCAGTCAATTTTCATGCCGCATATTTTACAAATCTCTTTTCTTTTTCTGTACATCACTTTTGAATTATAGAATATTGTAAGATACTGTTACGGAAATATTGAAGATAACGGTTCATTCTTCCAATGTGTAGCAAAATTTTTATTTTAAAGTTCATCCATCGCTTGCACTGAATAGTTAACATTGCGATTGAAAAAAAATTGAGGAACGTTATCGTATTATTAGCAAAACAGAAATTCGAGCCTGCTGAGGAGACGTCTGCGGACATATTGACAGTTATACCGAAAACGTGAGATATATGAAAACATTGCCTTTGTAAGCTATTTCCCGTTGAAAAATGCACTTGTCCACAGTTCGTAAGCGAGTAACCATTCCAGTTTCTCAGGTTTGTTCGCTTATGCTTAACTTCCTACCAGTGTGCAACATTGTCCCCCGTTGCACAGTTCGCGATACATGCGTCCATATTACCCATGTCCTTTAGAATCCAAATTTCAGCCTCATTCTAGGCATTGAGAAAGAATACCACTGAGGTTCATCCTGAATAACCGCGCCTAAACTATTGGTGAATGAGTCCCTATGCCACCCGCATGCTAATTATTTATTCACCCCATAAATTAGTGTTGTCTGCTAACATACGCTCAAGTAATTAGGTTAGTTAGCTATGCGGGCGTCAGCAAAATATGAATATTCTTAGAATAATAGCCGAGGTACTTGTTCCGGTCGATTTAGCAACAATAGCGGACACATAGTATAACCAAAAAGAAACAGTCCATACGGGGCATTGCTGAAACGGCAGGACTTCCCAGAACGCCTTCTTTGACGACAACAGCGCCAAAAACCTTAGTTCGACGAGCGCGGATGCAAAGAGCACTCGCTGCCGTGGAAAAAAAGTAAGAACCTCCTCCCACCGTAAGATGGAAAGAAATACTCGAGCAAAATAACACCGGAGTGAATGGTGGACTATTGAAGAAAAAATCGAGACGTTGGTGCTCACGCTTGGCCTTGCAACCTAGGGGCCAGTAGAGGGAGCAATCAGGGCCGAAACAAAATGCTAAGGTTATCCACTCCTGAACTGGAGTCGTACAGGCACTGTTTGATGAATGATGGTGCTTACAGAAGCGGCTGTGCGGACGGCTCACGTTTGCGCATCGCTGCAAGTTTTCGCCTCCCATGCGCCTAGGACTGGAATGTCTTAGGAAGGCACGTGAGAAAGATATGTATCTTATTTTTGGCTGAATAACCAATCCGGACTTTTGGCAATTTTTTACCCCCCCCCCCCCCCCCCCCCCCCCCCGCCCGCCACCTTGCTGCAAAAACGCCAGAGCCGCTGTAAAAAAAGCATTGGGGTGCCGAATGTGTTGAGAAGGCTTAGGTAGACTGATTGTCGCAACAGACTGGAGGTGAAACTTTTTTGGCATGGAAAAAAAGTACTCACCACGCGGCTATTTTTATAGCGAGAGCGTCATTATTCAGGTCGGCAAGAATATCAAGACGGCGACGAGTTAAAGACGTTACGAGCAACAATATCTTGTCTTTCTGCATGTCGAAGTTCTTCTTAAAATTAAAAAATTTCAAATTCAAACACTCTGCACTGCAAGATTTAAAGACTTTTCATTATCCCTAACAAGGGTGTGATCTCGCCAGAATGCCCTTGCATTTAATGACTAATCTTTCGCTATTATTTCTAAAGACGCACACGACTGTATGGCTGTTTTGGTGTGCACATGACAAAATAAGTCGAAATTCTGAATACATTGGTGCGAAATATCTTATCATCCTTTTCATTAGCCCCACAACCATGGACATCATCGTCATCGCATTACGAACCAGGCAATATTGATCGTAAGGTTTAGCACGAGAGTGAATGTTTAATTCTGACCGAGTAGAGTGCGGCGGCTTTATTACAAGGACGCAAAGAAGACAGCTGTACATCAATATATTATTCAATAGATTACTTGTTCTTAAAGATCCCATTCATGCAATGCGTAGGTTACACCTTATCGCGCAGCTGAGGTATGTCTTGTATTTCTGTCGTCGGAAATGTGCATTGACTGGTCGTACTGCTTATCTTTATTGTAAAAAAGCCTCTGGCATATCAACAAATTGCCAGAGGAACATAAAATCTGGCCGCAACTTTATCGCCTTCTCTTGGTAGCTATTAGTGTTCGCACAATCAGATATGCCTAATTCTGAAGTTTTCTGGTTGGGGTGGCCCTTACATTGTTCTTTCCTGAACATATACTAATTTGTAGTGCATCAGCGCAACGGCACTAGGCTATAGGAAGAGAAGGGAAACGACAATGGTTGCTAGCACTCGAGAGATATACTGGTTGGTAGCAAAAGCACTGCCCTATCGCACTTTTCAAACTAAACCAAAGCCAAAGGAAAACCTAAGAAACACTTATAAAGCCGTTTATATTCGCCACGAACCGAAGAAATTATCAGACGTGCTGTATCGACCGCTATGCACCCACTTCTGATGAAACTACGGCCAACCGGAGCATACGGAGACGGTGATGCCGATGCGGTGTTGGTTATGAACTACGCTTGAGCAGGAACACGAAGAGCCAGCGGCAGCAGCGGTTGAACGTATGCGCCTCTGATGAGCTCCTCGCGGTTAGCGGGTACGGGTATCTCTTGAACGATCACTCCACACTGATGAGCCTTCTTATCGCAGAGAACAAACACTCGTTCGGCACTCCTGTTCAGCCAAAAGTTGTAAGGGTTTCTCGCTCCTTTCCACGGAGTGCCTCCCACCATCGAACTCCTTGCACTGCCTCTGAATAAACGAGCCAGGCTGGCTAAGGAGCAGCATTGGTTCGAGTGCGCAGGATAAATGGGCTCAGCGCTGCGGGCGCCATCATTAATTTCGGAGCGCCCTCTCACTTGAGGTCCCCCCCCCCCTCTCTGACTGCCGGTAATTTTCACGTTCTCTCCCTTCCTCCAAATCATTAGCACGCTGTGAACAGAAAAAAAAAAACGTTTGGTGCTGATTACCGTTTCTCATCTCAAGGTAAACGATATGTTTGATTCGAAGCCATCTATCTGTTTGCAGTTATTTTCTCCAAGATGCGCTATATTAGGAGCATTAAAAAATAAATCGAGGCTTTTTTTCATGCCAGCGCGAAAAGAGATCCCGCCACGTGTGGTACGTACTTTGCACTTGGGGAAAGTCTTCACTCACACCCTATGGCGGCTCGAAGTATAAAAAAAAAGGCTCAAGCGGCCTTGTTCCTGCTGCAAAGTCGACGTTAGCTCACTGCGCATCGCAGGACATGCACATTGCAGGAATTGGCCTGGGAGATACGGCTACAACCCCGTTGGAGTCGAGACCTCTCTTCGAGTAATTTCTATTTGTTTGGACGGCTTCGCTGGCCGAGCCACGTTCTACACGGCTTTGTGGAGGCCAATTAGCATATTTCCCAAAATCCTCCCATATGTCGTTCCCTCCGGCTGTGGTCAATTCACGAAATTACTCGCTATTGGAGGGAAAACCATGCTTGGCGACAAGGTTGTAGCGTCACTTGCGGAACTCTGAGCAATGCCAAACTATACATCTAATAGGTGCCTGCTTTCTCCTTCCTTAACACCCGAGTTGCCCAACAAACGACCTCGAGCCTTCCTTCCTAAATAAGTAACTCATTCATTCATTCATTCATTCATTCATTCATTCATTCATTCATTCATTCATTCATTCATTCATTCATCACGTCCAACATATGCATCCCTGGTAACCTGCCATATAAAGCGCATGACGAGTAGTTGCTTCTTCTGTGTGCAGTAGTTTTGTTTCGCTCGACTTTCTAAAAGCAATGACGAGGCTTTCTATGCTGCTGAGTTTGGAGCAACTATAGAAACACTGGGGAAACGTGTATAGGTGTAGCTGGGGAATGCATCTAGTAATAAAGCGTAGTTCTTGCTTAAAAGGACGGTTGTGAAAGAGGAAAAGTATCGCTTTGACCTGAGCACCCCCCTTAAATTTATTGTTCTTCGGTGAAAAAATATCCTAGCACTCGTACTAGTCCTTCAGGACCTACGGATATTTATTGTTCTTCGGTAAAAAATATCCTAGCACTCGTGCCAGACCTTCAGGACCTACGGCAGAGTGTGCTGCTGCTTGCTAGCCGTCCCAAAATCTTTGAGTTCGATAGGTTGCCGTGGTAAATCCAATGTAGAGGGGAGAAATAGCTAAACGCTGCCTTACAAATTTCAGTTTGTGTTAATAAAAATCTCGCGTTACAGAACTACGAAGTGCAGCAGTGGGATCGTAGAATTTATTAAGAATTACTGCGAGCGGTGTGTATTCATGATTCAAGTTCTTTTTTATTTTTCTAGTAATGAGAACAGAAACCACTGCTACATGCTGGTATTCATTCGCCTCACTGTTGACATGCTGACGATGCTGCACAATAAGCCTACAGGCTTAGTAAACACTTTCCACCCTGCGGATTTTTTGAGCCCACATCAATAAATGTAACCGCCAGCACGCACCTGCAACTCAGGTAAGCAAGCAGCCATGTTAGAAGTTGCTCATGAAAGGGTTAGACGTATATATCATTAGCAATAGACGGAGAATGGCGACTGAACTAGAGGAACACTGCAGGGAATTGGATATCAACTCGATTGTATTCAATCGAACCCTGAGTAAGTATAGAAGACGGACTGCGCTGTTAGGCTACCGCGCTCTAATAACAACAAAAGCTATTTCACCATAAAAACAGATGTTTTCGCTAAATAAATTAGTTGAAAGTAGCGCTCACTCATGTGTCTCTCCCTGCAACTGTGTGAAATTTAATCCCGATCCACAACCTTGGTAAAACAATGAACGTCGACACCGAAATAAGAGTGAAGCATAACAGAGGACCAGGTGCTCGATATGAAATGCACGTGCTCCACGAGCCCGAGTACTTTTTCGTCTTGTTTGTACGCGCGTTGCTTCAAGAGAACAAGCCATATTGTTGCTACAGCAACGACATGCTCATATAGGTCAATGTAAGGAGAGGCATGCGTTCAGCCTGTACTGAATAATTATACCAACGTGATTAACGTGTCCGTTGTAGGCTCGATAGGTCGGTCGATGCAGTTAGCCCAGTCTAGTCTAGTATGATTTTTCATTGTGCTTTGTTTGCGCTGTTTTGTGTTCTTCCCGTTCACAATACGCAGCATGAAGCTACTCCTATCGTGGTCCTATCTGAGCTGATAGAATGTCTAGATAAATAAATATTGCAGTCCAATCTGCTCAGCCCAATCTACCCAGTTAGGTTAGTCGAGTCTAACCTGAGTAGGCAACCGAAAAAAATGTGGCGGTTTTTTTTAGTTAGTGCAGTTCCTTGCCTCAAAATTCAAACTGTCATTTACACACGTTACCCTGGAAACACCATTAAACGTACGTCTTCTCAACAAATTTATACTTTTGATTTCGTGCTGAAAAAATTCTTTGATGGGCTATTTGGTGAATGAGTTGGGCTATTTGATAAGTACTGAACATGGTCGAAAGCAGCGTGTAAGGCGGGACAATACAGAGACGACACACACATGGCGCTGACTGACAAGGGAACATTTATTCGGCAACAAGAGGAAATAAAGGCAACTTTGGTGCGGAGGGGAAAAAAATAAACGGGTACAATGGCACAAGGTGACCGCGGACCTGACCTGCAACTATACCGGCTCGCCACAATATGTGCCGCAGGAAGAAAGTTGTTAAAAGAGAGACGAAAAATGTACGGAAGGACGCCAAACTAGTTAAGAACTAGTTAATGCATTGCTCTAGTTAAGAGCGATGGCCTCTGTACATGTGAAACGCCGCCGCGTGGACGCGGGAAAATTAGAAAAGCGAGATTCTGTATACAGAGTTATTTGCTGTGCAGCTGGGAGAGGGACATCCAACGTCCTTTGCAGGCGGTTATTAAGAGGGGGGTGTCCGGGTGGTAGATAGTAAAAGATAGCAAAAAAACACACAAAGAAACTAACAAAAGTACAGACAGGGAGCGCTGCCCCAAATTTGTCAAAGGAGAAAATTAGCCCTCCGGATACCTGAACTCAGTGTGAAGGCGGTTGATAGAGACAACGCTGACAAGAAGCTGTCTTTTTACTTCGCCTTCAAATGCCTCCAGAATTGACCGCTTCACAAGATCCCTGGATCCTCTGCGCATGGAGACATTCTGGCATATAGGCGCGCGCTCGCGTGAAACAACTCGTGAAGCGAGGTTGCTACTGGTGACGTCAGAATTTCGAAACTTTCTGAAGTGCTCCCTAAAGCCCATTTCACACGCGGAGATTTTCTGATTTTCTCCTCCTCACCCTGCGAATATGATCGATGTACGGCAGGAGAGAACATCGTTCTAGCCGCACGCGGCTTGCGACGGGTTTCCGTCCGGTTGGAAAGCAGTCGCAACGTCACTGTGCTCGCTCTGCGACTGACCAATTTGGAGCGCGGAGACGGCATGCCACGTTGGGTCACGTGGGACACGTCCACCACGTCTACCACGTTGGGTCACGTGGTAGACGCAGAACTGTTTCTTGTAATTAAAACATGAGAAAAATTGCCTTGCAACCAAGAATGCGGTAATCATAGCCACATAAGCAGGTTACGTTACAGTCGCGTTTAATCATGGGTTGCCTACGCGAACATCGAACGACCCTCCTACCTTTCGCACGATTGGAATTCGCTTGGTAGAGGTTGCACATGAAGGCTCTAACCGAGTATAACACTGCGGAATCACCGACTGCGCCGAGTATTTTCATCATCGTCGCAATATGAGAAACGGACTTAAACCGTTATTTCACTCATCAGCTGATTTGCCCGATATTGAATCCGCCACTGCTAAAGAGATAAGGTAGCACATCCTAAGGTATCTACAGTTGGTGAACGGACTGCCGTGTGTCCTGTTGCACTGACCTAAAGGTTGCTAATCAGAATTTGCCATTCTGCACTGACCAGCGAGGTGCTTCTATGCCGAAAAGACAATATTAACACCTCCACGCTTAGCGGTTTTCTAGCGATCTGAAAGACCCATAAGGTTATGGTCGTTCCTATCGGCTCAAGAAAACGTCTAGGCGTGTAGCTGTTAATGACTTTTCGGCACAAAACCCACTCAGGTGCCTATGCTATAGAACGTTTCAATCCGCTTGGGATACGGGGACCACATTGTAAAATTAATTCTAGAGGCATGCAGGTTGAAAGAAAATGGGGTCATCTGTGTCAGCGCTACCTCTATCAACGTCCTTCGCAGTGACCTCTGATAACTTCAGGGGTAACTTCTCTTTTTGGAGGTTTTGAGCAACACTCCCGCTCTGCTTTTCTATTCGCTTGTTTGTTTTGATTATCTCTTTTTGTAGTGGCCCGACTTCCTTTCCTCCTTTCGGTCCACCGGAGTTTGTTGAAAGGAAAAGTTAGGTCCCACTCACGATTGCACAGCAAATCTTCCTGCCTTCGCCGCTTTCTCTTTTTCGCTGCGTTCATGTGGCCACATTTAAAAAGCAATCATTCGTAACTAGTTGCACGTCTTTCTGGAACTCCGCCTCCCCTTTAGGCACGTTCTAGCTTCGGAATCTTTTGAGGCAAGCCGGCATCGTTTATGGTCAAGTCCGCTGGGGTCTTGTGCTATCGTGCCTGGCACTTACCTCTCAGTTTTCTCTAGTTTTCTCTAGTTGCCGAATCAAGGTTCAAATGTAATTCAGCGCTATGACTAGTGCAACTATCATGGGGTTCACCACGAGTGTAGCCGAGGAGGTTTATATTGCTCTCGGAATCACCGACTGCAACACACAGCACACATCCTTGAACATAATCTGAGATTCGCAGACAACCTTCGTAATTACACAAGGGGCAAATTCGACCAGAAAACTATCTAATATGGAACCAAACCATCTGAGCCAGCTGAGAAAAACACAGTAGCACATCGGCTCTGAGGCATGCCGGAATCACCTGGCGCCATATCGCTAACGCCAAAGCTCACGAACAAACTAACCGTCTGCTGGCCGAAGAAGTGGGAACCGACGCGACATTGCAAACGTACGGCGGCATATTGAAGCACCGCATGGGCACCGGTAAGCGTTTCCCTAATCCCCGTGCAAAAATAAACAGGAAGGGGTTGGTACACTTTTGAGAACTGCTGACGAACACCTCCCCAATTCTCTTTATTCTAATAGATCCATCTGAACATATTCAGAAGCATGTGTACATGGTGCGTAGACAGACCAGCACTATACCGCGCAACATGAAGCTGTCAGAAAATCACAGCGGTTCGAAAAATTAAAAATTCCCCTCAGCGCCGTCCACCGAAGACCTGGACAGCCAAGTCAGATTGGTTGACCGGACACGCACTGCAGCCGTGACCGCTGAAGGCCCGAACCTTATTACTGGCCTGCTGTACTCGTCGTAGACTACTCTCGAGAACACAGTTTTCATTCACTCACTTACTCGCCCGGTGGCTGCCGTCTTCTTCACGTCCTGTTTCTCGCGTTATTTTTCACCATCTTGAAAAATATGCCTGGTTGCTGGAAAATGAAGACAATTGTCACCTCCTCACCGGCAAGTGAGAAACCAAACCTAAAAAAATATTTTACCGTTCTTCTCAAATACTTCGCTCTTCGTAGTTCTTAGTAAAACGAGCTAAGAGTGTTTTTATGCGAAAGTACAGCAAAAAAACGAATCAATTCCAGTGCATTTTCAGGCAGCTCATTTAGAGATATGTTGCTAGAGACCCTCTTGCGAGAATAATGACTCGAGTCCGTTCGCGAGACAAAGCAGAACTCTCCTTATAACAAAGCCGGAGCTCCCTTTTGAGCTCCTGAGCTCGATTAAGCCCGGAGCTTTACCGATTACTGGGAGGGACGGGGAGGGGGGGGGGGGGGAGTGCCATTTGTGAAAAGGTAACAGACGCTTAAATAATTCCAGAGTGTCTACAGTCTGTGCTAACGAAACAAGGCACGGTCTTCTTTGCAGCCCCATTTCATCGGCAGGGGTCTCTCCCGGGGCGCGTCATTCAAAATTAGTCTTTATATTATTTCTTTCTTCGCTTCATTGGTCTGGTGAATAAGAGCATATATGGTAGGGGTTTTTTAAGGTGCTTCTTCTATGCGGTTCTATCGTACTGGCAGCGTAGCAGCTACGGGCTTCAAAGCGTAACCGGAACCATGAAGAAGCAACGAAGATTTAGAATAAACTAGAGCGCCTACTTTGCTCGAAACAGAGTGCCGCTATTCTAGCAATGATAGAAGATTCACTTCTGATTAAGATGTCAGCATTGCGGTGTGCTGGATAGCTGCTCAGAGGAACGCCGTGCTTTTGTTGCCGCAAGTACTGCTCTCACAGCAAACCCTCGAGCTTTTGATGGCGAGCCTGCCTCACGTACTGCTACAGACGATGACACGTGGCTTTAAATAGCGGCGCACTGGCTGAGTGAAATATATTAGGAAATGGACTGTGCTACTTTTAAGTTTATGCAAATCACCTCAGATATCCTGCTGACTAGCAAGTGATCTCACAAAATGTGTTGTTTTCGGAGTAGTTACTACAGAACCAGCGTACTCCAATTCGAGATTTTTTACTTAAGTTCAACAGAGAATAAACGGACCTCACCTCCAGATTTTCTGCGGAAGTGCAACAGAAATTCAACACAATTTGTATTGCATGGTTTCAGCACCCGCTCAACAGAAACACATGGGCCACTTAAGATAGGCTCTAAACAAGTGGTCAACACTGCACGAATTGTGACTTTCCAACATATCAACACAATCTCAACACTGTGTTCCGTTACAGGTGGTTGGTATCTCCACATAAATTCAAAGCGCGTTTTGAGACGGCAAGGAACAAAGGAGGAGTAATTGCAGATGTGGCTACAGTAAAAAGCGACGAAAAAAGGAAGCACCCACATGCAGACCCCTGACGAATGCCACTACTGGCGAAGTAACTGAAGCATTCCTGGGCATTCAGGCTAGAGTAACAAGCGGGATTTCCAGCCTCGGAAATGAGAAAAAAATGCTTCTGGATCTCTATGAAGCTAAGGTTCTCATTTAGCAAGGACAACTGGCTGTTAACATCGAATGTCTGATCCAGGTCGCAGTACGCGGCTTCGAGCGATCCCCTTAATTGCATTGCCTCAGACGCTTATAACGTAAAGCACGCAAGATTGGAGACCTGTTATGTAATCAGCCACGTTTTTCAGGCAGCGATGTGCTTTTCAGTTCGAAGGGTACAACTTTGCGGAGCACTAATTCAAAGAGTTTTCTTGCAGCCCAGAAGAGGAAAACCGTTCTGCAATTTGCTGCCCTTTGACTTGCACTAGATTTCAAAGCGGCAATACATTCACACTTTTAAACACTATAAAAAGTAGGAGACTTGAAGAGTTATTAATTATAGCTGTAAGAGTTGGGGCCAGAGTGCAGCAAGCTTTAAGTAGAGCAGGAGAAATATCAACAGGAAACGGAAACCAACGACTTCATGCATCGTAGCGCCGTGTTCACCTCAGACCAGCTAATTACTTTGACGCAACACTTTAGACAAGCGTCCGCCGCGGTGGCTCCGTGGGCATGGTGCTCGGCTGCTGACCCGAAAGACGCGGGTTCGATCCCGGCCGTGGCGGTCGAATTTCGATGGAGGCTAAATTCTAGAGGCCCGTGTACTGTGCGATGTCCGTGCACGTTAAAGAACCCCAGGTGGTCGAAATTTCCGGAGCCCGTCTCTGATAGCCAGAGTCGCTTTGGGACGTCAAACCCCATAAACCAAACCAACCAACTTTAGACAAGCAAGAAGAAGCCTTTGAACAGCACTCAGTGTTCGAAATTTGCAATGAAAGCACGAAAATATGCATGCATGGAATATAATGTGCTGCAAAACGCTAGCACATGAGAAAAATCACACGAGTGGAAAAAATGTAGGAGATCAAGTTCAAAAATTGCACGAGGGGCGAGCGGGTATCTGCGCATGTTTATGAGACATCGATGAAGATTGATGGTTTAATTATTGTTCAGGATTTTAGTGTACACTATGTATAAAGTTTGCGGATATCGAAGACAACACGCACCCATGAGCTGCTCCTTGAGTGCACAAACTTGAATATTCCCTGCGGTGGCATAGGCTAAGAGGGAAATTGAGTAACTGCACTGCGTTTATTTTGGCACAACACTCACTGACCACAGTGGTCCGCGGTGTAGTAACTATGAAAATTAACACTTGTTGATGCGAATTTTATCCACATTTTATTTTTTCGCTCGGGTACTTTCTCTCGCTTGGGGGTCAGAGTGTGTTCCGGTTACTAAACTTCGAAGTTAGAGCAGTGCAAGTGGTCGTGACTTGGCCTAAACACCTGCTCATTGAAAAAACGAGGTAAGTGCGCCTAATTATCTCCAGCCCGCAATTTCGGGGAGCGCGACGACACGTCCTCTGCATGGTGTAAGCACGACGCGGCTTTCGGCGGCGCCGAAATCAGGGCGTTCCCAGGATCGGGACACGAAAGTGGGGGCGCAGTTTCCAACGCTGACGACCGCAGGCGTCACGCTCCAGACTACTGCCGGATCACCTAATGACGGCACATTATCTCTTACAGTGTGTCCGCACCCGAAAACCTGTCACTTCTCGTGCACAGACCTCCAAAATTTCACACCCTTTTCACTCGTGTTTCTTTCATTTTATTTACTTACAAATACAGTCGCCCATGAGGTCGTTGCTGTGTGCGACATAACGAAAATGATTAATATGATCACTTGCGAATACAGCACAAGACTGAAAAATTCATCATGATTTAAAAATTGAGTTTTTATGCAACGCAACTGGTTACAGATTGTTCGTACTGCTTTCTACTGCTTGTAGGAAACCACGTTTAAAAAAAATAAAATTCCAATAAAGAAAGGTGTCAGCCGGTCAGATACGATCTCGCCTATGCACTTTGAAACCAAAGTGCACTTATTTATGCGTGGCAGCCCCATCAGATGTGCTATTCGGGCCGCGTTCCTGGGAGGGATCGCTTGGCGTCTACGAAAGCAACCATTTATGCTTTGTTGCGCGCTTAGCAAGAAACCCAAGTTTGGGCGTGTAAGTTTACGATTGCATTGAGACATTCACGAAAGTGGCGGTATTATTTGGACCTTAAACGGTTTGTTACGCAACATTTTCAGGACCCTTGTCAGTGGGGCCTATTCGCCTGCAAAGGCCTCACAGACTATTTCGGCACATATTCACTCTAAGAGATAGAATTAGGGTAGTAGCAAGTGTCTCGTTACACTTTCCGCCGCTTCGCTCGCCTAGGCAGCTGGTCCAAAGTGCTACTGGGTCCTAACAATTGTCAGTAGTGCAGAATACTGTCTTCTTCAGGCTGTTGTCACCTCCACATAATGCTTGTAAACGTGCCCTAGTGCAATCAATGACCGCATCTTAGCTGTTCCGTGACAAAAACTGCGAATTTGAAAGCCCATCCCAGTGCCTTCAGGAGGCGACTGCTAAACGTTTGGCGTGTGAAGCATCGAAAACACTTTTTGCCCTCATCGTTTTTTGAGGCACTTGAAGATACGAAGCGAGGATGACGATAAGGTTAATCAACACCAACGTGTCGAAGCACAAATCCTGTTAGGACATTTCCCAGTCCTGAAATCAAATAACGGGAGATAACAAAAAGCAACATGTTCCGATAGAGTGGCAGCGGCTGACGCAGGAAATGAAGTAATGAAGCTGATTGGGAAAGATCTTAGACTCGCATTATATATAGCGAGGATAAAGGACATATTGCTTATGACAATGCGATAATGATGATAATAATACCACAGTAGTACGTAAATGCGAAAACAGCTGCAACTTGTACATCATATTAGACGAAGATAAGTTTGGTACGAAAATAAATGTGAAGAATGCAATATATGCAACCTTCTCTTGCGCCTGTAACAATACTACTTGCACTAAGAGGTCAGCTAGAGACTTCGATTAGTTTGGCACATCAAGTCGGCAATAAAATTCTAATAAGGAAAGGTGTCAGCCTGCCAGATATGATCTCGGCAATGCTGTTCACCGCCTGTTTACAGGAGATATTCCGGGGCTTTAAATGTGAACAGTTGGGGATAATAGATAATGAAGAACACCTAAGTAATCTCCTACTCGCTGATGACATTGCCTTGCTAAGTCACTCATGACATGAACGGCAAAGCATGATCAATGGGATAGACAGGCAGACCAGAACAGTGGGGCTAAAAATTAACATGCAGAAAACCAAAGTAATATTCAACAGTCCAGCAAGGAAACAGCAGTTCGCAATTGGTAGTGAAGTGCTCGAAGTATTATGAGAATATGTCTACTTAGGGCAGGTAGTGACTGCTGATCCGTATCACGAGAGGGAAATAACTGGACGAATAAGAATGGGGTGGAGCTCATATAGCAGGTTCTCTCAGATCATGAATGGCAGTTTGCCAATATCCGTAAAGAGAAATGTATACAACAGGTCTACCTTACCGGTACTCACCTATGGGACAGAAACGTGGACGCTAACAAAGAGGGTTAAGCTGAAGTTAAAGACAACGCAGCGAGCTATGGAAAGGAAAATTGTAGGCGTAACGTTAAGAGATCGGAAGTTGGCGGAGTGAGTGCAGGAACAAACGCGGGTTAATGACACCGTAGTCCAAATCAAGAGGAAGAAATGAGCTGTAATGTAATGCGAAGACATAATAACCGCTGGTCCTTAATGGTAACGGAGTGGATTCCAAGAGAAGGCAAGCGTAGCCGGGGCGGCAGAAAGTTAGTTGGGCGATGAGGTTAAGAAGTTTGCGGGGATGCGGTGGCCGCAACTGGCCAAGGACAGAGTTAATCGGAGAGACATGGGAGAGGCCTTTGCCCTGCAGTGGGCGTAGTCAGGCTGGTGATGACGATGATGAGTCTGGTATATTACTGTCACAAAGAAAATCTCTTCGCTATGCAGGATATGAATACGGCTAGTCCTGCGACATCATCAGGTGCCGGGTGGTCCTACTCAGGCCTGTCTAACCCTTTCAGCTAACCTCCCTGCCTTTCCGTTCATCTTTCTCTCTCTAACACCTTCACCCTTATACTTATTACACAACTCAGTCCTACCGCATCCACAACTGCATGCATGAAAGCAAGCAGGTTCAGATGTCGGAAAAATTTTGAGGTGTGAGAATGGGCGCTAGTGGAGAGGCCAGAGCAAGAACATGATCTGAAAGTAAAATTGTTTGCAAACACAAAGAAAAGTGTTTTTGTAATAACGCCTCTGACGCAAGGCCAAGTGGTTCGAGTTAGGCTCTAGTTGCACCTTGTATTCATGAAAGCTTTGGTGGGATTTCTTTGCAAAGAATGGAGTCGTACTCCGCGCAGGTAAGCCATTCTTTAATGGCATCAACGAGTTTGTAATGGCTTATTGCGTCAGCATTTTAAGATCGCTTTATTTTCCAGCCGACGCGCACCTCAAAAGCATTTAGGTGTTATTCAATGTCCAATTCTGGTCGGCGGTGTTACTTTAAAAGCAATGTAGTTCAGTTACGCCATATCAACGCAGTAAGGCTAGAAGATGATGGCTTCATGACCTATCTAAAACTCCTTTTGCACTAAAGTACAGATATTTGAGAGATAAACTCGTCTTCTTGAGCGGGCATACTTCAAGCAGCTCCAAGGTCGCAGACAAGATCCTTTTGGTCAGTTAGTTCCGCATTTACATATTCTCATCCAGAGAGAGGCACCGAAGCGTGTCGATGAATGGCGCTTGATCTCAATAACTCGGTAGCGATTTGCTCGCGAACAGAGTGTTTCTCCGTTTTTTTGTGGATAACTTTATGTAGTTATCTAACTCGATAATTAATCTTCAATGTATTGGTATTGTGGGTGTTTCCGGAACAATGCAGGCTTTGTTACCCCCACCCTTCTGTTAAGCTTTGTTACATACAACTCCCGCTTCCAAGATGCGTATACCTGCTAAGAGATTCCAAAGCATTGGCACAATGCAGTCCATTTATTTCGCAGAGATGGCTGAAGGTAAGGATAGTTCAGTCCTTTATCAGCGCCCCTAAGGCTTGAACAAACAAACAACTCCTACGCATTTCTCTTCCCCAAACTTGCTTAGACGAACAAGATTATCTCGATTCCCGTCAAACACCGGAACTTCTAGACAATTGGCCGGTTTCAGTCCTTCCTAACCAACTATCAACGCCCTCAACGAGAGTACTTCTCTAGACATGCCTAATGTTTCTTTTCTGGTTATCAAATTCTTCACTGCCTGCATCTAGAGTTCAGGAACTGCAATCCGCCATTGGACTCTCTATGAAGGAGCTGTCTGGCTGCACACACCGATGTTCCGGGCAGCACTCCTCCTTGGGTCCCCAAGGGTTCCCCAAGGATCTTGTTCATGTCTGGTCGTTCAAGCCTTAGGAACGCGGATGAAGGGCGGAAGTCCCCAAGGAAACAGAAGACGCGGCACCTGCGCCGGGAGTCCCATCTGCCTTGCCTCGAAGTTCGCTGCGCAGTCACGCGCTCTTCCGCTTCCACCCAAGTCTTGGTCTCTGACATTGATTGGCCCACATAGCGTAAGCGGAAACTGGGCTAGCTGCAGAAAATAAGCTCTCCACTTACGGGCTCTCCTCTTTACTAACGGCCGTCAGCTTCATCTCTGCGCCATTTCTTGCGAGAGGAAAGGCAGCTTCCATATTGGGCCTCACGTCCATGCTTATGACGTCTTCATTTACTTTACCATATGTGTTTGTTGCTGGTTTTCTGCAGCCAGCAACGGTCGTAGATGAGACTCTTGGCTTGTGATGAAGCGTTTACGGTTCTTGGGTTATTTGCAGCACGAACGCTGGCAGACCACATTGAAACCACGATATTATGTGGCTTAGATGGATGCTTATGACCCTTCTAGAGTGGTAACTTAAGAAAACATCTTTCGGGTTTTATTCATTTCTTTCCCTGGCGACACTTAGTCTCGAAGAAGCTTAATTTCGATACGCAGCGAAACTTGCGCCTTTCCCGTACATCTCCTTTTCACCTGTTCACTCTTCTCGAACCGCTACGCCCCTGGTGTTTTGACGTGGCCCTCCATATATCTATTTTTTTTTCTGTTCACTGTTCTCGAACCGCTACGCCACTTGTGTTTTGACGTCTCCTCACTGACGATGAAGCAACACCACTGGTGAGCGGCACTGCGCAGATAGGGGGGTACACCCGTCGATTTGAACCGCTATTGGTGCTAATCATACACACCTGACCATAAATATCACCTATGTTTTCTTGTCTTACAAGACGAGCGCTAATCCACTGGTAAAAGTTCAACTTGCGCCCTAATTACGCATTGGCTGTTGAACATAAATTTTTAGTCTATCTCGTATTCGAGAGTACGTATGAGTACGGAATGCATTGCAGAAAAATCTTTATGCATCTTCGATGGCTCATAGGTGGAGGTGGTCGCACACCGATAGACACAAGGAGCTTTGGCTCATTCCGATCTTCGAGCTTGGCAGTGCACATGAACTCCATGGCTTTTTAGCGGCTTTTCTCCGAACGGAAAGGAGTAAAAATAGAGAAAGCTGTCTTTTAACGCAAGCCCGTTAAAAGAAACGGGAGTGCGCTACAGAAACGTTTACTCCATTTTTACATTCATACAGGTGTATTCTTGTTTAGAGTGTTGAAACTCCGCCATCTGCTTCTTCCTTCGCCGCGTTCATGTCTTTACGTGACGCCGCGATCAGCCGCTTCTCCCTTGGTAGCAGGCAGCACGCTCAGCCTGCATCGCTGTTTTCACTGCTTGACACGCCATATTTCTTGACCTCTCGTCATCCGCCTTAACATTGCCTTTGACACCATTGGCTACTTTCCTTACTGTGCACCTGCGTAAAGCTTTCATTGGACAAGTGAACGAGCCTGGCTATCTCTTGAGTAAATCTTCACAGCCACGGTGGCAGGGCGTGCTGGCCTCGAGAATTTGGCAACGAACGGATGAAAACGAGGAAGACGTTGTGAGAACCCCATTACGAGAGCCTAACAGTTAAAGCGCTCATGGCAACTCAGGGACAACTCAGCGATCACCGAGGTGTCAAAGGCATCGGAAAGCGGAGCTGCATTTCTTGCGCCTGCACTGGTTTCGATGGAGAACACATTGTTAATTTCACATCAATCGAAACGCAGGCCGCAATATTTAGTGAGCGCACGTTAAAAAATCATGTCAGCACTTCTTAAAAAAATTGAAGCATCGGTTGAAAGAACCAATAGCTCTGCACTAACTCTCCTCTTCTTCTCTACCTTCTCGCACTTTGTTTACTTTCTTCCTCCTCCGAAGGCCAGGTAGAGTTATCCACCGACAGTGCGGCAGTTACTGTGCTCTTCATTTCCTCATAGCCATTTTTATTTTGCCTGAGCGCTTGCCACTCCTTCGTGACTTCTTCCCCAAACCTTCCAATTCTCGTTTCCTTCTTCGCTTTGTTGTGCTCACCTTTCAGACTCTTTCGCAGATGCTTGCCCCGCCGCGGTGGCTCAGTGGTTACGGCGCTCGGCTGCTGACCCGAAAGACGCGGCTTCGATCCCGGCCGCAGCGGCTAGAATTTCTTTGGAGGAGAAATTCTAGAGGCCCGTGTGCTGCGCGATGTCAGTGCACGTTAAAGAACCCCAGGTGGTCGAAATTTCCGGAGCCCTCCACTACGGCGTCTCTCATAGCCTGAGTCGCTTTGGGACGTTAAACCCCAACAAACCAAACCAAACCATCTTTCGCAGATGCTGTCCGAAGGCTACACCATCAAAAGCAGACGGCGCAAAATGGACCCCTGGAAAGTCAAAGTAATATCCTTGTACTGCATTTCTAACAGTGCGTTGAAGAACCGAAGGCGGCCGCTATTAACCTATATCCGTGTTCTGTACCCGCTTTGTACGTCACACTGTTTCATGCCTCGTGAAATTGCGTTTATGTTAACCACTTTTTTTTGCTTCAATTCAACGAATGTGTACGGCTTTATTTATTCCTAAATGAAAATTGGCCGAAGGTTTTCGCTTGTTGCCTAGGGCACCTTTGATAGCAATTTGTATTCAGGAGGCTCGTAACCTCGACTGACATGGGGACTGTTAACATGATTTAAAGTGCAGGTTTCTGTCACAGCAACATCAGAGACCGAAATACCAAGAGCGCTTTTGCGCCCTGCTCCTATTTGCGAACATCGAGAGAGAAAAAAAATATAATGCGCCTCTACCCCCCTCCTTCGCGATAAAAGCATTTCAGAAGCCGAGTTTAAGTATTAGTTCTGAATATTTGCTTTAGGAGATTCAAAAAAGACAGCCTACACAGCGTCCTATTAGAGGGTGTGCCCTTTTTTTGCACATTGCACATGCTGTGTCTTTGGACTGCTCCGCCATTCCCTTTTAGTCTCTTTTCATCACGTAGGGCAGCAGTAAAGGCTGGCGCCTTGACAGAATCTCTCTCCTTTTATCTGCTTTCGCTTTCTCTCAGGAGCGTCTGATATCTATAAGCGTTAGGGACAGAGATAGGGTAGAGATAAAGAACGGGATTCGGTCGACCAAAACTTCCGTACGTGTCGTGAACCATGACCTTACTGGTCCCAACAGACAAACTAGACACCATGGGAAGCAGAAGAAGCAATGGTAAAAAAAAATTTAAGCTCAACTGTGTGTATAAAATACCGCATGTTGATGAAAATAACGCTAGCCTCCCTAAAAACAGTGCTTCTATCAGCTGTAAAAGGCAAAAAACTTAGATACCGGTATTATAGCAACCACGAGTTTTGGCTACTATCGAACGGTGCTCTCAAGACGGGTATTTTGAGGGGATTCTTCAGTTTAAGCTACAGTGCCATCCACTTCCAAATGGTGATTACTCAGTCTTTCTTGTTCTTGACACCCTGAGCTTTAATAAAGGGGCGGGAAATTAATATTCTATTCGAAATCTGTGTTTCTCAGCCCCATATATGTCTTTTCCTGCTCATGAAGCACCAAAATATGCCAAAAAATAATGCAGTTGATCTTTGCCGTGAACACTAACTGAGTGGAGTTTTCTTTACTCTCCCTTTATTCCAGCAGTGGCTTCTGAACAAAATTTTATTGCGAGGACCTTATGAACCGTACACCAGAAATGCACCATGTACAATATCAAGCTTGAGCCACTTCCCTAAATTTGAATCCTTTCGGAATTTTTTTTCTATGCCTTCGTGTCAGAAGCCTCGCACCGTTTTGTAAACGCCACAGACCTTAAACCCTCTGCTGTACATACGGCCGAGGCATATTCAGACGCTGAGCACAGCCCGTGAAGAGAACACTTTCTCTCGTCTTCTTACGCACTTTTCCAGCGAGCTTTATGGTTAATAGGGGTTTTAATGTCCCAAAGCAACTCATGCTATGAGGGACACCGTAGTGAAGGTATCCGCAAATTTCGACTATCTTGGGTTCGTAACGTGCACTGACAATCGCACAGTAGGTGGCCTCTAGAATTTCTTCTCCATCGAAATTCGAGTGCCGCAGCCGGGATCCAACACGCGTCATTCAGGTCAGCAGCCAAGCGCCGTAATCACTGAGCCACCGCGGCAGCCTGGTGAGCTGCTAACGTTCTTCCTTTTTTTACATGAAAGGTCATGCGGAATGCATATTCATTCAAAATCTATGTATCAGTGTCGGGCTAGGAAGCCGACGAATAGCGTACAGGTTATTCCAGCGTGATTCTGGCCTGATGTACATGGCACGTTTTTCACTTCCGTCCCTTGCATAGCACGTGGTTCACGCACCGCACTAGAGTGCAGTACTTCTACGCCTCTTATGAATACAGTCAAACGCCTTTATAACGAAGCGCTCGGGACCTCCAAAGTCCTTCGTTATGCAGGTCACTTCGTTGTAAAGGTCGCGCACCTTATCGCACGCAATAGACCAAGCCTAAGCACGTACAGCAAAAGAAACCCTTTATTTAACTTGAATTCAAGAGATACTTAAGGAAAGAAGTGGGTAATTTTCTTCTGGACACTTCGTCCGATAAAATGTGCATCCACAGCCGATATTATCGCATCGAGGTTCACGGAATGCACCGCGGCAAAACCCGGGAGCGATGCAAGGTACAGCTGCAGAGCGTCGAATGCCGCTATGGCCTCTCTTGTCGTCAAAATTTTGTTTTGCCTGCAGGCTCTTCATCATTGCTATCTTTGCCGGCCTCCGCTTCCTTCCCGTCCTTCATTGCTTCGACGATGTCTTCAGTCGTCACTTCAGAGCAGGTAATCACGTCATCGTCAACGGCGACGTATTCGTCAGAGGTCACACCCGCTGCTGTGTTGCACGAAGCAGCGTACGAGTTGAGCGATTCCTGGAGCTGTGCAGCAGGACAGGAGCAGACGCGGTCATCGGCGCGCTCGTCAGGTGCGTCGCTAGCGCTGTCCTGAGCTGTAGAAAATCCAGCCTTCGACCAGCAATTAAGCACGACGTCTGGCGGGACGCTCCACCAAGCGCTCGTAATCATCTCAATGGCTTGGGGAACGTTTACCCTAGGTGGTAGCTCAACCTTGTGCGCCAGGTTTAGCAGAATTGGTTGCAGCAGTCTTGTGCGGTAGTGCGCATTAGCCGACCGTATATTCCTTGATCTAGCGGCGGCAACAGGGAGGTGCAGTTTGGTGGCAAGAAATCACAGTGAGCACCGCGGCTTTGTCGCAACTGTGCAGGGCAATGGCGGTGTCGCTGAGTGTTTTCGTTGTAAAGCAACAAATCAGCCGTCAGGGGCGCCTAAATTCCATCGTTGTACAGGCAAATTCGTTGTAATGGTCTTCACTGTAGAGGCGTTCACAATGCATACGAAAGATAGCAATTCGGCCGGGACAAACAAAATCCTTCGTTATACAGGTCGTTTCGCTGAAGAGGCGTTCGTTGTAGAGGCGTTCGACTGTACCTCAATTAACTGTTGGTCGCGTTCACCCAGAGTAAGCTGTTCACTCCGCCTCTTTCTCAACAACCTAGAACTGACCTCATCTAACCCAACCTAGCCTACGGCCACTCCCGCTCACCATTGCCACGAAAACCCTGCTGCTCAAGCCGCTGTCAGTTGTGACGCCTTTGGCTCCGGAACATGTTAATGTTTTTCCGTGTCCCACTGGTACTGTAACATGTCCGCGCACTTTTAACATAAGCTCTACAAAATCATTGACCGTTTTTTATTCAGGTTTGCGTTTTATTCAGCTAACGCTGAGCAGTGTCTATGCCCACATGTTTTAGGCAGCGTTAAAAGCTTTTCCGAATGTAGACACGGCAGTAATTAAATTCCTACGCGGCGAATCACCTCTCAGTAAGCCTGCACTTAACTACTCGACGAAAGTTTTTTACTTGCGCAATATTTATTTCTTAACAGTATTTCAACACATGGCGAGGGCTTGCCCAAGTGTGTTTTTATAACAACATTCGACCCTTTTTTTGTACTAAGGGCTGGATTTACCGCAGAAAGTTTTCTTCTGACCTACAGCTAAAAGCGCAGGGAACCTTTGTCTTTGTTTGCCCGTGCCTCAAGTTGGGTCGCTTCTTGCGTGTGCAGAATGTTATAATTTCATTTTTGCTCCCGTCTTCCAAGACAAGGCTCCCTTGTACGTCCACTGGTACGTTGCCGTGGGGAGCGCCCTGTCTGTCAGAACTGCGCTCCACGGGCAGCGGCAAATATTAGATTTCGGTAATAAAATCAACTTCGATCGGCCGGAGGTCAGCGCCGCTAGGCCACCGGTTTCTATAGAGCGCCCACTGAAGCACGGGCGGTGTCTCTGCCAACACGGCCTTGTACTCCACTCGAGAAGTTTGCACTTATTGACGAGTAATAATGTTACCCGAGTACGTAACCTACTGAACGGAATGTTAGCACACCAGATGAGTATGCGAATAAGTGCAAAGCGTTGCAGGATCTCTGGACGAGAATACAGTAAATGAGAAAACGTCAAAAATTGTGTTCTCTTAAAAACAAGCGCCCAACGCTCTGGGAAACAAAAGTTTGGGTGGAAGATTAATTGAGAGTGAGTATTTGAGAGTGAGAGTAATTGAGAGTGAGAGTAATTGAGAGTGAGAGTAATTGAGAGTGAGTAATTGAAAGTGAGTGAGTGAGTAATTGAGAGTGAGTAATTGAAAGTGAGTGAGTGAGTAATTGAAAGTGAGTGAGTGAGTGAGTGAGTGAGTGAGTGAGTGAGTGAGTGAGTGAGTGAGTGAGTGAGTGAGTGAGTGAGTGAGTGAGTGAGTGAGTGAGTGAGTGAGTGAGTGAGTGAGTGAGTGAGTGAGTGAGTGAGTGAGTGAGTGAGTGAGTGAGTGAGTGAGTGAGTGAGTGAGTGAGTGAGTGAGTGAGTGAGTGAGTGAGTGAGTGAGTGAGTGAGTGAGTGAGTGAGTGAGTGAGTGAGTGAGTGAGTGTGAGAGAGAGTGGGTAAGTGATTGTGAGCGCGTGAGTGTGAGAGAATGAGTGTGTGTGAGCGACAGATTGAGAGAGAGAGAATGAGTGAGCGTGGGTGAGCGATTTATTTAGAAAGTGAACGCGATTGTGAGCGAGCGAGTTAGCTTTAGTGGCTCCAAATCAAATGCGTCTATCAAATGCGTCCAAATCAAATGCGTCTGCCCGTTATAATTCTTCCAGTATTCTCTCTTTTGTATACATCGATTTCATCTTCATCATGTCGTCATCAGGCTGACTACTCCCTCTGGAGGTCAAAGTCTTCTCCTCTTTACCTTCAACCGCTACCAACTGCTATCCACCCTGGGCCAGAAAAATTCCAACCTCTCCTTACTCTCTGCCGTTAGAGTCGTGGTTTAGTGGTCAGTAACTCAAAGAGGGGCATGCATGATATTAAGCAATGAGGACCTTTTGGTCGGTTGTAAACATGTTTAATTTGTTTTTTTTTATTTTTTATTCATGGAATGAACACTCAGCAGAAGGGATCCTATCCGCCACATTTCCACGTTCTTTACATTTTCACAAAAGCGCTAATCATCACTCGAAGTGCACCTGCGACGACACGGGTCAACTTCATCATGTTGCGCTGCACTTTGCAATCTGCATGTATTTTGAAAGCACCGATTCAGGCAGGTCGAACGGTATTGCGCCGCTGTTTCCTCGTCCGAAAACAACGCGTTTTTTTCCAAAGACGGTTTTCCTTTGTGTTTAGATCTACTGCGACAGCATGCAGAAACACGGACACCCATTATCTTATATCCTTTCCTTAATTTCTAATAGCCGTGTGCTATTTGCTTCTAAGGCCATTCTGTACTCTTTTCTGACAGACTTCTGGCGCCAGTGCTCGTGCGACATTCAAGTGGAAGCTTCGCAGCGCCGACTGGGAGGTAATCGAAACAGTATTTTCTCAGGCTGGCTTTTAGAAACTGGCGGATGACAACAGCTAGCTTCTCTTTGTCATTGATTCATTGATCTCTTCTATATGAAAACACGACGCCAAACTTGGTGGAACACTGTAAATATTGTCATCGGGGATTGAAAAAATTCATCTTCTAAAGCAGTACTATCAGGTTCCTTCGTCGTCATTTAAGATGCTTCCACCGGCAGTTTCCGAACACGAATCTCAGCGCTTCTACTCTCTTCAATGCTATAGTGCGCGTTCAGTCGATGTGTTAGGACTAACTCAGCGTGGCGCCGTGCTATGTCAACGACGCCGCAGAAGCGGGAGAAGTGCCTTTAACAGCTGTCGCTCGTAAAACCTAAGTCGAAGGCTGCACCCCCCCCCCCCCCCCCTTTCAGCTCCCCTACTCCTGCATGCGTAGGGCTAAAGAGCAGAAATAAAAAACAAAAATCTTTCGCGAACAGCATATTTTTCTTTTTTTTACGGGACCGTTGCTGAGGAGAAACGGTTAAAAGAAGGTGTCCTCTGAGAGGCTCATGTTATTGCCTTCTTTTAAGAGCTCTGCAAGGAGGCGATCAGTTTAGTTTCGGAGAGTATGCATCTCGCATATTTTTTTAAACTTGAGCTGCATTCTCTTTCGGTGTCTGAAATCCGGACCTCCTGATTATAGGTCGGTGAAGAAACGGGAGCTTCTTTAATCACGAAGTTGGAGCAGTTGTTCTTCGGTATGCGGTTGCAGTTTCAGAAGGCACGTTACCAAAAATGCGCAAGTGCTGAATTGCTAGTAAAATTAGCATTATTCGACTCACATCTCGCCCCATGCCCTGCCGCAAAGACAAAAAGACATGTTTATGCCATAGGTGAGAGGATAAGCTTGAAAAACTTAGGACATTATAAGACACCGCATAGGTGCCAGCAGCCGCAGTCGGGTATAGACTATCACCAATCTGTGATGGAAGTAACATTCGGTGGCGCTGCGGTCACCCCTTAGGCCGACTGGGGTAAAAATCGGGGTTAGGACGGAAAGGAATACCTGTACACGTTCACAAGCATTTTGAATACTTTTTGACATCGTAGTGATATTACGGGTACTCAGTTTGTGAACAAAAGCTAAGTACTTCCTAGAACTGAATGCAAAAGTATGAAACCTCAATTTAAAAGTGCTGTTTTTTTAAAACCCCGCAATACGCACGCATCGCACGCCCCTCCCGCTGAGGTTTACTGGGTCGGAGCGCAACGCTTATAAACACAAGCCGCAAAACTTCACGAAATATTTTTCTGATTTCACAGAGTACTCAAACAGGCGGATGTTTTTTAATAGTTGACGAGTGCTTTGAAGAAAGGTCTGGCCTTGTATGCAACGTCACTGCGGTGCCATTTTTTTTTAAAGCCGAAACAAATGCGTGTTGTGAAGCCGGACGTACCCCCAGAAAGGCGCTCTATCCGCTGGGTGTTTCTTTGAAAAGCACAAGTTTCTTGTGGAGTCTGAAATCTTACCGCATGCGCTACACTTGGTCGAAACTACTGCAGTATAAACTAGACACCCTAGACACCTTTAGGTTGAGGACAGCCCTTATATAAAAAGACAAACAAACCAAAGACAGCACCACACGACAGCTTAAACACCCCTGCCCCCCTCGGACTTTGGCGTACATGACCGCCTCCTTTGTTTGAATACGCGGTGTTCTTCAAGCTGCGCGCCCGTTTTTTAAGCATGCGGCGAACAGATTTGGTGATTGCCAAAGATCTTGAGGCTCTGGGGAACGAAGGTTCTCTGTTCACACGCGCCAATTCAAATTGCGTTCTAGGTTACGACATGTACAAGTTATTTTGTTTGTTTTTTTTCTCTGAGATATCATTCAGCAGGACAACTTTTGAATGTCAGGTGTTGAGACTGAGGTTCAGCTTGAGATCGAAATCAAGTTCGCTGATGTTCGTTGATGATGTCCACCTAAAGTTTCTTAGCATGGGCGCTCAAGGCATTTCATGCCTAATAATAATAACAACATGTCATTTTAGTTGATAATGAACTCTCAGGGAACTTCTTCTCAGGGAACTCTCAGGGATAATGAACTTCTTCTATGTTGTAGAAAACAAGACTAAACATTTCTTCTTCACCGTAAGTGCCAAGCTATATGGATTTTTGCCGCTAAAATCCCACCTTTCCTTTGTTCCAAACGAAACGTTCCTTCCACCTTTAGAGCAGACGCCTTATTGCACTTTGGAAGCAAAAACACCACAAAAGCGTCTGAGTCGAGTGCTGCATCTATATTATCTCAAGCTCACTGCTTACATTGCTACTGTTACAAAAAAAAAAGTTCCCTACCCAAAATTAAAAATTCTGGTGGCTGTTTGAGCAATAACTCATCACGACACCCTGGGAGGAAAAAAAAAAGTTTCGTTATAGGCTCGCCTCTTCCCTCTAGAGCTGAGGGACTTGACCTGGCTTGGCGCTTTCGCGGAATCTACGTGCGTAAGAATGAAAGTTCTGTGTTTGTTCTGTGATCATAACTCTCACCTAATGGCAGTGGAGCAACGCGAAGCTCCATAATCCACTGCATTCAAAGATAATGCCGCAGTTTCACCCGCGTGCGTTCGCGTGCGGTTATTGCAGGCACGGGGATGAATAAAGCCGAGATAGCATGAGGAGAGAATGGCTTAGAATTCTACTAATTAAAAAGATTATGCGAAGAAACAGAAATTCTATAGAGGTCGCCGTTCGCTTGCTGCAAAATAGGTTTGAGGCTGGTTTCTTTTTTACGTACCACTATAACCTCATTGCTGGAATGGAAATAAAAATTTTGATTGCAGGAATGAAAGTGGGCGCTATATAAAGAAGGCGCGCTTTTATACGCTACACGCCGCCTATGGAAGTCCTTTTTCCTAAGAGGGAAAGTTAGGCGTAGCAAAAAATCGCGATACTGCTAAAAGGCACAAAGAGCCCTGCCATTTCAAACGCTTGCACATCTAGGAGAGGGTGCGTGCCCACCTCCTTTAGTGTCCAGTGAAACTCAATTGACCACGCTGACTCACGATGCATTTCTTACAAGCTTATTCTCGTCCGGTCACAACCAGGGCAAGACTTGACGATAACGACCCCTCATCTGGACGCCCACATTCACAGAACACGCTCCGGGTTACTCGTGAAAGTCTATCCTAATACGCGCCAATCCCCGGTGTGCTATTAGACGAGCTTCGAGTCTGTGATACAAAAAAGCAGGTGGTCGCCCTGTGTTCACTCAGCTGTCACCACGTCCCTTGCGGGTGTTAGCCTCATGGGGCGCCTGCGTTCTGACAGCTGGCAATGTTGTTACTGGACATGGTTTTTCTTTGAATTTAACATTAAAATAATGGTCTATAGTTAGTCGCATCAAACGAAATGTAGGCGCTTCTCCGGCGGCAGGGAAGGATCTCGAGGAATATTAGCCTTGGAACACTCCTCGCAGGGATAGCTGAGGCAGGCGAGTCAATTAACATGCTGTGTGCTGTTGCTCGTAATTCGCTACCTACAAATGTCTTCTACTGCTTCTCGTCGTATTTCCTTCTGCAGTCCGAGGACTTTTAACTGTTCCGCAGGTCAGCTCGTCCTCAAGGTACACGGCATTAGATTCAGCAACGCGAACATCAACTGCAAAAGTTGGCAAGCGCCAGGACAGTTCCCTCTGAGAACAGCAATCCCTTATAAAAATGGTCTATAGACAGTATAGACTTCTTATTGACTCTATTGACTTCCTATAGATATTGCTTTCTGTCTATTTATAGTATATAGACTGTCTATAAACAAAAGTCTACTAAAAGTGAATGGCCATAAATCTATAGATTGTCTATAGACTGTCAATGGCATTTGCATGTCTATGGGATTTGTATTGCCTATAGACTGTTCTTTAGGGTTTGTCCATAGACAGTCTATAGACATTCTATAGACTGTCTAAAACTTTTTTGTAAGGGTTTGCCAGGCTCACCCTCCACAATAGCTAATTATACCGCAGCCACTGAAGCAACCTTACGCGGATACACTCTTCTCGCGGCATTCTCTCCGGCCCGCTCCCATGGTCTACCGCTAGCAGTTCCCTTGGCCTGCCTCCCAGCGGCAGTGGAGAACGCGGGGGAGAGGCGTAAGCGCCGTCCCGTGAGTGGCTTTCTTCTCCCCAACCTCTGTTCTTTGGAGGAACTTCCTTTTCCGCATGAACTTTATTTTCCGTGTCCAGTGACTCGCTCTCCACTGACTCAACACATCCTGATGTTGCGTCCACAGTGGCTGCCTTCGACTTTAGTTCATCTACGTTCGTGTGAATCACTCGGATCTTCCGTTCCCCCGTACGAGGTCTTTCCGCACACAGTAGGTAATCCCATCTGTTCGAAAAAGAAGATATGGATTAATGTCAGCAGATCACTGCAACCATAGCCATACGGAGAGCTCCAAAGGGAGCTTTTTGCGAGTCTTGGCGATTTGAAAGCACACGTTGTACATTCCCACCGCCTATCGCACCCAGGCGAGCTTCTTCTCCCCTCCCCGTCCTTCAAGTAAACAGGAATGGGCAGCATCCACGCCGCCGCCGAGTTTCTCAATATGTGACACAGTATTCCATTGGAAACAAGATCACACATGTACAGTCTTTGCCAAAAATAACCCGGCAACTATGGGTTGTTTCTAAGCGTCGCAGCGAAGCCCCTATGGCAGCCCATAATCGCCGAATCTGTGCAAAGTAAGGAGAACCCTTGTCCTGACGTTCTTACACCTTTTGGTCTTTCGGGCTGCCGTAAAGGCTTCATTATACGGTTGAGAAGCAAACATCGTTGCTCGATACTTTTGGCAAAGGGGTTACGTCTGACAAGCCTGGCATCATTGTTGTCCGCCGCCAAGCATATTAGTTTAGGGCTTCAACAACCAGCCGGCACATGTTGCTTTCGGGTGTTCTAGGCCACAACTAGATTTCTCGCCTAAAAAGCCTTTTTTTTTTAGAGTTTCTATTACCCTCATGAGATTCACTTTTCTTAAAGATTCTTGCTTTGAGGGTTCTACGCAATAACTGTGCCTTTTTCGTAGCGTTTTAATACAGGTCATTGCATGACGGCGCTCAAGCTTGCAGCTATGGTATTCCATGCATATCTTACCTGGTTCTCACTAATCTTAGGAAGCGTGCGCGTAATGCGAAACAAGCCACGAGTGCCTCTTTTTCATGGAAGCAGTTCAGGATCGCTTGTCTTCGCGGTTCATTATTACGTCAGCGCATTATTCGTTACGGTAATAAAAGGGCCAGATGAATATTGTGCGCTAGTAAACGGCCTCTCGACTTTTTTCCCGCAGGGAGGAAAAGTCGCTCAGTCGCGGTGCCGACGCTGAATGAAGCCACAGGGAAATCAACCGCCAGATTCCACCCGTGAATATGACGTGCCGGTTGGCTAAGGAAACGAGCGAGTGCATGAAAAGGGGATCACAACGAAAGAGTGGATTAACATGCTGAAGATTTCCCCAGCGACTCATGTTAGTCCCAATGGATGGCCAGAGCACGCACGAACGAGGCCACCAGAGAAAGCTTGCGCCCTTCTATTATCACGAGAGATTACCGGCTTAGCGCAAGTCAATAAGGAGATGGCTAAGAGTGAAGCATATTGAGGGATTTCTGCTATGGGTGGCGCCTTATAACTTCTTTCTCTCCTTGGAGAAAGGATGAAAGCTTGTAGGGACTTCGAATATATAATTTAATTCATGCCAAAAAGCATTGCGGGTCTCATGGCGTTGCGGCATCTTGCAAAATATTAAAAAAGAAAGGCATTTCAAACAAAGAAACCAAAAATAAGCATGTGAAACTAAACGAACAGCTAGGCGAACGGACCTCCCCTTAGAAACGTGCGGAGGGTGGGCTTCATAAGGCGGCGAAGTTCTCAAAGTTTCCGTTTCTTTGCGGGACGAACGAAACGCAGCCAGGGCTCTACACTTCATAACTGTTTTTTAAGTCGTAACATACAACATAAAGAAAAGAACAGTAGGCCAAGGTATGCGATGCCCTGTATTACTTCACCAACGTTGCACAAGAGTAAAAAAGCGAATTTTCAATGTTTTTCGTTGTAAACTAGAAAGTGGCATCAAAATTCTTGAGTTGATATGATTGCTTTGCGGTTATCGTCTTGTTTGTATAAGAGGAAAATTTTTAACAACGGTGTATGTTTTCACAAGGGTGGAATTTTCAGTGGTGGCCCTAAATTTGGGCCGAGTTCAATTCAGGCTTAAGTGGAATACGACTAGAGTGTGTTCATTAAGAAGTTCTGGCTCCAACCCGTAACTTTTGCGAAAACTTAAATATGCACCAAATGTCGCGTAATTTTGCAGTGTCCTGCTCGTTGAAAGAAGTATCAAAAATACTTGATTGCGAACAATTTTAGAGCCAGTTTTCAAATGTTTTGATGTAAATTTTTAAAAGAACATATTGAGCAAAGAATTTTTTTCCTTACTACCCACATTGAACTGCACTTTTGAAACTTCGGTGCTAGCGTGACTGTGACGTGAGAAAAATTATATGTAACATAATATGAAAGCGTCTTGATTTCTGTAGTGAGAGCTCTTTTCTGAATTCAGTACATATCTTTTAGCTTGTCGAATAAGTACAAATCAATATATAATTCCAACGTTTTTAATTAGCTGTCGTACAATGCCATTTATATTAAAAAATCATTAGCATATTCAATATAATTTCTACAGAAAAACATCTAAAAATTATCGGCAACCTTCCGACAGTTCGCGACTGATATTCAAAAGAGTGATGTTCACAGAAAGTGTTTATACTTCCTACCGTCGACTTAACGAATGGTAGCCTAATGACATCCTCAATAAACTACTACTGCACAGAAAAGAGCTGTCCGACATGTAGGTCGCCAGACATAGTTATATGCGGAGGGAGGTTCGCTTGCATGTTCTCTCTTCGTTTAGGACCAAGGTCATTGGCTGCGGGCCACCAAACTGTGCTAAAAGTATTTCATGCCTAAAAACCATTACTTACTGAAAAAGTGCGTTCTGCCTCGTATTCCACCGCATATTTTATACTACTACTAGAAAAAAAAACAGTTTCTCATTTTATTCATATTGTTATTGTCATCTATTGTTCGAGGATTTTTATCCGAATTATTTTTGTGCCACATAATGCCACTGTTTCTGAAGCTGGGCGGCCGCTCCGCTGGCAGTTTTGGCACCCTACTCCTAATTGAGAGCACGTCAGTGCATTTTTTGCTTTATTCGAGCCGGCCGGTATTCATGTTCCCTGTACGAGATTGCAGCTGCCGGCAGCGCTTTCGACGAGTTCTTGAAGAGTGCGCCTATATGACCTTCGGTGTATGCGCATAATGTCGTCTCTAACGAAAATCACTGAAAAAAAGAAAACCCGGAGAGGCATGATATATTTATATATAATATATATGGTTTCATAGGGGTATAATGTCCCGAAGCGACTCAGCCTAAGAGGCACGCCGTAGTGAAGGGCTCGGAAATTTCGACCACCTGGGGTTCTTTAACGTGCACTGACATCGCACAGTACACGGGCCTCTAGAATTTTGCCTTGATCTAAATGCAACCAAAGCGGGCCGGGATCGAACCGCCTTTCTGCTCAGCAGCCGAGTACTATATTCACCGAGCCACATATGTAATATTTATATTCTATTCTTGCTAAAATGGTCTCAGTAAAGTTTTACATGCGAATACATTGGAAAAAAACACTTTTTCGCAAACAGGAGTTGTGTTTCCTGAAACAGATACGATTTTATTTTATTTTATCATTTTTTTATATTAGAATTCACTGGCAGCCTCAAAATATTTTGCTAGGACGTGAACTAGCGCACTTCTTAAAAAATGAAAATAATGCTAACAATTTCATACTGCCGTTGTTCTCTGCATTTTACGAAATATTCCTTCTGAGGAAAAAAGGGGCGCTGAGGCAAGAAGGAGAATTTTGTAAGCTTTTTATATTGAAACCGAATTTTCCCCTAGTCCATAAAATGCGTGCGCTCGTTTATTCCTGAATTTGCTTTTATTTTCTAAGTTTTTTCTGACAAATGACTTTGGCAGCACAATAGAATCATAAAATATCTGCAAAATATGAGGGCGGAAGAGCATGTAATGAGCCGTTATATAACGTTTTCCTCTCTGCATGTAATGAGCAGTTATGAATATATATTGTTACATGAAAATGACTGTTATTGAGCTCCCGTAAGAATTTCGCTCTCAGTTTCTGTTTTGTGCCCAAAGTTATTTTATCGCCTTCGAGTGCCAGGCAGTAACAACTGAGTATATTAGGCGTTAATTCTCTCTGTAAAGAAATGACTTTCTTTTTCTCTGTCTTCTAACAACAGAGCATACAAAAAAGCAAGAACGCTTATGAATAAATGTACTTGAAAAAAAATTCATTTTAAATAAATGTAAGTCTAGGCACGTTTATGAATAAGCATGTAACCGTTCTATTACCAACGTTGTTTTCACCCTTTTCCGTATCAAATTAAAAACAATAAGTGAGGTTTGCTTCTATGTAGATCATTGAAATGAAATTGCTGCAACATACCAACTCTATGGGCTCAGCAAAGAAAATGGCATCGTTAAAATTTATCTTCTGTTAAACCTTTGATTTAGTTGCTTTGAAGATTAGGCGATAATGTTTGAGTGTTTTAAAATTTATTCGCCTCAACCAAAAAAATTCTCGATGTCTAGCAACTTTCTAATGGCAACAATATACACAAAGTATTGAAATGGGTTTGTTAAATCCCTATTAACAAACTTTACCCCTATAACTTTTTCTGTTATATTAAAATTCCTACTCTATGCATTTGATGCAAATAACGACTTTTTTTCTATGTAGTGAAAGTATTACCTAGCAGTGAAACATTTCCCCATGCCCACTTTTAAGTGGGCGAAACACAGCTCCTGCAACATAAAGAAAAATTTTATTGGAGATAGATGCGCGCTTCTACATTCGCCAAAATCTGAGACAGAATAACAGGAAACTATTATATAATTTAAAGGTTAACAGCCAAGCGAATTCAGTATCTCGCCAGCGCACCAGATCAAGCGGAATTTTTTATAATGCCGTTAAAGGAATTCTATGAAATTAAATTTTAGAAATGAAATGTTTAAAGTACTTTTCTGAAGTTAGTGTGCAACACGGTAAGAGAAAATGCTACCGAAAAAAGCAGGTATTTTGATTTGTTTCTATGCCTTTACGATTACTGCACAAACGTAGCCAAAAAAAAAAAGAAACCCAAATTGCAGCACATTTGATGGTTAACTTCCACGGCTGCCTAAACCACTTAGGGTCCCTTTCTGAAATGTAAACCAGCCCAAACTTTCTGCACTATCCAAAGCTTCCCTGACATCTGCGGGACCCGCCTTTTCACGCTTTCCGGGCACGTCGAGACTTTAAAGACGCTGGAGACCGGCAGCAGAAAAGAAGAAACTTACTTAAACCGCAGGATCCTCACTTTCTGAGGTCGCCACACGAGCGTGGAATTCAGTCGCTAGAAGAAGTGAAGGAGGAGGTAAACGGAACACAAAATAGAAAGGGTAGGGGTGAAATGTCCTGACCCTTTTCAAATGTAAGCAACCATGCGTAGGCGAAACGATAGAAAGTAAGGAAGGAAAAGTAATAACACGAGTTTCAGGAAGTGCAGTTCAACATGACTGCCCGCATTTCACTTCGCCTCCCTTGAGCCAAACAGCTGGGCTCACCACTGAGGGATGCATATAACATATAAAAAATATGCATATAACAAACAAAAATATTCAGTGAGGCGTTCCCGGCCGACATCTGCATCAGCACGTTGTCTGCTTCATTGCCTTTTGGGTCCTTTTATCTTTATATGTTTTCTTCTGTCCATCTTCGTGGAAAGGTTCAATCTCAGCTCTGAGACAAATTTTATTCCAAGGTCACCTCGACATCGAGAATGTGAGGCAGTGGAGCCCATTTATACCAGCAGGGCATGCCGCCAGCTGCTCCTGTACCTCATTTTCTTCATACATTTTTATCCGCCTTCTAAGCATCTGCATCGGCGTCGTTTCCGGCAGCTGGTTGGTCAAGCGAGAAAATATGCATGATAGAAGAAAAAGATGTCGTTTGGAGGAGAATTTTGAATAATAAAAAAAGTTATATGAAACAGGTAACAAAAGGTTGAATAAGGCTAGGCGGCAGGTTTAGAAAATAGATAAAAAATGTAGTCTTGAACAGTGGCATAATGTGCTGCCAAACTCTCAAACGTGTAATGCTCCGCGGCCCTTAGGTATATAAGATATTTTATTAAAGTTTTGTTACTAGTCAGGAGGCCTCAATGAAAGTCATCTTTAAAGTGCACAAAATTACCTTGCTGCATTGGGCCTAGCTTGGTTTGCCTCGAAACCATTCTTTCAGTCCCAGAATCCGGCACAGTCTGTTTAGGATCACGAAAAAAAAAATTGCACTGGAGCATACGCATAGACTCCTTACCTCGAAAGCATAAACCGAACTGATAGCCCCTCAACATGCCATTTTCATGTATCTACCAACACTCTCGATACCATTTGGGGATTATCAGAAAAATTAACGCGCAAAAATAGCAACTTTTCTTGCACAATCATTTGTTCATGCACATTCCTAGACGACTGAATAGGCATTCGTAATATTATCGCTCTTTTTCAACCCTACAATTTCAGATGTGGCTAAAACTGAGCTCAGCAGCAATGCTTAGAATATGACAACAACCACCTATCATTGAAAAGAAAATTGCTTTTACAAACACCTTTGAAAACATTTCCACGATATCCCGCAATTTCTTGCTCCATCATTACATATACTACGCCTACTGGCTTTTGAATTTATATTGGTTCAAAATGCACTGCAGACATACTCCAGCATTACTATGATTGCTTTGACAGCTCCTAACATTTTAAAACGCTTAAAACAAGATCACACCCTAATACTATAATCTCATGCAATAGGATATTCTCTCCCTGAAGATCCCAACTCTGCAACCATTCTACTTCTGTAACTGGTATTTAATGCAGATATACATTCACGGCTGGTGAATACCAGTGTTCAAAACGACCCCGCGAAAAGCACTACACCTTCCTTCTGAGCAGATCTCCGTGATCAACGGCCTGCGGTCACTCCGTGCGGCGATGGAAGAGTTGCTCTAGGATATGGACCCATGCACACATGCAAAGTGTTCCATGGACGCTTACACACACTCGCACACAGGCCCACACCGGCCAGCGCAAAAATGTCCATGCACTATCGGTTTCCTCTAAAACACGGGCAGCGCCGCACGGCCGCCTCAGGATATCGCGAGTGAGTTCCGCATTCGAACGTCATCGGGGCATAGTTTTGCGAAAAGTAATTAATGATTCCTCTGCATCGACCAGCATGCCCTCAATGGATGAACCGTACAAGGCGGACGCACTAGGTGGAATGGAGACGAAGGCATTAGTCGAGGTAGCTTGCAAGGAAGAGAAAAAACAACCACCGAAGCGAAAATATGGGGGAGTGGAAGGGGATGAAAACAATTGTGCATGGCGAAAGAGGCTTCTGAGGCTAAGAGAGAGATAGAAGGAAGAGCTATGTATACGTAAGGGGCAGAAGTTGGGACCACGGCTAGGATTGGAGGATAGCACTGAAAGCGCTAGCAACATCAGAAGTCATCGATGCTAAATAAATATGCGATGCACGTGGGCGGTTAAATAGAAAGGGAGATTTAGCAGAAGAAGGTTTGGTTAGGTTTGGTTTATTGGGGTTTAACGTCCCGAAGCAGCTCAGGCTATGAGGGACGCCGTAGTGAAGGGCTCCGGAAATTTCGACCACCTGGGGTTCTTTACTTGCATTGACATCGCACAGCACACGGGCCTCTAGAATTTCGCCTTCATCCAAATTCGGCCGCCGCGGCCGGGGTCGAACCCATGTCTTTCGGGTCATTTAGTAAAAGAAGGGAGGTGGGCGGACGTACCGAGCTGAGGAGCAGAGAAAAAGGTCGTAGCCACCGGTGAGAACCACGCATCAAAGGCAAACAGTGTCACAGGAAGAGTTCGCACCAGACAAACCGCAGAGGTGACACAGTGCAGGACTGCAACAAAGAGGGGGTCTCTTATGCAAGAGGCAGCATCGATTTCGACGCAAGTGCTGCAGTAGGGCGTGCATTCCGTGTTCGGGGGGTTCAAAACATCACCTTTCCTCGTCTCTGAGCTTCGGCAACAGCACGCTGCCGGCAGCTCCTCCGTCCTTTTTGGGACCTTTTTCTCGTACTTTGCGCTAAATTGGGTCTGCGAAAGCTATCTGCAAAGACGGGCGATGCGCTGTCGGTGTTCTAGCGATGCGAAGTGACTTATCTCTTATTACTGCGCTCAGATATTCTCGTCAAGTTTATGAAACACAATAGAACCAAAGAAGAGACGATACTGTAAGTGTGGAGGGGTTACTCTGGGCCCGGTCCACTTCCGACAAAATAAAATGTGAAGATAAAGAACTTACATCTTATCACTCTTGATAAAGGAAGATAAGTACGGGATGGTAGGATCATGACATAGCTCTTACTGTCTCATAATTGCACAGGTGACGGCGTTTACTGATGTTTTCTCCCTGATGACCTCTGATGACCCATTTCTTGGCAGAACGCTGGAAGGCTTTTATCAAAACATTGGCTCCGCCGCCAATAAGAATTGCGCACCTAATAAAGGGGCAAAAAATGAGGCAGGAATAACACTTCGAGGACAACATACCTACAATTCGTGTGAAGCTCTTAATATCTGTGAGTTTCTTGATAGAAGAGACAGCTGTTCAGCTTTAATGAAGCAAATTTCGCTTATTTTCTTACTTCCGACAACTGCTGCTAAAACATGATAAGATACATTTCTGCAAAAAGCTACAATAAGTTTACCCTCTATGCATAATGTACTCATATATGATTGTAGGAATATTCTCGACAATGATCCCTGACGTTTGCGAAACTGCGAAGAATTGATGGCACTGGAATACAGGCCAATGTTTTAAGATCGCCAACGAAATTTCCTCAACCGCTGCAATCTCATCCTCATGTTTTTACGCTGGTCCCTGAACGAAGTTGAAAAAGTTAAGGCTTTCTCTATGTAGAGTCAGAGAAAAGACAAAAGTTGTGTCCGGAAAGTGGGACAGCGAACTCAGGAATTGGCGCCGAGCTTGTTTCTTGGTTTTCATTATTTTCATTTCTTTTCCTTGCACGCGGTCCCCTGTGTCCCACTAAAGTGTGCATTTTGCGTCCCCTATGGTTTTGAAAAAAACCGCAGCACGAAAAAAAAGTGAACAAAAGGGAGCACACACGACAGGACTAACGCTTCCGCACCGGACGCAGGTCCGGTGTTATCTCTTGTCCACATTTTTTTTTTTTGCGCTATGTTTTCTGTGAACTAGCGATGCACCAACTAGCGCAGGCAAAAGTGCTTATTCAACCAACGCTTGTTAACAGTTACAAATGTACTCTGTCATGATTCGACATGAGACCGATTTAAAAGCATGCGACAGGCGCAGCAATCCTCAACGCTAAGGTTTCAAACTCCACTTCATCAAGAACCGCAAGTACGCATCATACCGCAGTCATAGCTAACCTGCTTTCCTGCTCGACATAAACGCACCAAACCTTTAGGTTTAAATGAATTCAAAGAGGTCAGTTACACTGCGCACCATTCTTCTGATGAGCTGCGTGCTTGGTGGCCTGCACAGCACGCCAAGAGACTGGTGGTTATACGTATCGCAGACGGTGTCAAGAAGAATGTATTAAAGGAAGCCTGCGGAACTCTAGTCAATAACCAGCCAGAGCTTAAGTTGTTAGTTAACATAAAGTTACCATAAAGATCTGCTAAGTGGAATGCAAAGGAAATAAATCACTGCCTGAAGTTTCGCTCAGTGTGAAAAGAAACCAAAATATGTTCACCAAACATCGTCAGCTTGCCGTGTATGCACTTGAAGAGAGACATTTGATTCTCGCAGACAAGGCTGGGCTTAAGTCATGCCGTTGATCCTAGCACTCTTATCGTAACAAAAACAATCTCTGGAATTCAGTTTGTGTATCTGTGCTGCAGCAACCACTTAATTTCGCTGCTGCTGAAAGCCATGTACGCAAGCGTCAAGTCCGCTGATTGCGTCACTAGGTGGCTGGTTTTTCCAGAAGAGTAGGCACTTGTTGCTTGGCCTATGCTTCTATTGCCGCGAAATAAGTGCTGGAAAAAAATGTCAGAAAAGACTCCCTCCCTTCTTTATTTTGTATCCTCAGATAATGCACTGAAGTTTCTGTGCATATGCGTTCTTAACTCTCATGTGGCCGTTCCTAGCTACTTCAAAAGATAGGGCGCTGCAAAACACGGGACACAAGGCAGGACGACAATACAGGCGCCAACATCCAACTGTTTATAACGAGAACGAAGTTCATGCATTTATACAACGCAGAACCACCCACATTCATTTCTTTCTGTGCTTATCAGAAGCCACCAGTGCCGAACCGCCCTAGCTTGTAGGGTTAGTTGACAAATCGTTGGGTAGCACGCAAACCCAAGTAACCCAGAAACAAACGTTATTGAAGTATATCAATAGCCACGTCTGCGCCACTCAAAATTGCTCCTTGGAATATGGCCACGACGTCTCACTTTTGAAGTTTGTCGTTAGCTTTTCTCGCGATTTTTCTGCCTACGCACAGTATTATGTGTGGAAATCGCGTAGTCGTCGTAATCATCGCCTGCGCCGACGTTGCGACAGCCTTGTCTACGAGTGCGTAAATAAATGAGGCAAGCGTATCTTGCAGCAGTAGCCAGGGGCCACTACACTAGCAGTTGATCAAATTACATATGGAAGCTTGTGCGCCGGAGACCAAGGGCATATGCCGGGGCTGATTAATTATTTCGGGGCGCTGACGCCTGTAAGGCCAGTCTACTTGGTAGTGCAAGAGTGGTGTGGAAGCGAATGTGGAAACCCAGGAGCTCAGCATGAGGTGTACGGATCCTGTCTAATTATATCACGCGCACGTAAAATGTAGATGAAACGAGGGAGTGAATAAGCAAGATACTTCTCCGTATAGCATGTACTGCAGCTTCTCTAAAACCCTGCAGTACTCCAGAGCCTAGAGCAGCTCCTATTTGAGAGGTCAAAGCGAAGTGCGCGAACTGTTTTCAATTGCGAACGCTTCGCGATTGACTAGGGCCCCTCATTTATCCACTCCACAGGCTTGAGCCAGCCATACATGTCAGTTATTGGCGACGATTGGTTGGCAAGTTCGGGTCGTCGATTGATTCGAGTTCTAGCTCTAGCTTCTATGATGCCGCGGGAATTTAGAGAGACGTTTCGTAAGTAACCAACCAGTAACACTAACAGAGAGAAGGCGTGCAGCGGAGTTGCAAAACAAGTAAGGACTTGGCGCTCGCGGCTCGGAGTTGATTTACAAATACTGTTAGTTAATTACAAGTGGCTCTAGTATTAGGTCATGCCCAAGTTATTTCTGCATTCCTGGCTGAAAGGCGGAGCAAGCAGTCTACTTTAACCTGGTAATGCTAAGATGACAAATATCATGTGAATGCGCGCTTGCAAATCTGGCGGCAAATACTTTGTGCAGTGCTTTAAGGTAACCGCTGTAGTTGAAGTAAATTTCAAATGAGTACGTAATTAGTTCCTTAAAATTTCTTTAAATAATTATTCCCTTCCCAATAGTAATTCTGCGCCTTGGTTCGGGATGCCTATTTTTGGGGGCTGCTACGAAAACTCGCAGCGTCGCGATTTCTACTCTATGCCAGAAATAGCTCGCAACCCCCTCCCCCCCTCCATTCACGCATAGCTTTTCCTCTATATAACTTTGAAAGGTTAAAATAAAGGCAAGAAGTAAAATTCCTGTGCGCATTGCGTATTTTTCACTTTCCGATTGTAAACAATGTGGCACGCTGTGTTCACGATGCGAATAACTCGCCGAAAGGTGACATCGGCGTAATTGTACAGGTAAAAAGGAGGTTATGGCTGAATATTTCCTCTGATATCAGTGTCTTATTTACAAGAATTGGTATAATATTATAATAAGTGTACAATGTACAGGCAGGCCATAGGCACGGCATTTTCAATTTTTTTTTTTTTTTTTTTAGCAGGAGAGAGGTCTATCTTGCACAGACAGCAGCTTAGAACGACTTCTTCTGTAAGCTGACAAGTCGAAACGAAGATAGCGTAGGAGTCTTTTGACCTTTTTCCAAAGGCAGAGATTCTCAAGTGTGGAATGCAGCTAGAATTCTCTCCAAAAACCACCGAAAAAACTGGGTTATAGGCAAAACGATTATAATAAAATTATTCCAAGCCTGGAAACCCGCTTTTTAATACTGGCATATTTGGACGTATTTATTGGTCTCTCAAGTGCCGGACTGTTTCCTAATTGAGACTTATAGAGTTCGCTTGGAACGTTTTTGTGAAATAATTTCTCCTGGACTGTTAGTAGTGCATAGCTGCGACTGCAGTACTGGATGCGGTGATGCGCACCATGCCAGGCTAGAAAGTGGCTATATTCGGTCGATGTTTACGAAATAGTGTATTTTCCAAACAAAATTTATTCTTAGACGCAATTCGTACACTTCACCAACCGTGCTGTAGAGAAGTCAATCCGGCAGGCAGGCTGAATTTTCAGCGCTCATTAAGGGAGCGTATAGAACACGCATAAACAGGAGTACAAAAAAAGTATAAGCTTTTTCTTTGCCCCGTTTGATAAATATCATATATCGAGTACCTTACATAAGTACAACACAACACGACAAACTCGGCACAAGCATGACAAACAATTGTAATGGCTCAGTGCAGAACCATTGGATGCAAACAGTTGATCTTTCCAACAAAGATAGCCGATTTGAAGAAAATGTCTCGAGATATCGCCACCTTATCATAACCCAAAACATTTTTATCGGCAGTCAATTCAAGCCTGCAAGATTTCTGTAGTTGGTTCCATACTTGTAGTGCATGTTCTAGAGCGCAACTCGTAGGTCCCGGCCCTAGGTTCCGAATCATCGGCATCAGCGCAGTCCGCGTAACCGGTTGTACAAGTAGCCGAGCGAAGCGCCACCTGGAAATGGCTGCCACGGGAAGATTTCAGACACATTCTCACAGCCGGTTTTCCCTTGCTCCGTCGCCTCCGTCGCGCCCGCAGCTGACGGAGCGACCGGTTTTTGGACCGTTTTCGCCCCCAAATCAGGTGGCCGGTGCCTCCGGGTCCTGCTCGACGTTTCCGTCGAGCGGCCCAACGGAGAGCGCGCCAGTCACAGCGCTAGCTCACTTCACGTGACCCACCGCTTGCTTGCTGCGACCAAAAGATGGCGCTGGCGAGCGTCGCGGCTTCGGCGGCGATGCGCGGGTGCGTGGGTGCGCGGGCAGTGAGCAGCAGCGAGCAGTGAGCAGTAGTGAGCAGCGAGTGCCCATTCAAACTGGTTTGCCGGTGACCGGCACCTCTTTCGATTAGAACAATTCTCCGTTCCGTTGCGGCCGCGGTTACCGCCTCCGTCGCCGCCGCGCCGGCGTCTGCAGCCGGCCATGGCGTCTGCAGCCGTGAAGTGTTGCCCTCAAATTTCTCATTGCCGGCTATCCTAATCGTCCGCCTAAGTTTCATGCTTTCTGCACTTGGATGTTAATGCGACGCATTTGTACTTTGCCTATGAGCTGGTTTGTACCGCTGCAATTTAACTTTATGCCCATTTGCTTTTTTTAATTCCTCTTGTTCTCTATGATGCACTATGCATTTGTACACGTCATGTTCCCATTCCTCTCTTGGCTACCAAATGGTGGCTGGCAGTATTGAATAAAGAATAACGAACCCCCTCCTGCTGTTCAGAAAGTTCGTGCTGCTCGTTATGACAACTGTGGCGCACAGACGTTGGCGAAATTGAAGAGACGACGCAAATGGTGGCCGTTCCAGTTTTTCTGCATGAAAAAGCTTGGCTGGCGGAAGTGCGCTGAGAAGCAGGACGCCTTATTAAGGACAGCACCCTGAGCATACCTCGAAAACAGGCGTTGCTCTGTCAGAGACCATAGACATGCGGTTCTGCCAATTCGCTCTCTCTATATACTTCTTTCCACGCCTGGACTATCGGCCACAAAGATATATCTGACGCTGGTGTGCCGCGAAAAATATTAATTTCGCAGCATGCACACAATCCAATCGCTCAGGATGCCAGAAGGTCTGAGCGAGCGAGTATGCTCCATCAGCCGGTGACATTACCAGGCTCGGTCGCTAAGCGGCGTCAAAATATTTTTCTTTTCCGACAGCACGCATCCCGTGAACTTTCGTGGCCGGTAGGACGTATTCAGAAACGGATGTACGAGGTTAGAGATTGTTTAGGATCCTGTAACGAAAATTTTGCGCCGACACAAATTGTCGCGACATATTACTGCATGTGCAGGCAAACGACGCATTTCGCCTTATAATATCGGCGTGAAACTTTTCATTATAAACGGAAGAAGAATGTTCAATCTCTCCTCGATGCTGTAGATGGGTGACATGCGAATCATTAGACAATTTTCCTTCGCACACGCATAACATATGCCCCGGTTATTGCTTCGGCCACCATTTACCTCGCATCGGGCGCTGCTTCACGCGTTTGTCGAAGGTTGCCTGGAGTAAGATCTAGAAACGTGGTGCCAAAGGGTTTGGGAGCTCAAGTAATGAGAGGGCTGATTTTCTAGACCAGAAACAAGTTTGATATGACTGATCGCGGCTATTTTGGGTTTGATATTAAAATTCCGAGGCCGCCGCAATAAAACGTCTTGGTTTCAAATTTTACTCGCGAAAGAGAAGATTGGTCATTTAAACAAGAAGTGTTCGTGCTCTTCTTTTATGTCTTTTTCTTACTGTCTTACTTGAAAGATGGGGGAATCGGAGGCGCTAAGGTTCAGAGAAATTTACATAGTGATCGTGGACCATTTACTGCAGGTATAAGAAAAAGATAACCCAGGACAAAACTTTCTTTTTCAGCAATTTCATTAGTCCTGGTCGACGCAGGAAGAATTGATTTTCTTTCATTGCGTTCTTTCAATTTGTAACGATGCTTGCAAGCGTTAATCCAATTCGTTTATCCAATGAAGTCTCCTCTGGTTTGTTATTCGTAACTTGGAGTGTGTCTATATATCGCAACTGTTTACCGATGTTCAGGAGCTATTATTTCGCTGGAAAACTTCTCTACGGTACGCTCTCTTTCTTGTTCTTGTAGACTGTCAATTCTGTGTTGCTCGTGAGTCTTTGTACCTCCCTAATCCTTTGAATAAGGACGGAATATCAGAATACATGTCTTGCTTAATGTATAAGGATTTAACTAGGGCAATGACATCGCAGTTAAGCAAGCTCAGGGAAAAGGAGGTATCAACTATGCGTTACAAGTGCGCCAGTGAGGAACGGGGGCTTTACAGAATGTGCCATATGTAGTCCTATAGTCTACATGGGCTTCACAATGTGACGGCAGGCGTGGAATGCGGTTACAGCTAAAACCTGATTAACTTGATCGCAGGAGACGTAGATGGGAAGGATGGGGGTTTTTAATGCGAAAATACTTGTATATACAGTTTACTCTCCCGTTAGTGAAAATAGCATCTAAGGCTATCATGCGCCAAATACGAAGTTAGAAAGCTTCTTGTGCTTGATGGATTTCATAATCTGTAGTTTCTTTAAGACACCTGCTTTTTTTATGAACCAAAAGACACTCAACAAGTCAAGAAGTTCGTTTCGACTTAAAAGTAAAAAGCATAAAATATTTAGTCCTCAGTTTTCAACATTGGAACAAAAAGTGTTTTAATGCGAGCTTATCTCCGCTTTTTTGCATAAAGATTTGTATTCCTTTCTCACAAAGAAGTTACCTGCTGTGCAGCAGCTTCGCCGTTCTAATTACATTTGTTTAGAAAATTTACTTCATTGTTTTCATCATTTCTGACGCCATTTCGAATGCGTCATTACAGCTTGCTAGCTTCGTACAGGGCTCCCCGCATGAGCGGTAGGGGAATCTACAATAAACCAAACAGCCTTACAAATTATGAACAAGTGCTTGCAAGAAGCCGACAAAGCATTCTTTCATTTCGAATTACTAGAAACGTCAATCGCGGCGTCTGGGAGGCTTCAAGCTCTGCCGCACTTCAGGTACTTAATATTTAATAAGCATGGTTATACAGCAAAGTCTATCTTGTTTTAATACATGCAACGCTCTCACATTATTCGACAGGGTACGCTTCCTCTTTCGCTATAACCAAGTTCTGCAACCACAGGTGTTCGCTCTATCTGAGACGCAGTGCCGTTTTGCTAGTACATATTTGACGATGAGCCGCCGCGTTGGCTCAGTGGTTGTGGTGCTTGGCTGCGGAATTGAAAGAAGCGGGTGCTACCCTGCTACCCGGCAGCGGAGGTCGCATCTCAATGGAGGCGAAATGATAGAGGCCCGCGTAGTTTGCTTGCGATATAAGGGTGCGCTAAAGATCTCCAGATAGTCGAAATTAACGGGAGCCCTAAACTACTTCGTCCTTCATAGCCTGAGTGCTTTGGGAAATTCCGTTAGTAATAAGCGAACGTTCCTTATGACGGCGGCTATTATAAGTTGTCTCGATTCTATCCAGATTCCTTCCATGCAGGCTCAATTGTATCTATGAGTCCGTATGTCTAAATGTCCATCTGTATATCGATTGTCCGTTTGCTTTATGTCTGCCAGTCCATCCGTCTGCTCACCAGACCATCTATCCGCTAGGCCATCCGTTTGTCAGCGAGTCCGCCCATCTGTCTGTCCGTCCGTCTGTCCACTGTCCATCTATCCGTCCGTCCGTCCGTCCGTCCATCTATCCGTCCGTCTGTCCGTCCGTCCGTCTGTCCGTCCGTCCGTCCGTCCGTCCGTCCGTCCGTCCGTCTGTCCGTCCGTCTGTCCGTCTGTCCGTCTGTCCGTCCGTCTGTCCGTTCGTCTGTCCGTCCGTCCGTCCGTCCGTCAGTCCGTCCGTCAGTCCGTCCGTCCGTCCGTCCGCCCGTCTGCCCGTCTGTGCGTCTGCCCGTCTGTCCGTCCTTCCGTCCGTCCGTCAGACCGTCAGACCGTCTGTCCGTCAGACCGTCCGTGTGGCCGTCAGACCGTACGTCTGGCCGTCAGACCGTACGTCTGGCCGTCAGACCGTCCGTCTGGCCATCAGACCGTCCGTCTGCCCATCACACCGTCTGTCTGTCTATCAGACCTTCTGTCTTTCCATCAGGCCAGTCTGTGAGTCCGTCTGTCCTCTTTCTGCGTAACTATCACCCTGCCTACGAGTGTGTCTCTGCCCTGGCATCAGTGCTCTCTATTTCGATAGCAAGTTACGACCACACGAGACAATATCCTTAACAGTCATTAGTATTTTGGGTGCACTGCTGCACACAGAGTGGGTTTTTCAAGGCCTCGTAAAATCTGTCACCCGTCTGTCTTCCCATTTCCTTCTCTACATATTTCAAGACGTGTCTGGTTCATCCATTCATTTTCTTCCTTCCGCAAGCCTTCAAAGAGAGCCCCTTGTACGCGATTCACAGAGAATCATGATCCGACATTGTAAGCATTTACGTCAGGGTCAAACATTTGCAAGCATCGACAACAAAAATATAAATAGTACTTAGAGTGAAGTTTGACCTAAGCGGAATGACGTGCCATCCTCCAGAGCTAGTAATTGGAAGACAACATTCTCTTTCGATGCAATCCTTGCACGCCCCAAACAGCTACTTAAAAGCCACTTGGGTGTATACAGCGACGGTCACTCTTTGACATGTCTCTGATTGATCATAAGTTATAACCCAGGAGAGAAGCACGTACTCGTAGCTTCCGCTGCCTTTCCACTGCCGATCTGTCTTGTTCGTAGGCGCTGAAGGGACAGTTATTGATGCTGTAGCTTCTCTTTCAAGCCGTACACCGAGAACGGATGTTTGCAAAAAAAAAAACTGCAAGTAAAAACACGAGGTTAAGTAGTGTTTTCGGCCCGGACAACTTGTCTAGTACAGCGAGAGGAGTGAAGACGCCGTCCTTTTATATCCACTACCAATTATTTCACCATACAGTGATTCTTGTTTGATCTTTCATAACTTGAGATTGCTTCCACTCCCTCACGGTTTGAGTGCCGCTGTATCTTTAGGGAGTATCATGTGTTTTGCTTCTACTCTCGTTTTGTTTGTTTCTTATCCGCTCCCTTTTCGCACCAATCACTCCTTTGAAGTATTACTATTGACTGCTGTTCAACAGATAACCACTCACGGATTTGACAATGATCGCCTGGAACATGCAAACAAATGGCATATAAATTTGCCCAGCACATCTTCCATACATTGTTGCTGGCACACAACTCCAAGCATCTACAGTTCTAGTACATAAGAGAGGCCATAACAGGTCATTTATCATTCGACCCCAGGACATTTTCTGTCATGTTCATCTACGTATATTTGAATATGTTTGCATTCTGATGGATGTAACCACAGTCATGACATCACTACTTTGATGGTTGCCAGGAATAAAATGGCGCAACAAAGAAAACCATGTCGCCGATACTTATTCTCTTAGCAAAATCTGAGCCAAGCTGAAGGAGATGGTGCAGAACGTAGGAGTAGTTACGTTTATATACATAGGTTGCAAGAGCATGAAGTACATGACTGCTTAAGGGAGTACATAGCGAAGTATACGCTTCCTTAAAGGAAACATATTTATTGGACTCGATGTTTCGATCGAAAGACCGATCTTTTTCCAATCGACATTCTACATTCTTTCAGTGCATACCAGGCGAACCAGCACAGTTTAACCAAAGTTTTAAAAACATAAAACGTCGTGACCGGGTGAAACGAACTATGGGTTGTTTAGATTCGCGTGACCTAGTTTGCAGTATTTTGTAGTTCTTCGAAGTTAATAATTAGTGTAGCCTAATGAGCTAACTTTTTAACTATTAGGAACAGAGTTTCCATGCAGAAGTTGCAGATCGCTTTGAAAAACCGCTGTCTGATATGTTTGCACTAATCACCGTTTACGTATTTTTTACCACCCATAAACCATAACTAGCACAATAAAAAACGCTTCCACACCACAGCGGTGCCACTTAACGTCTGAAGACACGTCTTAGAGAACAAAATCCGTGTTTTTTTCTGAGCAGCTGGACACGTAATAACGTTCTTCTAAGGCCATTGTATATAGCTACGTAAATCGTACTTCGATGGAAACAAAGTGAGGTAATTATGTTTATTACCTAGCAGGTATGCTTATTACCACAGATGTTAAGAGCCTTTATTTCTGTGACGAATACTCCGATCACACGTCAATCGCGCGTTTATAGCCCCGTCATATATCAACATAATCACAAAATAAACTGGTGGAAGAAAAATAACACATTCAAATGGCAGTAAATAAAAATGCTTGATTTGCGACTACGGGTCACACAAGAATTAATTTTCATGGCCTCTAAACGGTGGAACCAATGTTTTTTTGCTCTGCGGGCATCCTTAATGCGTGCTTTCAAGCATTTAGCTAAATATCTTCATCATGCCTAGTTTGATGCCTCCACAGGTTGCGGGTATGTAGTGCTTCCGAAGTCATGCATAATTTTTGTTATGTCGTGGTTCTGCCCAAAATAATGTTCCAATCTCCTCTTTAAATGCCGCGATAAAGAGATGTGATTACTTGGGCGTGGCACAGCACATTATAGCCGCAACTAATCACCCATACCTGATTTACATAACTGCTCCTCAAATCACTACGTAATCGCAAATGAGCTTCGCTCAACTAACCCGCAGTATAATTCAAAGCACGGCTCAAATTACGCAGTACACCCAGCACATTTTTGAGTGCAAGGAATCTTTTTTTATTATTCCGCGATAAGGCCATAAGCTTAGATTCAGAAAAAGGGACACAGAAAAAGTTAGAAAGAGATGCGGAGGCCAGTTTGGTTCAGAAGGCTGGAAAATTCGTCATTATGCACTCTTAGTTGCCCATTTTATTAGTCACATTCAGAATTCCACCGCAAATCCACCTCTCGGAGAGCGCTGACGAGAAGCACCTGTATATCTGGCCATGTCCACAAAGAGTTAATGTATTCTACACATGTATTCTGTTTATTTATTTATTTATTTCCTCAAAGGTCTCGGTTGAGACATTGCATGAGGGAGTGGACAGTATCTGGCAAACAATGGTAAAAAATGTTAAGATGAAAGGTTGGCGATGCTCCGCTTGAATTCTAGTGGGTTGATGATAATGGCAACTTCGGTGGGCAGGTCATTCCAGTCTCGTGCAGTACGCTGAAAAAATGACTGCTGAAATGTCACAGTATGGGCTTGTAGGGGATACACTGCATTACTGTGGCTGAACCGGGCGATGCGGTGGGCTCTTTTTATGTAGGGGTTATCAAAAGGCAAAGAATGGAAAAATTTATGAAAAAGGTTAAGTCGTGCTATCCTACGGCGCAAGGCTGGGGGGGGGGGGGGGGGGGAGGGGTAAGTTTATTCGAGCTTTTAGTGCTGAGATGCTTGAGTGGTAGGAATAATTAGATAGAATGAATCGTGTTGCGCGGTTCTGAACCAATTCGAGGGCGTTAGTAAGGTTATTGTGGTGCGGATCAAAAATAGCATTAGCATACTCAAGCTTGGGTCACACAAAGGTTTGAAAAGCCAGCTGTTTAATAGGGGGAGGAGCGAGTGAAAGGTGACGGCGTAAATAACCTAGAGCACAATTAGCAGAATTTATTACATGGTTAATATGACAGGTCCAAGTTAGGTCACGCGAGATATGCACACCAAGATATTTGAATGATTCGGATGGTGCAATCTGCACGTTATTAATATTATAATTAGGCACTATGTAATTACGACGACGGTGAATGGACATTAACACGGTTTTAGAAATATTTAATGGCATGAGCCATATTTTACACCAGTCCTGTATGCGAATAAGGTCAGTTTGTAAAGTGGTCGGTGCAGTTAGTAATCCCTCGGTAAACGACACAGTCATCGGCAAAGAGTCGGATATGAGAAGAAATGTTACTCGGTAGGTCATTAATATATATCAAGAAAAGGAGGGGCCCGAGTACCGTTCCTTGCGGTACCCCCGATAGCACATGAAGAGTGTGAATTGGCATATACGAACTGCTGACGGTTAGATAAAAACCCTCGAATCCAGTTCAGAACACATGGATGAATATTAAGGCGGGATAACTTTAGTAAGAAACGACCGTGGGGGACCTTATCGAAAGCATTTTCGAAGTCTAAAAACAATACATCAGTCGGGATATTACGATCAAGGTTTAAATGTAAGTCGTGCAGGAAGAGTGCCAGTTGGGTGTCACAGGAATGATTTTTGTGAAAACCATGCTGGCTTGTGTGAAAAAAATGAACTGACGATAGGAAGTTAGCAATATGCGAGTATAAAACATGCTCCATTATTTTGCAAGGAACGCTTGCTTTGGAAATCGGGCGGTAGTTACTCGGCGATGATCGGCTTCCTTTCTTGAAGACTGGGATGACCTTGCCCACCTGCAAGTCATGTGGAATTGAACCGGTGTTGAGGTATTCCTGGAAAATTAGCGATAAGAAGAGGCTACACGTATGTTTAGTATTTTTCAGCACTTTGGCGTTGATACCGTCCACTCCAGTAGATGACGAGTTCTTCAGTGATTCAATTACCTTGACTATGCCGAAGGGATGAAATGTGATATTTTACATGAGCGGGTGCGTAAAATATGGTGGATCTGGAAGACTGTCAAGTGGTTCATTAGTAAAGACCGAACTGAATGCTGTGTTAAGAACATCTGCAACCTCAGTGTCCGGAATAGGTGATCCAGAGCTACTGTTAAGTGAAATCTCATTACATTGGTTAGGGCTAATGGTTTTCCAAAATCGTTTTGGGTTAGTCTGTAGCATAGATGGTAAAGTAGTAGAAAAAAACTTGCGTTTAGTCAGAGCGGTTAACTTGTATTCTTTTGCGACAGCATGATACTTCTGCCATGTGGAAGAAGAGTTAGACAGCTTGGCCGACCGGAACAGGCGTTTTTTCTTATTATTGAGTCGTTTGAGTGAATTAATGTTAATGAACTGTTAATGAATTCTGTCAATGTTAAGTAAATGTATCCTGCTGTTTACAGCAGCAGACATGATTTTGGTGCTGAATACTCGAGTCGGCACGTATTTCGGCGGCTTTCATAGTGTTTTCGCTTAAATTATTTAAATTAAATGTGAATCAATCATACCATTGTCGAGTTCATACAAAGCGTGAAGTTCGCTTACCTGTGAGCCGACCTCTGTCATACAACGCAAAAAATATCAGGTACTGTTCCGGCGCCCTTGATTGTTTGCGTAATTCCCACTAACATCGCAGCGAACAGAGGATAGGACTTCAAAAAAATATTTACTGCTAAAGCTACGATGGAGCAGCACCGTAACATTGTGACCGAGTAATGCGACTATTGCTGAGCAGTTGTACCTAAATAAAATGTAAAGAGCTGTGAAGCGAAATTTCCTAGTCTCCGACGCTGAAGGATGCACAAAGACGCTTTTATTACGCACCCAAGGCCACCCCCGTAAAGGCCATCGCTCGCAAATTGGAGTCGTGGTTGTGTAATGAAAACCAGAGATTGGTGCCATAGGAACCCGGAAAATACTAATACAAAAACCTGGCATGTACCTTGATAACGTTACAAGAAGAGCATTACATACTGGTTAAAACTATTTAGAAGCAGCGCTAGTGCACCAATATACATTGTCTAACGGGCACAAATGAAAACAAAGAACAACAAAACCTCCAGTATGCCAAGTGTCACGGCCTGGCAATGTTGCTTCGAAGCCCAAAAAGCATTAGCTGCTTCGGCTCGCCAGCTTTTCGTTCAAACCACTGTTCGTCGCTCCAAACTCGGCGGCGGCGGTGGCAAGCCACGCAAAGATAGAGAGGGGAATGTGTACGCAAGGCCCTACCTCCCCCCCCCCCCCCCCCTCCATAGCCTTTTCGCCAGAGCCGGAAGCAATAAGCGGCTGCTGTTTGGCCGCAACGTTGTCCATACTGCCGGCCAACAAATGGTCACGGCGTGCTGCCACTTTCTTAATCGAACGGCTGGCCTGCCGCCACTGACAGATGATTTCAATCTATTTCATCCCTCCGTTCGCAGCTTCGGACCACAACCGCTTTACCTTTAAACACCCCATTTCTCCCCACTCCTTTCTTCCCCCTTCCGCATTTCGTTCCAAGCATTTTCGTCTTCCTCAATTTTGCTTCCTTGCTCTGGAAGCGTACCTTTATTTTCTTCGTTGCCTCACATCCAGCGATTCTGATTTCGAGTGTTTTCCTTAACCCCGTTGTTCTCCACGGCGCGCTTTATGCGACATTTCTTCCTTTGTAGTACTAAATTGTTTTGATGTCTCCTGTTAAAACAATTAAAGACCGTTTATTGGCTTCGTAAAGCTTTCGCTGTTTTTTCTCTTCGTATATTTCTCCTACTTCGCTCGATAAAGGTACTTGGACATCATACCTTTCTCCGCATAAAATGCGTTATGTTTTTGTTTTGTCCTTTGATCTGCAGACTTTAAGCTGATTCGTATACCTCAGGCCCTTCCCTTCGCGGAAAAAGAGCAATATTTTTAAGCGTTGCTTCAAGTTTTCGGAATTAATTGCAACATTTCGTTTCCTTTCACGGCGGAACTCCATTGTTGTTGGCTCTTTATTTCGTGCGTCTGTTTCCGGCACCCGCAGATTCATTTCGGTGACGTATACCAGCTGGATTTGCGGGTCTCGCTCGTGCGGTCTCTTGATTGTCACTGCTGGATTACCCAATGACCTTAGATGGGAGAGCGAAAATACGCACTTCCATCTAACTCGCCCTCATGAAGTTTGGTATGTACCACGACCTCGCACTAATTACGGATTTCAGACACTAAATTACGCCCTACCTACTTTGCTTAATCAATTTCGCCTACCCAGCTCTTCCGTTCGTTTACCTTCGAACCAACAGATGAAAACTTTATTTTTATAATATTTGCTAGCCTTGCCTTTGTGATGCCTTGATTGCTCTTTGTGTCGGAATGTGTTTGCTTTGAAATGCATTTTCTTTTTGTATGTGATGTAAGATATATTATGTTGATTGCTTTTCCGGTTGCGGATAAACCGTACATTCTTATTTGTTCGATTTCTTTTTTTTTCTGTTCAAATTGTGAACTAAGTGCTTTGTATGTATGCTCTATATGGTTTCATTATCCCTGCCGCCGATGTAGTTTAGGGGAAGGGAACGTTGTCAAGCCGCAATATTGCGGCTTTTTTTCCCTCCTCCTCAGCCATGTGATTTTCTTTACATGTCTGGAATAAAGTTGACTTGACTTGACTTGACTTGACCTTCAATGTTAACTGGGTGGCCTCAAAATAAGAAACCTAGAGGTTGAGCGTTGAGTTTTGCTATCGGCTGGACAGGTATCAGAAAGTGAAGTAAGGAAATTGCGAAATTGATTATGCTGTCACCTTAGTTGGGGCCCAGTGTTAAATATAGTCTTTTTTCTGCAGCTGGTGAGGTGTTTCATGAAGTGTGTGCGTGCGCTTTTCTGCGTGTGTGTTAGAACTAAGTTTGTGTCGCCTTCATATAGGATATAGTCTTCCGATTAGTACGCGGCCAGATTAGTACAACTCATGAAAAAGAGCGCACCAAGAATGGACAGTTCAAGCATACTGTATTTTCTTACTAATTTCAAAGGGTAACGTTTTTCGTGACGAGATCGTGTTCACACCAGAGCAGATAATTTTGAATAGTTTTAACGGTCTTCCAGGAATTCGGCAGTTATTTAATTAAGTAATTGATTGTGATTAGACGAGTCTAAAATTTTGACAAGTCTCAATACGCCCATAGTAATTTTCTCCTACATTTTTTTCTTTTTCGACTTTGGTTGGTTGGTTGGTTTATGGGGTTTATGGTTGCTTGGTTGGTTTATGGGGTTTAACGTCCCAAAGCGACTAAGGCTATGAGAGACGCCGTAGTGGAGGGCTCCGGAAATTTCGACCACCTGGGGTTCTTTAACGTGCACTGACATCGCACAGTACACGGGCCTCTAGAATTTCCCCTCCAAAGAAATTCGACTATGTTAAATAGTGCCAGTCCAGTTAATTTTTCTTTGAGGCGAAGAAAAAGGTTTATGGTGGACGGCGATGACTACAAAACTAAATTGGTATGCACGCAAATACATACAAAAGTGCGAGTACATATGAAAAATAAAAAATACAAAATATTTACAAAAATGCACACACAAGCAAATACATAAACCAATACAAAAACCTGAAAAATTACGTCCCTCGAGGTCTACAGTCTTCTCAAAGTAAAGGGAATGCATAAACTTCTTGGAGACCTTTCTAAGCATCAGGATATATGCGGAGAATCAGGGTCAGCGAGACCATGTTGTACTAACTAAGCGATGTGTCTTTTTCTCACTCTGTGCTTTAGTAGATGAAAGCTCCTGAAAGTCTGATGCATGGTCGCTGTTCTGCTCCAATGCTTACCACATCTTTCGCCAGTTATTCATGATATAAGGGCATAGTGTTTTTTTTTCCTTGATAAAGAACGCAAGCTGAAGGCAGCACCATCTGTTTGTAAATCTACCTACTGTCATACTCGAGACGACGCCAAGATCTAACGTTGCGTGAAACATTTCTAGCGGACAAGTACGAGCACATTCTCGGCCAGCTCCGAGACCTTGGCGCCAGCAGGCGGCGGCACCACTGTCCGGTGATATAGGAGTGTGTCCATTCTGGCAACGGCCTTCGTTACGGCTCCAGAGACGGGATGTCCGCAGTCGTCATGCCTGCAGCGGAGCGGCAGATTGCCTTCCTTTCCGAAGGGATCGTTAGCGAAGCAGGGGGCCCGTCTCCAGATGTCCGTGATGTCTGCGGAGAGAGGGTTAGGGAGGAGGGGAAGAATGCCTCACCGGGTGTCGTCGGCGGTCAAGCTTAGCGAGCCGCAAATCGCCACTCATCGTATAGCGCCTCGTGAGGAAGCCGAGAAAGATGCTTCCTGCTGACACCTGCTAACAAGCATCACCCTCGATCGATGACACCATCCCTTAACTACCGCTGTCAGACTCCGTGGTTTCAGCTTGTTTTTATTTCGTAACAAAACGGTCGCCAACTGTCATAAAGGCATAAAGACACATATTTGAAGTTCTGCTACATAACCCGAACGTGTCGCTTTGAAATTCAATTGGCCGGATATTACAAGGGGCTTCCTGCCTTCAAGCCATCTTACGCAGTCTTTCCTAACAAAGCGTAGGAATGGGAGAGTTGTAAAGTGTCGTGCACTGACGCTGCTACCCCAGTGTTTCTCAACAATTTTTTCTCTGCCCTGAGGATGTTGTCGCAATGTCAACGTCTTTAAAGAAGGGGCTGTTTTATCCTTATGCTGTATTACTTGCCCTAAATGTTCTGTGTTAGTGCTCCGGAAAACGCTCCGAACAAGTCTTAATGGACGCTCTGAGCAGAGCCACCTTTTTGAGCTGCATTTCTTTTTCGACCACACAGTACCAAAAAAAGTTTTTTCTGGAGTCAAATTTATTGGTATTTATAAAGAAGAGCCAACTGATAATATCTTTCAGGAGCCTAATAAGCAGACGAATAGATGGGTGCACAGATACTCTGGCACCCTCTTTGCTAAAGTAACCAGGCTGCAAGGTTTGCTTCACAGTCGCATAGTGGAACACTTATGCCACCCATCAACCTCTCAATTTCAGTAAGATAAAAAGAACCTTTGTTCTTTACGGAAACCGTAAGTGTTCCCCTAAGGGCACCGAGAGGGTACATCACGTCTTAATAATAAATGGGCGTCATCGAATAATAATGGCTCATTCACTTACGTTCTGGCTGCACTAAAACAAACCTAAAGCGAGACTTTCTAAACGTTTATATTTATTGAAGAATTCATCCTATATCTCCATAAAAGACTGTGCTTGGTCTGAGCCACTAAAGAAAAAAGTTAAAGGGCCTGTGCACTATTGCCACGAGTTTTCGTGCGAGCGTTTAAAGGGGTCGTGAATGTGTAAAAAAAAAGACGCGATGATTTGGCGCTTCAATGTGGCATCCTGAACAGAGATGACGTCATCGCAGAGGAAGGTCGCATGATTTGTAGGTGAAATAACCAAACGTCATATGACCAAACACAATGAAACCCGTGACCTATTTATGAGATGACATCATTATATGCCGAGAACCCGCATATCTCGGTGAGAAACGGGGCAGGTGTTCATGCCTGGTACAAAACGCTACTGCTGTAAAGCAGTACGTACAGTACATGCAGCATCAGCCTAGACCGGCCCGCTTTAAACAGGAATATTTTCCGGATCTAATTCACGCTATAGGAACTATTGTAGCCAGCACAAGGTGGCGTTTTTCGCGCTAAACATCTCCTTCACTCTCCTCTTCACGTTAAATGAATTCAAGTACTGTCTTGTCGAGTTAAAATTCATGGCGCAGTTCGTCTACAGCCGTCCATCCTCTTCGCGATTGGCGGCGAGTAATATTTTCTAAAGGACTGTTCGCTTTTTGTTTTCGATTTTTTCTACATAGGAGAGGAGACCATTTCTCGTCACCTGACGCGTGGCGGTAGCGAGCTTCATGAGTAGAGAGAAGAAAAGCGCTTATGCAACAAGGTGCCGACCTCACTTCGGCTTGGCCGACCTAACACTTCCCACTGTCTCTCACTCTACGATCTTGCAGCATTTCCTTCAGCAAACTCAGGGCTACGGTCTGATTTTTAATGTTGCACAGCACCCATCTCCCTTCCCTTACGGCGCGGTTCAGGTGTCCGCCGAGATATGCGAGACAGATACTGCACCATTTCCTTTCCTCAAAATCTAGTTTACCAATTTATCACAGCACCCATGAGCGCCCGCAGGTGTCTGCTTCAACGAATGACAGTAAAGCACCCAGCACACGCGCACTGTAACTGCAACTTTTCTCCGTGAAGAATAATTTTTTCCCTGCCAGGGGTGGGAAAAAATTATAAGCGACAGCGTGAAAATATGTTAGGATTTATTCATAGCGTTGGAAAAAATTGCAGCTCCATTTTCTTGTAACTCAAAAACTACTACCTTGCTTATACATTAAGAAAATAATCCTTAGAAAGCGTCAGATAGTGCAGTACGCTCTATGAAAATCTAAAGTGGATCTAAAATCTAAAGCCGCCGCGGTGGCTCAGTGGTTATGGTGCTCGGCTGCTGACCCGAAAGACGCGGGTTCGATCCCGGCCGCGGCGGTTGAATTTCTTTGGAGGAGAAATTCTAGAGGCCCGTGTACTGTGCGATGTCAGTGCACGTTGAAGATCCCCAGGTGGTCGAAATTTCCGGAGCCCTACACTACGGCGTCTCTCATAGCCTTAGCCGCTTTGGGACGTTAAACCCCATAAACCATAAACCAAAGTGGATCCGTCCACAACTGATCGCTAGTTCAGTGCCCTACCACGGGTTTTCATTCTATAAAGAGCGAAAGAAAAGTTATGCGACTCTGCAAAGATGTACGCATAAGGGGAACGAAAATTACAAGTCTCATAGGAATGCAATGGAGTAGCGTACGAAAACATTATTCCCATCGAGTGCTTTGAAGGCCAAAAACAGATGCATCTTCAAATGGAGTCTAGCTGACACAGGACATGAAGTGCATTCTTCTGTGTGAATAGAACAATCCGAAAACATGCTGCAAGAGTAAATTACAGATGCTGACGTAGTATACATTCCGCCTACTCGGTTTGGAAAGCTCATTCGTTAGCTGTGCAGTCATTGTAAGAAATGCTTACACGACGTTCTCAAGTCTGGTCTGTGAGTCCCGGACCAGCTTGCGGAAAGACTGGGAAAATTTCGAGCGTTAACAGTAGGCGGACCGACGCGGCAATTTGTTGCCATGTAGCAGTCTTTATGAAGCGAAGAACCGCGCCTGCACCAAGCGCAGGTCAATTAATGATAGAAGCAGAGTGCAGTTCTCTCTGTAATGCAATCATATCTACGCTAAAAAAAAGTCCAGGTGTTGTCTGTATATACCCTTTCCCGTGGTACTTCCCAGATGCACATCTTATACCAGCCTAACCAGGAAATGCGTAAGTGGCTTCAGAATGCCCAGCAGAGCTTTATTTTCATTTATTCTATATTTCATACAAAACAATGCTGAGTGCTCTTATGGGGAACTCTGAATACCTCGATGTCTTAGCCCGCTCTTCCTCCAAATGTAACACGGTGTTTATTTCGTAACACTGAGGTCGGTGGGAACTTTTGCCAGTTCTATCAGGCAGGCTCTCGCTCTGAGAGACGGAAATGCCGCTAGTGGAATGAGCATCTCATTCTTTACAATAGAAACACCGTACTTAGTTCGTTCATACCTTTGCTTGACTGCCTTTATTATTTATTTTATTTTATTTATTTTACAGGTACTGCCAACCTTATGCAAGGTCTTGGGCAGGAGTGGGTGGCCGTGACCGTACAGAATATATGCACATGACAAGAAAACGCACTTCAAGATAACAGATGGTCAACAGCGACAAATTCGCACGGTTCTTTGTACAGAGTTTGATTGTGGCCGGGGAAAAAAAAAAAGAAAAAAAGAGAGAAAAAAGAAAGAAAAAAAAAGAAAAAGAGAAAAAACAAAGAAAATGTGTCGAGAGCGTAAGAGGTGAACACGGGGCACAAGAACAGGTTCAGAGCAGGTTATTATACATTTCGTTGTTTACTCAGGAGCGCGTCTGTGAACGCATCAAGAGTGGGGCATTCAACAGTTTGGGCATCCAGCACATTCCAGATACGGGTCGTCCTTGGGAAAAAAAGAGTTCTTGAACACATTGGTTTTGCACGTGAAATCCTTTACCTTTCTGTTGTGGAATGATCGGGTCGCACGCGCATTTGCGGGTTGAATATATCGGTTTTTGTCTATTCGAGTTTTTTCGTTGTACAGTAAATAATAAAACTTTAATCTTTCACGATACCGGCGTGATTCCAGTGCTTCTAAGTTAGCAGTCCGTAAGAGACAGGTGGGGGACATGCGCCGACTATAGCAGTTGTAAATGAACCTCGCTGATTTGCGCTGAACGTTTTCTAGTTTCGTTATGTTTGTTGTTGTGAAAGGGTCCCATACGATGGCTGCGTATTCCAAAATCGGTCTAATGTATGTCTTGTAGGCTAGTAGTTTTATTTCAGGTGGGGATTTTCCGAGGGTTCTTCTTAGATATCCCAGTCGCTGCATTGCTTTATTTTTAATGTAGTCTATGTGCTGGTTACAACTAAGGTCAGGCGTGATTATGATTTCCAGGTACTTAAAACTTGACACTCTTGTTAGATAATGATCTCCGATTTGGTATTTAAAAGTTAGCGGTTCTTTCTTTCGCGTTACAGTCATTGCAACTGTTTTTTTTGGTGTTGATAGCCATTTGCCACGTGGAACACCAGGTTTGTAATTTAGCGAGGGATGAGTTTAAGGTTACCTGGTCATGTGAAGTAGATATTGCGTGGTAGATTATGCAGTCATCTGCAAAAAGCTTTATTTTTACTGGTATATCAGCAGTGATATCATTAATGAAAACCAAGAACAGGAGCGGTCCCAAAACTGAGCCCTGCGGGACGCCCGACTCAATTGGTGAAAAATTGGATAGCACATCGTCGATGCTGACGGCTTGGTATCTATAAGAAAGGTATGCTTCAATCCAGGCGAGTAACTTGTCATGCTTAAGAATTGGCTTTAATTTACGGAGAAGTTTTTTGTGGGAGACGCGATCAAAGGCTTTTTCAAAGTCAAGAAAAATGATGTCAATTTGTCCTTGCTTGTCAAGGACAAATGCAAGGTCATGAACTGTTTCTAGCAGTTGTGTTACAGTTGATAGTCCTTTGCGGAAACCATGTTGAGCTTCCGTAATAATCTGATTTTCTTCGACGAAAACTGAAACATGTTTGAATATGATGTGCTCAATCATTTTAGCGCATGTACAAAGTAGTGAAATGGGCCTATATGACGCGAGAAGTGAGCTACTACCTGTCTTTGGTACGGGAATGATTTTACTGTATTTCCAGTCCTGTGGCAGTTGCGCGTACTGCAGGGACTTGTTAAAAATTGGGGTAAGGTATTTTGCACACCATTCGGCATAGCGTACGAGAAAAGCGCTTGGTATCATGTCGATTCCTGGCGATTTCTTAATGTCTAAGCTTAGTAGCAAAGATAGGACGCCTTCCTCGCTGACGGTCAAGTCTGGGATAGCCGGGATTTCTTCGAAACAAGTAACGTTGGGCGCTGAGCTATTGTCTTGGGTGAATACAGAACAGAAATAGTTATTCAGCGCTTCAGCGATTTCCGCTTTGTCCGTTACAGCGACCTCATTTACGCAGATGCTAGGAGCAGTTTTCTTTACTGGTGCAATGTGACGCCAGAATTTAGCTGGGGACGATAGAAGAAAGTTTTTTAGTGAGACGCTTTGGTAATAATTTTTCGCTGTCTTAATTTTTCCGTTCAGTATTGCCCTCATGTTACAAAGTTTCACTGCGGTAGATGGGGAGGGGCGCTGCTTGTGTTGTTTCCTAGTTTTCTTTAGTTTCCTCTTCAAACATATGACTTCTTTTGTCATCCACGGGTTGCTGTTTCCCTGTTTTTTGAGTTTACAAGGAACGTACTTCTTAATGCATGTCAGAACCAGGTCCTTAAAGAAGCACCATACACTGTCAATGGCGTGTTCATGCAGCGTACAAAGCTTCCTTTTCTACAAAGCTTCTTCCTCAGCATTTCGCATTAGGCAACGTTGCAAGCTTATAAACAAGGGATCTCAACTGCCTTCTAAATGACTAAAAATCCTATAAATATTTTCCAACAAAGCGGGTATTTTAGTTTTGAACCTTCACCTCTCTTCATGGCGCTACCAGTGTAGTAGGCAACAAAGGGACAGGCGCAAGCATGCAGCGGAAGACACTGAAGCATTTAAATGAACCTCATTAAGGAAACAGCGTTCACTGAAAAAGGAATATAAAAACAGGGGGGGGGGGGGGGGGGGGGGAGAGACAGTCTGCTGACTCCTCGTCACCCCTTTCAGTGGTCATGCCCCTTCCTTACCTAATTAAGAACTTGGAACTCAACTCAACTTCGCGTTTTTAATATCTACGAACTCCGGGCGCAGCAAACGGTGTTGCTAGTTCCGCAAGAACCCATTACAGGGTGTTGTCACGTAGCTTATCCTCCTCTAACACATTAACAGACTTTCTAAAAAGGCGTATAGTTGCTTAAATATTTGAATTAGAGTGGAAGAAAGTATTTTTTACTACATTAGGCTCTTAGCTGCGGGGCCTCTTAGTTGTTACATTAGAAAAATGAGAAAGCAGGAACAGAGATTTCATAACTTCTCGCCTTTTGTGTAGTACTCGTAATAACTAGGCGAATAATTCTTCCTGGGTTATTTGGACGAAACGCTTCACAGAATACTGCGCTCTGAACGAAGCCTCAAGGTATTATCACGTGTAATGTTTCATATTTTTTCCATTTATTTCATTTTCCCTTTTAAGCGTTCTATGTCTAAACTACAGAGCCGCCTTAGCGCTTTGACTCTCCTTAGTAGACGAAGTGAACTTTTAATTTATTATATTTTTAGAACCTTAGAAGCATTTTTATCCTCCTTCAGCCAATCCTGTTTACGCAAGCGAGTAAGCCACCTTTCATGTGGTTCAATTGTTTACGGAGTTACTGCCGGTGTAGCAGAAAAGAGTTCATTAAAATTACAGCGCAGGGACCATGCGCTGCCTCATAGAGCATGTATTGGTTACTTCATCAAATTTCTTCTCTAAGCGCAAGCTTTGAAATAAAAGGAACATACCCCACATCATGACCCGCAATAGACGCGAAAGTGTCTCTCTTTCTCTTCTTTGTTTCTCTCCATTCTTCCTATTTGTCTTTCTTTTTTTGTTTTTTTACTTCAACTTATGAACCCCGTCGCGTAATAGGAAAAGTAAAGCTTCTTCTCGGAAAAAAATATCTCTGGTTGAGTGCAGAGTCCGGCGGGGACGAAAGAAAATACAGACGAGGTAAGCAATGTTCCGCTTCCCTAGTCGTGAAAATTAGGTTTGTTTTTCCTGCTCTCAAATTTGCATGCACCCATGTTGTACCATCGTCATGATTAAAAACCTGTTCTTGTGCTCCTAACATTCTTTTCTTTGTAATAAGGCAGTACATACTCATTAGCACTCACGCTAGCACAGCCACACGAATAAAAAAGAAAGCTAGATTTCTGAGTAACTTCGTAGTTAAAGAGCAACTGGTCATGGTCTGTGATTCGAAACAGAGAGTCCACGAAAGTGGAAACCGTGAAACCGGGGAATGGCTGCCTCGGAGACGCAGTCATTCGATCAACTAAGCTAACCAGGACTTTTTCTATGATAGTTTTTGTTACACGCGTTTATGTACAGTAAAGAGCTACACACACAGATTAGTCGCGAAGTAGTCAGCTAGTGTCTATACTGCTTCAAGTTAACAGAAAACACAACTAAACCAAGACACATACATGAAGATCACTAACACAGCTGAAGGAGTAGCAAGGAAAGACAACGCATCAACAATGGCAATAAATCCGGCGGGAAGTCACTTTCATCGTAATGGTGCATCAGGTGGAGCCTCATTTGGCCGAAATGTGTTCTGGCGAAAACGTCTCGCTCAGCATCTCTGTCCAACATGCGTATTTTCCAATGACTATGCAGTGCACGTAGAAAAAATTGCATCGTAGAGTTCGTGGTCGTGTTGAGTGGCTATAAGACATCGAACGAATTGGAATTTAAAAACCGTCTTCAGCCTCCTTTGTTTACGTCCTCTCCCCCCCCCCCCCCCCCCAAAAAAAAAAAAAGAATTGCTTATTCGCCGTCAACAGAGCAGAGTTCGAGAGAATGCGAAAGACTACTTACGTAACAGACAAAAATTATTATCCTAGAGAGCCACATTTTATCAGGTCGGGCTTCAGTTCGCATTTGAAGAAAAACATTTTAGAGTAAGGCAAAACGATCGTTTTACGAACTCAAATTAACAAATCATGCCTCTTAAGACCAGAGTAAAGAGGGCGATATGGTGGCGGCGGAAACATAATTGATATGAATTACCTGCATAGATGTTTACACGAAACAGAGCGTAAGTACTCATTAGAAAAGCGAACTGTCAAATAGCGTACGAAGCAGAAACCTTCCGTAGTGAACTTAGTAAGGGGGGCTGTTCGGTAAAATTAGAAGACAATTAAATTTAGGTAGGAGGTTCACAAAGCTAAGTGGAAAGAATGCTCTGATAGTGGCTTCCGAGCTGCCACTGAACAAGAAGAAATGAACGGCTGTCTCACAGTGCGGTGAAGCAAACAGCACAGCGGCAGAAACAGGCATCAAATAGATATCGCACCGCATCGATTCGAAACAGGAGGACCACTTAAATGTAGCGATTCCTCGATGGATAATTTGGATGCACTGTCTAACGAACTACAGCACCTACCGTACATAGTACCTTTCTTTTGACAGAAACACGTTACAGGCCTGGGCATAACCAACAAATCTGGACAAAAGCATTCTTGAGCGGGTAATCATTTATGAACACAATTCTTTTCATATAATGTAAGATTTAACCAAAAAAAATCATTGTATCCCAAAATCACCCGATGGTAGTCTTGAATTTCTTTTCTATTAACGCTTTAGCCATCATCCAAAGCGTTCCAATTTCTCTTGTATAGCAGTCTTAACTGTTCGATGCGATCAATGGAAACTCTAAAAAATGATTTGCTAAAAATTTGAAGAATGGACCACTACCTTCAATATTTATCAACAGTAACTTACAATTTCTTAATTTTCAAAATTTTTGGCATCCACCTAAGAGCAACCTAAAGGCTACAAAAGAAAGCTGAGCAGCTTTTCTTTGTAACTTATGATTGTGCTGCGGTGGATGCTTATAGTAATAACTTTCTTTTTATGAACCTACTCAACATTGGAGGTGTCCCCTAAAACGTTGCCTTCGTTTCTTCGGTGCCGCTCGTATAATAATGGTTTCCCGGCAGAATTCAAATCTTTGCTTCTAATGTTGTGCGAATTACATCGCCAGCAGCTTAGTTGGCAAACAAATCATTGCCCGAAAGCCGTTTTGAACTCAAACCTATTCCCTGGATGCTGAACTGGCGGTAAAGGCTGAACTTCCAGCTAGTTTATTTTTTGCTTATTTTTTCAGTTCTTTTTGGATAAAGTGCTTTTTCTCTTTCAGCTATAATGCCATTTTGTCATACTCGCCGCTTCCTACGAAAAGAGACCTTAGTTTCAACAAATTTTCGCACTTTTCTTGCCAATATTTGGCTAATAAATCAACTCCGAAAGAATGGCAAGTTGGAGCCCAAAGATGTATAAAGCGGAAGAGTTCACACATGCAATCTAATTCACTTTTTCCCCTTCGGTGCTGTTCCGGGGTTTTTGGGGCGGCCTTGGAACATTTGAAGTTCGTAACATCGATCGGCTAGACGGGAGTGCTGATGCGGAAGAAATGGGTTCCAGGATTAATTTCCCTGCCCGAAAAATTCGATGAGCTTGCTAGTGAAGAGACCAGGCTCCAGGTTTAGTGAATATTTCATTCATTTGCTGCGGCTTTCCGATATCAGTTTGAACGCATAGCACGGCGATGCTCCCCTCTAGTTATACCTCTCGGAGCGTGCCGATCAATCACAGTTATTCGCATCGCCAGCAGCAGAGCTACTTAGGCGCATCCCAAGATTTGAGCGCTACTCCTAAACGTAAGCATGCTGTGATCTCATGCATGTTATTACTCGTAAAATGATGAAGAAAAAACTCCATACTTTTGTTATTATTCCAGGATTAAGTCCTGATTACTGAGGTTTATCGCAATGCTCACAATTTCAGCAAATTCTCTTAGAAATGCTATCTGTTCCTACCATTGACACGCAGCATACCTAAGACATACATCTAAGACATAACGAACAGAAAGAGTCCTGCCTCCTTGGTAACTTTATCGTTCGCGCTTCCTATAGAAGCGGAAACGCTCCGCTTAATTTCCTCGGGCTGGTGTTACCAACTTCTTTTTCTTCATTCATGCTGTGTTAAAAACTGGCGAATTAAAAGAGCAACGGACACGTTGTCATAGATGGGTTTGTTTTTTTGTTAGGTCTTATTCGCACTTTGCATTCGGCAGTGATGAATAACATCGAACTCTGAAGCCAAACTATCCTGCTTTAAAACGTAGGTTCACTTTATTTTTTTCTGCCTACCATTATACGACTGAATAATTCTGCAACATGACGCTACACACATTATTTATTCGCTGAGTTAAGTGCGTAGCGTAGGAAACATTTACCTCCTGCAGCGTTTTTTCGGCAAGGAACTGTGTGCCCGTTAAGCACACACATTTCTCCCATATCTATGAAAAGTTTAGTTTAGTTTATGGGGTTTAACGTCCCAAAGCGACTGAGGCTATGAGAGACGCCGTAGTGGAGGGCTCCGGAAATTTCGACCACCTGGGGTTCTTTAACGTGCACTGACATCGCACAGTACACGGGCCTCTAGAATTTCTCCTCCAAAGAAATTCTAGCCGCCGCGGCCGGGATCGAACCCGCGTCTTTCGGGTCAGCAGCCGAGCACCATAGCCGCTGAGCCACCGCGGCGGCTCTATGAAAACGGGTTTGTTCATGTTAATCATACAGGAGTCATGTAGATTTCCCATCTCATTTTTACATGCATATAAAATTTAGTCACCATACAAGTACAGGACGGTGAAAGAGTAACCATGAAGAATGCCACAAAAAGATAATAAAGAATAAGGAGGTCAAAATTAAATGCCAGCTTCAGTGATAAAAATCATCTGCTCTCAATTTCAACTAAAACTAGAAAGCTCTAGCTAGCCCTAATTCTTTGTTAAAAAATGAAACATGGACTTCCAACCAAGGAAAAAAATAGAAAAATAAATTGTGACTTGAGACTCCATGCCATTTATTAGCTGACAAATCTTCAAGTGCGCTTTTGAAGTCAATAATAATTATGAAACTTCGTTGCTTGCTCTCTAAATGCTAGTACAGAACCTTTTTTTTTCTTCCTGTTTATTGCCGTTCTCAAATGGCGTCTATTAGGGCACATTTCCAAATGCAAGTGAATTCTTAACGCACAAGGAAAAATTGACTCTAAAAAACAGACATGCAAATGGAGGCTGCAATTGATGTGCCTTGCTTTCGTTCGACGCGATTCTTTTTCGCCCCTCTACGTCTAATTACATATTGCAGAAGCTATCAACCTCGCCTCTTTCTGTAGGAAGTCAGCCAAGTCCAGTGATCAAGATCATCTTTCTCCATGACCTACTCCACTCTTTTAAGTGATCTGCACTCACGCATTCGCTTTGTGCCTCAGCAAAGGCAAATGCGTTCAACGCCTCAGTTTAAGAATGAAATTTCCTTCCTGGAGTGGAAGGTCTGGCTGGAGCTTCACAAATGCGTGCGAGGCGAAATGGCCTCAGAAATTTGAAACGACGCTTAAGGCCCGGCCTACCACTGCATCTTGGTCTCTCAGCAGCGAGCAGTTCTGTGCACCGCTACTGAGGCAACCGGTAGCGCCCAGAAAACGGTGCCGTCTTCCTGGCAGTAAGAGAGAGAGGGAGATACTAGCCATGACTGTGCTAATTCGTAGCACCGCCTGTTTAATCGCCAAGTAGGGTGTTTCCAAGCTTCCTTATTTCCATTTCCATCCCTTTTCATTACTTCCACTTATAGCACATTGTTGACAGCGGGCGCACTCCGTAAAGCGAGAACCAAAGTATGAACACGTGGCTAGGACAAGCTCTCATTTGTTACTAATTTAGAGACCTGATCTCGTAGCTGCCTCGCTACTCCGGTCGCAGGTGAGAGTATTGGCTAGTAGACAAGCAGATGTTACGAGCATAAATTGCTCAATGTACTCTTCTGTTCTATCTAGAGTGACGTGGAGATACCGGTATTTTTGTTTTATTTACGCAGTGCTGCTGGCCTTAAACGTTCCATCCACACAATGGCTAAGAAGAACTGAAACGAGCACAGGTGTAATTTAAATTGATTTCATGGGTAAAGAAATCAATCTGTCTTAATAAGCAAACGCAGACAATATCTAGTGTACGCAGTCACCAGCTTGTCGACAAGATTTCAGGGTTGGTAAGAACAATCTAAAAAAACAGAACGTCCACATAAACAATAGGATACTGTCTTCCTAAATGCTCTCACAGGTACGGTCTTTTCGGGTAAGTTATTCCAGCCTTTAATTTCGTTTTGTGTCCTTTATTTTTCCCTTAAAGGCCCGAAGGCATTACATAAGGGGGGGGGGGGGGGGGGGCAAACTCAAGATTTTTGTGACAAGAACATATCAAAACTATCAAATGGTTATGAAAAACATCATATTGTTATAGAAACAAATATCATAATCATCATCATCAACGTGACTACGCCCACTGCAGGGCGAAGGCCTCTCCCATGTCTCTCCGATTAACATTGTCCATTTCCGGTTGCGGCCGCCGTATCCTCACAGATTTCTCAATCTCATCCGCTTCGTAAGGAAAAATTTAAAGTTCAATAGAATAGTATCCGCACAGCCCAAGTAACGTAAAAAATAGACGCTTAATCATTGAGTTATTAAAAAAAAATTCTGCATCCCTCTCTATAGCAAAGCCAATATAGCCTCCAAATGTAGGCGTAACGCCCGAAGTGCTGCACGAAACTAAGCAAATTTGCAAAGTAGAGGCGAGAATAGGGCCGGAACTCTTGCATGCAAATTTCAGTCACGATTTATAGGGAGCCTAAATTGTAGCCGGTGCTCGGCAGCCATTACTCGTCGGGGGCGGAGGCGTCGTGAGGTGTGGCGGCCCATCAATTCCCGAGAAACTCTATTCCAGAGAATGGTCGCTGTCATTTGAAATGTGGGAAGATCACGAGAGCTTGCCCTGCGGCTCAAACGTGCCTAGCGTCTCGGCTCTAAAGGATTATAACAATAAATATCTAGGAAAAGAAATCCAAAGAAAAATAAAAGGCTCGTTCACGTAGAGTGAAATTACTTTAGAGGTTGATGCGGTTTGTAAGTGTGAAGCCTATATATAATACCCCTGCTACACGGGCGTTTCGAATGCCTTCCAACCGAATGTCATTCGACTCGAAGTCTTATATAGAAAGTGCAGTGAGTATTTAAATATATATGAAGGTCACTACGTAATCTGCTTGCCTGATAGCGTTCTTGGGGAGCCAAACGCGATCACCGCACAACTATACTTTATCATGTGATGCTACCAAAGCTATAAACAAGTTATACACTGCTATAAGCAAGTTTAGCGTTTTCTGAACGGCTATGCACTCACGATGACACGCACTCGGGAGGTTAAACTGACGCCGCTAATTAAAACCAGGTAATTGTGGGTCTAAGCATGTCTGATTATGCGTGGCATTATAGATGAACTGGTAACGGGAAATTAGTAATATGGTCGATACGATCGAAGTAAGGAAAATAAATATAATCCTATATCATAGAGGTTAAAATTATTGAAATTTTAAATACCTGATGCTTCGTACCTAATGGTTAGATAAACTTTAACGAAAATGGCCGGCTCTTGTTTTTTCTCAATCGCCTTGCCATCATTTCGAATTTTTCAAAAGGTTTTGCTTCCTCAATTCCTGCGAATCCCTACACCGGATCACCGACTATTGGTTCTGCCTCTGCTTGAAGTCTAAGTCAATAAAATTACGCATGCAGAAACACGAAAAGACGGCACTTACTCGCAAGAGGCGTAGCGTAACTTCAAAGCCTGTGCCAATCGAAAAAAAAATGTATTTCGTCCAGCAATCTAGATATCTCTGTGAAGACCTTTTATATTGAAAGCATTCCTTTCCTTGGAAACAGCCTCCAAAAGCCCGTTACTGCGCAAGTCGCCATATTTATTCATTCTGGAAAGGAGCGCGCTGTCCTCCCGTCGCAACAATAGGAGATTTTCGCAAGCGCTCCATCAAGTTTTGCGGAAGCGGGCGCAATTTCAGACACTTAGGCGTGAAGAAAATAATATAAGTACTGAGTGTAGCTCTTCCAAAGGAGAGGCGACAAAGATAGAGGTGATTTAGAAGAGAAACGATTCGGCATCCTGCACAGAAGCAGGTGCTGGCTTCCAAAGATTCCACAGAGTCATCATTTCCTGAACTCCCCCTTTTCCCTCGTCAACACAAAGAGAAATATGCCGCCACATAGCAACATACCAATGCGTTCGCATGAAAACCTACGTCTCTGAAATCACTTCTGACTCCTGCGTTTCGCCTCAGTCCTCATTGGCTCATGTATGCGAAGATCTATGCATGGATGTACCTTGTTATATTTATGTTTTGATTTTATTTACCCTTTATCTTGTGTCTAATAATTTTTTTATCTCGCTTCTCAAATACTCTACGCTGAAGATATTCCCATTTGATCCGACCGTCTGCTTAAACGGCGAGAAGTGTGAAGTGCGCGCTTTTTACAGACCCCGCTGTTTTCTCAACTTAGTAAATGTTTTTTTAATTTTTTATTTGTTTTCTACACGCTTGTGCCTCCACTCTTGTGAGTGGAGTGTTGTAGGCGCAACACATACCCTAAAATCTGTAGTCATTCCAGCAGCCAGTTAATTTTATATATACAGGCACCTTGTTTTGTGAGACATGCCAGTGTTTTAACAGTGCCCGAATGCAAGCACTCCCTTATTCGTTTTTCATTCATTAATTCAAAATAAAACACTATGGAAATTATTACCAGGCCATAATAAGCATAAGTATAAAATTTTTACAATCAGGCTAATATGTCTGGCACATTTACTGCGGTCCTTAAATAAAATTGTGTCTTCTCGTGCACTGCCAGAAGTACTTAATTATAAGAACTTTTGCAGAACAGCTACAAACACCATTCCAAGAGAAATAAATAATGCCGCCAGGTCAATGCCAAAGCTTTCGGCTCGGGAGTTGTTGTAGTCACCTTTATAATGCCACAAAAAAAGGGGGAGGGGGGAGGAAGCACTGTAACTATTGAATTCAGTGATTTAGAGATTCCTTAATGACTATGATAATACTCCGATGTAAAAAAAATTACATGCCAACTTTATTAGATTTGCGCGGATAATTTGGCATTACGTTCCTAATGAAGCGCAAGGCGATGATGACGGAGCAGAACTAGGAAGATTATGAGAAAAAGAGAGGAGAATAATAATGATAATATAACCATAATGATAAAGATGATGATGACCAAGAGTGGATAATACCTGCCTTATTTATTATTTATTTATTTATTATTTATGCCTTATTTATTCATACCTGCCTTATTTATTATTTATGCCTTATTTATTAATACCTGCCTTATTTATTGCTGTGGCCCCAGCTTCCTCTGGATCGGAAAAAAAACAGTCTATGTTTAGTACATGTCTTTTTAGTCTCTTTCAACCTGTATTAAGGATAAAAGCAGTGCATACGGTTCAAGTTATGGTTTATGCTTGTTACCGAGTATCATTACATTTAAGAAGACCTGTACAGATATAATTACGGGTATTGAAAGGCATGTGTATTGTCCAACTGGATGTTATAAAACCCACTTAATTATTCGCTTCTTCGGATTGCTTGTACATTTTCTTAGGAAGCGCTGACTCGTAATTAATTCATAACTACTCTGTAATGAATCAGTACAGGATGTACTGACACGAATGTTTATCGTACCTATTAGGGCGTCATAACCACAATAGCAGAGGCTCAAAAAATGCAAGCGACACGTACAAAATCCACGCGGCATGAAGAACGTCCTATCGCGCAATACCTACGTCGAAGGGACTCAGGTCATGGGTGTCAGCATGCTCGAGGTGAGTACAGTACTCGTCGTTTCTGTGGAGGAAGCATAAGTGCCAATCTCACTGCTAATAATTATTTTACGCTGAAAGGTACTTGCATGACATGTAAGGGTACTTAAAACGAAAAAGTAATTACTCTTTAGTATCCGCTCAAGCGCAACCATACGGCTACCGGGGATAAGCTGCACAGCTTTCACCGAAACCTCGTAGTTGAAGAAAAATTCCTCCGGGCCTTGGAATCCAACCCGGAACACATTCCGGAACTCCGGAACTCTGAGAAATATATGTAAGCGAGTTGTGTGCCGGTACAAAAATACACATTATAAATGCACCGAGTGTGCTTAGTCATAAAATTCACTCATTATGCGCCATAGCGATGTCGTCACAAGTTCAACTGACACGGCCGAGCACTGACGGGTCGACAAAGTGCGTGGCGCCATTATATTGCGTGACATGGTTGACTTGGTAGGAGCCCTTTCAGGTACGATGGCACGTACAGTTGGCACGTCACATGGACGAGCGCTGATTGTTCGCCGGGGTGTGTGACGGCAGGAGATTTCGTGACAAGGAGGAGTTGCAGGTTCTGTGGTGATTGGCAGTTGGCAGCTCCGCTTACTTGTGCGCAGACCGCGTATCAGACTTGACGAGGTTTTAATGCGGCCAGAACCAATGCCGTATCTGTCTACAGCAGTGGGAAATCACAGCAAGCGGAGAGCGCGAGCACTGAACTATGTCCTTGAAGATAGAGCATCGGGGGCTGTGCAGGCTCAGCACATATACAGCAATGACGGAGGAGGAGAAGAAGACTGAGTGTACTTCAGACTTTAATGCTATTGCATTCTACACACGTAATATAATTAAGTGTCCCCAAATTCTTTTTGCCCACATGGTACACCTAAAGTTTCCGCAAAAGTGCTCCAGAAAACCTCATGGTCGAGCTATTATACCCTCCTTGTTTTTTTCTTTTCAATCCGCTTGCCGAAAAAAGCACCAATGATATGCTTTGTGCGGCAAGCCGTCCTGACTATTGCTGACCGCAGCTGTATTTTATAAGTCTCTTTCTTATTGTTCTTTCTTTTGGCTTGTGTTTCCTTTTTCTGTTCATGATATCTGTTTATTTCCCATCACCAAGTCCTGCTGTCTTTAGCAAGTGACCTATCCTTTTTTTTCCTGGCTACTTCACTTTCCAGAAGCCATTGCTCGCCGGCTCCTATAAATGACGCCATAAAAGTCGAAACGATCATCCGTCGCTGCATCGTAAATGTCGAAGCGCACGGCGTGAGGTAGTAACCGGAACGACCCGAACGTGGCAGCATCTCGCGACGCTACTGGGGACACGCGTCGCGCTGTATTAATATACGGCCCCGGCAATCTTCCGGCGAGAGGCAACACAAACGCGAGATTGAGCCACGATGTGGTCGCGAAGAAAAATAATGAAAGGAAGTAGCCAGGGTGGTACGCCACTCTTGGTCAGCAGAAAACACGCCTGGCCTTTAATGGCGAAGAAGATCACGGACACAACCAAAGCATGGCTCGTGTTTTGTATGTGGGTTCCTGCTGTTTCTTCCTTTTGCAGGACCATCTCCTTGTGGTAGCGGTTTTGTGTTTCATTACACCTTCGTGCATACAACTTCGCCCATCCTCTGTCCATAATCCGACGAAATGGCTTTTGATAAGTGCTTCGGCGCATTGTTTACCGCTTCAAAAAGTCTTAGGACGCAGGCAGACATCACCATGTTATGAAAACATGCTCAATAAAGACATTTTTAGAGCATCAACAAGTAGTAAGCTCGGTCCAATGGTTGTTCTGTATTGTCAATAAACTCTCGATTCACTAAAGATCACCGTACATCTCTTAATTTCCTGCGATGGTAGTCTTTATATCTCATCAATGAAACGTCCCAGATGGCCGCAGAGCTTCAGGTATATAACATTTGTGTGTCTACTAGGCACAACTAACGTTTTATTACATGACTGTGCCGGTTTACACTTTTACTACACTCAGATAAAGCCGCAGTTATGGCTAAGTGTAGATGGAGATCGTTATGGATAATACGCCCCTTAGGGTGTGCCACAAAAGCTTGCGTTTCGTGCAGTATTCGATAAGCATAAGCTGTGTATATTACTTGCATGTTCCAACCGTACTGAACTAGCTAAATTTACCCTTTGATTAAACAATACAACAAATCGACTTCTACTTTGTTGGCTGCCGGGCTAACAAGCCTTAAAAACCGCGTTAGTCACTCGTAAAAAGAAGCTGTGAAGCTTGCGAACTAGTTTCCGCTTCCTGTCGTAACTACGCAAAACCCAGATTTTGTTATGTCAGGGCAGAAAGTAAGCAACGACAAAAAATAAACTTTTTTAGCTGAGGGGAAGAGATGGAGCCCCTACTAAAGCCGCGGGTCAACCCCGCAGGATAACCAAAAGCCTATACGCCTCGGCTACCCAGTCGTCCCCTAGCATGAGCCGAGCCAGAGAGCCGACCTCCGACCTTCGCAGCGCACCTTCCCACTGCTCCTCGGCAGTGACTAGGAGTAAAAGAATCATAGGACAGGCCCACGAGCTCAGAGGTAGGGAAGAGGGTACACCGCAGCATCTGCAGCTAGTATAGTAGAGGGCGCGCTCATGTAGGAGAGAACTGCGGGATTGGGGAAGGACCCAGGAGATTCCGGGTGCGCGGAATAGGGACCTGTCCGCCGGCGAGTAAAGCGGCGGTCAAAGTATGGTTTTTAACTGCGAGCTTAAAGGCGTCTCGTCAGCGATCCTCAGCGGTGGCCAGGAGGGTTTCTGTGATCTTCGACCTTTTCCACCATTGACCGCGATGGATAGCAGGATGCAGAACTGTGAGAATGCAATATCTCTGTTTCTGTTTTTTGTTCTGAACGTTAACTTAGTTTCTTAAGGAGTCATATCGTTAACAAGTAAAGTTCATATGGAAGCCATGAAATGCGGATTGCATACCACAGAAAATAACCGTGGCACAAAGAAATCAGCAGCAGGTCACTGTGAGCAGTAATAAAATGCGGCATTTGTGTAAAGTATCTTTTTAGACAGATCGGCTTTGGATACTGGAGAGACAAATTTAGGCAAGAAAGAAATTAGCTTCAAGAATCGCAAAACCCATGCGTACGTGCGCCTCTTATGGAGCTGATTCCTGTGCAAAGACACGCCCGGAGACAACAAGTAGAACGTTGACGTTTATCAAAAAGCTTAACCAAAGGAGCTAATGGAGAGGTTACGATTTATATTTTGGCGTAAGTAACGCCAAGCAGTAATAAAGAATAACTACCACTGTTGCACGCAATCAAAGTGATGAAGAATAATATAGGGAGAGAATAAGTATACGGAATAAGAATAATAGAGGGAGAGACATCGAGGAGCCGATCGAGGTCCAACTCCTTCCCGCCTCTACCACCAGCCGGCCCACAGGAGGGGGAGAAGCAAGAGAAAAAGAAAAAGAAGAAGCTTTCCCAGACAAGCGGCGGCGAGGTGAGCTGGGCTTCTACCACTGCTTCGCACTCGGTAGGAAAGGGTAGTGACATAAACAACACAAACAACAAAGACAGTCGTGTCACAGAACCGAAGGACGCGAACAGCGATGCGCTCAGACGCGAGCTGGAACTGGCTCGAATCAAACAAAACGAGCTCGAACGCAAAGTTGAGGAACTCACAAAAACACTAAAGGAACAACAGCGGGAACTCGACACGACTAGAGCCCTTCCAAAACGACAGCCACAGGCATCGAACGAAGGAGACCTCGAAAGACGAATGCAAGATGATGCAGCAGATGATGCAGGATATGATGCAGCAAATCCAATCGCAAATTCAACAGATGCAAGTACAATTCCAAGGGCAAATCTCAGAGATCAGAAGCGCTTTTAGAAAGCAAAAACATGCCGAAAACATTAGGGAAAGGGCGTACAACCGTCCAGCGCTAACAGCTTTCGCAAGCGAACAAGGCAACAGCAGTAACGCGTAAACATGATCAATACGTATCAGCAAGAACAAGAATACTTAGATATTTGGCAATGGAACTGCAGAGGCTACCGCAAAAAGCAGGCCCTCTTAAAACGACATATAAACACACAACTCACACCTCCTGATGTAATTGCGCTCCAAGAGACCGGAATCAAGCCGACCTTACAAGGGTACGAGGTTTACGAGAGTCAAAACGAAGGTAAAGCGGCCGTCCTAGTCAGCAAAACCATTACCGCCATCAGGCACGATACCATCGCCGACACCGACGTTGAACACGCGCTTGTTGAACTTATTCCGAAAAAGCGAAAGGGACGCAGCACGTTCTTACTGAATGTGTACAGCCTTTGAGGAGCTACGAGAGGCGCAGCTTGAGTCGCAAAAACTCGGGCTGTTGCAAACAACAACTGGAAGAGCGCTCCTGCAGAGGCTCGGATATCGCGAGCAGATGCGAGAAATGTCGAGGACGGCAACGATCCCCGACGAGCTTCGCAAGACCCTCAAGGTAGCGCCAATACCAAAAAACATGGATCCCAACCTCCATCGAGGCAGAAGAGAAGCGAGGGCCGGATTCATCGAGAAAACATACGCTCCTCAAGCCACGACCGTGTATACAGACGCGTCTTGGAGAGGAGGAGATACCAAAATCGCTGTAGCGGCGGTGGTCGATTCGTCTTTACGCGAAATGACCAGCGCGTCTCTCCGAGGCTGCACAGCTGCAGAGTCCGAGGAAGTAGCCGTTGCTCTAGCGGTGGCGGAGGGCTACAGAACCGGGCGGTCACTAACAATACTTACGGACTCTCAAACAGCCTGCTGAAATTACATGAATGGCAGGATAGGTCGTCACGCGCTCCGTATACTCCTCGCAGCGAGTGACAGAATTAAAAACCGAGAAGAACAAAACGACAAGATCCGACACAAAATTGTGTGGGTACCGGGGCACACGGGGGTGGCAGGGAACCGAGAGGCCGACAGGATAGCTCGAGGATACATGACTTTCCGAGCTTCCGACGAGACCGCGGAACTCGCGCCAGCACCCAGGGAATACTCGGCCATACTACAAAACTATAGAGGCAGAAGAATGCGATATCCCCCACCGCACAAATCTCTCAGCAGAGAGGAAGCTGTCACTTGGAGACAATTACAAACAGGCTCTTTCCCAAACCTACATATACTAAACAAAATGCACCCTACGATATACACGAACAAATGTCCCTGGTGCGACGAAAAACCTACACTATACCACATCACATGGGCCTGCCAAAACATAGACGTGGTCCCCAAAATACAAAACCCGAGTGCGGAGCAGTGGGAGACTGCTGTCCAGCGACCGCTGCGAAGACCAACAAGGTCTGGTACAGCGAGCTCAACGGGCGGCAGTGGCCAGCGGAGCCCTGGACTGAGGGCAACCGACCACTGATTAGAGGCGGACGACTTCGACAGAGAAGGCTCCTGGGGGTAGAACCAAGACGTCTCTGAAGATGCCCCCAAACCGCAGGAAAAACCATTAGTGTAAATAAAGTTTTCCCTTCCCTTCCTTCCTTCCACAAAAAAAAAATGAATAAAACACGCGATTACGGATAGAAATAGAATATGCCGCAGCGGTGGCTCCGTCGTTGTGGCACTCAGCTGCTGACCCGAAATACACGGGTTCGATTTCGGCCGTAGCGGTCCCATTTCTACAGAGGCGGCAAGCTAGAGGCCCTTGTGCTGTGCGTTGTCAGGGAACGTTAAAGAACCCCAGGTGGTCGAAATTATCCGGAGCCCTCCAATTCGTCGACCCTCACAGCCCGAGTTGCATCGGGATGTGAAAGCCTATAAACCCTAAAGCAAACCAGAAATTGCATATATATATATATATATATATATATATATATATATATATATATATATATATATATATATATATATATCAAAAACGTGAGTAGAATCACAACTGGGATAGAATCAGAACTGAAACACACCCAGAATCATAATAGATTGGCAAGTGAAAGGAAAGCGTTATCGCATTTCATCCGCGTAACTCCTATTGATCACACCCTAATTTTTTCACCAAGCATAATACGCTTTTTTTCTACCCCAGCAGAATATCCCACTCCTTGAATCTTTCTGTCGCTCGGCTTGTCTAGATGTTGCTTGCCTTTGCTGTCCATGCATCTCAGTTTCACGCTGCTAACTCCCGTTCATTCCGCACGACTTCCTTGAGCGCACGCGGGAGTCTTTCAAGCGCACTTTTAATGGACATAAACCGCTCGATCTCCCTGAAAAGATCCCCCTAGAGGAAACCAAATCGATATACCTCTTCGCAGTACCAGGTTGCCAAGAAATACACATCATAAGACAAAAATAAATATTGATGACAAGATCTCCGCCTTTCCAGAATCGGCTGCTTGGTGTGAGTGCGTATAGAATGCCACTTATTGTTGCTAATAACGTATAAGACAAATTGCCTACGTCGTCGAAGTCTGACGATAATGCCTTTGCTCCTAACTCTAGACTATTTTCGTCTAATATTCTTGTCCTATATCTTATGCGGAGCCTACGGTCATTTGGGAACTTCGTCCTCAACATTAAATAAAGTCACGTTCGAAAAGCTATTCTTATTTAAGGGTGCTGCTCATAAATCATTTCCCGGGAGAGGCACGTAAGAAATTGAATTTTATCGTTCCATCTTTCCTTTCTTCCAAGTGGAACGTTACATTTATAATAAAGCACAGCGATGAAGTGTCAAGATTGCGGAGAACGGGTATATGCACTTTTTCGTTTTATGTTAGATATACTATTTCTGTTTCGAACTTACGGCTTTTAGAGCACGTATACAGAGCTTGAAATAAAAATCCTTTCTTCCTTTCGAAGTCCCACAGGTTCAATCCAAAACAGAGCCGCAGGAAGCGCACTTCACATTAGTCAATTACGCTTGCTATGAATAAGAATTTCTCTGCCTACGAAAGCAATGACTGAATCTTTTTCAGAAGCTCTTTATATCCGAAATTCTTCGCAGGTAGGCAAAAGTGGAATAGCGCGTTATCGTGCCGTCGATTATGACTTCAAGGCATCAGAATTGCGGGAAGCCGTGTACATAGTTTCGCGCAAAAACTCTAAAAATTTATTGATTATTTCCCTAACAGTATAAATGCGAGAAGCACCTGTCAGCTGAAAAACAAAATGAAGTTCAGATAAGTGGTGTGTGTAAAAATATATACTCGCATTTTTTTTCCAGTCTTTTAAGTTTTCCGCATTATTTTTCGTGTACTTGAATAAAACAAAAAATAAATTCTCCCGAGAATGACGACACAGCAATGCACTTTATCACATTTAACGCTAAAAGCCCTTCTCATAACGCCGTCAAGAGAGGCAGTAAGAATAGCTGACTTCCTGCAAAGTGCTAATAGATTCTTTTTATAGACTTCGGACACTCTTATTACACATTTATAAACTTCAGGCGATATCGCTTGTTATTGCTGTATTCGCCTGCTATGACGTCAGTGCAGAAGCTTAGTTTTTAGACCGCTTAGACGGAGTGCTTCTTTGTGTACATCTGACCTCTTGGCACTGCCAAAAATGCGCCGTTTCCAAGCTAACGCAGCAAGCCTCATCTTCTAGAACGCAGCTCTTAGGCGCCCGTATCTGCGTTTCGTGGCGTAGCCGTCGCCGTTGTCCGTTGTAACCAGGAGAGGGTAAAAGCGCAACCTCCTCCCCTTCTCAGCCAGAAACAAAAAACAACAGCGCCACGCGGACGGCTTTCGCCGGCGGGCGTCGTAAAACTGGGGACAAGGAACCCGTGGAGAGCGACTAGCCTTATGTGTGTGGCTGCCCCCCTCCCCCCGCGCGCTGCGTCGGCGAGCGGGGGGATTGCCGTCGATTGTTCTAGACTGTCCGAGTCGCTTCTACGCGATGGTTGACGGAAAGGGCGTAGCATTGCGTGCGCTAAGAGATGCCCTCCACGTCTTCACTCGCGCGACGGCGGCGGTGCCATGACAGAAAGTTCCGAATGCTCCTCGAAGCCACTCCCGGCCTTTGACTAATGAGGACCCGCGCCCAGCGCGAGGAGGCTGCACAGCTGACACTGCGTGTATGTGCACGCCTGCCTTGGCGGGAAGAACAGACAGACGTGGAGCGAGCCTATATAAGAAGGGCGTTGACCACCCTAGCCGCCGTTTAAGCTTCATAGAACAAATTGTGTTTTGTTTGTTTTCCTCTCTCCGTCGTGGTGCTTCACTTTAAGTGCAATAATTCTTTTATATTGTAACCTCTCTCAAGTGTAACTTTACTTTTAGTGGAGTGTTTCTTGAAGAAGGAATACGTCTGAAAAATAAAAAGCTGTCTGCAATTGTACACACATGTCTTGCTCGCATTATTTGCCTCAATCTTTCGAAAAGCTGAAACAACCTGATGAGCTGCACTCAAATTTCGCATTAGGAAATAGCGTAATCGTCGGCAATTTTGTTTTCTTTTCTAAAGTACCAATTTCAATTGCCATAAAAGTGACCACTCTACAACCTAATGTGCTGAGTTATGAGAGCCCCCTAATAGGCGTTATCATGTGCTCTCGACATACTGGCCATCTTTACGAAGAAAAAGTGGATATGACCACGGGAGAGCTGACAAGGAACTGCAACATTTGGGAAGGTCTTATCTTAGAGTCAATACGGTGATCAGGCAACAGAGCGGGCACCAAAAGATAGAAACGTTTTATTTCACTTGTTATTCATTTATCTAATGATTCCATCACGGCAGAAACATCACACCATATAAAAAAAGCTTAAAAATAAACGTCTTCAAGAAAACTTAAGGATAAACGGACGCGTGAAATACTTGCCCCTACAATTTACAAGCTGAAAGGAGGTTCTGTAAGTACATCCTCTATTTCTCTTTTTGAAGAAGATGTTACCTTTCTCTGCGATTACATCTGATTTTACCTTGACTTTTAAGGCTCCTTCATAGGCTTTTATTCTTAGCTTTAGCTGAGTTTATCGTTGGCGCTATCACATCCGATTGTTTAATGCTTTAATATTTAAAAAAAAACTACGCATTCATTGTTGTATTTTAGGCAACCTTAAATGCTTTTATTCATTTCATTTTTGCAGTGCTAACTGCCGGCCCTCGCCCATCCGAAGGTTGACTACATTCTGGTTTTAAAGCTACGCCTCCATCGTTATGTTGGCTTTGTTCTTTCTGTTTTAGTGTTTTTCATTGTCTTTCTGGGTTCATTTGCTTTTCAGTTTTATCTGGTGGCGCTCCACGTGAGTTGTAGTAGCTTGTTTTTTCTTGCTTCATCCGCCGTAGGGTGCTTTATGTTTATCTCGAGTTCTTTCAGTGCTGGTTGTCTGAAAAAAGGAGTTTTGTGGTCTATTCTTGTCCTAAGCTTGATTTCTTCACGCGTTTCTGCCGACATGAGTGTTGTTCTTTTCCCCTGTTGGGCGTTGCCTTGATGCTATATGCGTACAAGCCGCAGCCCTCTCAAATAAAGTTTTTATGCGAAGCATATTACTAGAGGTACACTACAGCCCTTCGCCGTGGTTACGCGCCGTGCACACCACGTGGTACAGTGACGTCACACCACGTGACAATTCACGTGACACATAACGTCACGACAGAGGAAGACGGAGGTACACTACAGCCCTTCGCCGTGGTTATGCGCCGTGCACACCACGTGGTACAGTGACGTCACACCACGTGACACATGACGTCACGACAGAGGAAGACGGAGGTACACTACAGCCCTTCGCCGTGGTTATGCGCCGTGCACACCACGTGGTATAGTGACGTCACACGTGACATACCACGTGACACATGACGTCACGACAGAGGAAGACGGAGGTACACTACAGCCCTTCGCCGTGGTTACACGCCGTGCACACCACGTGGTACAGTGACGTCACACCACGTGACATACCCCGTGACACATGACGTCACGACAGCGGAAGATGAGGGTCCACCTCGCGCCGTCGCTGTGGTTGCACGCCGTGCAGACCACGTGGTACAGTGACGACACACCATGTGACATACCACGTGACACAAGACGTCGCGACAGATCGCCGTCACGCGCTGGGAGAGGGAGAACGATGCCATCGCACAGACACCGAAATGTCCTCGAGCGGCATTCCCGCGCATTTCGAACGCGCGTTCACACTCGGTGTAGGTGAAACGCTCGCTCCACCGGGCAGGCGGACGCGGCTTCCGTGGCAATCCAGGCGCCCACCCAACGCGCGTCTCGGGGTTAGTCGGTGTTCCGCTGTAGCCATGCCGTTGTCTTCCCCCACGACGAAGGCTTCTAGTGGTTGTATTGAAATGACCAAGTATTCAACCAAGGAAAGCCATGTATTACCAAGCCTAGCCATCAATATGCTTCGCATCTGACCAGGGTTAACCAAGTTAAGCCTCAGCCATTTTTTAGTTCAGCGCTCCTTCCTGTCCGCCTCTTATTTCCTTGATCGGCTGCTGACCCGGAAGACGCGGGTTCGATCCCGGCTGCGGCGGCTGAATTTCGATGAAGGCGAAATTCTAGAGGTCCGTGTACTGTGCGATGTCAGTGCACGTTAAAGAACCCCAGGTGGTCGAAATTTCCGGAGCCCTTCACTACGGCGTCTCTCGTAGCCTGAGTCGCTTTGGGACGTTAAATCCCAATAAACCAACCAAACAATCATATTTCCTTGAATGTGCTCGCGCTGCTGAAAATATGATCCAACACAAACGAGTCCGACAGCTTGCGTTAATAATATTTGTAATGACGCAAGGTTAGATTCGCCAAGTCTGTCATCGCTTACAGCCTTTGCCTACACAACGCAGTGTGAGAAATTAATTTACCTCCAGTCTATCACCATTATCAACAACCCAAGGGCAGACAGAAAAAGATATAGCGAGTTGAAATTTTGTGGCGACCAATCCAGCCTCCCTGAATGTCGGTTAATACTGAAGAACAGAAAGCAACATAGACAACGAAACACACTGCTTGAAAAGGTGCGACAGGTTCCCCTCTCAGCTTCAATAAAAGTAGACGGAGGTGTATTTTTAAGCCTTTTTATGTTTGGGCACACTTCACTGTTGTGGAACCAATTTATGCAGGTTAACTAAGCGCTAGGGTAAACTTACTTTCTGCCGAGGTCAACATATGATGCCCCTTTAGTAGCAGACCACTCTCATTGGTCGCGTTCATGCATGTGGTTAGCAAGCCTGAAGTGTGTACCGCAGATTTAAACAGCCCAGGTGATCATGAAGGCTACCCCGGCGTGCGCCTCTACATTCATTATTTTTGTGCACTACACTTTAAACAGGTATAGGACGGAGTACAACTTTTTTATGCATCAAAAGAGGACTATAACCTTTGATCTGACTCAATAAAACCGCTGCGATTATCAAGAAAAAAGCGGAAACAGCAAGTTTTGACACTCAGGTCACCTTGTGAGTATTCTAGTATGCGGAGTGCTCAAGTAAATAAAGTTGCGCTGTGCTGTTACGTGAGACTTACGTTACACTTTTCGTTTCCCCAAAGGCAATCTGAAAAATCTTTCAAGTCTTGAAAGACGACCAGTTAACCCAACTTTACCGGTTTTTGCGAAGCATGTTTTCTTTTTTTTTTCGCATGATAAGAGAAACGGAGCGTCTGTTTGAGGGTGCCAGTACTTCTTAATCTCTTAAAGTTACCTAAGCTTGTAATTGAAAGGCCAACCCAAAATAATTAAAACGCGCTTCTGCCAATCGAATTACTTGTTTCTGCTTCTCCTCCGGCAGCCTGCTCCACCTCTTCAACAAAGTTGTAATAAACGAAGAAAAAAGTAATAAATCGGGAATGAAGAAAGAAGGGTAGAGGAAGAACCCCAGACATTTCGGTCATTTCTGAGAATCTGCAGCCATGGTAGAATGCGAATAAGAATAAAATAGATAAAAGGCACTCGCGCACTCACAAAGGGAGGGGCGCCGCGAGAAGTGCCAGGAAATCTTTGGCCAGACGCTCTCCACCCGTGCCGGCCAGTGTCGACGGACGTGGTACGTGACTCTGCCGTCGACCATGCGCTGCTGCCCATTCTATACGCTCCTCCTCTTCCCTTTTCCAACCGTCTCCCTTCTCTTCCACTTCCTTCCACACTAGTGGAGCTCTCGGGGCACCAACTGGGGGCCAACTTCTGTCCTTCTGGGCACGTCTTTTACGGCACCGGCCAACGAGACTCCTTCCCCTTAATCCCATTGGCCAGAAATTAATTTTTGCCTCTTTGTACCCCTCCATATTTCTCACGGCTTCTCTCGCCTGCACTTACCGTCGACATCACATTTCTCTCGGACACCACAAACGCACCCGAGACAGTACAGGAGTGTGCCTGTGTGGACGTGCACCCGGACGCGTGTTGTGTGCAGTATGGTCCTAGTTCTTGCGATCTGAAGTCATCAGTGTCTTCGTTGCTTGCTATACCAGAACGTCACCTACATATTATGCTCATAAACCTATTGCTGTAGAACACCGGCATGTCGGGATCATTTTTTCGCCGCATTCAACTCAATGTCATCCTATGTCTAAGAAATACCATAGTGCGCGCGAAGTGTGAGAACTGAACATAATGACGTGAATCTAGAAGTTTAGTTTAGAGATTAGGGAAGTCTAGAAGTCTAGAAATTTAGAGATTACTTTGAATCCTGCTCTTACCAAAAGAAAGCAAGAATCATTGCTAACAAATAAACATATCCTTCTGGCAACTCCTTTCCTCCAACGCTGCAGTGGTAGTCGTTGTTTCTGGGAACGCGTCCGTGCGATAGTTCTGTATAGGATGCCCACCCGAGAATCCCTCTGTTCTGTTCTCCATGAAAAGAATCCAGACTATCAAACAAGATATGAATTTATGCATGGCTCTCCGATGATTACTGCAGACCACTGTTTGCATCTCAGTCGAATAACTGTCGGTCATTGGCAGAAATAGCCTACGCAAAAAAGTGAATAAAAAGTAATTCGCCAGCCCCAGCACACGTGTAAGCCAAGTTAGTGCGCAGTTGGGTAGCGTACGTCCCTTCTAACATAATTTCTTCTCTTCAGTCAACACTCCTCTGAATTCCTACAACTACTGTCTTCTCTTCTAGTGAAACCTCTGAGAACGCACATTTCCAAGTCTTATTGGGCATGATTGCATTTAGTACGCTCTTCCTACTAGTAAAGGACTATCTTTTTATCCTTTATAATGTGCACTGAATTCCTCTGGCTTGGGCATGCATAAAATCCGATGAAGCTCGCCGGGTTCTAAAAATTCTTCACTTACCCTTTGAGCTCGTATCCCTGGCGAATTGTCTTGTCCCGTCTCGGATTCCGAAAGCCGACACTACGGGTCGACTCTTTCTCCGCGCAGAAAGAGTCCATTTCCTTAATCACTTCTTTATTTGCTTCCTTTCTCTTCTCGCGAACTCAATACAATAGGCATGGTCGTTTCTCCTACTGTTTGCTTTTTGTTCTTGTTTCTTCTTCTTTCTGTTTTGTTCTGTGCCGGTCTTTTCTTAAGTGGCTTGATGAAATTGCCTCTGTCTCCCCGATTCCCTCGTATAAGCAACAGAGGGCGGAACATAGGCACCGCTTTATGTGCAGGCTAGATAGCCGCATTCAGTGTTTCAGGTTGTGCTTCGGGTTGCTGTCACTTTTGACAAACTTAATTACTAGTGGTATTACTTCGGAAGAGCGTTAAATGGGATTTTCAAATACTGCCGTGGCATTTGCAACAATCGAATCAGGCATTACGTCAGGCTAGGATACTATCCACTGCGCAGAATTGGTGAAAAAAAAGCGCATACTTAAGGCGCAGGCTTGATAGGGTATTAGGTATTAGGGAACCCGCCATTTACACTTGAGCACGATATTAGTCCTGCTCTCTTGAATGTTCAGTGTATCAGTTGCAATGAAAGAAAACTTTAGCTTAGTGCTAATTGAGAGGTAATGCCCCGTTACTAAGCCATAAAATTTAGGGCTAGTTGTTTTAAATATATTTTCGGTTTCAAACTCAGTATCCCCCAGTTCGCGTTCACGGTTCTCTATGGTGTGGTTTACTTTTGGTTTACTTGTTTTCTTTATCGACAGAAGAAACGGTGTACTCCTTTTGGCAAGGTTCTTTAACTGAACAATTTGCTCTGTGCTTTAGTGTAATACAACAGCGTATTTTATTCTGCTATACTTTGCTCACTCTTAAAGACAAGAAGAAAGCAAAATGCACTGGAGAACATACGCTCGCGAGGGACACTCTACATGAAAAGCAGAAGCGGAAAAGGGCAACGGCCAATTATGCTGTGCTGGAAAGGAATAAGCGATGCACGTCTATACTATTGAACAGGATTGCTACATAAGGTAAACGTAAGAGGCGCTACATAATATCCTGAGGGATGACTTTAGGAAGTCCTCGGGAATGAAGTGGTATAAGGTGCCTGAAGAAAGGGTTGATTGAAGGACATTAGGATAAGGCATGTAAATGTGCAGAGAAAAACTATGGATTGATTCAGAGATATATTGTTAGGCAAAAGAGTACATTATACCTAATTGACTTCATCGGCTAAGTATTGGCCTGGGTGCCCACTGTAAGCAATGTTCTGAAAACACCAAATGACCAAAGGCAAGGATCAACACTCCAGCTACATATGTTCAGTCAATCAGTCCTTGAATAGAAAACAAATATTGTGACCATTTTTATATGGTTTCTCCCGAATTCAGCAAATGTAATCTGCCCCGTTCATTTCATTCTTCTCCACAATCTTCTCCACATAATATACAAACATAAAAAAATGGATGCTCCTTAGAGGAACGGTCGCTTCCCGGGACAGCGATCACTCAGATGTCCACAGCTACACAGCAACAACAGCAACATCAGCGCAGCACAAGGAAGCAGAAAGGCAATTAAGTCCAATACTTGTCACGCGGAGGACAAATCCTCTAAACCCTTTTGAATGCAGAAGCTGTCCATGGGAAGCAAGAGGAGGCTAGGAACACGTGTATAGTGGCGTGCGGTTTCACACCTTCATTCATTCATTCCTCCCATATTTTTTTTATTTGTCCCCCTTTACTTCCTCCCATCCTTTCTTAATTCGTCCCCCTTCCTTCCTTCCTTCCTTCCTTCCTTCCTTCCTTCCTTCCTTCCTCGCAAATGAGACTAGACACTTGTGTCATGGCACGATCACGAGGCATTCGGCCGAAGGGCCGCCCAGTGGATGGGGCAGCACAGGCCTTCATTTCCGGCTGTCCTTTTCGTTCCCTGACAAGACGCACCGGAAGTCACTTCGCGTAAGCTCTTTCTCTTCCTCCATGTTTCTTCCTCTCTTTCCCCGGGCAACAACTGTCGTCTGACCTCGCTGTCCCCTCACGCTAACGCGCTGAGGCATGATGGAACGAGAAAACGATGGAGATTGTCGATGACATTACTTGCCTGCCTTCTTCCGCTTCGGGGTGCCAGAGCTTACTGACCTGCATAGCAGCGTTCTCGGCAGGAGCATGCGTAATAATAACCTAGCTGTATGGACGTCGTCTTCCATCGCCACACAGAGAACATAAATCGTTCGACGGCTGAAATAGGATCCTCACGGTGGCCACGCTTCATTTGTAGAAAGGAGGTGTTGGTCTTGTAACAAGTTCTATTAGTCGTCGCTCGCTCCAAAAGACAGAGTGCTTTGACTACGAAAAGGCCGAACTCAGCTTGCTACCTTTCCGTCATTCTGTCGAGTTCGGACAGAGAGAATATGGCGCTCATACTGGGCGACCTTACCAGACTCTTCTTTCTTAGAACGCTCCCGAGAAAAAGATTTGGTCCCTTATATTCATTAATGGGACTTCGGCGCACTGACTTCCGACCCGAACGCTCAGTGTCCGGAGGGCAACTTCTCAGAATAATTAGCATAAAAGTGTGCAATATTAAAGACCAATGAAGCAGCGTTTACATTCATAGCTTTGCGACCACTCACACTTAAGACCAGCAGTGCGTTTGTTCAAGCAAGCTCTCTTTTACTTTCTTCTGTCTCATTTAGTGCTGTAGTTCACATGCTACTGGTCAATTTTTTTGAAGGTGAAGTTGCGCTTTCTTGCGTTGTGTAGTTGACAGAAACAGTTCGTTCGTCCATGCCCGTTTGTTCTTTTTGTCTAAAGCGCCATTTTGTTGCCAACCGATGCAGGTCAAGGACAGTGGTGCTTTGCTACTGAGTACGCGTGCTCCGTTTACATATCGCAGTGCCACATCACAATGAAAGCGAAATGCATCTATGCTTTCAGCAAACTGTATGCTACTTTAATATTCATGTCTATGTTTGAAACTGTATATTCGGTGGTATTGTTCAGGAGTTTGTTCCATCCTCTTGCAGCATTTATCTTGGGAATCATATATTACTTGCAGTTAAGACTTAGCATTTTCTCCACCCATTGGATAGTTGCAAGGTAATAATTTAAGACAATCGAAAGGCAAAAGTTTTTGGCTGAGTTTGTTCACAACAGCCAGGTGCAGTATCGTCGAGTTGACGCCTTGACTGTGTCCGTGCTAAAGATGACAGCAGCACTGGCGCTATCATTTGCGACTTTTAATTTATCATTCGATTTGTTTCTCGCGTTACCTCTTTTTCCTTCCTGATGTCATACTCTGTTTGAATAAAGGGTGCAAGACATCTTTCTGCGCAGAGCTCTATTTTGGTGACACACTAACCTCAAGCAATAAAAACGAACAGCAGTATGTCATAAGGAAATTCTGTTAACAAATAAAGTGAACTGCGAAATAAAGCGGTAGATGCTCACTCGTGAATCATCTCGCGGGCTTTTCAGTTCACACACTTCAACGGGCTGTCTATACACTTGGTAATACCGTAACCTGCGGATGTGACCGGTTGTTTTGTTCATGCTGTTAGCAAATTTATGGCCAGAACTAAACACTATTTATGAAGTTACTAGTTTGTTTCTCATGCTGCAATATGCAAGAATTTTCACGATCGCAGAAGGCTTTATAGTTCGCTCCAGTGAAGCTCGTCCACATCGACTTTTCCTCGTACGAAATGAGCAGAAATCCAGAAACGACGTTTCGCAATTACTTATCAGGATCATGTTGTAAACTCACGTTTTTTTTTGTTTTTTTTTCATCAGATGCTTCAGTTCCTCCGGAGTGAAAATACCACCTGCCCGTCTCTATCATCGCAGCCGTATAACTTTTGCCTTCTTTACACAGCCTTTCTATTTTGGAAGACGGCTGGGGCACTAGCTTGATTCACGCGAGTAGGCAGTTCATTGTTGTCCTGGAAGTCTGATGTCGAAATTCGTGATGTCAAAATCCTGAGTCCGTTGCTGGTCTTCGTGAGGATGGGGAATCTAGACTCGGAAGTTGTGAGCAGTAGCTAACCTCAAATAGTGTTTTAGAAGCTTATCTTTTTGGTATTTTCCGGTATTCTCCGGTACACTCCGAGGCAAGTCCCGCAAATAGCGCGCGTCGGCGACGCGGGATTCAGGGAGAAATTTAGGACTCCTCTAAGTAGTTCATCTGTGGAGCGTAAAGCGTAAACGGCCTTTCTTTAGGCGGCAAAGTTAGTTTCCATGCGACCTAGAGTCTAAGCGGCCTCGTAATATGAACCGACACTTTTATGTGTTAGAAAAGATCGGATATTTTTTGCAAACTATGGCGTACGCTAGCCCAGCGGCCCCACGTTCACGTGGCCCACAGTCTCTTTCTTTTTAAACAAAAAGAAACAATATTTTTTTACTTTCAGAACCTCCGGCGGCCAAGTATCATTGCTAATGAATACAATGCACATGTGCAATTGTAATTACAAAGTAGAAACGATGTTAGATACTTAAATCGACACAAGTGAGATTCGAACCGGAACCACAGGATAGAATGCGAGCTCTCTTACCGCTACGGTACAAAATGAATCGCTGAAGAGGGTCGTCATTGATTTATAAAATATGTACTCTAGGGCCGGCAATAATGCGAATGGGCGAAACCGGAATGCAAGAGCACTTTCGTGCACTAACATGCATCTTACCTGATGACGCCAGTGGCATGCTATATACCGTGTGTCAGGCTAGGCTCCATTCAATGGGTTATGTGACTTTATAAGCGTGGTTTTTCATGCGTATTGCAGGCTTTCGACTACCTAGTGCGCGAATCGTCCTGTGGCGGTCAACTACATTCATCTTCTGACTTCGCCGATGCATGCGAAAGAATAAAGGAAACGAAACCTTGCGTTATACCGATTGCGTATTTCTCAAGCGTGTTGCATGAAAGCGCGGAACGCAGTTTTTTAGCGTGAATCGCTCACGCTGCGTTATGCTGCGATAGTGCACGAAGCTCTACCGATCTTGTATTTACAGGTTGGCGCGCTGCATAGCGAAAAGCTATTAACTGGTTTGCTCAATTTCATAAACCGGCTGTAGCAACTATTATAGCAATGAAATTAAAATACTGTGATAAGATATTGAGACATGTAGTGTCACGGGGACGGGGAGCCACCGTTTTTCCCAATATAATTTGCAGACAGTGTGCATTTCGGAACGATATTTTTGATTGAAGGCTGCATTGCAAAAGTGCTTCACCACCACTGAGATTCGTGATTTGTAATGCTTCAAGCACCATACGCAATGCCAGATTCAGCTGCTCGCTAAAGCTGCAGCTAAAGATGTCTTCGTTGCGGTAATTAAGTTGCGTCGCCGAACTCCAGCTCGAAACCGGGAAAAGCACTACAGCGCAAGCTGAATACGAGTTCCGGTCTTGAACAGTTCTCTTAAGTGATCAGTGAGCCGCTCGAAATACCTCACTGGCAGCGGTATTCTATACTGCTTGGCGAGGGTTTAACAGTGGTGATTTTTGGCACGTGAAAGAGAAAAAAAAAATACAGGTGATCGAAAGTAATTTCGAGGCCTCTACTACAGGATTCCGACTAAAATTTTGGTCATGCTTGGGGACCCTTGGCAAATTTTCCCGTGCAGTCCGAAGCGTCGTTACTAAAACCCGCGAAAAACTCCTAAGTTGCAGGTCACAAGACATGCAATTTCAACTTATTCTCAAGGCGACCACTTTTAAATGGCGCCCACACTGCGAAACCAAAGTCAACAACTTGCTGCAGCTTCTTTTAGCGAAACAACCTGTCATGGTCGATGTTCAACAGTAATGTGTATTTACGTCGGCTGTAGCACGTAATTTTATATACCCGAGCTACAGCTCACCATACACGGACAAAAGGGTCCATCTGTAGAAGCCAGCATAAGACGTATAGATTTCATACAAAGGGAGCGAAGACGTAGTTTTAACAGTGGGATAGGATTAATCCCAATTGTACTGAGTCTCTGTCTAGCATTCCAAGTGTAGTGACTGTCTGGGGCGCCCACCGTTGCAGGAAATTCTGGTGAGATTAAGATAACAGTTTGAGCTAGCCGGTTTATTGCTACATAAACAGGAGGACAGTGCAACTAGACTAAGACACGAAGATCTCTCTTGCGCATGTCTTTCTTGTTCTTTAGTTGCGTTATTTCCCTCAGTAGCTTCTGATCACATTTCAGGCATCATACACAAATCACTGCCTCATAACCAGGAACTCCCATATGTTTCTATGTCTCCTGTATAGCGGCTGATAAAGGAACAATGGACATCTTCAATTGCAGTCCTGCCCATGCGCATTGCCTCCGCTGCATCGTTTTCGCAAGGTATGCCTCGAAAAATTGCTGATTAGTTCACTACGCAAGAGTTCTGCGAAAGACGGTTTCTCGACCAAAAAGGCTCCTCACTGCCGGACAATAATTAGGTGCAGCGCTAGCTCCTTTTATGGCCACGAAAATGAGCATGTGGTTCCCATATATACCAGCCTCGTGCAAGAACAAGCGGCATTGTCCATTTGCGTCCGCGAGTCAGGGATGAGATGAAACATTTTCGGAGGTCTGTTAAGACTACTTACGTGCTTTGAATCTGAAATCATTGTCCCATCGTGGCCTATGCTGTGAGGTTAATTAAAGATTCTTTTCTGCTCAACGACACACCTACTGAATAGCATAAAGTCGTAAGGAAACACAGGCACCGTGTCTGCGCCTTGTTTGCCTTCTTCTGTCAACGTCCTCGTTCCTAGTGCTGTTTCATCAAACATGATCAACCAGCTAGCCCGCACCTCGATTCTTATAACCATACATCGGGTTAACCTTTATTCGCCAATAATCAACACGGTTTTGGGGCTTGTGGGTTGCGTGCTCACATTGCAATCTGAAGGTATTTTGTTCAATAACCCACACTTTCGGAATGAATGGCCTTGTCGCGGTATTTTCTTCCTGATTTTTCTATGTGCAATTCTGTTTTGTTCTATGTGCAATTCTGTTTTGTTCGTATGTGTCTGTATTTTTGTATCTTAATACACTGTTTCCCACCTGCTATGATCTTGTGTACAAGATCGAAGTTTTCATAAATAAATGAAATAAATAAATAAAAATTTTATTCTTCTTTGCAGTAGACGTCACTAGCTTATGGCTTACTGCTGGCATCATGCGAGAGCATGGTGAACGTCATTGGAAAAATTTCGAGCCCCTGCAGCCATACAACGCCGCCGGGTTTCCTTGCTGATGAGCCAGATAGTGTTTTCGCATTAATAAGTGATGCATTGGCAACGTTCTTTGCGGCCGGCGTCTCCTACATAGATCGGTCACACGCGCATCTGTTCTGACTAGACCAAGTCAGCACTGCTATCATATATGCCCTAAAGGAAGCACATGCGGCCATTCTACTTGCGCTTGTAATGGCTAAGCCCCTGCTCAAGCAGCACAGATAATTGGCCCAATACTGGGAAGGGATGGTTTCAATCTGTTCTTTTGTAGGACCCGTTTTGCCAATACATTACCAATATTGGGTCCAATTAGCTGTGCTGCATGGGTGGGATCCCTTTTCCGCATGGAAAATCTTTTGTTGCAACTTGCGACAGTTAGTGGGGCGCGGCATTGAAAAAAAAAGCTATGGAAAAAGCAGCAAGCAGCAAATGCAGTACAAGCGACGGATGGCGCAAATTTTTATGTTCTTACACCACTGCAGCATCCATACTATGTGGAGTAGAAGGCTTCTGTACCTTGTTAGTGAAAATTTCAGAGGGAAAAAGAAGATACAAAAACGTGTTTGAAACAGATGATACGATCTTGTAAAATACACTGGTGGAAATAAAATGCTGGATAACTAAACATTAGAGCTCTTTACGACGGCTAAACTAAAGTAAAAGGAAAATCATTTTCAATGATTCGAAAGAGAGCGCTTTACATTTCTAGGCTAGGGTCGGATGCTTGTGGATGAAGAACTACAGACAAAAAATTTGGCTGTGGCTTAGGTAAGGTTAAGCCTGTATATCTCGAAGCGAAAAGCTCTCGCTGCTTTTCAGCCAACTCCCAAGCTACCGCTTCTGGATCGGTGTTTCTGCGCCGTCCGACTGTTGCTTCTTCTCCTTCCATGGCAAGTGTCTGCGCCTGTTCTATGGGCAAGCGTGCCTTATATACCCCTCCTTTCAAATGCGCACTGCGCACGGCTGCGGCTAAAGGTCAAACGGTTTCGAGGAGGAGAAGCGGCGGCGCACATGCGCAGTAGCGCGCGGTGGCGGCGAAAGGTCAAGCGACAGAGTCAGCGGCGGCGGCTGCGACGGCGGCCACCTGCGCCGTGCGTGACGTCACTCGGTTTCGCGCATGCGCAGAAGTGGCAAATATGGCCTCCGGCTCACGCGAAGCGCGTTGTTGACTAGCCTAGTGAAGCTTTTCGCTTCAAAATTCGGCGCCAAGTACGACGTCTGATGTTGCAAATGAAAGTGACGGAACAATTTTTGTGCATTCTAAGGCCCCCCCTCTATCGATGCACGAGGTCACCTCACAGATCCGAGATGCGCTTAGCTCTCATTATTTTCAGCACATGCTCAGCTTTCAACAATGTAAAAGCAAAGGCGATTAGATAACAGGAGGAGAAGGGCAAGAGAGTGGTTTACATAATGAAAGGAGAAAACTGGCATTAAGACTAAAAGTAATATAGCATGCTTACAAATACCCCTGGTACAAGAGGGATGGTACTAAATTTCTATCTATCTACTCTTTCAGGCCAGAGCTTCACCAAATGTAGCTCAATCTAGTGCCTGAGTATAACAATCACCAAAGGAAATAATTGTTCAACGGCGAAACAAAGAGTGGATGCCCTTCACTTTCGCTTTTCAGCTGTGAATCGGCTATCTCTTCCAAGGGGATTGCTTTAAGAAGATTTCTATGACAAAGCCCCTGTCACCTGACAAGGAAGCTTGAAGGCAATCTGTGTACAACTTCTACTCAGGGTTGCCCTGTAGGTCTCATAAAAGACCGGCTATAAGCGAGACCCTTCTGGAGCGCCTGGTCAAAATTCGTTCATTTCCCATGCAAAACCTACAAAAGCTCAGATAAAGGCCTCACTTCATACAAAGCGAGTGCAGAAGAAGGGCTTCTGCTGACACTAAGCAGACTAGCATGCATCACTCAGCGAGCGAAAAGCAGACGAAGCGTTTCCAGGTCAACGGAGACTCACAGAGCGGGCGGCGACAGGAGGGCACAGATACGTCGCCTTCTGTGAGCGCCTGCAGGCCTGCAGAATAGAAGCTGCAGTGTGGGCACAGGAGCTTGCCGATCCTGCCTCCACTTCGCGGATCGGGCGTCAAGCCGAATATCTGGCTGGCTCGCTCTCTCAGCAACCTCATCCATCAAAGACAGCTTTTCGAGATCTCTTTCGCTTATGTTTATTTTTTCTTGACCTTTTGCTTACTTTATCCGTTAGCTACGTGTTTCTTTCCCCGGGTGGAATTCTCAAATTCCATTTATATGGTTCAATTTGTTCATTTCAGTTCATTTCCACTGACCAAACACGTGTTGTATATTGTGTGCAAGAAAAATTCGCGCGGGCAATCCGTACTAACATAATTCCAAATTCGTGATGTTTAAGGCCTGACTTATTCTACGGGCCACCGCACGTCTTGCGAGTTCTGTGTTGTGGAGCACTTGGCGAAAAACATGTTGGCGCCTGTACGAAATAACAGTTCGATTATGGGCGGGTTGCATTTTGGAGCACTGTACGGGTAGACGTACCGGTAGCCGGGTAGCTGTAAGGGTAGCAGAGTCGATTTCAAAAAAAGGCAAGCGCAACAAGCGGAGGCAGAAAGTTAGGTGGGCGGATGATATTAAGAAGTTTTGCTAGGACATGGTGGCCGCAGCTGGCAGAAAAGAGGGTTAATTAGAGAGACATGGGAGAGGTCTGTGCCCTGCAGTGGGTCTGTGCTCATCAGTCAAGCTGATGATGATGATGATGATGATGACGACGGGTAGCTGACAGGACTTTGTGCCAAGATCGTCCTTGTTTTTATTGTTGTTGAGGTGTCGATTTTGATGTAATATATACTTCTTCCATTGCTCCCACTGGCTTCGAACCAGATAACGTTTTCTCTTACTTTTTTTTCTTTCTCATCCTACTCTTTCACCTCGATAAAGCCGCATATTCTTGATCCATAAAAGAGTTATCTTTAGCTTCAACTTTTGTTTTCAAATGAGGAAATGAACCGGTCAACGAACTGTCAAGTACCTCTGAAAGCATATCTTCTTTTATAGCGACAGAAGAATATCTGAACAGATATTCTTCTTATCTTACCTTCTCACCTTATCTTAGCTATCTTACCTCGTCAGTTAGAAAACTTCATTTTTTTTAGTTAACAAAACTAGGAGTGAAAGTTTAGTAGAACATTTCCTGTTCGCAAACACTGTTCTGAGGCTTGTTTTAGTTAATAAATTCATTCATTATTTCGTTCATTTCACAGAAACCAAAATTTTACATAGGTTATCATTTCATTCAAAAATAAAGCTTAGCCTCGTGGCATTACGCGACATTACAGATTCACGTTCAATACAAATTTTGCAAAGGAAAATATTTCCTATCAGAAATAGTTCCAATTATTACACACAGTTATTCTAATTATTACATTTCACACACTGCTACAAGTGGCGGACAGTGAAGTCGAGCGACCCCCGTACAAGCGGGTCACATTATCGAACACTTCATAAAGATCCTGCTGAAATCCGGTGTTGTAAAATTTAGCCTATCAGCCTCACCTCGTTCGGAATCCATCGAGATCCGTCGGAATACATATACCCCCTTGATGCAGTTAGCCACCTCTAGTCTTCCTCCCTACCTAGCGCAGCGCAAATTATCTGCAACGCGCGCGAGCATTGATCTGGCATAATGCTTACATCAAACCACTGACACCAGTGCCTTTCATTCCGACACCTCTCTCATCGCTCTCAGAAGCCTCGTCCTTAAGTACTGCCGGCGCTACATTCTGAAAAATTACTGCGCAATTGCAGACGACGCGGGCAACGAGAGAGGACGTTGAATTCTGAAAAAGAAGGCCCATCTAGGCTACGGTTTCGATTTAACAATCGGCTATGCCGCCATTGGTTGCAACTGACAACCTGAAAATTTTATGTCAAATTAACTCCAAAATTTTTTCAACAAAACACTCTCGTTCACACGCTCATTTGCACTTCTTGCCCTGCCTACAAAATTGTTTAGCGCTGAAGGAAGCAGCGGTCCCCTCCACTGTATTATTTTTTGGAAAGGGACGCCCTCTCCCTAGGAAAACCTTTTCCCATAAAGTTGTAAAACTTTAAATTTTTCATCTCAATTTTATAAATCTCTTTCTTCAAATATACTTTTTGACAGTTTAATATAGAAACTAAGTTTAAAATTAGTCAGTTACACTTGCATTTGCTAAGTATTAGCGAAAGCGCCTCATTGATATGACTTCATCGACGCTTCAGAGAGGCTCCCAACAACTGCTCCAGCTATCTAAGGGTGCATTCGGCGGCTGTGCACAAATAAATGAGCAGGCTTCTTAAGAAGTGCAGTTTGCAACAAAGAAAGCGTTCTCCACAAGGCAACTGCACCAAGAATGACAACATATCATAGAAGCAGCTGTTTAAGTATGAAAGAATAAAAAAATTGGCAGTGGTTTAGCTCTGGTTAAACCTGGAGGATTGCGAAAGCAACGAGGAGAGAGAGAGAGAGGCGGTGGAGAGCGTGCGGCAGCCGCGGTGGACCCGGCACGCTAGCTATGCGCCGCTACTGCGCATGAGCAACTGGCGAGCGCGGCGGCGGCAGCTCTGAGTCACCCGCCCAGCGATGGTGGCGCCGTGTGACGTCACTGCTCCTCGCGCATGCGCAGTATGGCTTTTCGTCAGCTCCGCGAAATGGTTCGGCATCTCGTGTAGTGTTGCTTTCGCAACAAAAACATACAGAGGGGAAAACATGCAGCAATATACCCGCTGCCCGCAGGGAAACACTCGCTACGCGCCGTAATGGAAATATGATCACTTCCAAACCGCTCCCTGGTACGGCAGGCTTATGCGGTGGTAGATTATGCGCGTATCATGAGAGCCTCTCGGCATTCCCCGCCTCAGCGCGTACAAGCCAGCGCGTGCAGTCTACCGTAGTCGATAATATCGATGGTGGCAGATGCCGAAAATACGAAAAATAAATGGAACCATGTGCAACTATGAAACAGCGTTATCTTCCGCACACCGTCTGTGCTACGGAGCCGTTGTTAACGAGGGAGGCTTCAGCCCTGACAGGGAAATAGCCGTGGTAAACGAAGTAAAGAAAAGGGGAAAAGGCGTGCATCTGGATGGGAAAAATGTTCAGTGGAAGCAACCTAACGATATGCCTCGTTCCAATGAAAGGAACTTAGGGAAAGCAGCGACTACTTTTTGGATGCCATGTCCCATCTACACGTAAACCACACATGATGTCCACGCGCGGCGGAGAAAAGAGAGGGGCACATGAATTGTCTGCAGGTGGCGAAAACAAAGCTGTCGCGAGGTACAATCGAAGGAGCTGGTACATTCAGATAATGAACGAAATTGATATGAAAAACCCCACGGAAAGCCCACAAAAGAGAGCTGAAGGGGGGAAATTCAGAAAAAAAGTATAGAGCAGTGCGTAAACAAAGCGGACGCAGGTGATGTGTAAAGTAAGGGTGGTTCCCCTTTGCCTGGTGGCAAACCTTCAACAAAACGTCGCAGTAGCTGGCAACGATGCGGTGGCTATTGTGATGCTGTGGACAATGGTAAAGATAATCATGACTCCTTAATTGTCGCCATCCAGCTTTCGGAAATTTGTTGACGCATGATGGCAACCACTATAGCTCATGTCAGATAGTGCATAGCATGCAATAAGCATGTCCATACCGTGTTTGTTGCTCTCGCAAACGGTTGCATTGCGCTGGGACCTTCTTTTGGCGTAGTGCATTGCCCTGGGACCACACAGTAAGTACACTGTCTGGTGCGTACGAGCTATCCAACTGCGTTAGTGGAAAATATTCTGCGCCTTCTTGAAAATCGAAACCTGCACTGAACGGAGAGCCTATGTCAAAACAATCCAGGGCAAGGGGTTTCCCTCTGGGCAATGCAGTCTATCGTCCTCAGCAGTCCCGTGTTTTAGCGGTATGAGAACAGGAATTTCTCTCTCATTCTAGGAAGTTTGTCGGTACAAAAAAAAATGACTGCATGGTCCAGAAGCAAGCCACGTACGCTACTTATATATTTTTAAAATGCTATAGGTTCCCCTTCACTACAGAACTAAAGTTTGAAGTTGACGTCTCTTGTTTTATTACGGATATTTGTAAGGGAATGATGTGACATGGATACTAACAATGAAACCTCGAGAAAGCGACCACGAAGAGGCTGCTTCCCTGTCGCTTCACTCAGTTGTTCACCTAGCGACAGCTATGCTTGCTTTGCGTAACAAAAACACCGCCATCATGTTCTGGCCTCTTTGAGTTCGGAAATATTGCACTATGGTTCCCTTTTTTAATACAGAATGGCTCGTTATATAAGGTATCGTCAAAAAAGGCAAATATCAAGAAGGCCACTGCAGCCGTCGAGAAACACTGACACACCCGCGACCAAACCTGAAACGTGGTAATCGAGCTCCAATCTAGCGACAGCACTCCAAGAGTGAGACTTAAAAAAAGTGTTACGTGAACACTACGCAGACCAACAGGAACAACCAGGATGTCGAGTACCGATGTCCTATAGTCATCTTAAGCCACTTCATAAGAAATTTTTTCGAGATAGACGCGAATTGTTTTTATATAGAGATATATACACCTAGAATGTGCCTTAATGGTGACCAGAACTCTTTCTACACAGCACAAATATGGCCTGGTAAGCCATGTTACCGCTTCAGCCAGTTGCTAATCCCTCGTTATCGTCTGTAATTGAAGCCATGTGCAGCTTACCACACTCCGTATACCACATATTGCGTGGGCTAAGAGAGCTCACACAAAAGAGGCACTGAAGAAACGTCCATCTCACGGTGATGTGAATTAATCCTAGCGTACTTGGAAAAGCATGGCGAGCCAGTAGAGGGAAGAAGACAGAAACAGGCAAGAAAGAGAGAGCAGGCCCCGACCTGGTCACACGCCAGCAAACACCCAGGGACACAGATAGAGGGGTGAAGACAGGACGCTGAGCGAGAACAAATTGCGGTAAGTGTCTGCGTTCCCTCATCCCGACGGGAGGACGGCGTCTCATTTGTCTCACCCGAAAGACACAGAAAAGCGGTAAAGTGAGGGCATCTGGGAATCGCCTCCTCCTTACCATCCGCCTTTTTCCCTACTTCCCTCCCCTGCTTCGTTCGTTGTGTTTCAAGCAAGAGTTTAGTTTAGTTTAGTTTATGGGGTTTAACGTCCCAAAGCAACTAAGGCTATGAGAGACGCCGTAGTGGAGGGCTCCGGAAATTTCGACCACCTGGGGTTCTTTAACGTGCACTGACATCGCACAGTACACGGGCCTCTAGAATTTCTCCTCCAAAGAAATTCCAGCCGCCGCGGCCGGGATCGAACCCGCGTCTTTCGGGTCAGCAGCCGAGCACCATAACCGCTGAGCCACCGCGGCGGCTGTTTCAAGCAAGAATGAAGGGGGCAAGAAAAGAAAGGACGGATGAGAGAAAGGCTTTGAAAGGTAGCGTTTCATCCTTCGAGACCGACCCGACTACACGCGTCAGTTCCACTCGCGAGGTGCTAAGGGATAACGGGAAGAACCGCATATGTTTGTTGTGGGCAGCCGACAGCTCCCTAGAAGCTGACTATTTCTATCCTCGGGAGAACACTTGCTCGGGCTTTTTACAGTGACAGCCGCCGGTTTCAGGTACCGCTGCATTCGGCTTGTCTGTTTGTTTGCGCTGGAAAACTGTCACGTTAGGTTGTTCTTCAACATCCCGCCAGTAAATAGAGAGCTGTTCCTCTCCCCAGCAACCTTTCAAAGGGCTTGTCTTCCACGAATGAGATGAAGAGCAAAAGAGATCGGCGCTATCCTATTCTTGCTGTGTGCATTTCTTAATTTCACGTTGTTTTTTTCTGATTTAAGGCTTGGATCGAAAAAGAGGAACTGTCCCAAGAACAGGATGGGAGGGTAATAAAAAATGTTTGCACAGTATATAATGAAGCCCTCAGACCTTAGCGACTGATGTTAAATTAATTTAGTTTGTCTGCGGAGATTGTTCGTCAAGTCAATCCTTAAAGAGGCAAGCTTCCGCAAGATAAGCAGTGTATTGTAAGCACTGTGTAACCTGTTTTTCCCTCGTATGTGTATTCTGCATTCAAAGTTCGAGTACCGCAAGCACTCTGCCGAATTACGTGTTAAAAGAAGGCCGCATTTTTTAGTTTCTGTACTAACTGCTGAGAATATTACAAAAGGCGAACCAGCGCTACGACGATGATTTATACCAAAGAGATAACGCTCTCGGCAGCCTGTCATTTCGTGGCAAACGACCCACGTTGATAGCCACCCAAGCAGAACGTGTAATTGGCCCAGTATTGGGAACGTATTGGCAGATGCCGGTACTACAAAGAACCAGAGAGAAACCATCCATTTGCAATATTCGGCCGTATACCTATGCTACTTGGGCAGGGGAAGGCTGACTAATTTGGGGCAAGAAAGGGGGGGGGGGGGGAGGGGGGGGAGTATCATGTTAACCACGACCGACAAGAAAGAGGCTGGCATTTTTTGTAACACCGTCCTCTTATACAAATGCGAAGCCTTTCTGTATTCTTTCTCTCCGCGTCACGTCTCCTCGGGCAGCCTCTACCCCCCGCACCCCAACCCCCACTCCCACTCTTCCACCCCTACCTTTCTACTAAATATAATCGCTGAGCTTACAAACCTGAATGGTGGCTATTTTGATAATATAGGCACATTTTAATAACTTGCATATGTCTTCTTTCTACGAACTGCACTACTTCCGTAGTCTCCAATAGCCTATTTTTCGTCCTAGCATGAAATAGACATAATATAGACAATAAAAGTGTCGATACAGCTAAGCGCCAAATATTTTATCCTATGTTTTCACTCCTCAGTGAAGTCTGCTCAGTGCACAGGTCGAAGCGTCCAAGCATCACAATAGAAAATGTTGAAGAAAGCGAAGCAATCGTTACTTAATTGCTACAAAGCTCTCCGCCCCAATAAACTTACTCGGCCAAGTTTGTCGTTTCGCTGGGTGGAGTTCAACCAATCTACTTAATATTACGTTGCCTCGGCAGAAAGCAGGGATCAATGCTAAAGAATGTCCTGATAGCTAGTTCTTGCTGCTTTTGAAAGCACCGTAGCCAGTTGTCTGTTCTATTACCTTTCTCTTTTTGTTCCCCTGTGCATCCCAGAAGTCTTACCTTAGTTTTGCTTCACTCTGGTTGTCTTCTCGACAACATAGACTTGGTATCTTCCACGCAACCAGGAATTTATTGCGTGTTTCTCTCCGGGTTCTTTGCGTCCCAGGCAGCTTACGCCGTCGTCCCTTCCTCCATGTCTCACGGTGGAGCAAGGTCAATCGACCAGAGAGTGCCTCAAAGAGTCGCTCTTTAGCCTCTTGCCGCTGTCTATCCGGTACGCCCTCGTCACACTTCGATCCGTTTTCAACTATCTGCATCCCGCGTTTGTCACTTCATCTCTGTCCACAGAGAAAGGAGCAAGTTCTCTCGCAACACGTTTGTTCTAGCCGTTGCACAGGAATTTCAACCCGTGAGCTGTTTTGTCGGTAGTGACAGGACGGAAGAGGAAACGCTTTGTTGGGTGCATTGAGTAGAGCGCAGTTGAGTAAAGTGCTCGAGCAGCGCTCAGCACCATAAAAGGAGAGTGGAATCAGATACCATAGCAACGTGCTAGAGTTGGCTTGGATTCCATCTCTGTGTGGCTCTGTTTCACTGCAAGCGTTACCTCCAGAACCTAGTGCATCGCTTCATTTGCAGAGAAATGCGCCGTTCGTCTGTTGCGGACAAGAGTCATACTGGCTGAATTTCTGAGGGGAAAACGACATTGTTGTCATGGCTGTCGTGCACATTACCACTGCTTTTCACTTGTCAGCCGGGAAGAATGCCGCCTTGCCTCGGTGGTGACATGAGTGAGGTGGGTCACATGTACCTTGGTGTGGTTGCTTCTGAGGTAAAAGGGAGAAAGCGCGCTTCATCTTTGCCGCCATTTCCCCGCTCAAGTGTTCCCTGGAATCCAGTCTCTTTCCGTACAAGGGTGCCAAGGCGTAAAAAGAATAGGCTTGGAAGAAAATGTTTCCATTTTTAAGCCCTATTAAAATGAGTGCGTATTAAGATGTCTCTGAAACCGATCATAATAACCAATCTCATCATGACTCAACGTTGAGTCAAGCACTCAAATCACTTTGTTTCTGTGCGCTGAGCTGTACGTGAGCAGAAGACAACATTCGAAAATATTGGAGCTCTGAGGCCACATTCCGGCATTACTTCCATGATAAGAGGCAGCCAAAATGGCTTTTTCAACTGACTCACGGACACGCCAATTTGTTGCCAGTCGTCACGGACTGTAAAGCACGCGAATAGATGCTATATTTGCGTCAGGCATGACGACAGTGGGAAAGCACTCAGAGATATCTACCAGGCTGCCTGAGGAGCTTGGGTCAGTACCCTTTAGACAGCATAGGGTCGTCCTTTGAAAAGCGCCTTCACCATTTGCAGCCGCCTGTTGAAACGCATCAAAACGGGTTCCTTCGCACGGAAACGTTTGCTGTCTTTTAACGATTCGAGAGCTGCAGTCGTCCCTTTTGGCGCAGAGTAAAGTTATTGAACAGGAAATTTCCGCCCACATCGGCGCAACAAAGACGTTACCACGACGCGTGCAGCAGTCGTCGCTTTCATTGTCCTCCGAATGGCGAAGGAGGAAAAAAAGGAAAATGAGCAAATAAAAACAAGAACCGCAATCAAAGATATCGCCGAAGTGAACGGCCAAAAGCCGAAGACGACTAGGACGGGAACGACGGCGTCTGAGAAGCACGAAATAGCGAGACAACAACGAGACGCCGAGCATCGCCGATCAAGCAAGCCATTGGCGTGGGATCTCCGTGCGTGGCTGTAACGATGGGGAAAAAAATAGGAAAATTAAAGACAAGGACCATAGGAATAAGCACAGAAGAAACGAAAAAGGTGAGGCACAAAAGCGAGCAAAAAGGAGTTCACCATCGTACACGAGGCACGAACGCAATGGTTTCTGTCACGTCATGTTCTGTGATTCTCCTTAAGGAATGGCATCCGCCCTGTCTCCACTCCCGTCTTTGCGCCTAGTTGCTAGTCGGGTGGTTTACATTGTTTCCAGACCAGTACGTGGAGGACAGTAGAGCGGGCGATGGGGCAAGAAGAGAGTAGAGGAAAGGGAGGGGACATGGCATTATCTCCTCACTGGAAACCCGTTCACCTCCACCCTTCCTCCACTCACACACACAAACACATACTTCCCTCCCTCTCTTAAGATCGCTGGATGCTGTCTTGGCTAAGGAATTCTTTCGCTTCTATGCATTTTTTTCTAATTCCTTACTCTCATGATCTTCAAACCAAGAAGTAGGCTGACTGGCTTTCACTTGATTTAATCATCGCAGAAAGCGGAGAAAGTGGCGCTACAACAACGGAGTGAAAGTGTAAAGTTTGGCCATGGCCCGCAACTTACAGCTAGTAACACACTCTTCTCTACTTCCTCAAACCACCTAGTGGTAAAAAAAACGTTTAAGTTCGACACTTACAACACCGCCTACATATTGATACCGAGACTTGTTCTACAACGCGGAGGTCGCGCGCGCTTGTAAGCCCACGTGTAAATCGTTCGCGAAGCATGCATGCAGTTCGTTTCCTCCTTTGATTTTTGTCCATGTATATCCTCAATCAAGAGACGATGCTTGTTACTTAGGAGATCTTACAGAAACATGCACGGAACGGTGAGCCTGGTAGCGAGAGCATCGGTCAGTAGACAGTTACTATATAGCGTCGTGCGCTATCCGCTACCGTGATGCGCTTCCGCGGGGCACCACTCCGTACGCGCTGATTGGTCCTGACCACGTGGTCCTGACGCGGCAGGCGCGCACGCAGCTGACGGGAACGTGGTGCCATCTGGTGCCCTCAAGGCATTCTTCGCACGCGCAGTGACGCCTCGCAGACGCTGTTGACGGTAGCGGATCGTGAACCGCCCAACGCTAGAACTCTCTTGATATTTTTTTTATTTTTTATGCGTGTCGTAAGACACAGGTTGCGCTCCTTTGGGTACCTTCTCACTCTCGCTTTAGCGTTTTCGTGACGGGAAGAATTTCGCGTCTTGTTTGGGTGCTCATGATGTCGCTTTTGCACGGTAGCGCATCGTGTGGAGAGGCATTGCCTGTTTCCTAAACTTAGGTCGTACAGCTAAAAACCAGCTGTTAACCCCTTAATTTTCTTCTTGAGCTTTTTACAACGCACCATTTTTTCCAACGCGCTGGGGCCCTTTGTGTACGAAGTTTTGTGGACGCATCAGCTGTTCCTCTGATGACTTAATAGATAATCGCAGACAGAGCGACCGAATGAGCAACTGGACCTTCTGGCTGGCTACGTTACTCAGTTTTACGCAAAAAAAATGGTAAAGATATCATGAGAATACAACAATACATGCTCTCTATCTATCGACTGACGTTTATTGACAGAGGGAGGAGTATCTATAGAACGCGACCAACCTTTTTTGTTTGCCCTATCTTCAATACAACTGATACTAAAGTTCAGCGGACACCTAAGCCCCGCCTTAAGGATATGACGCGATTGTGTTAATGAGGTGGTTTTTTCGCCTCACTTCGTGGACACTTCTTTCTTTCACCATCACATAAGGCTTAACCTACCCTGAAGAGTACAAAGCGATAGCCTTACATTACGCACACAAGTACTCCGTTTCGGTCGCCTAGGCTCTGCCTAAATGCCCATGTGTGCGGATTGGGGAATTCTGTCGTTAACATTCACAGATCGCGTGTAGCCGTCGTGCCTCTTCTGGCCTAGCGGTGCAGTGGTTAAGCCACCCCCAATTCACTATAAGGTGGCTGTCAAACATATTGGCCGGTATGGCGTGTGAGGCCCACCTTACTCTTCCCGAACAACCTCCGGCATCTAATCCCCAATTTAAGTGCCACCGGCAACGGTGAGCACTTTGCCGACAATCCGGCGACCTACCATGGTGTGCACGCTGTGATTATATCACAAAGCCACGTGACCTAGGTGGCTGGTTGTCCACCTGCTTTTCTCGACACGCCAACGCCGTGGTGCCGCTTAACGCGATCCTTAACTGATTCGTGTTAATATAAATGTGCTGATAATCAACATTTATTTACATCATCAGTTGTGCGGGATTATGTGCTGTTTTAGAGCGTAGCTCTTTGGCGTCCGTTCCTGGGTTTCGCGTCGTCGTCGGCGTCGGCGTTGTCGTCGGCCTCGTAACCAGCTCCGCCCCCCTTTCATCCCCCCAGCGCTATCGGCGTCAGCGGCAGCAGTCAGTCGCTGCTATCTCTTCCCTCCTCCCTTTATCGTGTTGTCCGCTTGCTGCGCGCGCTTCTGCCCCCATCGTTTGCCGCTGGGTGTACACGCCGCCCCCCTCCCCCCTCTTCCTGCGAGTCTCCGGTTGTCAAAGCGCCGGCTCGAACTTAATTCCTTTCTTCGCTCCTCCTCCAATGCAACCCCTGTGCGGTGGCAATCAGAGAGCCAGATCGGTGGCGGCGGATCTGTATATGTGCACCGCCCGAGCCGAAATTGCGAATACGTGTGAAAAAAAAAAAAATTCTGTGATAGCGCATACATGTGTTGCTCGATTTCTTTGCCTCACTCTATCGAAAAGGTGAAACAGCTTATTTGCTGCGCTCAAATTTCGCATTAGGAAGTAACGTAATCGTCGGTAATTTTTTCCTTTACGTATGACAAATCTAGTCTCCGACGGATCGACCCAGATACTCAGCGTTCGCTCAATAATTGTTCTGCGAATTTCGACACAATATATATCTCTGGATATCTCACTCTGGCCATGCATTCAAGCACCACATGAGGATCATTTGTTCATAGTTCATGCTGTTGTCCTTGACAAAAAGCTGACTGATCTAGAAACCGCTTCTACCACCTGTCCTCCGGAACCATTCTGGGCGGAGGGAAACTGTACTGGGCTGAAGTTAAATAGGAAATGTTAGAGGAATGCCCATGATTGACACCGATTGGTTTGGTTTATGGGGGTTCAACGTCCCAAAGCGACTCGGGTTATGAGGGACGCCGTAGTGAAGGGCTCCGGAAATTTCGACCACCTGGGGTTCTTTAACGTGCACTGACATCGCATAATACGGGGGCTTCTAGTATTTCTCCTTCATCGAAATGCTACCGCCGCGGCCAGGATCGAACACGAGCGTCTTTCGGGTCAGCTGCCGACTGCCATAACCACTGAGCCACCGCAGCGAACTGACTGACAGTGAGGAATGGCAGTAAGCAAAGAGTCCTAGCAAAATAATGTTAGGGATCTCGTAATCCATGGCAGCCGCAATATAAAAGATTTACTTATGTACTGCTAGTTAAAAACATCGTCACTGTAATGACACTGGGAAAAGTTCCCTGACTCAGTGCTTGAATTTTTTTTAATGTTGTTTTGTAGTTATGATTCATGCATTATAATGACGCTTATAGTAGTATATAAAGCAATGGTTTTTGGAAAGATAAACGAATTATTATAATGGAACAAAACAGTTTTTGCTGATTTTTAGCAATATACGAGGATTTAAATGTCAGCATAGAATAACGTTTACTTTTGGACGTTAAAATAATGTTTTCGATGCGACATATAACATTTTGTGTTAGTTTTTGAATTAATGTAACGGTTAAATACAACATATAACATTACTACACCACTGAAAGCATTCTTATGACATTTCGCTTATATTCGATTGTACCTGGTTTACCCCTGGTGGATAAGCGATCAGAGTCTGTATGAACTTCTAAGCTTGTCAATGACAGTTTTCATGCAGCGCCTAGCGACCCTCATTTCCATGCGCAGAACGAAGTAAGGATAAAATTGTTGTTCCCTTGAATCTCTGCTCGCTTGAAACAGCTGCCAACAACCGAAAATTGCCCTCAATATGGCGCACCGCGAGACCTGTACAATGTGCGACTCTCTTCCGCACGTGCCCAACAACGACTTCTATGCGACAATGATTCTGCGGGCAGGTGGGCCTGCGGTGCAGCCGTGAATACGTCTATAAAAAGTGGAGCATGGGCAACCGCCGCACCGGAAACATTTATTCCTACCTGAGCAGAACTGCTCTCCCCTCTTTCGTCGTTCTCCTATAGTCTCCCCCCTTTTCTAAACCTATGCCTTAGGGCACGCTTGTCGAATAAAAAAAAAAAAAAAAAATATTCGTGCGGTGACTTCAGACATGTGGCGCCACCTTGTTACGGATACGTAAAACACGACAACCATCTGCCGTCTCTCTCGCCAGGCAGCCTCAGAGGCGCTCGTTGGCATCGACGACGAAAATCACCAGAAAAATATTGCGAGGACACTTTGGCAACTAAAGCGTTGAGAGGCGAAAGCCGAGAACACTATTCCGTGACGACGTCCGGTGGATGTGACGTCACATCATTTCCGTGGCTATATCGATTCCCAAATTTTACATTTTAGCAGACTTTAAGTGTTAATTACGCTTAATTACACATTTTGCCATCTAATCTGACACCAATTTGACGTTTTTCCGACAATTTTCACTATGCTGTGACGACTTCCGGTGGATGTGACGCCACACCGTTTTCATGGCTATATCGACGTCCACACTATTTCGACATTTTTGCCTATAATTAATTAACTAATTAATCTACAATGATCAAACTTGGCTTCTAGGTTCATTTCTTCCTCCTCTATCTGAAGCAGTCATAGGTTACCTCTATGTTTTCTAATTCCCGAGTTATATGCTTGTGACACGCTTTGTTAACGGACGACAGTAGGAGCCATTAAAGCCCGCCGCAGTGGCTCAGTGGTTACGGCGCTCGGCTGCTGACCCGAAAGACGCGGGTTCGATCCTGGCTGCGGCGGCCGAATTTCGATGAAGGCGGAATTCTAGAGGCTCGTGTGCTGTACGATGTCAGTGCACGCTAAAGAACCCCAGATGGTCGAAATTTCTGGAGCCCTTCACTACGGCGTCCCTCATAGCCTGAGTTGCTTTGAGACGTTAAACCCCAATAAACCAAATCAAGAGCCGTTAAAGGCCTTCGCCTTAAAATCTGCCGTCTACCAGCCAGGCTACTAGCTTCGTACAGATTGCAGTCTACATATTTTATTGGAGTTTCTTACATGGCTCAAAAAGAATTTCTTCAGTTTAACTCCCACACCTGAGGATTTCTAGCCGCGTGAAAAAAAAACGCGAGTTCTTCAACAGCTCTCGCACGCTTGTTAATGACGACTGTCGCCCAGATGGCTATTGTGCAGATACTTGTTTTGTGTGCCATGCTTTTAAGATGTTTTAATAAATATTTCCAGATTTTCCACTCTTTCTTCTACAGGTAGCAGTTACTATAAAGTTCGAATGTGTTACTTATTACCACTGATGAGGACTTCGATACAATAATTAACGCATGAAAAGCTTGTTCCAGCCACTCAGCAGAACACGCAATGAATGTCATCGCTTTCCCGCTAACGTTGTTTCTGTTATTGGTAACAGGTTATTACGTACTCCGGTCCTGAATTACATTTAGATAGTGCAGTCATGTTTTCATTAATATGTGTTTTTCAAGTCATATGTCATCGCTTTATTATAGGAGTTTGCGGCTTACATATTGATGATTATTTTCCTTTCCTTTCACTGGGGTCGCAAATATGATTAAAATTAATACTGAAAGTACGGTTCATTATATTCTTTCTATTGTGCTATTTAGCTAGGCGTACTGTGCCCTATAGTGAGCATTTTAGCAGGCACTATGTCTAGATTTTGAGTTGTGTCTTGTCAGTCACTTTCAGTACAATGTTACCTCGGCATAGCACGCCCGAAGTTGTCCATTACCTCTGATCTGCTCTGCATTTATACTCGTAAATCATGTTGCGCTCTTTTTTGATACCATTCGCGTACAGATAAGAATTCGAAGCGGGTTATCTGAAAAGCAGCGGTTAACTGATCTGTTTATCTTTTCACTCAGTGAGACAGAGCTTTCGGCTATTGAAGCCGTGATGTAGTAGCCGCTGGAGAGAATAACTCCTTGCCCCAAGTCATGCCTATAGAAGAGGTCTTTGAAGGATGTGAATGAAGCTCATACGAAGCAGTACATCGAAATACACCTAGTCGCCTTCGGCTTTCTCTAGATTAACCATTTAAAATATAACACCGACTGATTCAGCTGTCTACGAGGTGATGTTTTCGTTCTTGTTCTTAGGTGAGCTGAAGGTTTGAACTGTGTTCAGCAATAAGCAATAAGGACGCGAGTGCACCACTATAAAAGTACTTAATGTGCCCTTCTTTGCCACCTTCTCATACTTTTTTACTGAGGTAAATGGGAAGTACAGTGCCAATAACTGACTTGCCTAGCTTTATTCCTTAACGTCCACGTCTCAGCACGACATTCCAGAGCTTTTATACTAAGTTGAAATAGACTGCTATTTTCCACAACAACAGTTGTCAATAGAAGTTAAATGCAGATGTAGGAAAATGTGCCGGAGCAACCTATTTAAAATATAAGCTGAAATTGACAGGAAAACAAAACTAATACATAGAAAACAAGACGTGACTGAAAAGGAGGCCTCAGTAAATTTGGATGCGCTAAAGTATGTTTTACGCACATATGATAAATTCTCGCGTTTGTTTGCACGTGACAAAGGTCAATTCATATCTTTGCTTTTTTTGATCGCATGCGCCTGTTCGTGTATTGTATTCAGTGTTATATTTTTAGATATCCCACTCTCCCCTCCCGCTTCTCATTAGCCAGGCTGTCACGCTGCACTTAATCAAAATATGAACAATCTTGTCACAGCGGTAACACTTGCCCACTTCTTCTAACAGCTCGCGTGTCTCTCTCTGTATGCGCTGTTAGTCACATTCGGCTGCCCCCCACTCTCTCGCTGTCGCACGAACTTCTCTCACCTTTCATCTCTTTCAACCAACGGAACCTCTTGACGGGGTCGTTAATTTAATGAAGGGGTACTCGATGCCGCTATGTCGACGTCTTCAAGTGGCAACGCTGCTGGTATTATAAAAGGGGTCCTGTCGGGTGCTTGCGCCTCTCTTCTCTTCCGGGCGCTTGTGGGTGCTTCCCCTCAACGCTGGATGCGGCGGGGCCCGGGACACTTTCGCGGTCGAACAGGAAGCGCTCATCTAGAGACAAGCACCACGCCGCCGACGGAGTTAGCGAGGGATGCTCCAGGAATCCTTAATTAACGCCTCGGGCGTGTGGCCCCAAAGCGGCGGTAATTTAGAATGGATCGCCCTAGTGAGCCATGGCATCCACTCGAGCGTACGCAAACAACAGTAAAAAAGAAATGGCGGGTTCAGTTAAAGTTGACTCAGTGGTTATTCCTTGTGGATAGTTGAAACTTGGTTCAGCGCGAAAGACGAACACAAAGAAAGGAAACGACACATACGGAGCACTACTAAAAACTGATTTATTGATATATGCAAGAAACACATTTAGTCTTCACACGCATGCGCACAATCGGGCGGCTCCAGGCTTCTTTAACAGTTTTAGATGGCTCACACTTATCTAAGCTCACATTATGTCCCTGAAGAAAGCGCGGGAACCAGATAAGGAAGATAACTCTGAACATGAAAATCACAAAAGGAAAAAAAATATATGGATGTCATTTTCATGTTCAGATTTCATGTTCAGAGTTATCTTCCTTATCTGGTTCCCGCGCTTTCTTCAGTGACATAATGTGAGCTTAGATAAGTGTGAGCCATCTAAAACTGTTAAAGCAGCCTGGAGCCGCCCGATTGTGCGCATGCGTGTGAAGACTATAAATGTGTTTCTTGCATATATCAATAAATCAGTTGTTAGTAGCGCTCCGTGTGTGTCGTTTCCTTTCTTTGTGTTCGTCTTTCGCGCTGAACCAAGTTTCAACTATGTCCCACCAACTAGCCCAGCACGAAGTTTTGTTAAAGTATATTCCTTGTGGAGTCAGCAGGCGTTTAATTAAAGCTCTGTAGTTGCATTCACTGGGATGTCGCTAAAGAGGCGACGCCTGCGTAGGCGACATTTGGACGACGTAAAACGTTCCTAGGAGCGGTTTGCAAGGAATTAATTATATTGTGACAATGCATGTTTTGGCTTGGCCACAGCTGTTTGAGTAGTCTTTGCACATATGTATATCTTCATCGACCTGTGCATTGATTCGCAAAGCAAAGCTCCTGATCGGAAGGTTTTAACGTCTGCGTGTGGTTTGATCGTAAACTGGGAGTCATCATTGCAAACTGCATTGTTTTGTTTATTTTAAATGCATTTTCACAGAAACCACTTGGTTAACGAATCTTAAGAAGAAAGAAAGTTTTATGCAGTTCACACGCGTTCATACTGTTCCATAACATACAAATAGCAGCGCAAAGCAGCAGGACACACGACGAAGAACGAGGACACACAAGCGCTTGTGTGTCCTCGTTCTTCGTCGTGTGTCCTGCTGGTTTGCGCTGGTATTTATATGTTATGGATCACCAACTAGCCCGCACCCTTACCCTACTGAATTTCATACTGTTGTAGTCCTAATAAAACAGGCAGGTAAAAGGGCGAAACTTTTTCTGGGGTAAATTGCTCTTTTTCAAGGGGGTGTGTGCGAATGAACTCGTCGCTTAAGGAATGCATTGGTGACACTTGGCGAAGGAAAAACATACGTTTCAAGTCGTACTTGGTGCGCCTTCGTACAGTTTTGCCCGATAAAGAGAGGTTAGGAGCTGTAACTCGGATACAGCAGTCTTTCTGAGTTCCAGTTTCCGAATGGCACGATGACACAGATGACACGATGACTTCGCTAAAGAACGATGCTCGCTCTGCAGATTCCTCAGGCCCATTTCCACTGGGCCTTTTATTGCGAAAGCACATCTTCATGAAGTGAAACCGGTTGACGTCATGAAAAAGCTTTGAGCTCTTCAAGCTCAAGCATCACGCAAGCAGCCTTACCGGTGTGTATGATTCTTGAGATTGAGGGTGATCATAAGCACAAAGCTTTTGCATGACGTAAACTTTGTGATGATATTCTACACAATATGACCCGCACTGCGATCTGTTTCTGTCTCCTGTTACAAACACGTTTTTATTACAGAATACTTAACACATGTACCAACAAAAAGCTTATATTGAAGTTTGAAGAGAAAGCAGCAGTACTTCACGGCGTTCAAGAATGACTAGATGGCCCTAACTTCGGGTAATATTTTAACTGTGTAACATTATTAGCAGCGTAGACGGCAGTTCAATTGAAGAGATATTTTGTGACACAACTCTAGCGAAATATTTGATTAACAAAGATCGTAGACCGTAAGAAAATATTCCCATTTAGCTACAGTACGTTGAACTCTTTACGGCATAATGGGGGTCACCTGCAAGCCAAGCCAAGAATCCTGTTATTTTACAGTATCGTTGAATAAAAGCGAGACTACCTGCGGTCATAGCGAAACGCGAGAATAAAGGAGTACAGTGTTGTTTCTTTCGTCCCTATCTTTTTTCAACTCTGGCCGCAGCCAGACGCAACAGCTCGGTGTTGGAGAATCCCAAGCGCGCTTCCAACCTGTAAGAAAAGGAGCTCGTCGTCTTCCTTTCTCCCCTAATTTCCCTAGCCACACCACTTTCAGCCTTCCTCTCACTCTCCACGTCACATTCAATTTTTCCCTATTTCGCTCCTCTTCCCTGTGCATCTTCCCTAACATTCCCTATCTTTCTCCTCCTCCGCTTCTCATGCAGCTCCCCCGGCCATTTTTTCGCATTCTCCTCGCCTGCCGGAGCCTTTTAGATCGATTCATAAGCTCTTCGTAGTCTTGAGCGGACGTCCAGGTAGAAGTAGCACGCTGCGGCCCCGAACAAGCCTAAGCGGCCTCTTTGCAAACACACGTGCAATTTGCCTCGTCCGCGACTAATTTTGCTTCTATGCGAAGCATACTAGCCGCACAACCGAGCCCTTCCTTGCTGCGCCGCGCGCGGCCGCGTAGCTACCACTTGACCTACATCGGCGCACCACGTGATATGACGTCACAACAGCTGTGAAAGCTGGGGCTCAACTCGTGCGCTCGCTTGCGGACGCGCAGCCTCCACCGGCGGCCTAACTCCCGCTCCTTCCGCTACGGGCGCTGACGTCACAACGGCTGTGAAAGCTGGGGCTCAACTCGTGCGCTCTCTTGCGTACGCGCCGCCTCCGCCGGTGGTATGCTTCGCATCCTAGGCTTAACCATAAGCTAAGCCAAGCCATTTTTTTTAAGCCAGCTCCAACGTGGCGCCGCCTAATGATGGCAGTATATTTCTTCGGCTTCCCGTCTTCCGCGCGCAGAGTTAAGGAAGCTGAAACCGTTAGTAGTGCCGCCAACCTCCAGCAGCAAACAAACACACCCACACAAACATATCCGCTCCTTATAAACAACGCAGTAGCTCCAATCAGAGAAGGCGGAATGAACGCTCATCTCATCTGCCACCGTGCGTTACAATTCGAGCAGTAGCGGAAATGTCTTCTTACATTGACAAGAATTGACTTACATTGACTTACATTGACAAATTAATTTAAAACCCCTAAATGCGATGCGGGAACATAGAGCACGCAGTAAGAGCGTATAAACGCTGAAGCAGGTGTACCTCGGTTGCTCGAGCAACCGATAACTTCAAGAAATTACTTCAGACAGGACGCGGCACTTATGCTCCATAGCTTAGCGCAGTGCAGATTGCAGCAAGAGGTAAGGCACAAAGGGGAAAACACTTTAAACGATTGTGAAACTGCCTTACATAATTGCCCGCTTGAAACGAGTAAAATCAGTTGTTCCTGGCAACACAGAAAAAAAAAATATTGCCACGTATCATCGTAGTGTTTGTTCGTTCACGCTCAAGGCTGCAGGAAAGGGCTGTTATCATTTTTGTTCGTGACGCGAGAAGCGACCAGTCTAATCTCGATTGATCGCAGCCATGAAAGGCTGCATCTAGGTTTTTCCAGATTACTGTAGATGATCTTGTCCTGTTATCTGGAAGTTTCCTTGCCGCCTTTAAATTGAGTGATGCCGCGAGCAGCGGGCATTCGTGGTTCGACGACTGACGAGCACGCTTGTTGCTTACGCCGCCGCCGAGTGATTAAGTTCTTCTGCGGGCGCAAGTCAGCCCAAATAAAGAGCTTCGTATGCAAGACTTGATGGTGTCTTCCTGACCGCTGGACTGCCGTCACTACAACGTGACATCTGGTGGAGGTGCTGGGTAGCCTTCCATGTACCGGACACCCCCTACAAGCCGTGACGCCAGCCCTCTGAGTCGTCAACCGCAGGACCTGAGTCCAGTCCACCGCGCTAGCTGACGCCTGCAAGGGGACGCACCAGAGTTCGGGAATCTGTCGGACCCTACCCGGAAGCCAGCCGCAACGTCTACCATGAGCTTGCCCCAGACGACGACTCCAATCATTCTTCACCAGCCCCGGGTGCCACCAACCTTCGACGCTTCGCCTGGCGCCGACCCCGAAGAATGGCTGGAGCAGTTCGACCGTGTGGCTATCTTCAACAACTGGGACGATGCCACAAAACTTAGGTACGTCTTCTTCGCCTTGGAGGGACCAGCAAAAGTCTGGTTTGAGAATGAGGAAGCTAACCTCGCGAACTGGGAAACCTTCAAGGAGCAGCTTCTAAAGACCTTCACGAACGTCGTGCGAAAGGAGAGAGCCCAGCAGCTGCTTCAGTCTCGCATACAACACCCAAACGAGACCGTTGCTGTGTACACTGAGGAAATGAAGCGTCTCTTCCGGCGTGCCGACGCGAACATGAAGGAAGAAGAGAAGGTGAAGTTGCTTATGCGAGGAGTTAAAGAGCAACTATTTGCCGGCCTCGTTCGCAACCCACCGAAAACCGTCGCGGAATTCGTACAAGAGGCATCCACAATGGAGAAAACTCTTGACGCCCGAGCCCGCCAGTATGACCGCCAGGAGCGCTTTTTGTCAGCAAGCTGCATGGATACCGCTAACAACGATAACCTGCGGGAGGTTATACGTGCAGTTGTGCGAGAGGAGCTCCGACGATTGCTGCCAACGGGAACGCAGCCGCAACTTTCATCGCTCACTGACGTCATCCGGGACGAGGTTCAACAGGCCTTGGGTGTGACGCCGACACCCACGCAGCCTCTGCAGCCCCCAGCCATGACTTACGCCGCAGCTGTGCGCCGTCCTGCACCTCGACGACGGGACCCAAGCCCCTATCGCCCTCAGCCAGCTGCGTTGGACCGCCGCCCACTCGCCCCAACCCGCCCGTCCTACGAGCGACGCGCGCAGCCGAGGAAATGCGACGAGTGGAGAACTCCCGACCAGCGCCGCCCACTATGCTTCCACTGTGGCGAAGCCGGTCACGTCCTCCGGCACTGCCCGTACAGAAGACTGGGCATCCGAGGATTCTCTTACGACGCTCCACGACCCCGACCCGGCCAGCGACCAGCCGAAATCGAGGAGTTTTTACGTCGGGACGAATACTCATCGCCGAGCCGCCTATCACGTTCCCCGTCGCCATCGTCACCGCGCTAAGTATCTCCTAGCCGAGGCTACGCAGTGCGTGGACGCTTCCCCAGCCCCCGAAGGTTAAACTGAATAAAGCAGCCTCTGGAGGTGAGGTTGCTTCTGAGCGCAAGAACTAAGATCCTCCATTGACGAGAACAGAAGACCATGCCCCCTACGACGACGACGAACCCTACGACAACGACGACCCCTACGACGACGACGACCCCTACGACGACTACTACGACGACTACTACGACGACTACTACGACGACTACTACGACGACTACTACGACGACTACTACGACGACTACTACGACGACAACACCGACGACAACACCGACGACAACACCGACGACAACACCGACGACAACACCGACGACAACACCGACGACAACACCGACGACAACACCGACGACAACACCGACGACAACACCGACGACAACACCGACGACAACACCGACGACAACACCGACGACAACACCGACGACAACACCGACGACAACACCGACGACAACACCGACGACAACACCGACGACAACACCGACGACAACACCGACGACAACACCGACGACAACACCGACGACAACACCGACGACAACACCGACGACAACACCGACGACAACACCGACGACAACACCGACGACGACACGGCCAGACTTGAAGCTTTTAGCGCGGCCCTTACACCTTATTAGGAACGTTAAAGGACTCTAAGTTCTCGAAGCATTCTCCGTGTTTAATTTCATTTTAAAGCATCGAGACGATGCTTCTTTGGAAGGGGGGTAATGCCACGTATCATCGTAGTGTTTGTTCGTTCACGCTCAAGGCTGTAGGAAAGGGCTGTTATCATTTTTGTTCGTGACGCGAGAAGCGACCAGTCTAATCTCGATTGATCGCAGCCATGAAAGGCTGCATCTAGGTTTTTCCAGATTACTGTAGATGATCTTGTCCTGTTATCTGGAAGTTTCCTTGCCGCCTTTAAATTGAGTGATGCCGCGAGCAGCGGGCATTCGTGGTTCGACGACTGACGAGCACGCTTGTTGCTTACGCCGCCGCCGAGTGATTAAGTTCTTTTGCGGGCGCAAGTCAGCCCAAATAAAGAGCTTCGTTTGCAAGGCTTGATGGTGTCTTCCTGACCGCTGGACTGCCGTCACTACAACGTGACAATATGTACCAGTAATTATACTAGAAATTTCTATTACAATATTACATTTTGAATTGATCACTTCTTCCTTTTTACCGTCTCCCTTCCATCCAAACTCTTATCCCTTTGCTTTCCATGCTCTACTTGAGGTAGAATCCACCGGCGTTGCTCTCCGGCGTGTTTTTCTTTCTCCTTTATTATGTACAGGTGAATAGCAACCGGGGGAGACCGGACGGTGCGTCAATGATCGGCTACGCGAACACGCGAAAGACATAGAAAACGAGTCACGCCGAAATAACATGGTCATTCATTTCGCAGATTGCGACAAATGTGAGGCGTTTTTAGACCAAACCACTATCATCGCCAAGTATAGAGATCACACCTCACGCCTGATATCGGAGGCCTTTCACATTCACACATTAGGCAACTCATGTGTAAGCCAACCATCGGTGGCTCTATTCCCACAGGAGATCGCTTTTCTTAATCATTGATGATATCCGGAATGTATGCCTTGTCATGTTTACACCGCAGTTTTCCCTTCTATGCTTTATATTGCACCCCTCTTTCGCAATAAACCATTTGGTTGTTAGTTCAGCGCATGTGTTTGTCTCATCTTCTTCCGTCCCGTCCGTCAGCGCTGTTTTGCCGTACCTTCAGCAACCTTTGCCTACCGATTCTTCGCCAATCCCCCAATGTGGGCATGTGCCATCTTTTCAAAGGCTAACAACAACAACGTTTCTGCAACACTTTGTCCCTGAAACTTCGCAACTGCTTCTCGCAAAGGCACTGAACTACTCACTTTTCACGACTATTTCAACCCGGCATTGGTATAAAAGAATGACTAAATTGAAATTTATTTTAAACGCGTCTTAGTTGAAGACGGCACCTTACTTAAAAGCGAGGATGCATATTTTTTGTTCTTCTCGAGCTCACCGTCTCCGCGAGAACAATTAAATGACTGGAGCGCATGCTCCCGTTGCTCTTGGCGTAAATAGTGTCCTGGACATTTATATGCTGCTCAGCGCGAATATGATGGGGATACCATAGAACAACAGGAATTCCGACCTCCGAATAGTGCAGTCAACGACACTATCTTAGTGTAGCCGTGACTTGAAGGTTATGAAAATTTGCTGGATGAAGTATATTTATATGTGATGTTAAGAGCAAGTAGGCTTGAGGAATGTATTTCGGTTGTTAGTGCACGAAGCGCATGTGACGGAATTATGACGGCGTAAAATTTTAAAACAGAATTATTCCTGAAAATGCGCGAAAATTGTTGCAACGAGAACACACGCCCTGCTATACGACTGGCCTTGTTACGTAATATTTCAGCTTCGTTGCAGCCGGTTTCTATTTCAACTTATCTTCTCTTCAGGGGGCCACATAAGAAAGCTAGAATGCGCATTCATCCAAACACTTAACGCTGCTGCCGACCTTAAGCGTGTGATCATGCCATTCTAGCGATAAGAGTTTACTCAGGCAACATGCCAACGGGATCGTTCAGCAAACATTTGCGAAACCTCACAGAATAGAATTTTGACGTGAGTTCAAGAAAGGGCTCGATTTAGGGCAACCATTACAGCACTACACCTTATGCAGGAGAGCAAGAAAGCATAGAACTTGCACAGCGCAAGCTGCTCCACAAATTAGCGGGCCTAGAGCCTCCCTTTTTTTCCCACCTAATAACGCGTGGCACTAGTCCATCGCACGGCATTGCACAGCCCTGTTTTCTCACTATTCACAGCGGTAGTAATTAGCGGGCTAATTACATCCTAGTGGAAATCAAGAGGAAGAAATGGGCTTGGGCAGGGCATGCAATGCGAATGCAATATAACCGCTGTTCCTTAAGGGTAACGGAGCGGATACCAAGAGAAGGCAAACGTAGCAGGGGGCGGCAGAAAGTTAGGTGGGCGGATGAGATTAAGAAGTTTGCGGTACACGGTGGCCGCAAGTGGCAAAGGACCGGGGTAATTGGAGAGATATGGGAGTGGCCTTTGTCCTGCAGTGGGCGTAGTCAGGCTGATGATGATGATGAGTAATTGGCATTGCGAAAAATATCAGGCACCTTCAGCCAAATGGCTTTCCTTGGCGCACGCAGGAAAAAAGAAATCAAGAGGATGTTGTCCAAGCTGCAAGCTGTTCCACTTCAAGGGGATATAAAATGTTAACAGACACGGGTTGATGCAAATTAACCTTTACAGATTTCTGAAAATTAGGCCCTGTAAGGTGCGTCAAAATACACCTGCGCACTTAAGGTATGCAGCCACAGGAACACAAAATGGAGTGATAGAGTGATAGTTGTCACCATCAGGCATCTAATTTACTAAACCAACTTAATGAATTATTATGTGACTGCAGTATTCGGGAATATTTATATTGGAAACTAACAGGCAGTCGTATTCATAAGAAATAGCATTCGGTACAACTATCCTAGCACATATAAGTTTTGAGATCCTCGCACCCAAAGTTTGCAATACGATAAAATGTATTTATTTATTTATTTCACATACTGTCAATCCCATTGGGATTTTTACAGGATGGGCATATAGTAAGAAGGTACAAAGCGAATACAAATGGAATGGTACACATTAAAAACACTGTTATTTGCAAGTAATTACATGAGTATGGGAAAAAAACACAGATAACAGAAAATAAAACACATAACGAGAGAGTATTTTTCACAGAAAAGGGTGCAATTTTATACATTGTAAGTAATATGTTCATACAGATGCTGTTACATGCAGTGATACGAGTGGTCTGTTGTACTTGAATAATTATGATTTCATTATCTATTTAATTATCGCGCAACTGTTCTTCTACCAAAGTTACAAATTTCTGCAAAGATGTATTAGTAGTAATAGAGGGGTTCAAACTATTCCATTCTTTTATGGCAAGCGGGAAAAATGAATATCTGAAACAGTCGGTTCGGAATGCGTACTCTTTAAGGGTTAATGGGCGCTTATGCCGGGATGGTCTGGATTCATCTACAGATATATATAACGAAGTATCTATGTTTAATGTGTTATGAACTAATTGGAACAATAATTTTAGTCGTGCTAGTCTGGCGCGTTTCTGTAAAGTAAGAATACATGCTTGATTTAGTAGTTGGGGTGGTGAATCACTGCTCCTGTATTTGTTAAAGATAAATCTAATTGCCTTTCTCTGCACTCCTTCTAGTTTGTTAATGAGTTGTTGTGTGTAGGGAAACCAAATCGTATTTCCATATTCGAGAACTGATCGTATAAATGTGTTATATGCTAACAGTTTGGTCTCCGGTGGCGCTTCTCGAAGCCGTCTTCTAAGGAAGAACAATCGTTTATATCGTAGGAAGAACAATCGTATATACAACATATAAGGGCTGTTTGGGACACGGTTAGGAAACCAGAAGAAGGCTTTACTAAGGGCCGTACCCCAATGCACAGCAAGCAAAGGCAGCGCATGAGGAAGTTTTCTAAGCGCAATGTGCAGCTATGTGCTGCAGTGGCTAAAAGTAAATAATAAATAAAAAGGGGTGCCAGGTAAAGCACTATGCGATAGGAGAACACACTCAATTGAAACATGAGCATACATGAAAAAAAGCGCACTGAAATGAAATGATAAATTTAACATGGCCAAGCGTAAACAATTTTAGCAATACATGCAGCATGATTCTAAGACATCAGCAATAAAAATCATAGCGAAAAAGTAAATTCGCAAAAAAGTTTTGAAATTTAATTGTGGTGACATTTCAGTTGTATACATATTTTTATTTATTATTATTTTATTCTATACATATTTAGATATTTATTTATTTGTTTAAAAAAAATTGGCTGAGGCTTAGCTAAGGTTAAGCCCAGTCAGATGCGAAGCATATTGATGGCTAGGCTTCGTAATACATGGTTTTCCTAGGTTGAATACTTGGTCATTTTAATACAACCACTAGAAGTGTAGCAAGGATTGCCGTGACAGCTATATACGGGATCATCGGTGCAGAGTGTACAACCGCTGCCCCAGCACCGGCTACAACAGCTTTCGCTTCTCGTTCAAATCAGCCCTGCTTCTAGGCGGCATCCCAACACCTGGCCGCCTCTTAAGTGCCCGGAGAGTTGTTGTTGTTGTGACTGAGAGAAGGATGAAGAGGAAATGCACGGGCCTGCTACTGGCTCGAGCCAAGCCACCACCGCTGCCACGTGCAGATAGAGGAGAGTTAAAAGATCAGAAGAAAGAGAAAAAGGAAAGAGAAGACGCGCGTCGCAGCAACAACTGCGTCCGCCGGAGCGGACGCTGCTCAAAAAGAAGCGGCCGAAGCCGCGCTCGCCGAAGCGAGAACAGATACGCCCGGAGAGCGAGGCAAGCTCAGCTTTATACCGCTGCTGTAGCGTCACGTGGTCAGCTGCAGCGCCTCTGATGTGGAGCCTCCACCGCCGCGGCCGACCGCGCGAGCCGGCAGCCCATCTCTCCTCTGCTGTGACGTCATGCGTCACGTGTGCGTGACCACGTGGTGTCACGTGGTCACGCTAAAGGTCAATGGTAGCTCCACCACCGCGCTCGACGGGCTGTAGTGTAGCTCTAGTAATATGCTTCGCATAAAATAAATAAATTCACAGGCTCTTCAATCAAAACATACTCCATCCATATATGTATTACTGGCCCTAGCGAAATCATTCAGCAGTGTTGGCAGTCTAATTTTGAACATTTGCCTCCCATAGCCCGTACGCATTTGCTCACTTTACATTCGTCTGGGTTGCGCATTGGACAAATAGGAGTGTGTTTTGCAGATCTGCTAGTAATTTCAGAGAGTTATTCTCTTTGGTTTGTTCCAATCTGTATTGCTTAGAAAGTCTATAGTTATACATCGATTGCGCGCCGAAAATATTTAGCTGTTTTTACATCTCCTGCAGGTGGCTTAAATAGGGCGCTTTGCAAATTATGTGGACGGCACATTTCTGTAGCAAATGATGCTTATGAATATTGTCTTTAGTAGTGATTCCCCAAAGAAGTGCGCCGTAGTTGAGTGGCCGTGAAAATTAACAGTGGTGAAGCATATCTTCAACTGCTCTTCGAAGCGTGAAACAATGCCGGAGCATGAGACCTATAGTTTTCGAAAGTTTTTTTGCTTAGGTTGTTTATGTGAGCATCCCAAGAAAAATTTTCTGAAAAGATAATGCCGAGTGACTTTAAACTTGGAATAACCGTTTCTATACGGTCGATGACAATTGGTGGTAATACATAAGCTTTATTTCTTGGATGGAACATAACAGCCTCAGTTTTTTTCAATATTTAACTTTTTTATAGGGGTTTGTTCCAAAGCGACTCTGGTTATGAGGGACGCCGTAGTGAAGGGCTCCGCAAATTTCAAATACATGGAGTTCTTTAATGAGCCTTCACACCTCACTGTACACGGGCCTTTTAGAATTTCTCCTGCATAGAAATTCGACCGACGCGCCCGGGATCGAACCCGCGTAATTCGGGTGAGCAGCCGAGCGCCATAAATAAGCCACCGGGGCGGCTTAAGCGCATGTGTTGTGTCTGCTAGTTGCATTTCTTGCGCTAGCAGTACCTGTGCTGCCATCATCCCGCTAGTGGAGTAAGCCTGACGGCATAGACTTACCGGTGTGACCGGCAAGCGGCGTTGTTACTGCAACCACGAATAATGTCTTCTACGCTTGGTTTCACCAAGCTTTTATTCAGAATGTACAATTCAAGGCAAAAACAGTGTCACGTATTTAAAACTCAACTTTTTTCACAAGGTTTTCCACAATTCTTCTTAATGCGATGAGTAATCGCACGTCGAATAAGTGATTTAGTGGAAGGTTATTACTCCATCTGCATCCACGTTGAGAATAAAATGCTTCTCGAAGTCACTGAAAACACACCAGCACTTCATAGGCTCCGCAGCATTCGTGTTGCCAAGTTTTATCAAGTTGTTCGCTCGTGGCCCATCAACTGGCCCTTAAACAAAGAATTCCTAACTCCAAGCTGTACTCTTCATGCAAGATTGCACCAATATCGCCACTAACAAGTGACGCTCGAGCGCCTCGATGTTGCGTTACTCCCGCAGGCAAAGACGAGTTACGGACGGGACGATTGCGTTACTTGCAATCTTCAATACTTCAGTATGGTAGTTGCCTATAAAACTCGTCTCGTGCCTTTTGCGCCTATATTAAGGCGGAAGCCTTTAATGCCTCATCGTTGTAAGCAGGACTTGTCGACAGAAATGTAACGCTTTTCAATTGGTCGGAACGGTCATGACGTCACAGTGCGCGAATTTCAAACGGGGCCAATTGTACTTTGGCTAGTAACCATGCAACCAATTAAAGGGATCGTATAGTGATGCTCCAAGTAAGTGGGATTGAGTTTAGTTAATTGTTTAATCACCTTATTGGCCTAATTAACCTTTCTATTCAGCCCAGATAAATAAATAAAACCGAGTAGAAAATTGGTCAAGTTCGGGAATCGAACCCCGGTCTCCGGAGTGCGAGACGAGCATGCTACACACTCCGCCACGCCAGCTTTTTTTTTCCTTTATTCACTCCGCCAAGCCAGCTGATGGTTTGCAATGAACAAAGGCGCGACTAGTGAATACGGTGTCTTCATTCACTCCCATCTTCCGTCCCGTTACGGCGAGGTTCAGGTGTCCACCGAGGTATGCGAGACAGATTCATTTCCTTTCCTCAAAAGCCAATTTACCGATGAGCAAGGCGTATTGACGGGTGTCCACCGAAATATGCGAGGCAGTTACTGCGTAATTTCCTTTCCTCAAATACAAAATTTCCTCATTACGGCCCCTTTCTTCTTTCACTCCCTCTTCCTCCCTTCCTGTACGGTGCGGTTCAGGTGTCCACCGAGATGGCAGAGAATTACTGCGCCATTTCCTTTCCTCAAAAAGCGTTGCGTTCAAAGGGCAAGGCATCGCGCCGAATGGGTGGTGGCGTTGCGTGGACGCCCTGGAAGCGCTACAACACGCTGTCACGTTCCACTCCTAAAGGCTAAGCTTAAGCGTCATTAATTAGCAGTTAATTAGTATTCAGACATTAATCATTAATTAACCATTAAATAGTGATCTGTCATTACTCAGTAATTAGTCATTAATTATGTGTGACGTCACCAGTGCCACAGAGGCAGTCAAAGTGTCGCGGAAAACGCTTTCGCCTCTGCGCACTTTAGACAGTCAAAGTGCCCCCTCAATTTTTAAGCCTTACAACAGTCATTTTGCCCAAAAATCACTAAAATTTCTGCCCAGTCATGTTTCTTTTTTTCTGAAACAAGGCTTTTAAAAGACTGAAAAACGAACCTCAGAGGTAAAATCACTTTCGTGTCATGAAGGTATCCCATTGGGCAAAGTACACAGCATACTGGGAGGGGACCGCTTGGTTGGCACCTAAACCAGTCCTTACTGCCACCAGAGCCATTTGCACATCTCATTAGTCTCGCCAGTGAAATTATGCATTCGGTAACCACTAAACATTATATGCTATCCTTTGTACGAAGAAATGCGCTCTCGTTATTCCACCACCCAAACCGTGTTACTGTAGCTACTAGTCAAGTATTTACGCATTAAATCACAGTCTCATCGCGCTAACCTTTGTCGTGAGGAGCGCTTCCACGAAGAGCAACCTGATCAGCAACCTGATCCGCCTCGGTTGCACAGAAAAGCGGCCGATTGCTGACGCCGGATCAAATTCGACTACCTTGTTCCTTAGCAGTTTGACGTCCAAGAAGCGAAAACACCTGCGGCAAAAAAACCGGTTCTGTGGCTGTACGCTTCTATGTCTCCATATTTCTACAGCGTTAGTTGTTCAGAATCCCCAATTTACTCGCTATATCGTGATCGTCGTCCGTATAAAATTACGTCATCACATAGCAAAGTAACATCATGAGTTGTTATCGGACATGTGTGACCTTTGGTCACATATGTAGATTTCTTATCACGCTACATTTTGCTTCTCATATTGTGCTGTGAACGTGACAAAATTTTCACTCATTGCGACGCGTGTTTCCATAGCATACTACTTTATTATGGAAGTCAACAAGAAAAACAGCGCGATGACTGCATCGACATGTGAATGACGCAAAACCGTGTAAAAATTTTGTAAAAGGGCGTGCGAATACGAGTGCGGTGGTGGTAGAAGAATACGAGCTTTTAGTGGGTACGTCTTCAAACAGTGATTTCTTGCTTGCAAATATATTATTACAGGCTTACATGCGGTTGGGACCTATTCCGTTTTCATTACCTAACAACCGCCATCCTGTAGGCAAAACGCTTTGCAGACTACTTTTAAAAATATGACCAAACAAAAGGTTCGCCAGCACAGCCTTAGGTATGACTGTCGCCCCCCTGCCAATTCTTTGACACCTTCTAAGCCTGCGATTATGAAAACTTTGTTTGTTTGTTTGTTTGTTTGTTTGTTTGTTTGTTTGTTTGTTTGTTTTTGTGGGGTTTAACGTCCCAAAGCGACTAAGGCTATGAGAGACGCCGTAGTGGAGGGCTCCGGAAATTTCGACCACCTGGGGTTCTTTAACGTGCACTGACATCGCACAGTACACGGGCCTCTAGAATTTCTCCTCCAAAGAAATTCTAGCCGCCGCGGCCGGGACCGAACCCGCGTCTTTCGGGTCAGCAGCCGAGCACCATAGCCACTGAGCCACCGCGGCGGCTATGAAAACTTTGGGAAACTGTTTTAAGTGACGGAATACCTGCAAGAAGAACCACGCGATGTGCTGCACCATCTCCCGTCGTCTGTACCTTGCGAAGAGCCCGTCGACCACTTTGAACACGGCAGTGTCCTCGACCAGGAAAGCGAAAATCTGGCCATAACGCCACATGCAAGCCGATCTGGGGTAACCACTCGGAAGCGTTGCTGCTCGGCGTGAGACATTCGATCTTCAACAGAGGGGATCAGCCGAAGTCTGCTCAAAGGCCCTTCCAGGAACGTAAGATTAGTTGTCAGGGCTTTCCTCTCTGAAGATGTGCGTTTGCGTCCGTGTGCACTGCCCTCGCCTGATATTTCTCTATGCTGAAAATGTGGTTCTACATTGCACATATCAAAAAACCGAATCCATAATTAGAAACAGCCATTTACACCTCGTAAATGATGGCTTTGGACAGATATCCTGCATGAAAAACATGGAAAGGGCCATTACCTGTCAGCCCTGGCCAGCGATGGAACGCGACTTCAGGCAAACTTTTCGTAGATGAATGAACCATTGGTTATATAACTGCATGCATGCGCAGTTTATCGCCTAAGACATACGCGATCAGCTTAGATAGCTCGGTGTTTATTTATGTCATGATAGTTCGCTCATCATATATGCTGAAGTATATTTCTCTCAAATGTCACCAAATGTCTGCGTTCCGAAGTTGGGTGGCACTACTGTGGAAGCTCTTATTGGCAGCATTTTGGCAAAGAGGCAGCCAGGGAGCACGACGGAAATGATCGCGCGCTATAGTGCGCACAGCGGAGCACGATGAAACCCTGGGAAACTCCATGCGCAGACGATGAGCCGGTGTTCTCGTCACTGGGCACGTGCAGATCACCCCATGCATCAAAAGTGACCATGCTTATCTATAGTGCATCTTTGTGTGCTTTTTGCCTGTTCACGAAGAATGCCACACATGGTGACGACTCGCTTTGCGGCGGCGAGTGCGACATCCTGCTGTGAAGCCACTGTGTGCTGCCTGGCAAGGGCATGAAGGGGCCCCAGAAGCCCGACACAGCAGCGTATCGGGAGATATTGTTGCGAAGCAGATGACGAAGAAGCGGGCTGTGGCGCGGGACGGAGCGCTCGCGCTAGGCCCGCAGCCATTAAAATCGTATTTCATCGGTAATCATGTCATTCGGTTCCTTTGCTTGCCACCACGTATCATTTGGTGTGAGGTGCGGGGTACATCATCACCCTGGTCTCTGGAGCACCGCCGCCTTCTGCTCGCCTTGGTCGTCGGCCTAGGGGACATGGACTCCGCCGCCCGGCTCGCCCCAGCTCCACTTGACCACACAACTGACCAGCCGCTTCCCCCCCCCCCCCCCCCGCCCCGTCCCCAGCCCCGAACATAAGACACGGCGACCAGGACCAGACCCGTTATGACCCGACGACGACAAGAACCAAGACGGCAACCACGCCGAGGCTTCCCGGCGAGTCCAAAACCTTGACCTTCGGCTCTGGGCGACCGACCGCTGACCCTGAGGCTCCGGGGACAACTCTTCATCACACCATCTTATCCATCGGGGTGGCAAGCCTTTCATCTTCTGCTATCCTTTCTGACTATCCTCACCGTCATCTCATGCTTCAGAATTCACGTAATCGATCGGGACGATCGCTCGGTGGCCGTGGGTATAATGTTACGAACCAGATGACGAAGAAGCGGGCTGTGGCGCGGGACGGAGTGCTCGCGCTAGGCCCGCAGCCATTAAAATCATATTTCATCGCTCATCATGTCGCTCTGTTCCTTGGCTTGCCGCCACGTATCAATATTTCTCGAGGACGGGAAAACTATCTTTAGGCCAGAAACACTGTCAGTGTATCTGGGTGCGAGCCAGCCCGCTGCCGTCTCGGTCCCCAGCGGCACCCTTGTGTTCACGTGTACTTTCTTACCATGATCAGCCACTTTCGGAACTGGAACCGTTTACTGAGTGTAATTTTTTCCTGACATCTTGTCTCTCCGAATGATAAACATTTTTCCGAAAATGCTCATCATACTTCGCCCCTGCCAGCTCTCAAATATTTACTGTCGCCAAGGCTGCTTTTTATAGTTTGCTTGTAAATAACCTAAACGTGGCTGGCTCTTACTTTCTATCTTCCAATTACTTTTATACCGGCGGATTCTTGTGAAACTCAGTGGTGGGCAGTAAATATTCGCATAGTCAGTGCAATCGTAATGTAGGCTTGAAGCTTATCAGTCATTTTATGCTTACCCTTACAACCTATGAACAATATTTTATTTGCGCATTCCGCGGCCAAGCGCCTGCAAGCACGACTCAAAGACAAGTTCTACATGTAAAATGTGCTGCTAATTGAGAGAATTGTTACCATCAGCGTTTTTTTATGGTTGTGCGGGGTTTGGTGTTGCAGTGGTAAGTATCCTGACGAACAAATAGATTTCCGAAGCGGTGGGGGGGGGGGGCAAGTTCTGTTCTGAACTCAGCACCGTCACCTGCCGATTTCCGGTAGATCATGGGGCTAAAAATGTCCATGTGCTGCTCCTTCACCGATGCGCCATTTCACAGCCACGCTTTCTTCGGGAGTTCACACTTGTGGCGAGGCAAAGCAAAGCTGATATAGCTCAATCGTGTTCCTTAAATTCCATTCGAAAGTTTCACCTCTAGGCGCTGGTCAAGAAGGTTCTTTCAAACTAGAACATTCAGGGCACCGTTGGTAGGTATAAATAGCCCAGCGAGCCTTTTAAATCGGCTGGTAAGGTCGCTGTGAGATTGTCACGTAGTGTAACTACAATGCGGATAGCAGGAATACAGCGAAAACAGCTTCGAAACAAAACTATTTGGGCTGGCTTTCGGCCGCAAAGAACTGAATCAGCCGGTGGCGGCGTAGCAACAAGCGTACTCGGCGGTCGTCGAACCGAAAGCCCGCCGCCCTCGGCCGTGATCACTTTAATGCTGATCGCGAAAGTTCGAGCTAAAGCTTGGAAAGTTACTACAACGTTCTGGAACAATGTAAAATCGGCTCTGCCTAGGTGCGATCAATCGAGATAACTCTGGGCGCGTCTCGCCTCAAAAAAAAAGCGATAAAGTGGCGTGCCGGCAGCTTTGAAGAATGAAAAAAAAAAATCACTACAAAGATTCGCAGCTAAATGTACCTAATGGCTTCACGTTCACTCGAATCTCAGAATGTGTTCAAAAGTGTGACAGTGTTTTTGCGAAACATCACTAGTAGCCGCACATGCCTGTGCTCTTCTAGAATCTTCTTTGAAAGTATACACCGCTGCAAGACGTTTCGCTGTTCACGAGCGCCGGTGAGATCCCGTATTATTTCAAATGCTATAGGAATGACGGACGCCGTTGCAAAGGGCTTCGGAATAATTAAGATCCCCCGTTGTTTTTGCGTGCAATGATATCGCACAGCACACGAGTGTTATTGCAGTTCGCCCCTCACCGAAATTCGGCTGCCGCGGCCGCGATTCGATCGTGGACTTTGAGATGATAACCTGAGCGCGAAGGGTACTGAGTCGCCCCGGCGTATTTTATTTCCTTGCTGCCGCACGTATTGTGGCCAAGTAAAAAGCGTTCTTGGTTTTATCAATACCAGAGGTGATCGTACATTCCAGGAAGTGAACTTCTATATGCACGTGAAAAAAAAAAAAAAAAAAAGCGCATGAACTGAAGATACAGTGGCTGCAGGAAACATGAAAGCAAAAGCTATGCTCTCATATTTCTTGTAAGAAAGACCCTGAAAGCTATGCGGTACTGCAAAAGGTCTGATCCCAGCGTGTGGGCGCTATCATCCAAACAACAGGGGTCAAAAATGAATACAAGGTAGATATTTGTCGATATCAAGTATAAACCTGTCTACATGCGCGCCAGAGAGTATTCAACCTATTTGCTCCGTCAGGTTAAGTGCACTGTTATCGTAATTCGATACATTATCAAGCTGTAGTCCCTAACAAATTCTCCCCGAAAATTTTTCCGGTGCCCACCCTTCGTAAATGATAAATGCTCGCGTATACAGGATTTCAACTATGTCCAAAGAAAGCACTGAATCGCTAGTCACCGAGTCGATGCAGGAAGCACTTGCAGGCACTTGCGAAGCACGCAGGCATGCTCATTCGCTAACCGGTTATCCGAGCCGTTTCTGACTTGCTCACGAGGACTAACATGGCGCCGGTGGAGAGGAAAATCTTACGGATCAAGCCGCCTTTACTGCATGACATCGCACTCACGTGCTCGCCTTTTTCAGCAACACGAGCTGTGCAGGGGCCACAGCATTATGTAAATAAAAAGGCCATTGAGAGAGAAAGCTGAAGATTAGTTGGATGAACGTTCGCTCATAAGAAAGCATTATCCATGCAACAATGCATGCAGCTGACGTAATCACATTGCCAGCCTGAGAAAGGCACGCTGCTTGCTTTCTTTTAAAAATCTGCTCCAAGAAGCGAATAACAACTTCCATGCGAATCTGTGCGCTAAGAAAAATAGACACGTGAAAGAAAGTTCTCAGTTTATTCTGAACTCGCTGGATAAAGATGAGTGCGTCAATGAAAAAAAATGCCGATATTCAAGAGACATGGTATAAAATTTGATGAGCAGATGTGCTTCCCTGTTCTTCAGCTACGGGCTTGTGCTAAGTGCTACCATCGTCACTGAAACGTCACGTCAACGCGGAGGGTGTTGCCAGGGACAAATCCGGCCTTCAGAACACTCTTCAAGGAATATTCATGAGTGAAGCACATGGGGTTCGACGAGCCAGGCGCCGGCTTGCGGAATGCAGAAGCTGCGAATGCTTGACTTGGACGTAGCTGCATCCTAATATTCCTGGTGTACCTGCACGGGTGAACAATTTCGAAGAATATCTTCATGTCGAATGGCCACGGGCAGAAGTCGTCGTACTCGCCTGAGCAGAAAAACATCCCCAGCGCAAAGAAGATTACGCCTTCCAGTTTCCGGAAATAGCAAGTCGTGCAGAACGTGTAGCCGGACAGGACACTTCTGTCTCCCACCGTCAGCGCCGTGTCATCGACCTTAAGAAGGGTTTTTGCACACAGAATGTCGTTAAACATGTAGGTGGCTCTACTATACCGATTCATTTCGCTTAGAGGTGCACTCAAAAAACACTGCGCCCTGCTCGGAGTCGGTTGAGAACTCGAGTCCTTCCCAATGGCACCGTGATTTTCTTCGCCTACGTCCTCAAGGTTCAGGTTTGCTGCGATGGCCGGTTGCACTCCGGCACCCGCTTCGCAAACGCGCGGACTCTGCGAGGCACCGGCACCTGCGTTCTTTCCTGAAGCATCCTCGCTTGTGTCGGAGGTCGAGCCTTCCAGGTGGGATTCCTCGTCGGTCTCGATTGTCTTAAATGTTTCCAAGCGGGTCGCTCTCGAACTGTTCGATAAGTGCTTGGAACGCTTAGCGGCACCTCCGAGGATATCAGTACTCACTTCAGCCTTCACTGATATCTGAGTGACGGAGACATCCGGGCTGCCTTTGCTGATGGATGTAGCCTGGATTGCACTCCTTGAAGGCTGAGCGTAACAGGCTCCTAAAGCAGCCGCCGACGCCCTGTCTTCGCCTTGCTTGTTACCCGCAGCTGGCAGGGGAGGTGTGGCCGTTTCGTCTTCTGCCATTTCCCCTAGAGCCGCTTCCGGTGCAGGCAAATTTTCAGCCGTGAATCTCTGCCACGCGTTCAGCAGTGTGGACATCATTTCATCACTTGTGGTTGCCACTCTCCCGACGGGTGGCGGGAGCAGGACAGTACCTACCGAGACTGAGGCTACCTTCACGCCACTTTCCGTGAGCGTCGAAGAGTGCTGAGAACTCAAGTCCAAAGGCGCACATGATGAACTGCAGTGAGAAGGGAAGACAATGGACTGACGGGAAGGCACTCTTATGCAATGGCTCATCGTCGATCGGTCCGGGGACGTAGTTCTCTCCTTTCCCGTGCCGTCACCCGTAGGCTGTTCCCCGAGAGTGGTCAGTGAGCTTCCTTGCGTCTCGGACAACTCTCTGTCGTTGCTTTCCCAAGAAACGGGCGCTCTTTCCGAAACAGTCTCAGCGCCCTGGCCTTTTCTTCTGAGCGTCGGGTCGCGCCGAGGGACCCAGTCAAAACGAGTCCATAACGAAGTGTAGTGTGAAAGATCGACGACGGACGGACCGGAAGACGCAGTTCGGATTTGGGTTGCCGTGCATTGGTCCGGCGGCTTCGTTCTCTCATTTCCCGTGCAGTCAACCGTAGGCTGCGCCCAGATAGTCGTAAGCGAGCTTCCTTCCGTCCCGAACACCTTTTCGCCGCTGTTATCTAGAGCAGTGGGTGGTCTCCAAGAAACAGGCTCATCGCCCTGGCCTTTTCCGTTGAGTATTACGACGCACCGAGGACCCAAGTCCAAAGGCATCCATGACGAACTGTAGCGTGAGGGGAAGACGCCGGTCGGGGCGGTTGATGCAGTTCGGTGCTCGATCATAGCAGATTGGCCTGGGAACTCCGTGTTCTGGGTTGTCTTGCCCTCACCCGCATACTGCTTCCTGAAAGCTGACTGTGTTCTTCCTTTCGTCTCTGACACCTCATCGCAGCTGCTCTTCTCAGAAGCGGGCACCGAAAAAGTCTCATCACCTTCGTGGCCATAGACGTGGCCCGACTGCCTGAGAAGAGAGAGACGCTGGCTAACGAGCTCGACGACGTTGGCGCCAGTAGGGAGCGGCCACTCCGGCCTCACGTAAGGCGTTCCCTCCCCGACGCTTGCAGATCCGACAGCAGTTGCCTCTTGTTCGCTATACCACGGTACGCTCTGGTCTACAACCAGGGATGGGAATGCCTGTTCACGGCTGATTCGGTAGGGCACCAAGCTATGCAAGCACTGTTCCAGGACGTGCTCCTGCAGGTCGCGCAGCCTTCCTTCGAAAGCACATCCATGCGCTGCGTTGAGGCAGCGCACCGTGTAATCGGCCAGAACGGACTCGTCAAGCGGAGCATCAGCAGCGTTCTTGAAGCGCAACTGAGTGCCGTCCAGCGGGCAAAGGCCGCCTTGCTTCGTGATCCTGCCGCTGCACGTTTGGCAGAAGGCGTGCGAGCACTGCGAGAGCCTGATGCACCAGTAGAGCACGCCGCATGACACGCACACATTCACATTGTGAATGGGTCGGGGCCCGACGAATTGGACGGTCTTCCCCTCTAGGAAGTTTCCAAAGCCGCTCAACGTGATGCTGGGTACACGCTCGCGGCTACTGCCTGCCATCTGTGCTCAGTGACGGATGCATTGTGAAACCCTCCCAATGAGTGCTGCAGAACAGATATACGCGTATATTCCTGCCGGAAAAAAAAAGAGCAACAGTTATCTTTGTCGCGCTGAACGAACAGTAAAAGTCAATATTCTCTTGCTTTTGTATTCTCATTGCTGCTTTTTCGCTTAGTCTTGCGATGCTTGTCGGCAGTATTTGGCTCGCTTTTATCTTCACTAGGCAGTCCGCTCGATTCCCGCTCTGGTTTGGTACAACTAACGTTGATGGTGCCTCGGCTAAATTCAGAAATAAATAAGCTTTTTGCCGCATTTCTATCTGAATGACGAAGTTCTTATATTTCTTTGCGCATGCAAGCTTACAGATCTCTACAGATGTTGCACTCATCGTGCCAAGGGTAATATGCGCTGATAGATTAGCCCCGAGAAACACGCTGATAGCGTGTTTCTCGCTGATAGCTGATAGCGTGGTAGCGATGCGGTGCTTTCACGGGAAGTGACGTCAGTTGCCGTGCGGCGAAGCCGTCTTCTCGTTCATTTTCCAGTGTGCAAGTGCCAAGCCACCGGTGACTTGGATCTAGGTTCCCGTTTCTAGGCGCGTATGACTGCATTTTGGCTAAAGGTAAAGAGCAGATATTGGCGAATGCATTCACATTATATAAAAGGTTAGCATAAGATTGATCAGTGAATCATTAGGCAATTTAAGCAAAGAATTGCTTTTCATTTACTTATACCATATGAACTGTAGAGAGAGGATCGAGGGTCAGCTATGGATGGAGGGTGTTTAGGAAGCCATGACAGATATCTGAATTGTGCAGTAGAACTCATATCGTGATACTGAGAACTCCCATTCCTCTTTGCACGCTTGGATAACTTGGGAGCGTATTTTCATATCCGCAGCTAATCCTGGAAGCTTCAAACAGATTATCATTGGGGAGCACCGTGGCTCATGTTTTGACACATCGTCACTTAAGCAAGCTTCGCTACCAGTTTATACCTACATCGATTCTTGTTCCGAAGCTGTGTGGTTTCTTATTGCGCAGCAAAGAATGCGATAAAAACGCTTGCGGCAGCTGGTAAGCACAACTGATTGAAAAAAAAAGTGGCGGGGCACCTTTACTCTTTGGTAATTAAAATTTTAGCGATTGCTTAGGTGGTTCGAAATTGTAATGTCAGTTGGAGTGTTACGTGAATGAGGGCGCGGGTGAGGGATTCTTAGTAACTACGCAATGTTATTTAGCAACCTATATTGGAAGGACAAAAAAGCGAGAAAGAAGGAAGGATAAATAAAGGAAAATGGCGGAGGACGCCGACATTGAATCGGTTGGGCAGGACGTGCAATATGCATCTGCAATGGCAGGGAGGTGAAAAAGAATCGAGGCAGCTGTGTTGGCAATGATTGCTGATGCCATTCGGCGTGTCTGCGTAATTTAAGGCAGTGTAAGGAAATGTTTGTAGCTTCATTTAATAACTCAACGTCAAAGTTGAGCAAATGTCATTTTATAGCGCCTCCGTCGGATATAATAGCTGAGTTCACGTTTACACACGCGACAGAGAAAGACTGCATGCGGGATGTGTGCCCTTCCGCCCGAGAGGCACCAGTGTATTACATGATGAAGCATCAAACGTTGACGTAATTCGTTTTGCTGTGTGCTCATCCGTTTGTTCTCGGAGGGAGAGCCATTGAAGAAAAGGAAAAGAGTTTTTCCTGCAGTCATATGCAGACTACAAGCATTGCTAAAGGCACATTCTCCGATTTTACCTTCAGGATTAGGGAAACGCTAAACTGCGACAGCGCAAACGTAGTATATATGCTATACTGCGGTGTGTGTGGCATGGAATACATCGGACAAACTGAAACAGCGTTCAGGTTGCGCTTTAAGAACCACAAGGCCCATACTCACAAGCTGCCAAATCTTCCTTTTTCGAAGCATCTGTGCCTACCCGAGCATGCTTTCGAAAACATTCAGGTCATACTTCTCCAATCGGGCTTCCAAACAAGTCGCCAAAGAGAACAAAGAGAGACCGATGGGAGCTTCTTTCGACAAATATTCTTGCTGGCGCCTTCTCAGAAGCAACTAGTTCCCTCCCTATCTATGTCTATAGCTCTGTTACCCAAGCCTCTGCCGTTCTCTTCCTATTTTTATTCTTAAATTTTTATTTCGGCTCTCTTTATGTTTTTATGTTGCTTGTTTCTATTTTTATATGTATTTTTTCCCTTCCCTGGCCTTCGCAACCCTCCCCCTCTTCCCCCCAAATAAACTGAAGCAATCGCATCTTATACTGGCTTTGGATCTCTTTTCTCTAACGGGAGAGAGTGATTTCACCTCTCCCTTTGTGTACGGTGCCTCGAAAATGAGAAATTGTGTTCATTCGTCTGTATACCCTGATGAAGGACGGTCCTCGGTTCGAAACGGTTGGTTTTAAACAAATATAATTGGAAAGTTGTCACCCCTTCATTGTACACACAACACATATATATATATAAATACATATATATATATATATATATATATATATATATATATATATATATATATATATATATATATATATATATATATATATATATATCAAATAAGATTTCTTGGCAGCTGATTGATCAATATAGGATAAAATCGCCAGAAATTTAAAAACATAACAGGATTTAATTCACGACATTTAGGCTGGAGGACTGGTCCTCCAGCCTAAACGTCGTGATTTAAATCCTGTTATGTTTTTCAATTTCTGGTGACTTTATCTTTTATATATATATATATATATATATATATATATATATATATATATATATATATATATACTGGTCAAAAAAATTCAGGGGGCACTTTGGCGCTCTAAAGGGCTGCAAGGCGAAAGCGTTTCCTGGCCACTGTTTGTTTTTATATACTTTTTTATTTTTCATATTTTGTTTATTTATTTTTGCTCCTTTTCTTAATTTTATTGTTTTTATTTTTATTTTCACATCTTATTTTTACTTTGTTTTATTTTGATTATTTTGATATTTTTATTTTTATTTCCCTTTTCTTGACTTTACTCCTTTTATTTTATTTATGAAGCCCATGCATTCACTAGATACGCCTTTATTCATGCTGGAACCTTGAGCCTTTTAAGCAGTGACGCCGAAAAGCGGACGAATCTGCCGACGCGTCTGCTAACGACAGTATGAGGCATTAAAGGCTTTCGCCTTAATACGGCGGTGGGTCGGCGACGACGGGGATGGTTGCGGTACTTTTCCCGTTCCAGTGCCTTTACATGACGGCTGCGCCTGATGTCGCCTAAGAAGATGACTGAGAAAGACGAAGCGCCGCCGCGCTGCACGAGATTGCTTCGGTTGGTCTGGCTGCCTTTTGCATTGCCTGCCGTTATGTTGGCTGTTCTGTTCGTCTTCATGTGTACTTCGACGTGAATTCCATCCCCTGTTTTATTTATGCACAAACCCACTTTCAGTACGTACAGTCTTTGTCAAAAGTGCACAGCCCAAGGGGTCTGCTCCTGAGCCCTGCATCGCGGCTCCTCTTGCATACCCAGGGACCCTAATCTCACGAAGGTGGGAGGAACTTAAGTCCCCAACCCTCCCACGCTTAGGACTGTCAAATGGGCTTAGGAGCCCCGCTACACTGGTTAGAAGCAAACCCCTTGGGCTGGATATTTTTTACAAAGACTGTACGTATGCTACAATAATCCGTGATAAAGCTGGTGCAGTCCTCACGCTCTTCAGAGCTCGAACCTTACTATAAGAGCTGCAGGAGACGCCCTCTCCCCATGCGCGCACTGTTTCCATTATAACGTAGACTCTATGAGCCAAGGTGACGCACTTCTGATTGCTACCATAAGCAAGTCTATATGCTGACAATGTACTCATGGTTTTTAGCTAAACCCTGCAGGTTTATACCCCGGCACGCTAGGCGTAGAAAGTAGCTCTTCTTGGGCCTCTGCGCAAAGAATGCTCCACAGCCTTTTAAGGCCTTACAGTTTGTGGCGCAGTGGCTATGAAACACAAAGCTGCAGCACCACTTAAAAGGCTGACGGGGCTGTCGTTTTAGAGCATGACTGGTCATTCATTTGCTACGAATGGGAGTTCAATCACGCGCCGTGGAGAAGACATAAATATAGCTTAACTTTAAACTTGGGGCAGCTTTGGTGTCAATAAGAGCACTGTGCGAGATTTTCCTTAATATACCGTGCCCTCCGGCACTAGAAACGAATTTAAAGGGGGCATTTATAACACGACAGGAACAGCCCAAAATTTCTTCCTTGGTTTTTGTGGCAGCGCATCCTAGCGCATTCAAATGCTCTCCGCCAGAGGCAGAACTGCGCCCTCACAAAGTGTAAATTGAGGCCATTTGATCAGAGTTATAAAAAATACTTTTTAATACGATCTCAACGGGCAATAATAAAAATTTTGATAGCTGTCTCAAGTGTAATCCCACACGCAAAGCACGGTTCTATGCAATCTTTAAATATTCGTAAATCATACAATGTGTTACCGTTTACAATGCGTCTTCACGGCACCTTCAAAAATACAATTTTTAGAAGAAAACAAGAACATGAAACATGGTATTTTTCACAGCATGAACAAAATTCAGACTGCAACAGCAAGCTTTATATCCAGTAACGAACAGGTAAAAATATCGGTGGTGCTCAGGTATATTGATTAACATGTGCTTCACGAAGATTATTTTTCTCCACGTCACATCAGGACCTGATGGCAGTAGTCAGAGACATGTTTTTCTCTTTCATATGTGTCATACTGCCGCTTTTGTGATGATCCATCTTTCATAGAAGCTGGAGCTCACGGACACAGTTGCACACAGGTATCAGTGATGATGTTTTCGTATGCCCATATGTTCCTCAATCTCCTCTACAGTCTGAACAAAGAAAAGAGACGACAATGAATACCTACAGCGTGTTCTTCACATATCTGTAGAATTCTTCAGTAGCCTTTAATTTCATAAAGCAGCATATGTTATTATGGCTCGCTCCTTACAAAATCCCGCTTTCAACAAGCCGTCGTGCTGTGTGGATTAAGTACTCCGTAAGCATAGCGTAAGACGGGTAAACTTCGCTAGCAATACAAAAATATGTAATTCTGGCTCAAGTTGTCGCGATAAAAACATTCATCTAACCCTTGTGACATTACAAACTGAGCGGACATAACGCGTCATTATCATGTTGCGTCAAGAAGGCTTGCGGTTAATGAGGAAAACAAACTAATATAAGTTGCAGAGCCACGGACAACAGTCAACGGGATGCCGATTCGCTCAAAAAAAGATTACTTCTGCATGGTCAGGCCAATGGGACTAGCGAAAAGTGTAGATGCATAAGAAAACCAGCGTTTCCTGTCGCCTGGGAAAAATACCAACTTACTTGCTACCCAGACAACGAAGAAATACATTTTTTTCTGAGAATCCACATTCCAAAAAAAGTTGTCCAGCATTCTACAGTCAAGCGCTTTACGAAAAAGAACAAAAAAGTGCGTGACAGATACCCCCAAATCCTACTTGTAGACATACACTGAAGCCGCTTATGGCAACGTTCTGGAAAGGGTTCTACGGTCTGCTGACTAGCGTCATCGTCATAAGTGGCAGTTTGCTTGTTATTTGTCGTAAATAGTCTCCAGTATTTCAGGCCGCTATTTCGTGTTCTTTCTACCCACGTTGAGAAGCGCAGAGAAGCTAAGCGCATATAATAGAAGCTACACACATATTAAGAGATAAAAAGCAATATTTTCCACTACACCAGAGCACATTACTGGTCTCTACGATACCTACTCGTTATGGCCCTCATCTGACGACAAAATGGTCGATGCATCGCCAAAACATGGGCGCAGTGCAAGCTTCAGCGAGCTGAAAGAATCGGTCCTTCCTAATCGTTTTTCTGAGAGCTCCCCGCATTTCAAAATCAGTGTGTACGGATCGAAGCCGCTCACCGCGCACTCCCGTATTCCCTCTTGCGGAGTTTTGGACCATACTGTCAGCAACAAATGAAACTCGAACAAGAAAACAGGTGTAGACACAAAAACACCGTCATATTAGCGCCTGAAGAGGTATTACAAGCGAGGTTGATTAACACCTCGGATGAAGAGTCTTCGCGCCTTGAAGTTGAAATAATCTGAGCTAGTATTGAGCTTCCCTTGGCTAAAAGCTTCTAATTTTGTTAGTCTTGGCTCAATTGTCTTCGCGTTTCACTTCTTGCTGATAGTACCTGCCCAGTACAAATTACAGCTAGCAGGTCATGTGGCGTATAGACATCATCATCATCATCATCATTATCAGCCTGACTACACCCACTGCAGGGCAAAGGCCTCTCCCATGTCTCTCCAATTAACCCTGTCCTTTGTCAGTTGCCGCCACTGTATCCCCGCAAACTTCTTTATCTCATCCGCCCACCTAACTTTCTGCCGTCCCCTGATACGTTTGCTTTCTCTTGGAATCCACTCCGTTACCCTTAACGTCTTGTGTTTCAAGACGGGCTGATGTAGTTCGTGCTCTCGATTATGGAGCGGTAGCCGAATCTATCGGCACCGTCAGTTCATTCATTTGTTCGCCCACAGCATTGGCATTGCAGGGAAGATGAGGTAGCTTTATATAAAACATAACGAACAAAAAATTATGTCTAATAAATTAAGAACTTCGTTGAAGACAACACTCATAGAAAATTGGGACAACCCATCAGGTCGGTCATGGCTGAGCTTTATAACTACAGTGGCTGTCTTTTGAGCTGGCCAAAGGGCAACAGTGACGCCCTTCGTACGATGAATGCTAGTTTTTCATGTCTTCTTTCACTCCTTTCTTTACTTAACTCCTTCAATGCCATGAATTCTCATTCTCCCTCCTTTTTTTCTTTGCTTGATCCCCCAGCAACGCGTAGGCGGCCAACTCGACACTAATGAAGTAAACTCGCTTGAGGGGAAAGGCTCATCATCCCTCTGCATATCACAGGCTGTCAAAACAAAAATACTAGAGCGCTGACGATGAGGATGAACCGTGCTTGCTAACCATTGCGCCTAGTACGACTCAATAGTTATTTCTACAGTAGCCTGTATACTGGTCTGTTTACGTGTGCTTCGCTCCCTCTGAGCAAGGAATCAACATGTTCAACATGCAGTAATTAAAGCTTGAACTCACCATGTCGGAGTACTGGTTGAGGCTTATGGGGTATGATACTTTGCCCTCTCTGAATCTCTGGTTGTGTGTGAGGACCTTTTCTAACCTCTCCGTGAACAGCTCTAGGCTAAAGTGCTCCTCGTCGGGAGATGAGAAGTGTTTACCTGCGTAAAATACATATCGCAGTGTCCGTTGCTATCCATCACATCACCTAATATAAGTCTCAGTAGTTACGACAGAGTTAGCTGAATTAGCAAGATTTGTAAATATCGCTTCGTAAAAATCGCACGCTAAAATGAAGCACGAGAATGTTTGGGGCAAGACACTTAACATCTGGACAGGAATGAGGCTTATTATTTTCCCGCTGTAGGAAGCAGATGTGAGCACTAAATGCATAGCAGAAAATCATTACCTAATTTTAGGAAGATTATATCTTCTGGCAGGCGAAATCCAGTGTTATAAGCGTGCGCCATCAAGTGCGGTTCTTGGGTGGACAACGTGTTCCGCTTCCTGCGCTGCTTTCGCTGTGCTATCCCCTTCACTTGAGCTGCCAATGCGCTCAACAAAATTAAGTTGCGCCAGCACGTCTTTATCCTAACGACGATGGAACCTACGCTTCGACTGGACGAGGCTGCTCCTTCGGACGACACTTCCACGCAACTGCGCGACCTCGATTGTGACCTGTGGCGCGTCCTGACGCCGTCCCCTCTTCAGAACGAGGCTGACGTTGTTCACGTTGGTCGCTACAGTGCTTCAAGTACCGCCCAATTCAGCCGTTTCCCTTTTTCGCACTGGCCAGCGCGTTCACCGTCTTTCCGTTCTCTTCCATTCGCACGATGCAGTGATAGTTGGCCGGTTACTGACACCCTACAGACCAGACATACCCATGCGGCATAAACAGAGGCTGTCGATAAGCTAAAGTGGGTCGTGGAGATTGTTCTCATCCAGAAACCTGAGCAGGCTCCTCCTGTTAGTGTTCTCCGTTATCCGTTAGTCGCTGGGAAAGGTGTTCCTTCCTGGTAGCCGAAAGTCCAGCCTCCAGTAATCGTCATTTTCTTGAGCCCTGCTTTCCTGCGCACGTCCACAAACGATGGCGAGGATCCATCTCAGCGGGCGGCGTGGAACATTTGGGACATGAGCTGAGCACTTTGTCTTTCTGAGAGCCCAATCAGCACGTCACCGGCGGCCGCCCCAGCCCTTATCTTTCTTTCTAAGGGATACTTCCACCAGTCTGGTTAAGTTATGAGGGAGAGGGTATGCGCACATAGGAATCAAAGCACGTGTACTTGTCCTTACAGAGGACGACAAGATAGGAATAGAGGAGTGGAGATCAAGCAAGAGGCTAGTAGGGAAGGCATTCGTATTTGGTCATTAATGTGTTCGGGCGTCTGCTTTGCTCTGGGCAATATTCTGAGTATCTTCTTGTGTCCAATGTATATGAATGATTTCATTATTTTCATTTTCTTTTGAATTCGTCAGCTGTGAATGTGCTGCTTGTTGGAATGAACATCATGGTTTGGTTTGGTTTATGGGGTTTAACGTCCCAAAGCGACCAAGGCTATGAGAGACGCCGTAGTGGAGGGCTCCGGAAATTTCGACCACCTGGGGTTCTTTAACGTGCACTGACATCGCACAGTACACGGGCCTCTAGAATTTCTCCTCCAAAGAAATTCCAGCCGCCGCGGCCGGGATCGAACCCGCGTCTTTCGGGTCAGCAGCCGAGCACCATAACCGCTGAGCCACCGCGGCGGCGAATGAACATCATAATATGCAAGTTGCAGAGTTCTTTCTTGCCAATGACCCAAATTGCAGCGACACCAGTGGCCCGTTTTTGTGAACATTTCGGCGTTGGTACTGGGTATACCAAGTAACAACGACCTTGGCAAATATTTCGAAAATTCCCCGTGGAGCTTTCTTGCCATTGGTCTAGGCAGCGGCCACAGAATACAATCACGGCAAAACCTGTTGGTCTGTCTCATGTAGCTGGCAAGTTGAAATCATAGTTCGTGATAATTTATAAGCTATTCCAGCTGCTCTGGGCAACCGTAAAGGTGATACGAGGCCTTGGGATAAAATATATGTTTAGTATAGGAGATTGGTTATGAACCAAGAGGGGTACACACGGAACTAAAAAAAAAACGAAAGGTATAAAGCGGTCGATGCCGTTTCATGTCATGCCTACCATAACTCTTAGAGCGAAATCCTGCCAGCCAGAAAAATAACGGATATCGTACGCAATGAAAGTGTATTTATACTTCTACTACTCGACAAGCCACAAGTTCAGAATCACTGCGGTCTTCTTTCAACGCCCAGAGTGCACAAAATAAAAAAAAAGGAAAAATCATGACCAAAAAAGTTTCACGTTTGAAGTTCTCCTGGCGGCGACGCGCAACCACTGCCAGAAAAGTGCCAGCTGCCTGTGACATAATATGCACGCTAGAACCTTTCCAAACAAAGCCGACAGTCTTGAGGCGCTCCTATTTTCTTAGTGTCCAACTACCGGTTGTTTGGAATTGGTTGCAGATGGACATGGTTACACAGCCGTATGCTAGACAAGAGAAATGTGTAAGCGTACTGCGGCATATACAGACGTGATCCCGCCTAACGTCATACAGGAGTTGCTCTGATTGCGAAGAGACAATTCGAAGTAACGCTCCGAGAAAATATTTATCCGCATGAAAGCTTATTTTTATTGTTTTTACATGTAACAGCGAGTACCTTCAATCTCTTCCTTTGAGCTGTGTATCGGGCACCGGATGCAGCAGCTTGCTTTACGTCTAGTGCCTTCGACAGTTTAATAATTTACTAGAATCAGAATTTATTTCTTAGCGGTAATTTTAATTTCGCGCATTGATTGGTATAGGCCGTCTTATAGCAAGCGTGTCTCAATCGATAATATTCGGTACCTCATTTTTCCTTTAAACCTAAAGCAAGCTGTTTGTGAACACACCAGGAAGCCTTCTTTTCAAGACATATTTTGCAAGCCAAACCTTTCTAGACGAGCCGCCGCAGTGGCTCAGTAGTTGTGGCGCTGTACTGCTGACCCGAAAGACGTGGATTCGATCCAAGCCGCGGCGGTCGAATTTCGATGAAGGTGAAATTCTAGATGCCTCTGTACTATGCCATGTCAGTGCACGTTAAAGAACCCCAGGTGATTGATATTTCCGGAGCGCTTCACTACGGCGTTTCTCATAGCCTCAGTCGCTTTAGGATGTTATACCCCCATAAATCTAAACCTTCTAGACACAGTGCGTAAATTTGTAGCTGCAAGCTTGTATTGTCGTCTTTTCTTCTCTTGCGCCTTTACAGTTATTTCCAGGATGCGTATTGTTAAAGTAATAAAGGACTATGTACGTGCTTCTGATAACGCAGTTCTCGAGTCTTTACAATTACTGCTAGGTAATCTTTGCAGCAGTGACCTTCACATTTTGTGCTAGGTCTTTAAGAGATACATTGTAATGCAGTAGTGAACATTTTGTTTCCCTTCCAAGCTACACTTTATTCGTACTGATCGTTTGGTAAGTCATGAAGTTGTTCAAACAAAACGCAAAGCATAAGGGATATAGGAAGAAAAATACTTTCCTTGCAACGGTTCCATGAACTTAAAGATTAACTCGGCTTAAGGTTAAATTAAGAAAAATCTTGCTATTTATCCCGACGCTCCCCAAATTTCTAAGAAGTTCTCTAGAAAATTTGTAGTTTTCTAGTGCTACAAACTGCAAGGTGCAGCAAAATTCGATTTACTAATAACGCTCTAACCTGACTGCACGATGATAGCACAAGATTGTAACTTGCACTTTCAAGGCCCATTCCTTACGAAGTGGGCAACCACAGCTAAAATTATAATTGCATATACCGATGGTGTAGCATATACTTCTGTTAACAGTGTTCTGTCCATCCTGCGTAAACTGTTGATAGAAAATGCTCTCGTCCCGATGGGCTTAAATCTAACTCTCTCAAACAACTTCTAGCAGAATTATCCGAATTTCTAACGAATATATTTCAAGTCTCATTTCTTTCTAGCGATGTACTGGATGACTGGAAGACGGCCCCCAATTGCCAATTCGCAATAAAAGATGACAAATTAAAATATTTCTTACTTTCGACCAAATTCAATCCTTCCGCTTATTGCAGGTTCCTTAAACTCATAGTTTCCGGTTATTTTAACTCCTTTATTAATGAAAATAACATTTTATTACCTGTGAAACAGGGCTTCAAAGAGAAAATGTTCACCGTGTTGCCGTTAGGACTTGTTACTGAATTAAAAGTTGCGCTTGAAAAATTAGGGCTGGTTCTTGTTCTTATTTTAAACTTTCGCAAGATATTTCACACAGTTCCCCAGAGTAAACTCGATCACAAATTATACAGTATTTGAATCCCTGCTTACCTTGTTGACGAGTTTAAGGCTTGCCTAAGATACAGGACCCAGCACAAAAAAGCTATTGGCTGCTCGTTTAAACAGTGTCAAGTTACCCCAGGCGTACCTGCAGGAAACATCTTAGCGCAACTCCCTTTTATGTTTTAACTTAGCAACCTTCTGGCTGATATTTTCGACCCTTTCTACGCCTGGCATTTTGCAGATGACCGAATTCTTTTTTAAGAACATAAAATGAGCAAAAGGATCAGTACACCTTACAAAATTATCTTTACAGTGTTCATCAGTGGTGTGTTATTGGCATAAGCAATCGAATGTACGTACATAAAACTCTCCTTTTGCGACCTAAAAACATTTTTTGCACTTCGCATTAAAAGTTTTTTATAGCCTGCGAAGTCCATGCTTCTTGCTTGCTAAACAATTATTAGGTGAAAATTAGACTATGATTTGGTCGAATGGGATCCGTTAATAAAGAAGGACATTTACCAGCTTGACATTGTGCAGAGGAAAGCGACTGAGTTCTTTTTAGCAAATACAGGCGGTTAGACTCGACTCGACAGCCACACTAATAAAAACCGGTCAAGTCCGCTACTTGAAGTACGCAGAGCAATGTGCCGTGTATTGTTCATTCATAACCTGTTAGCACGAACACAAAACATTTATCGTAATGCAATTCCTAAATCGTTATGGTCAGCACCAACAGATCAGTCAGAAATTCATTTCCTTGAACCGATTTTTTCAAGAACTGAAACATTCAAGCACACATCTTCCTCTAGCCCTTTCCAGCTCTTTTTTTTTTTTTGGAGGTTATCTTTCAGTTTTTTTAATTTTGGTGAAGATGCTGAGCAGCAGTTATTAGAGTGACTGAGTGCCATAATTTTTTTCATTGATTACAATATTGTGAACTCTGTTTTCTTGTGCCAGTCTTTGTTTTCGTGCTTTTTAAAACCCCTCCTGCATGGGCCCAAACTGATGGCATGTATTATTTCAAAGTAAGTAAATGGGATACGATCACACCTAATGGTGCCCTCGTTTAGGGAGAAGGTGAATTGCAGAGGAAATCGAAGACTTTTTACAAATTTTCCAGCAATCCGGTCACTTTTCATACAGAAACCACGGTGGTATTCTCGAAGAGAAATATTTCAGTCTAAGGATGCCAACTGTGGAGGAGACTTAAGTCAACTGCATCAAATTTTTTCTCTGGTGTAAAAATTTATTTCTCCACCCTTTCTGGCTCAGTAGATGGTTTTTCTTTCTAGTATAAGAGCACTTAAAATTCACCCCTACACTTTATTCACACTCGTGACATTTATTATGAAGCGGGCTCCATCGCAACTCATTTGAACATGGCTGAGTAACGTAGTCTCCGAGATTGGCGTTCAGAAAAACTTAGTCGCGTAGTTGTAGTCAGTTGCTGAAAACGCCTTGTGGCGGCGATATCCATATTGTCTCTTTTTTTCTTTTTTATATCATAGAATTCGTTTTCGATGCAAGCAGCGTCCTTGTGAACCGAGCGTAATATTCAATGAACACTGATACAATTCAAGCCATTTTTATCTCACTGCCTCTCTGCCCTCGGAAAAATAAAGTGGGATTCAAGAAGCGCAGCCCGTTGGTCCAGGGTAAAACCCAGCGGAAACAGGATGCATTACCATGAAGAGTAGTGAGTTTCATTCCAGCGTCGCTCTTTCGGGACCTAGACATTACACCTTTCTTTGCTATGCCGGATTTCAAACTAGCTTGCGTGCTTATACATATACTAATGTATAACATCCCACTGTCATCATCTGTTTTCGTATATCCATCTCAACTAGAAATTTTTCAATTGTCGTTTTAATCTTCCAGTTGTGAATAATGTGTACGGTAAAAGAATTATTGCATATGCCAGTGCTAAAATTTGGAACCAACTGCCAGCTAACTTAAAAACAGGTCAATTGTCAATCGCCGAAATAAAGAAGTTTTTTCGGAGCCAGCAATAATCAACTCCTCTATAAATCAGTGTTTCTCTTGATGCATTCATTCTTTTATTTTTTTGCCCTCCGAACTATTGTATAATTTCTTGAGAATTTCGCTTTTATTTGTATATAACTGTCGCATAACTGCTGTATAATACTGAGTTGTCTCGCTATAATATTTTTTGCACTTCCTGCATGGGCCCAAGTATAGCCGAGAAGGCCAAGGGCCTTGATGATTCGCATGTATTCTTTTTACTAACTGTTTGAATAAAACTGATTTTGATTTGATTTGATTTATGCACACCTTTTCTTCCTAATGCGTCCGGTTCTGCTAACTTTTTTATCTTGTTAAACTATCAGAGGCATTATAACGTCATAATGACGCAAGAAACCGACGTTTACAACGGAGGCTGACGATAATAGTTTGCATGTTCTCAGAGAGCCATGCACCTTGTCAAATTTTTTACTTTACTATTCATGTTCAGAGCCATCGACGTAGTTCGGTCACGGTCTGTTATAACATGTCGAAGTCAGTGGACCCAAAGGGTAGCATTGACATTTTTCCGTTAAGCTTATGTTCGGAGAGGATACTTAGGGAACGGTAAATTAGTGCTCACGTTTGCCGAATTTACATCAATATGTAGTCAGCGTTGATTTTTTTTTTATTTTGGGGGTTTGAAACTGCAGCCAATGAGTACATACATACCTGTTACAAAACGACCGGAATGCATTTATTTATCCTTTAATTTCAGTTTATCCAATTTGTTTTGCGGTGGAGTATCTAAATCTAAACTGCATTGGGGCGGAAATTATGTGCCAAACTGGATCAATTAGATTAAATGAACCCCTTTTATATCCACAAAGCTTTGGCAACTCGTTTGACAGTCCGGATGCCCAGAAAGCAGGCACGAAAAGCGGTTAGCTAGCGCCTCCATACCCGTCAAGTTGGAGAGGAGAACAGTGGAGATGGCGCCAAGATGAGAGTCACACAATGGCGCCAAGTTCTAACGACTAGCGAGCCGCGCTACTTGTAACGCACACCTGCAGGCCAGAGGCAGGGCTGCTGTCATCACTCCGTAGCAATGTCGTGCCGTATCGCTCGCAAAGCCGCTTTACGAGCGTTAGGCTAAGCGTTTTGTGCACGTCGCTACACTTACATGAATCTCTGACATACATCAAACAACCGCGGTTGGCCGTTTTGCCAGAACTATCTTTCGTTGCACGATTTCTAGCCCCACACAGCACTCATTTGCGAAATAGGTGACAATTTGGCCTTCTGATGCAAGTTACGTTCCCAAATACATTTTCGGGATGATGAATGTGAACGAGAAGTAATGAAACACCTAGAATTGACGCACACCAGCGTTCTCCGAATCAATAGCGCAGTATAATAAGGTGCACCCAATCATGAGCTTCACTATCTAAGTGAGGAAACATCTGAGTCGCTACCAAGGATTGAGAAAGCTTTTCATCGCGCACAGTACTCTGTGATTGGTATGTCCTGTAAACATTTTTCAAAATATTGTCTTCTATGCAAAGCCCAGTACAACTTCCGAGCGGGAGCTTAAGGCAACACATTCGCTAACTTACCGTACATTCTCTTGTAGGTATACCACTTCTCTTCCAAAGTATCATCGGATTCCCAATATGTCTTAAAGCCAGTCACCAGAGCTGCTGGCCAGAAGAGCCAAAGTAGAATCATGCTTCTTTCTTGATGATTCATGTTTCTCTTCTGAAAAAATGATTATCTCGGGCAGCGCCGACCAGGCGAGAGATGTAGCCAGAAAGGAGAGTGGTATCCCAAGGGCACGGTCCTCCAAAGCAACGGCTGCGATGAAGAAAGATACGAAGCAGTTTGCCTCAAGCGAGGCCCGAGATCTAGCTCATCTTTTGACATTCAGATATATTAATAAACAAAAAGGCTTTGAGTCAAAGTACCGGGCAAAACAACAAAATTAAGTTCACTTTCCAGCTCAGGCTATTTAGCTTTTATATCTTCACTCAGACAGAGATGGGAGTATTTTTATAACCTTCACGTAATTAAATTGCACACATGAAGCTCTTTACTTTACATATGGCCAGAGAGAGAAGGTTTAAACAAATATTACAGCATCTTTTCTCCCCAGTCTCATGGGTTTTATTCCTGTAATTTAAGCTGAGACAATGAACACCCCCTTATTCTCAATTAAGATCTCGTCTTGGCGATCACGATGTTTTGCGATGCTCTTTGTAAAAATCACGATTAAACCTAGCCTAAAGAACTGCTTCACCACATACGATAAGACACGTCTTACACGGGAAACATAAAAAAACAACTCGCTATGAGAGATGATTGGTGCAAAAGGAAAAAAAAACTTGGGACAAGTTTGTTCAGAAAACGTTCGTCGACTCTAATAACCAGTGTTCGGCTTCATATGTTTTGCGCCTTTTATTTTAATGAACTCCACATTTGCGTACACCTAAAACGTCGGCAATCAGGCTGAAGGTCACGAGCAACCGTTTGAGTACGGAGGAAGGGTCGGTGGTTCGTACGTTACTCCACCTTCACTTCTTGTACTTCTTGTATAAGCATATTTGTGTTTACAGCTTACGATGTCCTAACGCATCAGCAGTTGTAGCCAGAACATAGCTGTCTTTTGCGGTGTACCAACCTTGAATGCTCTGGGGTCCTTCTAGAAAAAGCAGCGTGAAGCTGGCTTCACTAAGCTTCACGAAAGGCTCTCATATATTCATAACACATCGTGTAAATGAAAGCAAACTTTGGCTTCCAAATCCTTGTTTCACAGAACCTGTTTTATATTTCGACAGCCTTTCACACTTCACAGGTGCACTGCATGTCGATTTGCGTCACGTTCGTTCGTAAAATGAGTAATGCAGATTATAAAAATAGAAGCAGCAAAAACGGGGGTTTCTTTCAAAGTTCCAGTACTTTTCAAAGGCAGATTTTCACCGTTGTCCGGACATCACAAATATCGCACTTATTGTCCTAGAAAAAATCCGTTGGTTATAAGTAAACCTACGATAGTTTGAGTGCCCAAAACCTCCAGTGCTGATGTGCCTTAATAGTTGAAGATTTATTGCGTCTTTATAAATGCAGGTGACTCATCAAGTTGATCAAATATGGTGGCGTACAGTCAGGTCCTCTAGTCTAAGTATGAGAAATTTTTTCCCACATTGTATATTCAAAGTGGTTGATGCAGTTTATTCGAGTGAATTTTTAAAGGATATCCCAAATAAGAGCCCGTTTATGAAAGAGCTGAAGTTTCTTGCCACACAAGAACTAAGATGGGGCTGCATAGAATGTGCTTCAGTGATGGGCTTCAAGCTACGAAACGAAATTGCTGAGCAGTGCCACTTCTCCGGAAGAGAATGCGGAGCAACCGTGTCAGATTTCTTTGTTTTCACGACAAAGAGCAAAATCTAAATCCACACAAGAAATTATATTTGTTAAATTACTGAGGTAAGGCATCAAAATGAAAACTTCGCAGTAGCAAAGAGAGCATTTCCAACATTATCGAACAGATTAAAAGAAGCACCTAAACTACATGGAACTTAATCGCTCTGAACGATTCGCAAGTCGTCGTTTTTGATGCACCACCTTGATATTCGATAGCTGAACTTTCTAAAACGATAAAACATAACATCAATAAAATATAGCATAGAGCGTGTCTGGATAAGCGAAGCCAGCAACTAACTAGAATGTGCCTTTGGTCTCTTTTCGGGTAATTTTAATTCAGTGGTGGCATATCTGATCTTCGTATAGGAGCACCTCGATTTTATACACACATGCTGAGGAACTACATGCTTTTTATATCTTGCTTGCCTTGCTGTATTCGCCTGGGACTAATCAAGTGCCGTCAGACACGACGAGAGGAATTTAATCAAATAACTCGCTTGCCACTCACAGCTACATGGTCGTCACGAAGGAACTGTAACCGAATGGGTCCTTCTTTTCTGAAAGAGCGTTAAAAACCTCGCACTTACACGGCGCTGAATGTTCTTAGCGCACTATGTACACCCTCGGATCCGAAGACATTGGTTATCCTGCCTTGGCCATTCCAGAGCCTCAGCTGCACGTTGACTATTCTTCAAATTTCTGCTTACCGGAGTACTTCTCTCTCGTTTCAGTCGTTGTTGCTCGAGCAGTTTAAAAGAGGAGCATGAGGTGGAAGTCTTTATTCAAGGTCCTCAGTACAAGATTCGCGGAGCTAGCACAGCGCCGTATTTCATACCTTTACATCTTGCTTGTTCTGCTCGTCTTACCCGTCTACTGTCCTTCTGAAAGCGTTGGCACGGAGGCGGCCTAAGAACAGCTAGCGTCTATCCCAGGTTAACCTGTAGTGTCCCTGATGGACTGGAAATCTGCTCTTCAAAATTTAGTGTATCACATGCCCTGTGAAAGGTTATGCTTTAGTTCTCTGAAGTTGGCGCAGAAACTAAAAAGCGGGGACATTACTGGTTTAGTGGATCCTTTCGCATGCAGGGTTTGGACATCTATATGTCGATGACAGCCTTACACACGTAGTGCTGTCTGCTGGACCATTAAGAAAAGTTCCTCAAGGTATGGCCAAAGAGAGATTAAAAATCAAATTCCGATCTGTGTAGTGTCCACCCAACCAAAAGGAGACTCGCAAAGGGACTAAAAAGGGCACAAGCCACTCTATGGGACCATGGCGCAGCATACGCGGAGGGCTCTGCTCGCGCTCTAGCGTAGATGCATTAGACAAAACAGGCATCATCTCTGCTGGCTTCCTTCTGTCGTGTTTGTTGTAGATTACGCCATTATTTCATGGGCCCTTCTGGTCAGGTGGTGTCGAGGCCCCCTAAACAAGGAGTTTTCTGCACTCTGATGACGCCCCTGGCGTCAGCCAATGAACTAGTTTTTCTGGATTACGCTTAATGGCCTGCGCCGGTTGTTTTGCCCCTGACAATGCCGGATGGCAAGCGTCTGCTATTTCTAGACACCGCAGGAGGTCGCCAGGATTTTCTGGACAGCACCGAATGATCACCGCCACCTTTTGTTGCGAAAGCAACACTACGCGAGTCGCCGAGCCATTTCGTGGAGCTGACGAACGGCAATACTGCGCATGCGCGAGGAGCAGTGACGTCACATGGCGCACAGCTGGCGCGCCGCCACCGTCGCTGCACGGGTGACTCAGAGGTGCCGCCGCCGTGCTCACCAGTTGGGCATGCGCAATAGCGGCGCATAGCTAGCGTGCCGGGGCCGCCGCCGCTGCCGTGCGCTCTCCATCGCCTCACGCTCTCTCCTCGTTGCTTTCGCAATCCTCCAGGTTTACCCAGAGCTAAACCACTGCCAATTTTTCGCTTCGGCGAGAGCTTTATGATACTGCATAAACTTTTAGCCAAATTAAATTTCTCTGAGCCTTCCCTAGGCCACAGACCCGACTACAGCATTCCACTCCGTTCATCCCAGAATTTTTTTATACAGCCTAGACCAGGTACGATTTACAAGTCCTTACCAAAATTTCTTTTGGGGGGCCTCAATCTTCAAACCGCCTTCACTAAGTCTAGAATGTCTGTGGGTAATTAGTTCAGCTATATTATGGGGTGCCACAAGTATCTATGCTTGGGCCTTTATTTTTCAGTATCGGTATCAACGACCTCACCAGCGTCGAACGAAACTCTCCAATCTCTTCTAACATGAAGACCCTACTGCCCTAATTATACATCGTCCTCATGAATGTGCTATAGTAAAGCTCCAAATGGACTTTCCCGGCTTTTGCCAGAGCCATTGTTATCGCTTCGGTGCAGACGGCTTTGGCCAGCATCTCTTCTCTTCATCTTCGACCGATGGGGTCACGAAATAAAGACGGCACCCATTGCGGGGTTTGACTGAATAAAGGATTTTCACCACCACCACAGCGGTGTGACCCAGCAGACGTTCCGCCCGCCTCTGCGGTGGTCCGTTTACATTTCGGGCCGACAGTACGTTTCTTGCAAAAATTCGTGATAAAGCTGTTACAGACTTCGCCTTCATTAGTGCGAAAAGCTGACAAGGAGAGCCGAAGGAAGCGGGCTCTCTCGGCCGCACGGATTTTCAGTATAACCTGTATCTTAAGAGACACACTGGCGCATTACTGGCTGCTACTATCAGCTGGTCTGTATGCCACCACAGCAGGTTTCCACCGCAGCACACTAGGCATAGAAAGTAGCTAGGCATAGAAAGTAGCTAGGCATAGAAAGTAGCATAGAAATTGTGCCACAGATCTCTAAGGTCTTACAGGATGTGCTGCTGGGGTTATTGGTTTACTGGGGTTTAATGCCCCAAAGCGACTCAGCCTATCAGGGACGTCGTAGTGAAGGGCTCCGGAAATTTCGACCACCCGGGGTTCTTTAACGTGCACTGACATCGCACAGTACACAGACCTCTAGAATATCGCCTCCATCAAAATTCGGCCGCCACGGCCGGGATCGAACCCGCGTCTTTCGGGCCAGCAGCCGAGCGCCGTAACCACTGTGCCACCGCGGTGGGGCCACTGCTGAGGTTATGTGTTTAGCTCCGCTGAGGTAAGAGTATTACTGTTCAGGCATTTGTTCGAGATGGGATTTGAAACAAGCCCCGTTGTGTAGGCCTGTAAATTTAGCATCAAACAGCTCTAGTATCAAGAAACCCAACAAGGAAGGTTTACTTAGGTACTGCGCTCTTCGCCAATGGAAATTATTTAAATTAGAAATTAGAAATTATTTATCCTACCACCTACTTCTAAGGCGCACTCCGTAATGATATCTGTGAGACGATTGTCCATTGTTTCAAAATTACGGTCGTCATCTTCAGTTGAAGCGGAAAATCTGTTCTGCAGCAAAGTCCTGAATTCCTCTACTTTCCCTCTTAATGCTAACTCGTTAATAGACTTCCGCTTCACTAATTTCCTGCGTTCCCTTTCCAAATCTAAGCTAATGCGAGACCTTATCATTCTGTGGTCGCTACAACAGACCATTCTGAGGACCTCCACATCCTCTACGATGCCAGGCTGAGCGCACAGTATGAAGTCTATTTCATTTTTACTCTCACCATTGCGGCTCTTCCACGTCCACTTCCTGTTGCCTCGTTTGCGGAAGAAGGTATTCATGATCCGTAATATATTTAAAAAAAAAGTAAAGTATTATTGATGGCATGAACGAGAGTTATGATTGAAACAGCTGTTTATTTCCAGTTACGAACGAGGCAAAATTATTACAAGGCAAAAATATTCGGTGGCGCTAGATGTATAATAATCGGCATTCTGCTTAACACATTTTACTTTCCCCCTCCCCACGTCATCGCCTGATGGCAGGAGTGAGGGACGTGCTTATAGTGCCTCTTCTGCGCTGATCCACCGTTCCTAGAAGTTGGAGTTCACGGGCCTTTTTCAGTTGCACACTAGTAGGACTGTGCTGCACTCTACGAGTAATCTTGCCAAAGGGCGCCATTATATTTCTTGATCTCTTTTTCAGTCTGAACAAACAAAAGAGACGAAAATGAATGCATATAATGTATTCTTCACATATCTGTAGAATTCCTTACCAGCATTTATTTTATGAGGCAGCATGTGTTATTATGGCTGCCTCCCTGCAAAACCTTGCTTTCAACAAGCCATCCTGCTTAATTATTAAACACATGCCACATTACCTCTAATTTCATATGAAAACTGCGCGTACTGACATATTGTGCTGAAGGGTACTGGTTTAACGCTTTTAAAAACGTCCAAGATTTAACTCTAAAAAACTTGCTTCCTTTTGTCCATGGTAGAGAGAGGGTGTGGTAGATGGTCCTTGGCGATCACAAAATGAACAAGGGAGGGGAAAACCTCAGGTTGCTTGAGCCGATCCCTTCCAAGCCTAAATTATGCTAAACACATCTTTCTCCGTTGTCTAAAAGCATGTTGCAAAAGACACCCTCCTCAAGCAACCTGAGGTTTTACCCTCCCTTGTTCATTTGTGATTGCTTCCTTTTGGGTTGCTAGATGAATACTCCTTCCACTTAAACCCATATCCGATCCCTTCCAAGCCTAAATTATTCTAAACACATCTTTCTCCATTGTCTAAAAGCATGTTGCAAAAGACACCCTCCATTTTCGAAAGGGTGTTGAAAAGGGCAGAAAAGGCCGGATGATATGTGATCGTATATTGCATTATATGGCATATTTGCGTATAGTCTACCCTGAGCTCGAAGAACCCGAGGTCCCGGGCAATGGACAGCCACTGAACTACGGTCGACTAAATTGGGCATTTGCCCAGCTGAGTGCACTAGAAGAGGTAAGTTCTCTCAAAATATGTATATGAGTGAATAAATATTCCATTACACTTTCCAGAGCTGCTGAGTGTATGAGCGCTTCTGACACGCGTGCACATACATTCTCCTGTAGCGCTGAAGAACAAAGTTTTTCTTCTGTGAAAGCTATTGTTATAAATATGCCAGTAACGCATTGAAAACTGCCTCGGTTAGCCGGCGGCAAGCAATTTAACAAATTTCATGCATATTACATGCTTTGCATCGTGGCAGTTTCATGAGCGTAAGAAGAAAAGAGCACCGTTAGGAAGCACAGTGGCGTTTAAAACCGCTGGATTGCGACTCTGCGTGGAGCAGGGATTCGGGAGAGAAAGTTGGGGTGAGAGAAATGTAGGAAATGGAATGACAAAGTTCACTGCATAAGAAATGCGCAGTGAAGTGCTGAAGGGAGGGATTAGTGTTTGTATAGGAGATCAGTATTGTCTATAAGGGTCCCAATACACAGTCGAGCGTTAGAAGCACTTGAGTGATTTCATAAGATGTTCGTAGTGTGGGACGCATCCTCAGCACACGCTGGGAATTCTCACAAAATATGCTCCACTGTTTCTACTAAGCCGAAGTTAACGCGTTACGGACTGTTCGCTTTACCTAAACAGAGCTGCAAGACGTTTGCAAATGGAGAATTCAGGCCAAGTCGATATAAGAGCTTCCAAATGGCGACGTAGTCTGCGTGACAGTCTTGATCCCAGGTGTGGGCCGATGGAGTGCCGAAATTGGTGATGATGTGTCGGGAAGATCCAAAGCCGTTTTTTTTCTTCGCAAGTGCTTTTTATAGCTTCTTGCAAAGCCTCTGACCTCGTGAAGTAAAACAGCTTGATGACCGCTACGGGCTGCTTTATCTGCTTTTTCGTTGGCTGTGATTCCACAGTATGCTGCAATCCGCTGAAATTCAATACAGTGGACTACGGCAGTAGCCTGGTGGTGCTGACAACTAACGTCAAAATAAACTCGCTCCTAGTTAGATTTCTTCACTAGGTTAGAGCGAAATTGTAGCGCTGTTTTGGAGTCCGTGAAGACAACCTAACAGCCAGAGATTGCGCGCAAGATATAGGAAATAATTTTTTAATCCTGTGGAGCTCTGCTGCCTAGGATTATGTCTTCTTCTGCAGGCAGTAGGAAAATTATTGGCTTGTCGAGGGCACATAAAGACCACAATAGAAATACTCCTCTGTAGTCGCGCCATCTGTGAAGATGTGGATCTGTGAAGAGTATTTCTCAGTGAAGAAAGAGCAGCAAGCAGTACCACCGCTTGCGGCATGTGTGTCTTCGTATTTACATCTGGTATGTAGTGATTTATCTTAAGAGGCGAGACCGTCCAGGGTGGAAAGTTTGACGCCAGAAACTTCTTTGGCGGAGTAATAATAGGGAGGTGTAGCAGTTACATAGCTTGGCCTAAGCCATAGTTACTGTAGGGTATGTGTACCCGGTACTGGAAGTGCTCTTTTTCCTTGAAGTACATGCCGGAGATGTGTTTGCAAATCTTCCTGGGAAAAAACACAGGACGGGTGCTGTAGGTCGTTGACAGAAAAAAGAGCCCAATGTAGGAGAAATACGTTCTAAGAGGATTCTGGTGTGGGCTAGTTGGTTCATGCTTAATAAACAGATTCACAACAGCGCTACGGAACGAGGACAGAAGGAACACGAAAAAACATAGGAGAAATACGTTCTAAGAGGATTCTGGTGTGGGCTAGTTGGTTCATGCTTAATAAACAGATTCACAACAGCGCTACGGAACGAGGACAGAAGGAACACGAAAAAACATAGGAGAAATACGTTCTAAGAGGATTCTGGTGTGGGCTAGTTGGTTCATGCTTAATAAACAGATTCACAACAGCGCTACGGAACGAGGACAGAAGGAACACGAAAAAACATAGGAGAAATACGTTCTAAGAGGATTCTGGTGTGGGCTAGTTGGTTCATGCTTAATAAACATATTCACAACAGCGCTACGGAACGAGGACAGAAGGAACACGAAAAAACATAGGAGAAATACGTTCTAAGAGGATTCTGGTGTGGGCTAGTTGGTTCATGCTTAATAAACAGATTCACAACAGCGCTACGGAACGAGGACAGAAGGAACACCTGGGAGGCGATGACGATGATGGGAGGCGATAATGGGAGGCGATGACATGATGGCGATGATGGCAGGTGATGACGATGATGGGAGGCGATGACACCTTCCTGGGAGGCGATGACGTCGAGCGGAAGGCATCCTGTTTCCGCTACTGTTTCCGAAGCCGATGAAATCTTTGGGAGGCCAAGAATTGTTCCGTGCTGTCTCCAGTGACCTGTTTCTTATTGGCGATAGTCTGTGAATAACGGGCAAGATGTAACGGAATATTCCTTCAACATGGGCTTTTTTTGAAGAACCATGGAGCGGCGGTTCCAGCCCTATCGTGTTCCCGCAATGAATCCTAAAATTTGCGATGCTGTGGCAACCCTCTCACGCAGAGTTTTAATCTGCCGAGTCCAAGAGAGGTTCCTGTCTATAACAATGCCAAGGAATCGTTCGTATCGCACGTAAGGTAATACCCATCGACTTAAGAGGAAAGGCTAGCTGGTCATTCTTTTCTTGCGACAGTCATGACAGCACTTTTTTCTGTCGAGAGTCGCAGACCTCGAGGAGCCAAATACATGGAGATCACCGAAGAGTACCCCGGGCGTTGAAGTCTCCCCACATGCTATGCATGCGAAAGCATTGTGCCCTAAAGACCCATGCGTTTTCCACCCGCTGGGGAAAATACCAGCTTATTTGCTACATAGACAACGCAGAAATAATTTTTTACGCAAATCTGGATTCTGCAAAAAATTATCCACGCGTGTGCAGTCACAGCTTTATCAAACGAAACAGCGGAGAGTGTGGCAGACAGCCTCAAACCCTACTTTAGGACATACGAAGAAGCATCTCAACTCAACGCTGTCGTAAGGGTTGTGCTGTCTTGCCTCCTGACGTCACCGTCGCCACTGGAAGTTTACTTGTTATTCGGCCTTAAATAACGCCCAGCATTTCAAGTAATTGTTTCGTGGTTTCACTGCGACTCTAGTTAAGCGCAGACAAGCTGTGCACAAATGGTTTGGTTTGGTTTATGGGGTTTTACGTCGCGAAGCGACACAGGTTATGAGAGACGCCGCAATGAAGGGCTCTGGAAATTTCGATCACCTGGGTATCTTTAACGTGCACTGACATCGCACAGAACACGGGCCTCTAGAATTTCACCTCCATCGAAATTCGGCCGCCGCGGCCGGGATCGAACCAGCGTCCTTCGGGTACCCGCCAAGCACCATAACCACTCAGCCACCACGGTGGACTCTGTGCGCAAATAATAGAAGCTATGAATATGAATGAAGTGATAAAAGGCCGCAATATTAACCACCACTTCGGAGCGCATTACTAGCCTCTACGTTAACTATTTGCTGTTGTTGTCAGCTGGTGACGAAATGCGCCACGTATCGGCGAAACATGGCGGCGGTGCAAGCCCCAGCAGCTGACAGAATCTGTCTTCCCGCTCCACTTGGTTTTTCTGAGACCGCTCCCGCGTTCCTAGGTGAGTGCGATATCGATCCAAACTGTTCACCGCGTGCGCCCTAGTTCCCCCTTATGAAGCTTGTACTGTACCTACCCAGCACGCATTACAGAGAGCAAATCATGTGCTACATTTTGTATTTCAAGAAGGGTTGATGCAGTTCGTGCTCCCGATTCAGCAGCCATTGCTTCTGCGCCTCTGTCTGCCTCTCTGCACTCAGTTTGTTTCTTTGCTCACAGCACCATCTGAGGCGCTACAGGAGGGAGCAGGTAGACAGATAGATAGAGAGAGAGAGAGGGAAAGGCAGGGATGTTAACCAGTAAGGATTCCGGTTGTCTACCCTGCACAGGGGAAGGGAATGAGGGGAATTAAAGAGGAAAGAGAGAAAGAACGGGAAATAATCACAGTCTGTCAACCAAGGCAGTCTCTCTCAAAAAACAAAAGAGTGCCTTGTAAGCCTTGATGGCAGTTGACTGTTGTGGCCACGGACCGAGGATCTTGGCCTCTGTGAAAGGGCGAGGATCCAGGCGGTCCAGAGCACAGCGCAGCTTATGTCTTTCGGCCACAAAGGCAGGGCACTCACACAAGAGATGAGTGATTGCCTCTTCACAGGCGCAGTTCACACAAGAAGGGCTGTTGGCCATCGCGATCCGGAAAGCAAACTTATTCGTGAAGGCAACACCGAGCCATAGACGACACAGTAGTGTTGCTTCACGACGCGCTACATCACACGGAAGGCGGAGGCGCAGTCCAGGGTCCAATGTCCTGAGGCGACGGTAGCAGGGAGCAGGTAGCTTCATACAAAACATAAGGTGCGAAAAGCGAGAAGTACAGTGGGCACCTTTCGTACACGCCAAAGAGCAGCAAGGATGAGAATGAAAGCCAGCTTTATTACTTTCACTCCTTTCATTACTTTTCTGCTTATGATCATTCATGCCATCCTCTTTTTTCCTCGCTTCATACCCCTACCATGTGGAAGCGGACAACTCGACATTGCCTAAATAACTTGCTGCTCTTGCATTCTTTTCTTTCTATCCTTGTCTTGAAGGGAAAAGCTCAGAACAGCCTGCAAATTGCAAGCTCTGAAAACAAAACCACAAGAGTGCCAACGTGGAAAATTCCCAGTGCAGATATAAAGCTTGCTCGCCGTTACCATCTATTATGTGCTAACCAGTACCCTAACTAGCCAGTACCCCTTACACTGGTTAGTTTTCCTGCGTCTGGCTTCCTCCGGGAAGAAATGCAGATGTTGAACATGAAGTAGGTAGAGCTTCAACTCACCATGTCGGAGAACTGGTTGATGTTTATGGCGTATGATTCCTTGCCCGCTCTATATTTTTCGTTGTGTATGATGACCTGCTCTAATCTTTCCTCGAACAGAGCTATTCTCCAGTGCTCCTCGCTGGGAGTTGAGAAGTGTTTTCCTGCAGAAAATACATATCACAATGACCACTGGTATCAATGGCTTCATTTATTTTCAGACTTGGTACTTTTGGCAGCGTTGACTGTAATGGCTGGATCTGTAAATTTCGCTAGCGTCTTCATAGATATACCACGCAGAAATCAAGTACAAAAATGTTTGGAGCGAAAGGCCAAAAGTCTGATGCAACGGAGCGCCTGTCCTGTCCACTTCTTCGTTTGTCTTATTATAAGCAAAAAAAGTGTCAGTTTTTCTTGTTGTAGGAAGTCGACGTAAGCATGGAATGCACTGCAGGAAATTATTAGCTGAACTGAACTGAAGATGAACTACCAACTAGCCCGCTCTTCCACCCTTGCAAGCATTATTAGCTTATTTTCTGAAGCTTATATCTTCTGGAAGCCGAGCTCCAGTCCAGTAAGCCTCCGCCATCAGCCGCGGTTTTTGGCTGGACAGCATGCTCGGTTTCCTGCACCGCTTTCGGGGTCTAGCCACTCAACTTGCGCTGCCAAATAGCTGAAAAAGAAAAAGAAAGGAAAAAAGGAAGTAAAGGAGAAAAGGGAAGGAAAAGAAAAAGAAGGGCCCAGCTCGTCCTCTCTAGAACGATGGAACCTATGCTTCGACTGGTCTGTGCCTCTCATTCGGACCCTCATGTCGGCGAAAGTGGTCGACCACGAGTAAGGACTGTGCTGGCGCGGCCTCCTTTCCAGCATGAGGCTGACGCTAATCACGTTGCTAGGTGCAGTGCGTCCGCTGCCGTCGAAATTAGCCATTCCCCCTTTCTATATTAGCTAGAACGTTCGCTGTTTCTCAGTTCCCTTCTATTCGCACAAGGCAGTGACCATTGAAAGGTTAGAGCCAGCTGACAGGCCCACGCACTGTCCTCTTTCTTAGTACGGCCGCTTACAACGCACACCCACAAGCACCATCTCTTCATACGTTCGTCAGGTCCGTTTCGGTATTCGAACTGCTATAGCGTTCGCTGCTATTAGTAAATTGGTCTTTGAGGGAAGTAAATGACGCAGTATCTGTCACACATATCTCGGCGGACACCTGAACCGTGCCGTAAGGGAAGGGAGGAAGGTCGGAGTGAAAGAAGAAAGAGAGAAGGCCCTCGCGAAAATTCGCGCCGCAGAACGACTGATGTAATATGACGATGATATTCGACGCGACGCGCTAGAGGCAACCATGTTGACTAGCAGTGCGAAAAGTTTTGCAGAGGGCCGAGTGATGCAAGGCTAATATTTTAGCCTACCAAGCAAATGAAGTTTCCTTTGAGCACGAAATCATCGCTATTCACTATTTACCAAATCAGGCTGTGGGCACAGCACATAGTGTTGTTTTTCTGACGTATTTCATTTTAGTACAATGTGCATGTAGGATTTTAAGTATCTTTTTTATCTTTCCCGATGTCTACGACCAGTTTTCAAGACGCTCGTTAATAGGTTCGTTATTATCTATGGGCGGTGCGTATTGTTGAAATGTAGACACGCTGCCAACGTGAGGGCTGCACACAGGGGAATTGCATTATGAACACACAGGTAGCAGTCGCAAAACTTACGCACACCAATGACATTCAAGGGTACCTTCTGAAGCAGTTCAGGAGAACAGTGGCTCATAGACCTCCTTTACATATTTTTTCCCGCATTTACTCCCATTGCTCAAAAGTATATTCTTTCATCCTTTCGATTTCTGTGTTCTTGGCAGGCCAGTATCATGCGGCATAGGTCGGCCTCAGCGCCTTAGTGTGCACGCTGCGGCTCTTAAAGCCTGTTTCACAAGCAAGCGAAAACACTAGCGAATCCTGCTGCCGCGGCGAAAAAACTTGTTCTGAGTTTTCGCAGGGGCTCGAGCGGCCAGAGCGACGAGGTTCCAACAAGCTGGAAGTTGTAGCTGCGACGCGCCGCTCAGTCGCTCAGTTCGCTCATTCGCCTGCACGTGTGCCTAGATCGCATGAAGTCTTTTTGGGTTCGAGTACGCGTTTGTTTCTATTCTTTTCGCTGTTGTTTCTTGTTCCTTGTCTAGCTCTTCATCCGGTGGCGCGTATTCCCTTCTGCCTAGCCTATAGCGTTGGAGTGTTATTGAACATGTGGTCGGCAGATTTCAGCACATGTGCTCCTCATTGTATTGGGATACCTTGGGTAGAACTGTCGCTGCGACGTGTGCGCCTTCGTTCCCCTTATGAACTGATATGTTGGCGTCCATATCAGCTTTGCTTGCCTTTCGGCTTCTTTGATGCCCTTTAGAACCCTAAGGCTACCTGCCCCATCCTGCTTCTGACGCACTTCTTGAGAATCTGTTATAAAGTTAGTGGTTTTCCCGGCGGTTATTGAAAGCGCAATGTCTCCTCCTCCACTTTCGTTGGGCTTCTTTACCTGATTGATGCTTGTTTTTGAGGTTCCTATGAAAGTCTGTGACTGCTAACGCCACGACGCCTCTAAGCAGCCCTGCCGCGTCAATGTATAGTTTGTTTCTCCTGTCCATCTATTGTTGATTTGGCTTGAGCAGCGGCCATTTTCGTCCGCGGTGAGCCTGGTGAGTGTTCCTTTGAATGAGGTTTCCTTGTAAGGTATTTTCAGCTCTTCGGGGATTCATCCAAATCACCCCAATCAGACTCAAATCACCATGCATGTCTGCTTTCGCGCACAGAAATATTTCGACGGTAACGAGCGTAAACAGTAACTCCGCAATTCGAAGCTAACCGTCAAAATTCGGAAACATGGAAAGCATTGGGAGCCGTTCAGGCATCAGAATACGACGCGTCGCTCGCTTCGCATGCCTACCATTCGGCCTTCGTTAAGCTGTCGTGCAAAATTTCAGAAGCGCAAGCCGAATCTAAGCTCTTGCGATCATGGCTTCTCTTTCTGAACGGTAATGACTCCATCTGTATGAAGGGACATCAACTGTTCGCCATGACAAGTTGTATAGCAGCACCCTTTCTCGATGATAGTTGTAAACAAGGGTCTTCAGACTACAGAAACAGCAGTTTTTTATCAGTTCATCTCCTCTTATTAGCTGAAGTATACTATGTTTTCCGTCATATGTCGGCTGCATATGCATCATAATGGGCAAGGCAGCATGAACAAAAAGACTAGCGCGTAAAACAAGGACACAGACATAGAAGGAGGCAGGACGAGCGCTCGTCCTGTCTCCTTCTAAGTCTGTGTCCTTGTCTTATGCGCTAGTCTTTTAATTAATGATGACACACCAACTAGCACAGCTTTCCGCCTTGACTGCAAGGCAGCACCTGAGGAATGCAGTCAGGACTAAACCTGTCCGCCTTTTTCGTGCAGGACTGTGCTTCTTACATCGACCCTCTATCTTTTCAATTCGTCGGCGGTCAATGTGCTGCTTCTTCGAATAAGCGGCGTCAGCAAGCATATGCCAGTCACAGTGCTCTTTTACGCCAACGAGGTAATTCGCAACGACACCAGTGGCCGCGGTACTGGACTTTTTCAGCGTTCCCACTGAGCACCCTAAGTAACAAAGGCATCGACAAATGTTTCGAAAACTACCTATGAAGCTTTGTTTGTCACAGGGGGAGGCAGCGCCCGTAAGATGCAATCACGGCAAAACCTATTGATCTTTTTCATGCAGATGGCTAGTTGAAATCGTATTTCGTGTAAATTTATAACGCCTTCTTTTTTTTACATCCTACTGCCTCGCCTAGGCCTCTTGCTTGACTGTAACGAAATGTGCTTTGACGTTATGTTGGCTTGCGCTTTTGCTAAGCAGAGACTTTCAGCTTAGTCCGAGCAGAGGGAGAACAGAGAAACTCAAAGTATTTCTCGACAGTCGCAAGGCTTTTGCGCGTGACCTGGTCTACAGGCGTGCACGTGAACTAGAGACTCCGAAGGTAAACTGAAATTGTCTTCGCAAGCGCATCACCAATAGATATAGATAGATATCGATATAGATATCGATAAATAGACATAGAAAAATAGATATCTTCTCCAAGAAAAAAGTGGATTATCGTAAAAATTTTTCTTGAGGAAACAATCTACAATCTGCTCATTTATGGCATACAGGAGTCTGTAACAGAGACGGTAATAGTCCTGAGGAACATGTTCCGGGGAACATTTTTGAAGCGAACCTGAAAATAAATGTAGGAAGCTTGCAGTAGACACGCTCGCTTGGAACAAAAGCTCAACATAAAACTCGTCCCATGATTAGGAAGTTTTTTGATTCCGTTGAAAAGCAGGATGTTCTCAGAAATGCTTAAGAAGCTGACGGGCACTCAAACATCCATTTCAGTTCACTTCTCGCCTAAGTTACGATAAATTTGAAGTTACTCTCAATTACCGTTAAAGTTGGTAGGAAGCCTGAGCATAAAGTGTGCCTTAAGTATAGCAAATTAATTGTCAACCAACAGGCGTAGGCGGGACGCGAAAATAAACTACAAAGGTAAAAAGTGGTGGATGCCGTTTCACGTGTTACCGATAATAACTCTTGGAGCAATGTTGCGAGAACTGCTCAGCTAGAAAAAAAAAATTGAGGTCGTCCGTGAAGAAAATTTTCTTCAGCTCGACAAACTTCTACAACTAGACGAGTCACCAGTTTCGAACCATTGCGGTCTACTTCCGGACTACTCAGTATTAAAATAAGCAAAAACTATTATCAGATAAGATATACGCTCGAAGTTCTTTTCATGGCGTGACGAAACCACTGCCAGAAACATGCCAGCTACGTGGGATATCTTTGAATGCTAGAACCACTGTAAATGAAATAGGTAGGTTTGAAGCACGTTCCGTTCTTATGGCCGTCATTTACTGGTTATTACAGACATATGTTTCCACAGCATGATGTTTGACGATGGAAATGTGTTAGCGGACGGCGTCATGTACAGTCGGGATCGCGGCTAACGTAGAGGAGGCTTTGCTGTAATTGCGAAGAGAGAATTAGTCGACAAAATGCTCATGAACGCTTAATTTATTTTCTTTACATATAAGAGAGTACTTTCACTTTTTTTCTCGTGTGCATTGCATCGTGTACATGATGCAGCGGATTCCTTTATGTCAAGTGTCTTCAACCGTTCACCACATTGCTTGAATAAGAACATATTTCTCACACGTAATTTAATTTTTTTCTGCCATGACTCCGGACAAACAGTCCTTCGACCTGCCTATCTCGAGCGATAATATTCTGGACCTGATGTTTTCTTTAAGCCTTAAAAACCCTCTTCGTAAATACACAAGACAGTCAGCTTTTCTAGACCTACATTTTGCAAGCAAAACCTTTTTAGAGGCAGTGCTTAAATTTAAAACTGGAATCTCGGATCATGGTGTTTTGTGGTGTTGTTCATCGCCAGTTATTTCCGGGATACGTCATATTAAAATAAATAAAAGACTATGAACGCGCATATGGCAATTCCATTCTCGAGTATTTGCAATCGCTGCTAGATCGCACTTGAAGCATTTAGTTTCGTAGTTTATATTAGCATTTTAAGTATTCAGTGAGATACAGTACTGAACATTTTGTTCCCCTTAGAAAGCTACACACTAACCGTTGCAATCCTTAGATAAATCATGAAATTGTTCCAACGAAACTTAAAGTGTAGAGACGCAAGAATAAAAAATACCTTCTTGGTCATGTACTTAAAGATTAACTTGTCTCAACTTTAAAACTACCGCAGTCTTGCTATTTTCACGCGACGCTGTCAAAATTTATTAAAGGTGATTCCCAAAATTTGGAAATTTCCCATTGGGGAGTGGAAAACTTCCAAAACTTCCAAACTAATCAGTTTGACAAAATTCAAATTTATATTAACGCTCTAAACTGGTGGCACGAAAATAGCACGAGGTTCTAACTTGCACTTTCAACCGTATTCCTTATGAAGTTGGCAACCACAGCCAAAATTCTAATTGAATACGCTGATAATGTAGCAACTATTCCCGTGAACAGTGAGTCCATGCTGAGCAAACTGCCGGCAAAAAATTATCTCCTCTGGATTGTCTTCCAAATGTCTTGTCAAGCGTCTTATCGCACAATTACCCGAATTTCTAACGAATATATTTGATGTTTCATTTTCTTCTGGCACCAGTTTGTAAAAAGGAATAGGTTATTTCTAAATATCGACGACTTTCAATCCTTACTCTTGTTGCAAGTTACTTCAGCACCTAGTTTCTGGTTTTCTGAACTCTTTTCTTGCAGAAAATAACATTTTATCACTTGCGCGACATGGGTTCCAAAAGGAAATTTCCGTTGTGACGGGGTTAATTGTTAGGACTTGTTAATGAATTAAACGTAGCGTTTGATAAATAAGGGCAGGCTAATGTACGTTTTCTTTGACTTTAGCAAGACATTTCCCAAAGTTCCCCAGATTAAACTCATTCGTAAATTAAACAGTATTGGAGTCCGTGCTGAGCTCGATAACTGGTTGAATGCTTACCTAAAACACAGGACACAGCACGTAAAAGTTCATGGCTGCTAGTTTAAAAAGCTTCAGGTTACATCAGGCGTAACTGAAAGAAACGTCTTAAGACAGCTACATTTTCTATATTATCTGTAATCTGCAGGCTGAAATTTTCCAGATTGTCTCTATCTGGCATTTTGCAGATGGCTGCAGTCTTTTTAAGAGCATAAATGGACCGAATGATGACTACTTCGTACAAAATTTTCTTTACTGTGTTCTTTAATGCTGCGTTAAATACAATATCCAGTAGAACGCGGATAAAACTGTCCTTTTGCAAACATCGCCTTAAAAACGTTTGTCACATCTCATTTAAAGTGAGAGCCTGCGAAAGTCATTCTATTATGACGTTACGCATCGGCAGTATTTAGGAGTTATCGCAACGAGGAATTTAACTTTGTCCGTATTTTCGACATTTGTTCCTGGGCATTTTAGAAGCAGTGATGTTTAAGGCAGCAGAAGCCTTGAGGGGCGTCAAGTAAACTCGAGCTTCTTGCATGTACAACAATTATTAGGCAAAAATTATACGATGATTTGGTTTAATGTGATCCATTCATAAAGGTCATTTACCAGCATGAGATTGTGCCGAGGAAAACGATTAGGTTTGGTTATAAGAAATACAGGAGGAAGGTTAGAATAAAATTCCATGCTAATGGAAACCGACCATGGCACGTAACTGCCGTGAATAGAGCGCCATATTAAATCAACACTGATACAATAGATGCCACTTTCACCTCAGTCCCCCTCCCCCGTCGAAAATATAAAGTGAGCTTGAAAAAGCGTATCCTGTTATCCAGTTCCTGCGATGTTCAGGGCAAAAACCAGCGGAAACAGGATGCATTGCCTTGAAAAGGAGTGAGTTTCGCTTCAGCGTCGTCGTTGTGCATCCCTTTTATTGCTCACGCGTCCGGTCGTGCTGGCGTTTTGCATTGTTAATGTAGCCTTTACATTATTGTGTCATAATGACACGAAAAAGCAGCTTTAAGCAAGGAGGCAGGCGTTAATAGCTTGCATGCTGTCAGAGTGTCATGCGCTCTGTCAAATACTTTACTTCGATATTCAGGTTCACAGCGATTGGTTTAGTCCGGTCATCAGCTGCTATGACCTGTCGTGATTTGTGGTCCCCACAGGGCAGCACTGATATTTTTGCGTTAAATTTCTGTCCGGAGAAGATGCTTAGTGAACGTAAAATTAGGTTAGTGCTTACGATTGACGACGTAATACTAATTTTTAGTCAGCGTTCATTATGTTACTCGGACGTTTCATGCTGCAGCCATTGACTAGATAAATAGCTGTAACAGAACTACATGAAAGCATTTGCTTATTGGCTAACTGTTTGCTATACAACTTACTTTGCCATCTAGCATCTTAATCTCATCGATTGCATTACATGTGGCAGAAATTATGAGCCAAATCGAATCAAATCGCTTGATTAAAAGTGTATCAGTTCTCTCTATGTCCACAAAGCTTTGGAGTCTCGTTTACCAATCTGGATGGCCGGAAAGCTTTTTTGTCATGATGAAATATTATAAACTAGCCCAAACGTCTGCTCTACTAAGAGCGGTTAGCTAGGGCCTGAATATCAGTGAAGTTGGAGACGCGAACAGTGGCCATGACACGCAGTCGTCAGTAACACCATGGCGCCAAGTGTTAACGAATTACAAGTTGCACTGCTTCTAACACACACCCGCACGGAAGGAAAAAGAAGGGCTCGTTATCGCACGCATGACGAAGCCAACAGTCACCGAAACCAAGGAGCATAGGGGGTGTTGTTTTTTTTGTGGTGTTCATTCATCATCATCAGCAGCCTTAGTACGCCCACCGCAGGGCAAAGGCCTCTCCCATGTCTCTCCAATTAACCCTGTCCTTCGCCAGCTGCGGCCACCGTATTCCCGCAAATTTCTTAATCTCATCCGCCCACCTAACTTTCTGCCGCCTCCTGCTACGTTTGCCTTCTCTTGGAATCCACTCCGTTACCCGGCCGCCGCGGTGGCTCAGTGGTTATGGTGCTCGGCTGCTGACCCGAAAGACGCGGGTTCGATCCCGGCCGCGGCGGTTGAATTTCTTTGGAGGAGAAATTCTAGAGGCCCGTGTGCAGTGCGATGTCAGTGCACGTTAAAGAACCCCAGGTGGTCGAAATTTCCGGAGCCCTCCACTAGGGCGTCTCTCATAGCCTGAGTCGCTTTGGGACGTTAAACCCCAAAAACCAACCAACCAACCAACCACTCCGTTACCCTTAAGGACCAGCGGTTATCTTGCCTTCACATTACGTTCCCTGTCCAAGCCCACCTATTCCTCTTGATTTTGACTAGGATGTCATTAACCCACGTTTGTTCTCTCACCCACTCCGCCCGCTTCCGATCTCTTAACGTTACACCTATCATTTTTCTTTCCATAGATAACTGATTACATAAGTCGCCAGTGGGTCCCGAACCGAGAAAAACAACTTTAGCACCACCCCCCCCCCCCCCCACCCACCCATACACACAATCCCCACCTCACGGAGTTTTTTTTTTTTTTTCTACTGAGCTTCCATAATTCTATTCACACTTTTGCAGGTCAACCGGTTGACCCTCCTTAGCTGCCATCGTGCCTGGATAACAGCCACAACCCTATCCTAGCAACCTCCCCACTTCACGCCCTTCCCCCCACCTGTGGGCATGCTTATCGGAGTGAAGGCCCGATTTAGACCCCGCCAATGATGAACGTTTTGCCCAGACGAATACAAGCCCTCTTGCCGAAACGGTGGCAAGCGCCCGAAGGCTCCCCTTCCCTTCTTAACTTTGTGTGTGTCAAGAAACCACCCTCCTTCTTTCTCTCTACCATGCACACCTAGACGCCACAGGCAGGGCTGCCCTGATCACTCAGAGGTAATGTCATGCCGTATCGCACACACGCAAAGCCACTTTACGAGCGTTAGATTAAGTCGTTTTCCTCGAGTGCTCAAGTTTGTACACGTCTCCGCACTCACAAGATTCTCCGACTTACAACTCACAACCACGGTTAGCACTTTTTGTCGGAACTGCATTTCGTGGCATGATTTCTAGACCCACTTAAAATCCATTCGCAAAATAGGTGACATTTTCGCCTTCTGAAGCAGTGTACGTTACCAGGTACATTTTCGGAATGATAAGTGCACAAGAGAGGGCGATTCAGCACCTAGAATTGACGCGCACAAATAACTGTCCGAATCAGCAGCGCAGCACTATAGAGTGCATCGAACCATGAGCTTCGATACCTAAATGATAAAATTAAACTATATACAACTTCTGAGTTGTTACCCACAGTCAAGAAAGCTTCATCATGCACAGTACTCTAATGCCCTCAGGCGCGTCACAAGAGCGGCAATTCAACATGGCTAAAGAAAGGTTTTCTTCAAAGCCAGGCAAAGTTTTTGAAGGCTACATTTCCCACTTCGCTGCAATGAATTCAAAAACCTAAATGCTTCTCAGAGCTATGACTAGTCTGCTCCCTCTTATGCTCGGAAACAAAAAAAATTGAAATTAATCTCATTGTTTATGCAGATTGCAACGTAAGGTCATTACTTTTCACCAGTAAACCCGGTTTAAGCCAAATGCTCGTATGTGATAAGGGAGTAATTATTCACTGGCATCCACCTAAGCGCAGCCATACGGCTACAAAGGGAAGCTATGAAGTTTTCTCAAAAACCTCGGAGTTAACGAAAAATTCGTGCTGTAGCCGTACGGCTGCGCTTGGGTGAATGCCAGTGAATAATTACTCCCTTATTACAAATCAACTCCACCCTGCGGGATTCCCCAAAAGATTCGACCATAATTGGTATGTTTCGCAACCATTTTTTAAAACACTGCATTGTATGCCAAGCCCAGTCCAAAATGCACGCTATAGACGACGAATTCAGTCATAAAGCTTGCTTAAGTCCTGAGAAAAAAAAGCGCAAGTAAAAGGTAGTGACATACCATACAACTGCTTGTAGGTTTTCCACTTATCTTCTAAAGAATCATCGGATTCCCAATACGGCTTGCTGTCAATCGCCAGAACTGATGGAAAGAAAAGCAGCAGTAGAATCATGTTTCTGGCTTCATGTTTCATTTTTCTTTTCTGAGAGAAACGATTCTCTGCGTCAGCACCGACCAGGCGATGGGGGTAGCTAGCGAGGAAAGCTTGTTATTTTATGGACACATGCCTCCAAAGCAACAGCTGCGAAAAAGAACCGAGCGGAACAGTTTTCATCGAGTAATGCCTGAAAGCAACCCGCATCTTTTCGCAAACCAAAATAATAATAAACAGTACACAGATCTCAGTATAAAGACCGGACAAAACAACAGAATAAAATAAACTTTGCAGCTCAAGGTATTTAGTTCTTATATATTCACTGAGCTACAGAGATGGGACTACTTTTACAACCTTCACATATTTAAATTGCGAAGATCAAACCGAGCGCTTTGCATAAGACAAGCGAGAGAAGATTCAAATAAGTAATATGCCAGCTTTTCTACCTTGCCCCATGTGATTTATTACTGTAAATTAAACTGAGACAATAAACACTACCATATTCTCAATCAGGATCACGTCTTGGCCATCACGCTGCTTTGTGGTGTTCTTCGTGAAAATCGCAATTAAGCCTAGCCTAAACGACTGCTTTACCACGCACGAAAAGACTCCTCTTATACGGAAACATAAAAATGCAACTCGCAATGATAGATGATTGGACCAAATGAAAAAAAAATAAGCTTGGGACATGTTTATTCAGAAAACGTCCCTATATACATACTCAAATAACCAATTTCTGGTTTCGTGTGTTTTGCGAATTTTATTTTGATGAACTCCACAATTGGTTTTGGTTTTGGTTTGGTTTATGGGGTTTAACGTCCCAAAGCGACTAAGGCTATGAGAGACGCCGTAGTGGAGGGCTCCGGAAATTTCGACCACCTGGGGTTCTTTAACGTGCATTGACATCGCACAGTACACGGGCCTCTAGAATTTCTCCTCCAAAGAAATTCTAGCCGCCGCGTACACCTAAAATATCGAGACTGAAGCTGAGCCTCGAGCAGAATGATATAAATAAGAACGACGAGTCGGAAGGGGGGGGGGCTCACACCCTGTGCACAGTCACTTCTTATGAGAACACATTTTTTTTCACACTTACGCTTTTGTAACCCAGCTTCAGACGTGTGCATAATACAGCTGTCTCTCGCAGTGTACTTCCCTGGATGCTCTAGGGTCCTTCTAGAAAAAGAAGCGAGCCGTTGGTTTTGCTAAGCTTGGTGCAAGGCTCTAAATATATTCATAACGCAGCGTTTGAATCGAAGCGTACTTTGACTCCCAAAGCCCTGTTTTATTGATCCTGTTTTATATTTGGCCAACGTTTCTTTCTTCAGAACTGCACTGCATAATGGTTTGCGTCACGTTCGTTCCGAAAATCGGTAATATAGATTGAGAGTTCAGCCACCGAATATAAATCACAAACAGGATAAAACAAAACGTCTGACAGGCGTGTCCGTATCAGTGATACCAGCGACTAACAAGAAAGCACCGTTGCGTACTTTTCGAACCATTTTTATTTAATTGTGGCATTCCTGAAATTGCTATGGGAGCACCTTGCTTTTCTGTTCGTATGCCGAGGAAATGAATGTTTTTGATCTCGTACTTTCCTCGTTTTATTAGCCCGGGATTCATCAGAGCCTACCAAACAAGGAGAGAGGAATTTAAGGAAATTAGGGCGCTTTACCTCCCGTTCACACCTACATGGTCACCACGGAGAAACTGTAACCTATTGGGTTGTCCTCCGTTTCTGAAAGAGAAATAAACATATCGAGCTAACGCAGCGCTTAATCTTCTCGGAACACAATTTTTGTTTTCGGGTCCGAAAGCGTTGGTTAACATGCACTGGCCACTTTAGAAAGTCAGCTGCACGTTGACTATTCCTCAAATTTCTGCTTATCTGAGTACTTCAGTCTCGTTCTTGCTCTTTGTTGCTAGAGTAGTTTAAAAGAGGATTTGAACATGAGGTGAAAGTCTTTATTGATGCTTCTGTCGGCGGGATCCCCGGAGCTAGCGCAGTGGCGTATTTCTTACCTTTCAGTTTTGCCCAATCCGCCCGTCTTACCCGTCTAGCCCTCATGAAAGTGTTGGGACTAAGATGGCCAAGAAAAACCTACGATTTATTCCGGCTCAAACCTGTGGCGCCACCGATAAATTGGATATCTATCTAAAAAGTTAGTGTGTCGCTTCCCTGTCGGAAAGATTAGGCTTTCAGTTCTCTGGATTTGGCGCTACAACAGAGATGTGGAGGCAGTTTATATGTTTTAGTGGGCTCCTTCACGCATAAGTTTTGGGAACCGATGTCTGGATGACTAGCGTGTCAGCGCTCGTCACGTGTGCATACTTAAGACAAAACTGGCATAATCTCTGTCGGCTTTCTTCTGCCGTGTTTGTGGTAATTTACACCATTACCTTATGTGCAGCCAAGATCACTACGGGGAAAGACGGTCCTGCTCTCTTCCCTCAGGACAACAGGGATGCCAACGGTCATCTGCAAAACAGTTTTCTCTATTTATAAATGCTTGGCTCTGAACGATGCTCAGAAAAAAAAACAGACAATTGCGGCAGCCTGGACCAGAGCGACATGCGGGGAGCAGTTTATCGCGGAGTCCTCGAGTGCACAAATGCGCAAGAGAGATAGCAAACGTTACAGCGTGTATACGCTAAGTGCATATAAAATGTTTTTCTAAATGCAGCATTTTTGTTTTGTTTTTTCATTTATGCATTTATTTTTCGTCTGTGAATCTTTCGTGCTTTTGTATTTCTGCCGCAACTCCTCTCTGTAATGCTTTTATGCCATTGAGTGTAAATAAGATTAAAATAATTGAAATTCTTTTACCTCGGTGCAAGTGGACAGTGCGGGGATACACATGAATCCCCTGCCCCATTGTAACGGCCGCGCGTAATTATCACGCGATGCTATGCGCGCGCCGTTCGGGAGGTTTTGCGAGGGAGGGCACTCTCGCCACCCCCGCTTCCTTTCGCTCCCCGCCGCGACGCCGCCACGGAGACTTTCCCTCTTTCCTCTCTTACAACGGAGAGACCTCCTCTCCACAGCCCGGGAGGAGACGCGTTTCTCCCGAGGCTCGCTTGTCTTCTGGCGGGAGCCGTGCACACGCACGGATCAGAGATCTGCTACGGAGACCGCTGCCCTTATCGCCCGGCCACCGTGTGTGACTTGACCGCCGCGGGCCGTGAGCGAGGAACCACGCGAGGTGAGCGGAACCTTCTTCCCCCACATTTTTGCGTGTGTTCTTTCCTTTGTGTTATTCACCCCCGTACGCGAGCGGAACCCTCTCCCTCGTTACGGCGGTTGTATTATTGCTGCTGCACTGTATCGCTCGGGAGCAATAAACGCTCCTCCGAGTAGCATACTCGTGTTTGTCCCCTCTGGCCCGAACCCGCCGTGGTTGCGACTTACCGCACCGCGGGTTGGGGGTCATAGCTCTGACTGCTAGGGCTGGCACGCTGGTGCTAGAGAGCGACAACTGCTTCTAGCCCTTTGAGCGTTACTACAAGAATAACCCCCATATTCTTGGCGCCCAACGTGGGGCCAGAGGTGTGACAAACCGAGTGTCTGTGTGAGCGACTGCCGACACACAGACTAGCCATGGCGGCGAGCGGGATTGACATCCAGTCCCTGCTGTGGTTGTCCAATACGGCTTCTCAGCAGCAACATCCTGGCACGGCAGTAACAACTACTGCAGGTGTATTTCCAGAGGCTGACGCTAGCCCCTGCGATCTTATATCGTTTGAGCCGAGCGGTGATTCACACGACACACCGGCTCAGACGAGCGGCGACGCTAGGCACTTCTCGCCAAGCGCTATGCCGCCAGGTAGGGAGAGCATGGCGCGACATGTGCAATCTTGCTCTTCCCACGCGGCCCCTCAGCCAGAACTACCTGGCCAGGCCAACACCCAAGAGGCTGTGTTGCGCAACGCCTTGCGCCTCATAGAGAGCCTCACGGGTATCGTGCAGAACAACCTTCAAACACCCGCTCCAGCGGCGAGTCCGAGGCTAAGGGTGGACCTTCCCAGCTACGGCGGCTACCATGATTTTGTCAGTGCCAACGAGTACCTTGAGCGCATGCTGACCTACCAGCAGGCGACAGGGCTTTCCGATGGCGAGATTCTGGCGCGTGTCGTGCCAATCTCACTGACTGATCAGGCTGCCCGCTGGTTCCGCCTTACTGGTCATCGGTCTCGCACGATGGAGGAGTTCCGAACGAGGTTTCGCGAGGAGTTCTTGCCCGCAGATTACGAGCGTCGTCTGCGGCGCGAGTTGGAGCTGCGTACTCAGCATCCGGACGAGTCCTTGCTTGACTACGTGAGGGCGATGGACGAACTCTATCGTTTTGCAGACCCCCCAGCTTCGAACGGCGAGAAGGTAGAGCGTGTCACGCGACAAGCTCACCCTACCTTCGCAGCCTACCTACGAGGCGTACCGTTCAGGGACTTGGACGAACTCGCCTCGGCAACCAAGCGCATACAGGCGGACATACTCGCCTCCCGCGCGTATCGGCCACCCCCGCCAGCGTCGCAGGCACTTGAGCCGCGATGCGCCTGGAACGGGGACACTTTTCGAAACCGTTCCCGGGGAGCCGAAATGGTTGCATTCAGTGACGGGCAATTGAGGGACGGTTGGGAACTGTCAGACCGAGCTCTCGACCCGTACTCGTATGCTATGCGGTCAGCACACGCTGCGCGTAGCCAAGGTATGCAGAATCGGGACCGACATGCCGACCCGAGGACGCTAGACCAAAGGGCAACTGCGACGGTAGGCCCGGCAGGGAGGAACGGTCAGCCGGCGCGAGGCGACAACTGCCCCGCCCGGCAACGGCCGAATACCCTCTGCTACCGGTGCAACCACCGAGGGCACTACGCCCGGGAGTGCAGACGCCCCGTGAACCGAGAGCACGCGCTTTCGGGAAACGAACGCAGCCGCCGGTAAGCAACGCTTCGCAGCCGGCGGCGTCAACAGCGGTGCTCAGTGAGTCACACGAACTCCTAGCCCCGCTGGCTTGTCGTTTGGAACCACCCAGCGACACGCCAGTACCGCTTATTGAGCTTACAGTGGCACAACGTAAGTTCATGGCATTGCTAGACACAGGAGCGAGCGCATCCCTGTTTGGCGACGAGGTATGTGAGCATCTCCGTCGGAACGGACTCCGACTGCGAGCGAGCAACCTCACGTTCCGATTAGCCAGCGGCACTGCACACGCGAGCGGTGCCGCGCGGCTTGTGGTGCGGTGGGAGAAACGAGTGAGGCGCAAGCGCTTCGCTCACCTCCCCGGCCTATCGGTTCCAATTATTCTTGGTAGAGACTTCCTCGCCAAGACGGGCATTGTTATTGACGTCTGCAACGGAGGATATAGGGAGCGAGCATGTGGCACCCTGAAACCTTTCGTTCAACCCCAAAAAGCGTCGAAAGCACATTCGCTTTCCGATGCTTCGCGCGCAGACGTACGCAACGATCGCCCGAAAAAGAGGCTCGAAACGCCTTCGGCCCGGCTGAACTACCAGCCTGTCGACCGCGTCGAGAGGAAAAGCGCGGAAGGGAACCTCTCCCCTCCCGCGCGACCCCCTGTCCCCCCTGCGGTTGCACTCTGTGCCGCGGCGGCATGCAGACCTCCCCACCCGCTGCTGGACAACTCAGACAGCTTGTCGGGGGAGGAAAAAGCGCGTTTGTCTCTGTTCCTAAACGAGTACGACGCCGTATACTCACGGAGCGGCCTGGCTGCACTACGCTGGTTAGGCACAAAATTGAGACAGGCGACGCTGTTCCATGGAAGTGCAATCCTCGGCCAGTCAGCTAGGCTAAGAGGAAAGCGCTCGATAACGCACTGGACGAGCGTCTCGATACAGGCGTTGTGGAACGTTCAAACAGCCCCTGGGGGTTTCCAGTGGTGCTGGTGCCCAAAAAGGATGGAACAACCCGCCTTTGTGTGGACTATCGACGCCTGAACGAGGTGACACGGAAGGACGCATACCCACTTCCGAGCATTCCCTCGATAGTGCCCAATGTTGGGGGAGCGAAGTACTTCACTACGCTCGATGCTAGCAGAGGATACTTTCAGGTGGAGATGACCCCCAGTGATCGAGAGAAAACTGCCTTCACTTGTCACAGGGGACTTTTCCAGTTTACCCGAATGCCGTTTGGCCTGGTCGGAGCGCCCGCGACGTACCAGCGTCTGATGGACCGTGTCCTAGGCGATGCAAGGTGGCACCACGCTCTTGCTTACCTGAATGACATTGTCGTGTATTCGGAAACCTTTGATGAGCACTTACGCCATCTCAGGGATGTACTGGAAAGGCTGAGGTCTGCGGGAATCACTCTGAACCCGACCAAGACCCAGATAGCGGCGACCAGAATAACACTGTTGGGGTTTACGCTAGACAAAGGACGCCTTCTGCCGTGCGAAGACCATAGGTCGGCACACTCACTCATGAGTGCACTCATATCGCCTCACTCACACTCACACTCAGGTATGTGAGTGAGTGTTTGTGAGTGGTCGTGAGTGCGAGTGGACGTGAGTGTGAGTGCGAGTGAGTGGATATGAGTGTGGGTTGTCATGAGTGTGAGTGTGAGTGAATGGTCGTGAGTGCGAGTGGACGTGAGTGTGAGTGCGAGTGAGTGGATGTGAGTGGGGGTGGTCATGAGTGTGAGTGTGAGTGGACGTGAGTGCGAATGCGATTGAGTGGATGTGAGCGTGAGTAGAGGTGAGTCAGTATAGCTGATGAGTGGATGTGAGTTGGCGTGAGTGACAATGAGTGGTTGTGAGTGGATATGAGTGGCAATGAGTGGTTGTGAGCGGATATGAGTGGCAATGAGTGGTCGTGAGTGGCAATGAGTGGATGTGAGTGGTGGGTGGACGCGACAGCGAAGTCGGTCGCCTATGCTTCGCGACGCTGATACCCGCTTAGCTATTTTCATGTTGTTGACAGCTGCGGGAAGCAAATATTCACTACTGAAGGCGCTCGAGGCAGCATAAGGCATCATACCGGTGTCTTTGGATAACCGAAGGAAAGGATTCCGCTGACACGGGAACGGCAATCTTTCGTTGCTTTTGTAGTTCACCGTTGGCATGGGCGCAGGTCCTTCGCGCATGCAGTGAGCCGCTACGAGTTTTGTGAGACCCTTTATCGAATTTCGCATTGCCAGTTCTGAAAATATAGATATGTCTCTTGCCACGCTCGCCGCATGGCTCGATCTCGTATACATATGAGTTACAATGCTTACTGCTGAAACAACGACTGTCCGCTCCTCGGCAATAGCTACCGTAAGTTGGGACCTCGTGTGCTGCAGTGGACTTAGGTTTTCTTTTCTTTGCCCAGGTGTGCGCATTGCAGAGCTCTCCACTGGCCGTAATTTGATCATAGGCTCTGACCCACGCGCTAACCCGACCTCTTTGGCCCAGCTCTTGAACTGCACAAACCCGGCTCAAGCCCGGAAACAACGCGAAAACCAAGTGCTCTTTTCGGTAACGCCAGAGGATTCTTGTTTCTATCATGTACTTGAAAGAGCCCAGCGTCGGAAATCAAGCATGTGGTTTTTATAATTTATTTTTTGTATGCAAAGCATCAGCCATGGCAATGCCTTTGACGCCCAAAACGACAATATTTTATGTTTTAATTTGCGCCAAAAATTATTGTTTCGTGCTGATGATGACAGTGAAGTTCGCTGTCCTGTGCTTTGTTTGCCGCATCCGGGTTCGCGATAAAGGAATGTCCATTGAGTTGTTTTTTTTTTCTGCCCTCCGCACAACTGCAGGGAAGGAATGAGTCAAACTGGCTGCCCAGCTGTATAAGGGGAGCCGGATAGCGACGGATTCCCAGAATAAGGGAAAGGTCAAACACCCTCCGGGAACGTATACGCCAGGTCGCATCCCACTGTGCACGTTCTTGCGGAAAGGCGGATCCTCATCGTGTGGCTTTTGTCCCATGTCTATGGCAGCACGCGTTGACAGCTTAAGGCGCGGTCAACAGGACATTGCCACGCTAGCTATAGGCATGAAGACAATTTGTAAGTGACGGTATTGAACAGATGTGCCTTGAGGTGACTTTCCCCGAACCTGAGTTTACCGGAGGTTGAAACAATCTGCACCGTGGGAAATCGAGAATGTTTGCGAAGCTCGCGGGAGGAAGGGAGAAACCTCCAAAATCTTGATGGTGGAAAATGTACATATTTGTGCAGTGTTTGTGAAGGTGAGTTATCTTCTTTCCAAAATCACTGATTGGCTTTGTTGTCCTTTTACAGTTGTTGATTTGTGACATTTTCTTTTCCCCAATGACTTATTGCGTTGATCTTTGTGGAATTACCTGACTGGTTACTGTCTCCACCGAGGGCAAGGTCATAGGGTTTAAAAACAGGTGTTTGGGAGGGACCTAGGGCTGGTTTCGTCACGTAAAGCTACTAGGCAGGCAAATGCAAACAAGTTTTCTCCTTGCTTGTATCTTTCTTTGTTTTATTAATTGGTAATAAAAAGTTAACCTCTCTAGAAGTATCCTCCGGCAACGCGATCGAGCAATATCGAATCTGCAACACGTCAAGCACCCTTCAATAATCATCATCAACGTAATTTGCCTCCACAAAATTGAGAGGGAAACTCAACTGTGATGAAACGTTGCAGAGATTTTCGGCAGTGGATATGAGGTGGCAACCAAATTGCCGGACTTTTTTTAATTGGTTGGACGTACAGTTCGAACTTAATTTTTATGTACTCCGGAAAGGGATATAAAATAGAATGTCTCTGAGTATTGTCACCGTTTCACTCGAGAAAAAACTACAAAAGAAAAGCATTACACGCGACTGAAAGTTAATAAGAATGAAGCTAGGGCGACAGTTTTCGTTTCGCTTAAAAGTATCGTGCGAGCGAGTGCTGCTAAGGCACTGAAGAAAAAAACATACGACGCCAGAGCCAAAAATATGATCAGAAAAGAACAGAAAATTGAGGAAGGAGGGAGGAAGGGGGGCCAGGAGCTTTTCATAAACAGGTCGAAGGGTGTCGACATATTCGACATTGGACTGTGGTCGCAGAACAGGAAAGAGTTGAAAATTAAGCTCCACCACGCTCTTCGCGGAGTAAAAAAAAAAATGTTTTTTCTTTGGTCATGAATAGGCACCCATCAGCATCATGTAAGCAGAACTACGCCGTTGGCAATATGAGCGGGTGGGGAATGCCCTGGCAAGTCAACAGCCAATGTTACAGATTAAAAAAAAAACTACACCTCTATAATATCCTGTATATTTAGCAATTCCATCACATGGAAATAAATGTTTTATAATCATTCCTCATATTTGCTCTCCGTTTTGGCGGCAGTGGCCTAGGTGAGAGGTGGCTGAGGTGGGGGGCGGGGAGGGGGGGGGGGAACTGCGCTGAAACTTGGCTCATTCTCATGAAGAACCCTGCGTACTCCTATGTACACCGTTCAAAAACTTGTCTAAGCATCTTAGGTGCTGACGCTATACAGGCACTCATCGTCTCAGCAGCAAGCGCAGGAGCACAGGTGCGTAGCATTCGGTGCATGGAATATGCGTGATGAGTGACCACTTTCTTCGAGCATCGAAACTGTGCAAATTGGCCAAATAGCCCGACAAGGCCTGGGCAGCTCACCACCACATCTTTGCGACTCAGGCTGATGTTAGGGGAGCGACGAGGGCAGTCGCCGCGACAGTAAATCTCTCATTCCCTCCGTTGTCAGCAAACAAGGGAACAGTACACTGAACGTGAATGAGAGTGAGCGGACATGAGTATGAGTGTGAGTGAGTGGTTGTTAGTGCGAGTGGTTATGAGTGTGAGTAAATGTTTGTGATTGTGAGTAGACATATGAGTGCGAGTGAGTGGTTGTGAGTGTGAGTTGTCATGAGTGCGAGTGAGGGTTTGCGAGTGGTCATGAGTGTGAGTGAGTTGTTGTGAGTGCAAGCGGTCATGAGTGCGAGTGTGAGTGAGTGGTTGTGAGTGTGAGTGGACATGAGTGCGAGTGGTTGTGAGTGCGAGTGGTCATGAGTGTGAGTGAGGGGTCGTGAGTGCGAGTGATGATGAGTATGAGTGCGAGTGAGTGGTTGTGAGTGCGAGTGATGATGAGTGTGAGTGCGAGTGAGTGGTTGTGAGTGTGAGTGGACATGAGTGCGAGTGTGAGTGAGTGGTTGTGAGTGTGAATGGACATGAGTGTGAGTGTGTGTGAGTAGTAGTGAGTGCGAGTGGTCATGCGTGTGAGTGTGAGTGAGCCACCTCTCATGGTGCCGAGGTATGGCGAAGACAAGCTGCGGGCTATTTTTCAGTTCCCGTCGCCGGCAGACATAGGCGGACTAAGACGCTTTCTGGGGCTGGTGAACTTTTATCGACAGTTTATCCCAGATTGCGCAGCTCTGCAAGCCCCCTTAACAACACTGTTAAGGAAAGGTGTGAAGTGGCATTGGGGACCCGAGCAAGAGGCGGCATTACGCCATCTCACTTGCGCGCTCGCGGAAACCACAGAGCTAAGGCTGCCTGACCTGAACAGGGAATTTGTGATCCACACGGACGCTTGTGACCTGGGCTTAGGAGCAGTCCTGCTTCAAGAGCACGGAGGTAGCCTGAGACCGGTGGCGTTCGCCAGCCGCTCATTAACTCCCGCAGAGAGAAACTATTCCGTGACAGAAAAAGAATGTCTCGCGATTATCTTCGCTCTGCGGAAGTTCGACTACTATGTCGATGGAGTCGCTTTCGTGATTGAGACTGATCACATGGCACTCACTTGGCTAAGACGCCTAGGCGAGCCGTCCGGACGCCTAGCGCGATGGGCGCTACTCCTCCAGCGTTACGACTTTACCGTGCGCTACAGGAGGGGCAAGAACAACGTGGTGGCGGACGCACTTTCGCGCGCGCCCGTTGACGGCTTGGGAAGTAACAACACTACCCACTCCGCCGCGCCCGACAGCCAGAGCAGCGCGACTGCCGCGAAGCTCGCACAACGCCCCGAGGGAAGGGACACCCCGCCTTCCCAGGGCGAAAGCTTGAACCACTTGGAAGGCATCCGTTCCGTGGTGAGCGTTTTCAGCAGAAGGGAGCTGTTGGAGGCACAGCGGGAGGATCCATTTTGTCGAAAAGTGTTCGACGGGCTCAGGGAGCCGGGCGGCGCGGCCGCGGCGCACATGGAGGCAACTGGTATTGTTGTCCGTGCGGGGCGCTCGAACACAGCTGGTAATGCTGTGAGCGCGATGGATTCCTATCTGCTCGACTCCGATGGCATCCTGCTGAGATATATCCCCTCCGAGAAGGATACACACGAGTCCTTCAAGGTGGTGATTCCACGCACGTTGAGAGGGGCACTTTTACGCTACTTTCACGACACGTGCATCTCTGGGCATGCGAGTGGCCCTAAGACTTACCTCAAGTTGTGCCGCCTCGCTACCTGGCCTGGCATGAAGCGGGATGCGATACGCTACGCCCGCTCGTGCGACGTGTGCCAAAGGGTCAAGCCACGTGGTGGACGCCCACCTGGGCTCATGCAGCCGATCAATAGCCAGGGTCCTTGGCAAATTGCGGCTTGTGCCCAGGTGGCGTGGTACGTTGTGGCGTAGCCCCCACACCACACGCACTCTTTGGCGTATCTGTTCGGCCACATTTTATGATACATGGCTCTGCTTGGGTAGGTGTCTGTTTGTAGTCGTCTGAGCGTGGTGGCCTGCTCTCTTTTGAGGATATCCGCCGGAGCCGAGTACTTCTTGCGCGCTCCCAACAACGCCTTCATTGCCTCCCCGCAAGATTCTGGCTTGCTGAAGGTTTCCACCGGCAAAAATAAACCCGCCCTCCGGTTCGTGAACCCTCGGACAACGGTGTCTGCCATGAAATTTCCCTCAACCCCAGTGTCAGGGACCCAAATGATGGTGTGTTGAATGTTTGTGTTGTTTGATCCATGTCTGTGTTGTTTTTGTTCGAAGAGGATCCTCGCGGCTTTTCGGCCGATCCTTCTCTGTATGCCCTCGCTGCAGCCTGAGAATCTGTCGCTATCCAGTAACTCAGTCCCTGCCGATTGGCTTCAGTCAGGGCTAGAGCTATGGCGATCTCTTCCGCTGCTTGTGTTTTCCTTGTGCGCACTGATGCACCAGTAATTATGAGTCAACGATTCAAAGGGGGTTGGTTTTTGCCGCTTGGAGTTCAGCCGATGCGGAAATTTAATGGTCTCGGAGGCCACACAACGTTGCTTACGAGTTGGAAAGTTTGTCAAGAGATGGCGCCCACTACCGCCAACTTTTGAGAGAGAGAGGTGAAAGAAAGTGGTCATTGTGCATTGTGGCAGGCGGTTTTAGCTCACGCGGCAGGCATATCATGAACATAAAGCTTCTCGTGAAATGAGAGAAAGGATGAAGTGGGGGAGAGACAAACGCTGGCCCGCTGGTGCCGCTGGCGTGTGAAGTCGCATTGTTGTGGTTTTTGTACGGACGTGTGTTGTGTTTGCTACTTCTGTCAGAGCGGCGCGGTTTGAATACTTATACCATATAATAATGCGTTCGGCGCATGCACTGACAGCCACTGTACCTGCCTGCACAACAGCCACAACTTCATGACGGTATGAACGACGCTTGCAGCTCTCGGGAGTTGTGACCACGGTGCCAGAGCTGTGGTTGTGACTGTCGGCTACGGTTGCTGCGCGGTTTGCTCGAACCGTCAGTGAAGGCGTTATTAAAGGCCTTCGGTAAGTTGCGAACTCTTCTGTCGTGAGTCAAGTGTCAGCGAACGCATATGCAGTAAATGTGCCTGCGTTCGGTAGCATTTTGGGATGAGGCCGTTCTCGTCTTCTCGATGCGTTTTCAACGAAAAGTGTGACTAGCTCGAGCACCTACGAAGCTGATCGAGCTCTTCGATGGATGACTTCGGGGGTGATATTCGTTCATTCATGATAGAAAAAGCAGCGCTGAAGGAACGGGGACGACAGCGAAGAAACTTAGACCGCGGGTCAAGCGCTTCGGTGCATAATGTTGCAGTAGTAGTGTAGCCCACTGACGCGATAGTGTACCGGGAAGCGCAGGTTTGATACGCCACGCGGGCTGCCTCGCGCGGCAGTGCCGCTGCTCGCATAACAACTCGTATTCGTCGGATTAATTAATCAGCTGAAGGGAATTCCGTCGACGGCTGTTGCGGTTTTGGTGCCCATCGAACCTTCCATGTGGGTCTTCGTTCGAGAAAATTGAGCAGCCCAATCTATCAGGGTCTTATTTACTAAAAGCTTTGAGCGGTTCAGTCCATGACAGTTTGAAGCTCAAGAAGCCAATAGGGGGGTTTCACTGAAGCTGCGCTACCAGGCGGCGCTAGCGTCGTGAAGGCTAGCGCACCATTTTTGAGGTCGTTGTTGATCGCACGTCCGTAATGCCCGCGTGCATTCTGAAGTTCGCCGTGGGGAAAAGGCACTGTCCAAAGCGATCAGCAAGGTTACTGCACGGTGCTAAATGTGTCCGCGTGAATCGTCGCTCGTGGAGCTGTCTGTGCTGCGGAAGTTTAGTGCTTAGCGCCGCGTTGTCCGCAGCATAAACACACTGAGGTGTGGGGCGCTCAACAGACTGGTCAGGGAAAGGAAAGCAGACACCACAAGCGCTTGTGGGGTGTTTTGTGGTCCTCGTCTGTAGCGCTACCAACATTCCTGCACGTACTACAACCAGTTCACTCAATTTTTCGTTCACGCAACATGACGAAGCGGCACATGAAATAACAGCCCAGTTACAAAATGCGCCCGACTGCAGCAACGCATTTTGTAGCTGCAGTAGGCTAGCTGGACAAGCTTTACCGACGCTGGTCGAGCACGATAACAATAAAGCACTTGTGCTGCAGTATTTCAGCAGCTGTAAAACGGTCGAAAAAGAGCTGTCACTTGCTAACAGCACGAATGGTAGACTGAACGAGAACGCTTTGCCGTTCCGATCAGTGCTGTGTGTACTGTGCTACTAATGCACACGACGTGGGATCTAGCTTCGGTGAAGCAGTACTGACACTTTAACAAAGTGTAAAGTGGGGCTCGTTGGTGCATAGTCTTTCGGCAAAAAACTGCGCTTGCACGAAACGATGGCGGGTGGGAACGGCGCTTCCCCACCAGCGTCGTCCATCCCCGTGTGTCCCGTGTAGAGCAGTTTTTCGCCGCAGCACTAATGCGCAGCGATTCCGCTGGACCAAGCTGTAGCCCGTCGCTTACGAGTAGATCAGAATGGCAATATTTAAGCTAGCTACGTGAGCAGTCTCGCTGCAGGTCACTCACCTTTCCAACAACGACGCGTCGGCCGTCGGCAAGCACTCTCACGCACGGCTCTTGAACCCAGCCGCTCGTGAGGAAATTGTGGGCTTCCATAGATTTGTACGATTTTAATTCATCTCTCGTCACAAAACTTGTTCCGTGCACAAGATAGTCCTTTATGTCCGTGAATTCTACACGCGGTAGCAGTCCCACGTCCTGCACCACGTCGGAGTCTCCGTAGTCGCACGGATCGACGTTTCCGCACAGCCGAGCCTTTTCAAGGTATCGGTTCTTCTCTGCTCCGCGCAGATCACGGGCGTAAACACTGAGTCGCATTGTTGCACACACGTTATTTACGGCGAGACGTGCAAAACAGTAGCAGCATCGCGGGTCACAGTCACAAACTATTGCGGTGTCTGTAACAACACGGCAGCAACGACCACGGTCATGGCGGACGGCCCGCTAGCCACTAGCGCTCCTAGCGGATGACGTCACATGAAACCCCCCTATACTCTTGCACCTTATGCCACTGTACCATCATCATCATTAGCCTGATTACGTCCAGCCACTGTACTGTCATCATCATTAGCCTGATTACGCCCACTGTGGTGCAAAGGCCTCTCCCATGTCTCTCCGTTTATTTAACCCTGTCCTTTGCCAATTGTGGCCACCCTCTCCCCGCAAACTTCTTAATCTCATCAGCCCACCTAACTTTCTGCCGTCCCCTGCTACGTTTGCCTTCTCTTGGAATCCACTCCTAAGGACCAGCGATTATCTTGCCTTTGCATTACATGCCCTGCCCAAGCCCATTTCTTCCTCTTGATTTCGACCAGGATGTCATTAACCTGCCGCCCACGCCGCCCGCTTTCGATCTTGTTACATTACACCTATCATTTTTCTTTCTGTAGCTCGCTGCGTTGTCCTTAACTTAAGCTGAACCGTCTTTGTTAGCCTCCACATTTCTGCCCCATTGGTGAGTACTGGTAAGGTACAGCTGTTGTATACTTTTCTCTTGAGGCATATCGGTAAACTGTACCATGTCACTGTGTAAACCTGTGTCCCACGGTCGTGTCGTTAACTTAAGCGAGAGCCTAAAGTCAAGCAGTTGTACTGTAGTGCTGCCAACGGATTTGGAAAATGCAGTGCACCCTGAAGGGAAAATCTGCTGCTGGCGCAGCACGCTCAAAGTTCGTATTCATAGCATTACACATATGAAAGCCAGTTTCATGGGGCTGTAGGCAGGCACTGTGCATATAAGCTTTTATTTAGTCTGTGGGCTACGCCCTGCAACTTTCGAGCAGATCCCAGCAGTTCATTCCACTGGTGGCACATCAGTCTGTGCATCTGCGAAGTTTGTAGCAACAAACATGCCAGATTATAAAGCATTGAGGAAATGAATTTCACTACTGGTATAGTTCAATAGTTCTACTAATGTAACAAGCAAAGCCTTATATTTGCAAATATCATGCTGAATGCAAAAGTGTAGGTTTTGGCTTCTTATGCCCATTAAGGGTGCTGTATGTTATAACTCCACTCCTGTGCAGTGTTCTCCCTGCGGGGACAAAAGAGCACAATTTTCATAGTAAGGCCAGGTTGATTTGTTGTATGTGTAAGTGTTCTTGAATGACCTATAGTCTCTACAAACGCTGGTGCTGATATTAGGAGGGTTTCTGTGGTTTCTCGACTGTGCTTCAATAGTCTTTTTATGGCGGCTTTTGCATATTTAGGTGAAGTCCGTGACTCTGAAGGAAAAAAACTGCAATATCGAAAGACTTGGATTGCCCGATTATAACTGTGCAACTGCTACATGTAATTGTTAAAAGAAATGAACACTTTGCATGGTTATTATTGCCACTTTCTAGAAGCACTGAGCTTGGCTACAATTTAATGTCATTGTAGCAGTCAGTCAGATGCTTCCCACATTAGGGCATTTTTGAAGTGAGTGCTGACTGCTCTTACGTTGTAAATGGCTTGGGCACAGGACGTCCTCATGAGGTCGGAAGGGTTTCTACCACAACTCTTGCTTGTTGCAAAAGGACCAACAGGATCACAGTGTGTTTTTGTAGTGTTTTTTGAAAGTGTTGCAACAGATCTGAAGACTCAAGGTTGCCAGCTGTTCCATGCCACTACACGTGACTGTCTTTCGCCTTTTTCAGTTCGTCGTAGTGCAAAAGTTTGATGCCAATGTGTGCACATTATAATGAACATGTGTCTGTGATGGCCATGCTTGGCCTTTCATCGGCTTGCTTGTTTGTTGATTTATTATAGGTCTCAAGTACCCCTTAAAGGGACACTGAGGAGAAATTGAAGTTGGCTTGTATCGACAGAATACCAGCTCCTGATTACAAAAACGCCACTGATACTGTCAACAAAGCTCTTGTTCACTAGAAAAGAGCAAGAACCAAAATACAGGTATCGCCGCCACAGGCCAAACTTGCAAGTACAAGCATGGTGACGTCATAGGACAAAACAGTGTTGCTAGAACCAATGGCTCTAGCAACGCTAGGACCCGAGAAGCCACAAATCACTGAGGCGCAGCCAATGCATGCGCAAATCTCCTTGACGTCGCCACATGGCGCCACGTGCCCGGCAGCTACGCGCGTCTGAAGCATCAAGACCAATCAGCGCCTGCTCGCCGGCGGCAGGTGGGCTCCCGATATTTCGCTAGCGGTAACAAGGTACACGGTATGCTAAAGGTGTCTATTTGCGAGAACTTCGCTGACGACTTCGAGAACAAGATCCATCGTAATGCTGGCAAAACGTCAGTGCAAACGTAAGCGAATCGACTGTAGCGACGGCCGCAATAGCCGATAGATGCCTTCAACGTGCGGCCGGCGGTAGCTTTCTTTTCGGCTGCTGCTGGGCCGCTATGCTGGCCGCCAGAAATCACAGAGTCTGCATTACGTCATGTGCACGTCATGTTTCTCGTCACTTAGTCCTGTGTCGTCATAGGAGAATCCCAAGTTTGAATCAGAGCGGCGGGAAAAACTTTTTCAACTTCGAATCCAAATTTCTTGGAAATAAATGCATCTTTCGCTGCCGGCCAAGTGGCAACACAGCCATGAAATGCCGAACTGTCGGATTTTGCTATAAAAAAATTATTAATAGTGCTCTCCTCACTGTCCCTTTAATGAGAGGTGCTGCATGAGTGGTATACCAGAACACATCATTAGCTTAGGATTTTCTCTTTGGTGTTCATGAAACAGAAACTGCTGTTCGAGTTGACTGTGGTTTATAGTATCCTATTTCACACATTTTATCCTCAGGAGCAAAACATTACACAGGGCAGGAAGAAAGAAGTGATAGGGTTTAGGCAAACAAGTACTGTCAGATCTCCAACTGAGCACACATTTTATATTTTTAGGTGAACAAAGCCGAAAGCTGGGCAAGTTGGATAACAGTCATGATTTAACAGTAGCGCACAAGGAACACGAGGGACGGAAAGGAAATGACGCAGACAAGCGCTGGTTAACTTAAAGGTGAACTTAAAGATTACTGTCCAGTAATTGGCCAAGAATGCTGATCGGAGCTCTAAACCTGCACTAGTGCTTGTTTGTACTGTTGAACTCTCAGTTTCTACTCAGCAGGCAACTGGCTTTCGTCCACTGCTGGGGTCCAGTTTTGTCACTCAGCGCTTATGCCTAATGTACTGAGGGGCTACTTCAGGCCCAACAGTCACTTTGCACTATCTCCCGGGGACATGCAGATAGGGTTGATTAGGGTGTTGGCAATTGCCCCAAGAACATATCATATCATCATTTCATGCGTAAGCGTTAGATGACGATGCTAAGATGGGCTACTTTTTTTTTTTTTTTCAGGAGTGAAGTCAACCATAGCATGTGTGGTAATGATGTAAAAGAGGTGCAAGAAGAAAGCCTGTGGACCCAGACACCTCCTATATTCATGTGTATCGCGTAGTTGAGGTGCCCTGGTACTTGGCCGCATTTTTTTCCCTGAATAATTGATAGATTTTCTTGTGCACATGTATACAGTCCTAATGCCATGTACTTGAACAGAACTCTCCCGGGGACATGCAGATAGGGTTGATTAGGGTGTTGGCAATTGCCCCAAGAACATATCATATCATCATTTCATGCGTAAGCGTTAGATGACGATGCTAAGATGGGCTACTTTTTTTTTTTTTTTCAGGAGTGAAGTCAACCATAGCATGTGTGGTAATGATGTAAAAGAGGTGCAAGAAGAAAGCCTGTGGACCCAGACACCTCCTATATTCATGTGTATCGCGTAGTTGAGGTGCCCTGGTACTTGGCCGCATTTTTTTCCCTGAATAATTGATAGATTTTCTTGTGCACATGTATACAGTCCTAATGCCATGTACTTGAACAGAACTGAGCAAGGAAGGCTTGAGGGGTTTTGTTTCTTGTATATATATGTGTATATATATATATATCTGTAGTCCCCTCCCCCGCCCTGTTCGGCTGCTACAGTACTTTGCTTTCCCCAACCAAGAGAGAGTTCTGGTGCCTTCTCCAGAGTAATAGTCCCGATGTTGACCCTTTCATGGTTTTCGAACCTGGCAAGAATGTTCAACTGGCTTTGATCTCATGGGCTATTAGCCCATTCTCCATCCCTTTATGTCCTCTCCTGCCCTTCCCTCTATCTACTAAGGTACGGTTGCCCAGAACTACATTTGGGGCATGGTACAGGGTGAGGGGAAGTCAGGATTAATAACCGGTACTCGGTGTTATGACTGGGTGCACGATCCAAGTTCTGGCGACTACTTGTCCTCATCACTCCATCCTTGTCAGCCACCGTGGTGGGTCAGTTGATGGCCGTAAAGCTGCTTTAGGTTCATTTTGTCAGTGCGCCTAATCCTGTCTTGTTTGCTTTGCAGAACCAGTTGACCGGGATCTCGGCTGCTTAATGTTGGAGGATCATGTGTTCCTGTTTCCCAAAACGCTGTGAAAGCTGTGTAAACGTGTTTCTCTACTGCTCATTTATATTAGTTTGTGTTGCAGAGTGAGTGTTTATGACGCCTGTGTACTTTTTTCCAGAATTTTGTGGTATCGGCTCGTACTGCTTTAGAATATTCGTTGCTCGGTGCCCTTCTGTCTCCGCAAATAAAACACCTCGCTCAGAATGTCTTTTTTTTTTGTGTGTGTGCAAGTGTGTTTCTCTCCATGAGCAACGTTGTACATGCACAGAAAAGCCTTCTGCCCAATTTTATGTGCTGTAGAATGTGCTGCAATATTGAATGTCTCTAAACTAGTTGAATAGAGTGGCGTCCATTGCCCACTAAAATTGCATGAAACTGAAAAGATGCAGCTAAACTGACTGCTTTGAAGAGCAAAAAAATAGTTGCTGTTAGTAAGCAGCATTGTGACTGTTATAAATGAAGCTTTAGTTGCATCTTTAAGCAAAAATTCAGTGTTGGACATAGCTGGTGTTATGGGAACATGACAAAAGAAAGTTTTAGTAGTGGAGCTGCCTTCTTGTGCTAAGCGTCATTGTTTTGATGAAGTTCATTTAAAAGTGGAGCCCTGAATAAGTAATGTATTTGTTTGCCTTTTCGGGAGTATACATAATGATGCCTATTGCGGTTGTCTATGCAGCAGTACTAAATGTGCTCCTTTATTTTAAAAGTCCATCTGTTTCAAGTGTGTTTTATGTCTTGCAAAAGTTATAATTAAGCATTGGCCTTTCCCAGCATAGTTAGTAAATAATATCTATTTGTGACAACCAGTTTCATGGAAATTATGCTTTTGGATTTTACTTCATTCCTCGCAGCAAGCCCAAATTTCAGTGTGTGTGTGTGTGTTCTTCCATGTTGCTGGCTTAGGCTAGCCTGAAAATGTTTGCACAGTGTAATAACTCGTAGCTTTCTGCAGTATTGTGGGCTGTGATGAAAGCAAGGCTTTCGTATCTTATTACACAGCATGCTTTCTGGAGCGTCGTAGACGCATTACGACAACTTTCGGATATCTGGTTAATCCAACACAAGCAGCCAAGTGTTCTCTGCTCTTGAAAAGGTTCTTTCAAGATGTCTGCCTGTTCAGTGTGAAAATGTTGTGTCAGTAATTGAACGTTTTATAATTTAGTTCTTGGTTCCATGTATTTGACTGTTGATATTCATGACATTCGTGCTGACATGTGAAGCTGTGAATTTTGCACTTTTGTGCCGAAATTGCCACTTTTCTATGCTTGCACATGTGTCACTCATATATCTAAGTTCTGGCAGACATATGTGTGTTCCCTCTTTACTGACTCGGTTAAGTTGTGCGTGTTATACCGAGTTTGTAGGAAAGAATTGTTTAGGCTGTAGGAAAAAAATGTACAAATTTAAGCATGTAGTTGAAGTACTGATAACTGTAGAACATTAATCGGCTCCGTCCATTTTCCCATGCTGGACTGGATTGATTGCACATATCATAGATGACCACAGTGGTGGCCTGGTGGTTTAATCATCTGCCTTACATGAGAGAGGTGCTGGGTTCGATACCCAGTTCTGCCGGGTACTCGCTGGTGGTACAGTGGGTGCAACGTTTCCATTTGCCTGGTTGTCGGCTTATATGGGGCGAAATGTTCGGGAGGTGGGTGTATAACCCCATCTTGTGTAGAGCGAAACAACCTGCACCATGGTGCTCTTTGGCCAAATAAGCCCTTAGGTCATAAAAATTCATCATCATCAACATATCCTAGATGTTTACTTCTCTTTGTTGCATGTGTATGGGGCTGTAAATAGGAAGCAAGTGTGGAAGAGTTACATACATTGCTCCATTTACGTCTTCTTTATTTTTTTTTTTAAATGACCTTCTATAATTGGGGGGGGGGGGGGAGGGGGGGTAGCCGAATTGCTTGCAGGGTTTAAGGCAGCTTCAGCTGAGCTGCGGGTAGTATGTGTCTTGTGCCTGTACTGGTTCCTGCGTGGAGTTCCGAGTGCTCAAAAAGAAAAAAAAGAAAAATGGTTCTTTCTGGTGCAGATCGGTTCCGCTAGGAAAATTCAAATTGCACGCTGTTCTCCCGGCTCACTCACGCTGGCGGTTGCTTTCTGTGACAAGCTTTAGACAGCGTGAGAGCAAACTTCCACGAATACCCAGAGAGCACGTCACACTGCAACCAAAAAACTACAGAACCACTGGCGGTTCGTTTTGCAGCTAGTCAGCCGCTGTATGCGAGTATGGCAGGCAGAATGGGGTGCCGTTTCATCGCTTTTCATCTCCGTTTGTCTCCATGTGCTGGCCTTGTGACTGCATCATTACACGTTTGTTGCTTTGAGCTACGGGTGTGTTGCACAGGATAGCAGCTTTTGAAGTCGACGTTTTTCTTTTCATCAGCGAGGGCTGCGGGTTGGGGGGTCGACTTATATTCAGAGTTGACTTGCATGCGGCAAAATATGGTTGTTTATCAGTCAGAGATACCGAGCAGGAAATGAACACCGGTATCTGCAGTGGGCACAGGTCCGTGCAGAATTTTGTGTATGCTTGGAACTGAGCACACAGGCTGCTGTATGCTCTTTGTGAGGCTTTCGCACCGAGTGAATGTCGTCATAAAATTATCGGGTTTATTTTGTACCTCAGTGGTTTTCATAGAAGCGCATTAATTATAAATTTTTTAGTGCAGAGTGCAAAACTTGTGCTCTTCTAACCTTGAGGCTACAGACTTGGAGCACATTTTTCACAAATGTGGATGTGCTTGTGACAACTCCAAATGATTATGAAAATGTTGTGTTTCTTCATGGCATGTGCATAACAGTTTACGTTAAAAGTGTGCTGAAAATATTTTTGCACGAGGTTTCATTTGCATCTCAAGGGGGCATTGTAATTAATCTCAGTCATAGTAATAACACTATAGTAGTAATAATAATGCTGTGCTGCTATGTTTGCTCGTCTGGCAAACGTACTACAGACACATTTCAGTAAAGCAGCTCATATGATGCCTGAATTACTTAGTGATAAAAAAAAAGCCCTATTGTGAAGTTTTGCTATTTTATCTACTACTGACATTTCTGAGTGCTCACTGTGGTGCCTTCTCTCTATCTCTCTTTCTTTTGCTTCGTGTCTGAACGAAGATGACGACCACATCGACATGGAAGGCACGGACGTGGCAAGCCCTGCTGCGGTCAAAGCCAGGACAGAGGCCTTCATCACAATCAGTAGCTCCTTCCAGTGTGACCAGTGTGACTTTGCTAGCCGCAATGAGATCGTGCTCACGGAGCACAAGAAACTGCTCCACCGACCATCCGGTCCGCCGCCAGTTCGCTTCGAGTGCCAGTACTGCCGTGCCGCATTCACGCGCCATGACCGGTTGCTGTGCCACCTGCAGAAGCACATCGGCAGTGGCTCCTTCGACTGCTACCTCTGCCCCGGGACGTTCGCGAGCGAGCAGAACCTGGTGCGGCACGTGAAGACCATGCACAGCAGCACGGAGTCCTTCCGCTGCTACTTATGCCAGAGCAAGTTTTCGCGCAAGGACAACCTGCTTGTGCATGTCCGGAAGCACCTGAGTGACGCTTCCAGGTGCTGACGCGGTTCCCAGGTCTTTGGCTGCCGGCACCCTCAAGAAAGGGTGCCGGCACCCTTTCTCTTGGGATCCACTCCGTTACCCTTAAGGACCAGCGGTTATCTTGCCTTCGCATTGGGCAGGGCATGTAATGCGAAGGCAAGATAACCGCTGGTCCTTAAGGGTAACGGAGTGGATTCCAAGAGAAAGCAAACGTAGCAGGGGACGGCAGAAAGTTAGGTGGGCGGATGAGATTAAGAAGTTTGCGGGGATACAGTGGCGGCAACTGGCAAAGGACAGGGTTAATTGGAGAGACATGGGAGAGGCCTTTGCCCTGCAGTGGGTGTAGTCAGGCTGATGATGATGATGATGATGACCCTCAATAAGGCAGATTGCGTTCTCTTTGCTTATCCACCGCAGTGGCTGAGTGGCTATGGTGTTTGGCTGCAGTTCTAAGGTCACAGATCAAATCCTGGCCTCTGCAGCTGTGTTTCGATGGAAGCTGTTCAATGCCCGTGCATATTAAAGAAACCTAGATGGCTAAAATGATAGCGAAGTCTTGCATTACAACATTACAGCATCCCTCATAGCCAGTAGGCAATGAGCTGTATCAGGGCATTAAACCCCACATAACAGGCTACCTGTACACAGTTTGTCACTTATGACTTTGATGAAGCGTGGCACGGCCTTGAGAATCTTTTGTAGTAGCTTGTTTGTATGCTTCTAGCTACGGTGAAGGGCTACTGACATCCCTCTCCTGAAAATTATTGTTGTTCTGATATCATTTCCTGGTATTTGTCACTCATCGTCCGAGGAACTGTTTCTGAAAAAGTTTCCTGTGAGGACAGGAATAGAATAGCAGAGTTAAATCTGTCACAGGCATGTTCCTCTGAGCTGTCCTTTTCACTTCACTAGCTAAGTTTTTATGCGAAGCATATTGCTAGAGCTACCACTCACGCCGTCGGCGTGGGACCCCTAGACATCACACCACGTGACACCGTGACGTCACACCACGTGACATCGGATGAGAGAGGCGGCCTCCACCTCGCGCCGTCGCCGTGGGACCCCTAGCCGTCACACCACGTGACACTGTGACGTCGTCGTGACGATACCATCGCACAGACGCCGGAATGTCCTCGAGCGGCATTCCCGCGCATTTCGAACGCGCGTTCACACTCGGTGTAGGTGAAACGCTCGCTCCACCGGGCAGGCAGACGCGGCTTCCGTGGCAATCCAGGCGCTCACCCAACGCGCGTCTCGGGGTTAGTCGGCGTTCCGCTGTAGCCATGCCGTTGGCTTCCCCCACGACGAAGGCTTCTAGTGGTTGTATTAAAATGACCAAGTATGCAACCAAGGAAAGCCATGTATTACCAAGCCTAGCCACCAATATGCTTCGCATCTGACTAGGCTTAACCTTAGCTAAGCCTCAGCCATAATTTTTGTTCTTCCCTCCCTAGGATGACGTGTGAGGTTACATGAGACATCTTATGCTATGCTTCTCATGCAGCGTGTGGTCAGCACCTGTTGCTTGGAAGTGACAGTTCAAATAGTTCACTGCGTGTGGTGCTACACAAAAGTAATTATCAAAAGCGAGTTGTACCAGTTATACACACTTGGTAACTGTGCAGAGGTGTGTGTGACAAAGTTGCAATCCCAAAGGAAAAATACGACAGATGCGTAGGCTTGCTTTCGCTGGAGTGTAGGCTACGGGCAATAGCTTCCTCATGTGTGCTCCTTTCGGGCATTTAAGAGCCAATCACTCGGGTTTGGAAGCTGTCACCTTGCTGTTATGGCTTCCACTTCAGTTTCATGAGATGGCATGTGGAAGTGAAGCTTGCTTCTTCCAGATTGAAAATGAAGTGTATAAGTAAGAGTGTCGCCACAGTGCGTAGACTTGAAGACACCAAGGACGCGCGTTGCTTGTCATTCGAGATGATTTACCCGTGAAATTCTCTGTGCCTACGAATGCACTTGCTTCATTTTTGGAAAAAAAAAGATGAGTTCGGTCATGTCAAAGGAAGTGCAAGCAGGAGGCTTTGGTTTGAATTTTTGAGATCTCTTATGGCACATTATTAAGGTGAAAGCCTTAATAATAACAAAGTGTGTCACATGCGTTTAACTCGGGAACTGAAAAATATAGAAGAAAACCAATGGTTGCATCAGATAGAGAAGGAAAAATTGAACCTAGAAGCCAAGTTTGATGACTGTAGATTAATTAGTTAATTAATTATAGGCAAAAAATTTTGGAATTCCGTCGAAATAGCGCGGATGTCGATATCGCCACGGGAACGGTGTGACGTCACATCCACCGGAAGTCATCACGGCATGGTGAAAATTGTCACAGAATGATTGGAAAAACATCGGATTTGTGTTAAATTAGATGGGAAAATGTATAAATAAGCATCATTAACTCTTAAGATCCCTGAAAGATGTATAATTTGGGTACTGATATAGCAACGGGAACGGTATGACGTCACATCCACCGGAAGGCGTCACGGCATAGGGTCCTCGGCTTTCGCCTCTCAACACTTTAGTTCCCAAAGTGTCCTCGCAATTTTTTTGCCGAGATGATTGTAGCTACCTGGGTCTATGTAGTGCTCTTGTTTATCTGAAATGTCCAAGACTGGTCAGGGATCCCCATAACAACTGCGAGGCAATTGATTTGCGTCAGGTAGCTGTTGATACGGGTGTTATCAGAGCGAGTTCTACTTTTGGGCGATATGCCAAGTGTTAACCATGCGTCGTGACAATCCCTGCATATATATGTCCGCCGTATTGTCTTAACCAAGTTCACTCAGATGCGGCTTCATTCCTTCATTCAATCAAATGGTAGAGGGCAAACAGTTTAGAAGTTTTTATTGTTGCTGCGACAGCATGCGCAGCATATTAACAGACCTTCAGCTTCAGTTTGTTCCACCTGTGCTCATTGACCCCTTCAAGCACAAGGGCCTCATAAAAGTCTCGGTATGGACAACTCTATCCGATTTCTGTTCCAGTAACAATCTTCCGCGGTTCTTTGTGACTCTATTGATGTTTGTTCTTCAGCAAAAGACGCATTCGTTGCCTATAAAATTTTATTTAAAAGTAAAAAAATTTTGCTGCTCGCCACTTGTTTCAAACTCATCGTGTCAGCTGAAACGGAATTCATGACCACCACGTGGAACTGAATGGGGAGGTAGCATATGGCCTCGGAGATCTGCGCATAAGAAACTGTGTGGTTGTCTTTGGAGTTTACCTCTGAAAACAGCCGGCAGTGGTGATACCTGTGTTTCATTTTTCTGACCCTTTCTAACTTATAAAAGCTCCCTTTCCAGTGAAAATGGCCTCTTTGTCATTATAATAAAGTAATGCTGTTCCCTTGCAATAGCCTTGCAAGGGAACAGCAGTTCACAATTGGTAGCGAGGTGCTAGAAGTAGTAAGAGAATATGTCTACTTAGGGCAGATAGTGACCGCAGATCCGGATCATGAGAGGGAAATAACTAGAAGAATAAGAATGGGGTGGAGCGCATATGGCAGGTTCTCTCAGATCATAAATGGTAGCTTACCAGTATCTCTCAAGAGAAAAGTATACAACAGCTGTATCCTACCGGTACTCACCTATGAGGCAGAAACGTGGAGGCTAACAAAGAGGGTTCAGCTTAAGTTAAGAACAACGCAGCGATCTATGGAAAGGAAAATGATAGGTGTAACGCTAAGAGATCGAAAGCGGGCGGAGTGGGTGAGGGAACAAACGCGGGTTAATGACATCCTAGTTGAAATCAAGAGGAAGAAGTGGGCTTGGGCAGGGCATGTAATGCGAAGGCAAGATAACCGCTGGTCCTTAAGGGTAACGGAGTGGATTCCAAGAGAAAGCAAACATAGCAGGGGACGGCAGAAAGTTAGGTGGGCGGATGAGATTAAGAAGTTTGCGGGGATACAGTGGCGGCAACTAGCAAAGGACAGGGTTAATTGGAGAGACATGGGAGAGGCCTTTGCCCTGCAGTGGGTGTAGTCAGGCTGATGATGATGATGAATGCACCAGAATAAAGAGAGAGATAAGTTTGATGTCAATGGACACCAAGAACAAACTGACGTTTGTTCTTGGTGTCCATTGACATCAAACTTATCTCTCCAAGAACAAACTGATGTTTGTTCTTGGTGTCTGTCGACATCAAGCTTATCTCTCTCTCTTGCGCACAAAAATAACGAATGCTCTGTGGCCCATTTCTTAAATACTCCTTGCTGTTTGATTACTTTTTCTTCATTCTCAAGAGTGCCCAATGTCACAGGCGAGCTAATTCTCTTAATTCAAACTTGCTGAGTGCAAGATTCCAACTTATTTCAACTTAATGGACTATAGACGCCTAATTTTATTGTGCATTTTCTTTAAACAATGCATCAGACATTAGAATACATGGATTGCCGAGTGGCGTTTGCCTACAGCCGCTAAATCCTAATTTTTTTCTCTCATGCTGTTTCAGTTTCATCCACCGAACGACGACTGTGACGTCAAGTTGATGTTTTTGTCACGTGATCCACTATAAAAACTGTTAATATAATCGCTGATGTGTAGTTTTAACTCACTGCGACATTTAATCCGGCCTCTTCCAAGACCTGGAATAACAAAAAATGATCTGTCAGCAATTATATGGCCGATTTTTTATGCCTTATGTGACTTAAACACTAAATACGTTTCGTCGTTCGACTAATGAAACTGAAACAGCGTCAATAAGAAATTCAACTATAAATTATTTAGCGGTCATACACGAATTCCACAGGCTGCTCCATGTATACGAATGTCTAACGCATCGTTTGAAGTAAGAAAATATTAAAGCAAAAATTTGGTGTCTATAGTCCATTAGAGTTTTGTCTCATCAACACCAATTGAATAAAAAGGCACAATTAAAAAAAATTGTCTGCACCCTCCAAGTTGGAAGTGAATGTTATTTTCATATGCTGTGCTATTGCACCCATCTTTCTGAAACATACACTGCTCAGGTTCTTTTTGCAATCAATTTGTGAAGAAAAACATGTCATGTAGACGAAGAGGTCCTTCATTCGAAAGCACTCTCGGTCATCAAGGGTGCTCTGACGCGGCATCCTCCACCATTGAAGGGTATCTTGGCATTTGCTGGCAGCCTGGGTACTTGTCTTTGAACTGTTCTTACTTAGGTGCTCACTCATTGGATTCATTAAGTACACAGCAACCTCATTAATTTTACAGAGCCTTTGAAGTCTTAAGTTTCAAACACTGGTTTGCAAATTTTTATTTTATTTGCAGCCTTCACCATTATGTGGCTTGTTAAATTCACAAGGTCTCGTATCAAATCTTTCCTTTTCACATGCCGTCATGTTGGTCTTGTCACTTTCATTCGCCATATGCTGTTCTGTTGTCCATGCATTAACATTGGGCATAGCTGACAGTCATTTCGTGTGTAGTATCTGTTGACAGTGATATATTCAAGCAGAACCTGTGAGAATAAAAAAGCCGCAAGGCTAGCACTCTTGCATTCAGTCGCATGCAACTGCTGCTGCTATTTCCGTACACAAGGAATGCTGCAAAGGGTTCTCCTGCAGCACAACCCTTTGTTGCATGAACAAGACCTTTCATACATACCGTGTCATGATATACATAGGTATTGTCCTGATTTTACTACTGCCATTTGACATCAGCCCCGCCGCGGTGGCTCAGTGGTTACGGTGCTCGGCTGCTGACCCGAAAGACGCGAGTTCGATCCCGGCCACGGCGGTTGAATTTCGATGAAGGCAAAATTCTAGAGGCCCGTGTACTCTGCGATGTCAGTGCAAGTTAAAGAACCCCAGGTGGTCGAAATTTCCGGAGCCCTTCACTACGGCGTCTCTCATAGCCTGAGTTGCTTTGGGACGTTAAACCCCATAAACCAAACCAAACCATTTGACATCAAAATTTTGCCATCAACAAGCTCGTTCTTTTTTTTGCAAGCATGCATGATGTGCACGTCACTGACTTGTTTGCAGGCTGGCTCACTACTGTTGAGAAATTAATTGTTGTTCATAAATAAATTTTGGAGCATCAGATCCAAAAACGCACAAAAGACCTCCACTAGAGTTTGGGTGAGGCAACATTTCAGGCTGAAATATTAACGGCACTGGCCACGTTTGCACGTTGACTGTGTTGCTCTTCTACTGAGCTTACAATCGCTACTGCATATTTACTATGGGCCAAAGGGCAGAACACTTCTGTGCTATAAATCTATGGGTTTTGAGGACCGCTAGCAGTTGGAATTGATCAAGAGACCTTCATCAGGGCATCCCTTATAGCCGTAGGTGGGGCTTAGGGAGATAAAATGACAGCAAGGGTTTCCCTATGTTTTGATTGTGAAGACATAAAACTACGCAGGAGACAGGACACGACAGGACACAGAAAAGATGCAGACAGGACGAGCGTAGTCCTGTCTGCTCCTGTCTACGCTCGTCCTGTCTGCATCTTTTCTGTGTCCTGTCTCCTGCGTAGTTTTATGTCTTCAGAATGTGTTACCAACTAGCCTCTCATCACACACTTCTATGTTTTGATGCTGCCTGCATTATTGCTTAGCTTTTCTCTTTATTAAAGGCTTATGCTGTGAGTTGCTACACATCTGAACCCTTGGTGTGTGTACTCTTTGACTTTGTGTCATTCTTCTGAGCCGCGTCCACTATTTAGAAGAAGCTACAGCCTATGTCAGAAATATGCAGCCCATCGGGTTTGCTACTGGGCCATGCAGTGTGGTTTGCTTTTCTCGACCACACTACAAAGATGAGAGGAGCCCATCGTTACTTTTCCAAATCTTAGAACTTTCAAGGGTGCTAGAGGGCCCCACTGCTGCGAAAGGGGGTTTTGCGAAAGGCTGCACTCATCTGCAGAGTTGAGCCAAATGGTGGAAACTCGAGCACACAATTTCGTGGTAGTATTCCGAGCACTTGTGGCCGGAATAATCGGCTCTGACCTTCGACTGTGCATAATTTATGTTAAACACTTGCCTGTACCTGGCTGGTAAAATATTGAAGTTTTGTTGGATACACCTTAGGTGGGTGTTTTCAGGTGTGCACTTGCAAGTCGTGAAATTGTATTCTGTAACAAAATCGCCACATTTCTTTCTGCTGTGCTATGGCATGCTGAAAGTTTTTATTGATCTTGGTAGCAGCTTTGTGGTGTCGTATATACCAGGTGTTACAGCGAACACTTTCAAAATTTTTCAAAAATAGGCTTTTTAGTATGGCTTTTGCGGCATGGTACTGCCAGGCCTGGCGGACACCGGAAGACCGGTGAATCATCCTAACTTGTAATCTGGTTAACTAATTTCTAATAATTAACTTCTTAACTATTAGAGCCTGGTTGCAATTAGAGGTCTGTAGCTGGTTGTTGGTAACAGCCATATCAGTTTTTAGAATTTCAAAAGCGCAATTACCCTCGGCACTGTGGCTCAACAAAATTTGTCTTTTTCAACTAGTTATGTGCACTTAAGCGGTTGCTTTTCTTGCATGCTTAAAAACGCATGTATTTTATGTATTTTTGCACAATGCAGCCAAACTTTGTCGAGCCACAGTGGCGAGGGTAATTGCGTTTTCGAAATTCTAAAAACTGATATGGCTATTACTAATGACCAGATACAAATCTCTAATTACAGTTAGGCACCTAACTCTACTAGCTCGAAAGTTAATTACTGATCATTAGTTAACCAGCTTACTATCTAAGACGATTCACCGGTCTTCTGGAGTCCGCCAACACTGGTACTAATATGCCGCAAAAGCCATATTTTTGCCCCAAAAAGCCTTTTTCTGAAAATTTTTTAAAGTGTTCGATGAAACACCCAGTATACTTCTTGTCTTTCTTTAACCTGTTGATAACCTGCAAGTTATTGCAAAAAGAAGTTAGAGCAGCATGTAGCCTTCCTTAATGCAGAAGCAGATTTATTTTCAGAGGGAAGGCCACTATTTTTTTTACTAGTGCTTGGTTTTTAAAAGCTGCGGTTTGCGTCTTACTGTGGCAGTGCTGCCACCTGTAGGTTTCAATCCAACACATAGTCAACTGGCGGTTCACTTCATTTTACAATACGACGAAGTCTTACCATCATCGAATTGACATGACCTGGAATGTGTGACCAGTCATAGTTGTATTGATGCTGTCTTTTAATAAATGGTTGCATACCTATGTCATTTACGTTTATTTCACTGGAGAAGTGTGACCAAATTCTAGTGGTAGGAGTCGCATTAGCAAATAATCTCTAGAGGCAAATCAAATTGGCATAAAAAGAACAATCATTTGACTCCCAACCCATGTGCATGTCCTTCCAGGAAGGGGAAGTTAGCAGGCAAGTCTGTCGGATTGTGAAAATGAATGACAAGGACATCACTAGAAGACAAAATTTTGTGGACAGGCTTGGTAGGATATGAGGCCGCAGACCGGGCCACTCGAGGCGGCACGCATCAAGAGGTCCAAGTACTTGCAGGGAAATGATTACAGTCGACAACCGAGAATTCGGACGGCTGATTTTTCGGACATGTTTGATTATTCGCGCCCTGGCCCATGGAGCCAATTGTATACGAGCGCCTGAAATTTCGGCCGCACCGCAACTGACTGCTCGATTTTTCGGACCTCGTTTGCACTCGCCGCCATATCGTGTGTACAGTGGAACCTTATTAATTGAAACTGCAGGAGAGGAAACTTGATCACACAAAACGAAATTCAAGCTTAAAGGGAGCGTGTTAAATTGTGATGCCGAAATTCTGCGCCCGCGTGGTTTCGAATTCGTACAGTTCTCGAACGTCTTCCGCCACACGAACTTGAACAGTAGTCGGAGTTCGGTGAACTGATCTGTGCCGAGTCTTTCGTCCCGAATACGGGAAAAGGTGAGCGCGGAAGGAAATGGTGGTGCATTTCAAAATGAGGTCAGCGTACGTACACCGGCCGCGGTAAAACGCACCGGAATACTGACTTTTCTGTCGTAAAACCGTAAACAACTGTGTTTTGATGACAGGCAAGACGCTAATTCTCATCATATACATAAGCCAATGCAGAGTGCATACGCCGGATACGATGCCGATTTTGGCTCTGAGATGTGCGCTGCATGTGTTGGCGTTGACAGTGTTGTGGCAGCTGGAAACACGGCACTGAAGCTATAGGCTGCCGGCATTCGTTGGTGTTGACTATTCTAGTACACTATAGCGTTGACTACGTTGTAGACCCCATTCATTTTGAGGAAAGGAAAGGCGCGTCTCCCTGGGTCGGTGGACACCTCAGTTCCGCTCCGAGGTATGTGGTGGTGGTATTCAGGAGCAAAAACCGTGCTTTCGTACAATATTTCGTGCTGCATGCATAGCAATTTTTGTAGCGAGAGCATTGGCCACACTTTCGCCGTTTCGCGTACCTCCAACAGGCGCAGTTCTGCGCATGCGCCAGAAATGACGTCACAGCGCGCGCCTCGCCGCTCCGACCGCAGGAGAGTCGGGCCTCTGCCTAGCGGTGCTCATGCGCAGTCTGCAAGTTGATTCGCCTTGTAGCCGGCCGCAGTTGTGATTTTAGGGTGACGAAAGGAGCCTGGTACCTAACGCACTTTTCGCTCTAATATATGGTACGTTGCGCAGCGCAGGGCTAATCACACATGCGATTGAAGTAAGTAACGTGGTGACCTTGACTTCATGCAACGTATTTCCAACGGATCACTGAAAGCAGTAAGTACGCGATAAAATATTTCTGCTCCGGAACACGCGGGCGAGCCATTTCATTTTATTCACGCAGCTCCGTACAACACAGCGTGGCATTTATAATCTATAGCGCCTCTACTCTCCTTTGCGGCGTGTTCCTGCGTGTTCTCACATGAAATGCCACCTGCACTGCATCTGGAATAACAAATAGGCGACAAGGCGATTTATGACTGCACCATGCGATGTGCTGAGACGCGCGCCGCGCGCAGTGGCATATATGGGTCGTCTGCTAGCACACTGGCGGCTCTACACGCTGTCAGGAAAATACGAGATTCTAATCAGCTGCACAGATTGCAGTTTATCAAAGTGCGGCAAAGAACGGCTGTATAATGACTTATGCGCTAAACATGTCGAAACGCACACGAAATCATCTTCAGCGCATATGCACAACTATACGGCGGCCGGCATATATCAACCATGAAAAAATACGCTTACCTCTCTAGATTGTCCATGTCAGCGCTCAGGTCATGCAGATACGTAGTACGGGCTTCTCTTTCGATGCTTCAGTGCAATCAGTGACTAGTACCAAGAGTTATTTATCGCACAAACGATGTCAACTTTCGCGGTGAATAGGGCGAAACATGTAATCAGTTGAGCAATTTGGAACCGGAAGTAGCTGGCAGACGATTTTCCCATGGCTCTTTGCGTTGACAGCGGAAACGCACCTCACCCATTCACTCCATTTTTTCTCATAGCCTGAGTCGCTTTAGGACGTTAAATCCCCATAAACCATAAACTATTGTTTTCCATTTGTTCACCCACATAAGAGAATAATCAGTTTAACTCGCCTCTTTTTGTGGAGAAAAAAAATGTTTTGGTTTCGGTTCCAGTTTCGAGAATTGAAACCTAATTTTGTTATCCTACGTATTGACTTAGTTTCAGCATCATAAGCCATAGTTTGTTTACATCATTCAGTGTTTAGTAAAAGCATATTATACACACGATCGTAGGTTACTGACTGTTTCTTTTTCTAAAGTAATTTTAGCGAGCATAATAAGGCTCGTCTGGCAACAACAATTTTATAGTTTTGCGTTTTTGTTTCGTTTCGGCGTCTTTCGTCGACTGAGAGGCAAAACAATATTATTCACATTGGTGAGTGCATCTCGCGACACGATTCGTGCCTTTCCACCTGCACAGCCGCCAGCAGGCAACGTTTCTGTGCATGCGACGGTTCAGGTGAGGAGTTCGTGAAGTTTCCGAAGCCTCCGATCGCGCAACAAAGGCAATCCACTATCGCGCGGACGTTCGTCCGAAAGGTGAGCGGTGGAGGAACCGACCGCGTATCGAGGTAAGTCATTGGGTATGTCACTGTTATTACCTAAAGGAAAAATTTTATAAATGGTAGTTGTGTCTTTTTTTTTGTTGTTGCTGCGTATTCTTCTCGAGAAATCTGCGGCAGCGAGTGAAATGCGCACGCAAAATTTCCGAAGAGAAGCGCTTTAAAGAAAAGGAAAACGCGCGTCAAATCCGCTCCCTCCCCGTCTTTCTTCTTCATACAAAGCAAAAACGTCCAGGGGCGACGGACCTTGCGGAGTCCGTGCTGGCGATGCTTTTCTCTCCCGTCAAGTGGGGGAGGGGAAGATCATCAGCTGCGCTTTGCACGACGAGGAAGCGGGTTTCGCGATGCCTGTCGGAAGAAAAGGCGGGCCAATGTTGGTGCCGGGACGTGCCGCGGCTTTTGACGTGCGCGCCTTGATGGAGCCCAGATCGACGCACCTTTCCAACGCGCGCGCTCGCGCTTGTGCAGTGGAGAGCGGCGGTGGTCCGGTTTTTTGCTGTCGTTGACGACGCTCTCTGCATGCCTGCCGTCTCGCGCCTTCCGGCATGTAGCAGCGCGAGCGCGGCTCGTTTAAATGGGCTCGAAGCGGAAAAACACGCGAAGAAAAAAGTAAACACATACAAGACGGGGCAAGGCTGCGCGCGGCACGAGCCTTGGCAGCTGAGCGACGTCGAGAATCGGCAGAAAAAAAAAAAGAAGAAACGATCAGCGGAGAAAAGGTTATTGGGAGCACGTCAGTCTTGCGGCTGGTACCAAGCATTGATTGCCTAGTTCGAAGGCAAGGACGGGTCAAATCGCTAAAGGAACGCAGCTTCGAGATCGATTGCGTCCTCAACCGTTCTGCTGTTGCATATGTTGCGCGTATGAGATATGTAATTGTAATCAAGTAACGATGCCGTTCCCGCAAACTGAATTTCCGCAATTCAGTTTCGTAGGGGAGCTTGCATAACTTTTGGTTATGTTTAGTTGCTGACAGTTACAGTGACAATACAGCTTTCATCAACATACCTAACAGTTCTGGACAAAGTCCATGGTAGAGAGAGGGTGTGGTAGATGGTCCTTGGCGATCACAAAATGAACAAGGGAGGGGAAAACCTCAGGTTGCTTGAGCCAACGTTTCGACAAGAGGACTTGTCTTCGTCTGGGCAAAGCGTTCATCATTGGCAGGGATTAAATAGGGCCTTCGCTCCGAGGAGGAAGGCCCCGGGTGGGGGAAGGAAATTGGTGTGAGAGGGGATGCGTGTCAGGAAGGGGAGGGAGGTGAATCTTGATTCGTTTAAACTTATATTCGGGGGGGGGGGGGGGGGGGGGGGGGTAATGAACAAAGGCTTTGAAGGGGCTGCGACGGGGGGGAGGCGCTGGGTGGACCTGTGAAACTCAGATAAGAGGATTAGTCAGCAGGGCACAGGGAAATGAGAACAAGGCAAACAAAATAGGCTGGCACTGGAAGGTGAAAGAAAGGGGGGGGGGGGGGGGGTCATTTCTAAGGAAGGACAATTAAGGCAGGGGGTGGGGAAAAGGCTCGAGTTCAGAGAAAGCCAAAAGGTGGGGGCGGAGGGGGGTAACAGGAATGTCATGGTTTCCGAGAACTGATAGTAAGGGATTAGGGGAAAAGAAGAAAAAAAAAAGGTGAACAAAGGGAGAGGATGAGAAGGCCGGAAATGTGGTGGAAGATATGATGTGGGAAGGGTGCAAAGAGCGATAATATGCTTATGCGAGGTTCTAGGAAATGGTCTGACCACGTGCAAGACATTTGTTAATTTAAAATTATGCTAACCCTGGAATGTACCTGAGAGATTCCAGGTTTCCTCTGGACATGTTAATCCCTGTTGGTTGCAGTGTTTTAAATTTGTGGATTAGGAATGCTTCTCTGTATTTTCTGTCCCTAGTCGATTTGAAGCCTGACTGAAGAATGAACAATTTGAGTTCATCGAATTTGTGATGGCATTGATTAAAATGGGTTGACACTGCCTTCTGTTCATTCCGTGTTGTGTCAGCCCGGTGCCCGTTTATCTGGCACTCATTGTTTGCCCGGTTTCTCCGATATATTGTTTCTGGCAGAAGGAGCACTGGAGCATGTAGATAATATTGGACGATGTGCAGTCAAAACTGGTCTTTATATCGAAACTGAAATCGCTTGCCATACTTTTAACCGTAGTGTCCCTTTGTAAATGTTTGCATGTCTTGCATCTAGGTCGAGAGCATGAAGTTACTGTTGGTGGTGGTTTCTTACCGAGCCTAGCATGCACCAGAATGTCCTTCAGGTTTGTGTTGCGTCTGTATGTTACCCTTGGTGCGTTGGGAAAATATTTTCTTGAGACGGTCGTTACCAGTTAAAATGGGGTGGTATTTCCGCAGAATATTGTTTATGTTTGGAAGCGCATTTGAGTATTTCGTTATAAGTGCAGGAGGTCGTTGACTGTTAGCTTTTGTTCGTTTTTTAAGAACTACATCTCGTTTCAAAGTGGTTGCTCGTTGGAACGCATTATTAAGGGTTGTCTGTGGATGGTTTCTGGTGATTAGTGTGTTTTTTAGCGAGTGGAGTTGTTTCAGGTAGTCGTCGTCGTCGCTACATATTCTTCTGTCTCGTTGCCTGTCCTATGAATATACCTTGTTTGCAATGTCTTGGGTGATGGCTAGTGAAATCTAAGTATTGCTGTCGGTCAGTAGGCTTCCTGTAAAGTGTGGTTTTGAGCTTGCTATTTTCTAAATCGACAGTGGTGTCAAGGAAATTGACTTGCGTTTTCGAGGAGTTGAAGGTGAATTTAATGCTGGAGTGGCATGAATTGAAATGTGTGACGAATGCCTTCAGGGTCTCAGCCCCATGCTCCCATATCATGAAAATGTCGTCTATGTAACGCAGGTATATAAGTGGTTTTTTTAGAAATGAATTTAGAAGTTTAGATTCTAGTAGCCCCATAAAAATGTTCGCGTAGGTGGGTGCGAAGGGAGTGCCCATGCTTGTTCCAAATACTTGAAGGTAGTAAGAAGAATCGAGTTCGAAGTAGTTGAGTGTTAGTACCAATTCAAGTAGCGTGAGGTGCACTTCAGTTTTGTGGGGGTGAGGACTTTGAGTTAAAATTCTGGAGAGCGCATCGATACCTTCATTTATGGGAATATGTGTGTACAAAGCGGCGACGTCAAGTGTGACAAGTATGCTATCTGCTGGGATAATGGAAGCGTCATTCAGAGACTCTATTATGCGGAGAAAGTGCGGTGTATCCTCGACAAAGGAAGGGAGGTGGGTGGGAATATCTGCAAGATAGTTGTTCAGAAAAATTGATAAGTTCTCTGTGGGCGTGTTATTGTTTGAAACGATAGGTGTGCTGGGGATATCTGCGGTAAACAAGTCTTCTGCGGAAACCTTATGGATTTTGGGAAGTAGGTAAAAGCGTCCTGCCTGTTTGTTTAGCGGATTTAAGAAGTGGTAGTCGGACTGCGTGATTAGTTCCCTTGATAATAAGTTTGCCAGTTTGTTCAGAATCAATTTGCAGAACTCTGAAGTGGGATCTGAATCTAATTTCCTATAATGACAAGGGTTGTTGAGTTGCCTGAAAGCTTCTTTTTTGTATTTTTTGGCCGGCAGGATAACTATGCTACCTCCTTTGTCTGCAGGCTTAATGACTATATCGGTTCTAGAAGCTAAGTGGTTCAGAGTAGCCTGTTCCGTTGGGGGTAACGTTTCTGCGTTTTCGAGCTTGCTTTGTTTGGTCTATAATTTCTTTCGAGACAGATTTAATGTACAAGTCTAATTCGGCACTCTGCTGCGCTTCCGGCGTCCACGTGCTTTCGACTTTGAGAGGGATGGGATTAAGGCTGGTTACTTCAGTAGGGTGAGCACGTGTTGACCACGTGTTACAGGAAAGAGCTAGGTTAAGAATCGGGGTGTTCGTTTTTTCGGTAAAGAATTCCTTAATTCGCAATCTTCGCGCAAATTCTGTGAGATCTCTGTGAAGTTCATACTCGTTAAAATTATTGTTAGTTGGACAAAATGTAAGGCTACGCTTTAGAATCTGTTTGTCGCTATCACTTAGGGATTTGGAAATATCGACAATGTTGCTGTCAGTGTCCTGCGGCGGAAAAGGCGTATCTTTTGTCTGTATCGAAATTGGCGGGCGGTTGTAAAACTGTCCAGATGTATTGGTATCTAGCGGAAATTTATCTCTAATTTGTTTACGCTGTTGTTTATCGTGCAGCTTGCGTTCCTTTCTGGCTACAAAATCTGCTAGTGCCTGGCTTTCGTCCGAATTTAGTTCTATCTTACTAAGTTGATCGTCGAGGGAATTTAACTGCTCTTGACAATGTTCTTTTAAAATAGCTATGAATGAAAGGGATGCGTCATTTGAAACCTTTTCCCATCGAGCGAGGAGTTCAGGGCTGAGCGCACCGAGGGAGCACCTAACATTAACTCGAAGTCCTTTGGGTATTGTCCTGTGCTGCGAGTAGGATTTGTAAGTGTGTAGGTGGAATCGGTAGTTAGTTTGTTTAGTGGCTAGTTTTCTGGCGACCAGGAAAATTCGTCTTTTGGGTTCGGGGCGACTGGTGCTGCCAGGCGTAAGTCATCTACGCTTGTGCCGAGTGGACCTCTTGACGGGTGTTGTGTGTTTAGGGGACTTCCGTTTGGGGGTGGTATCGGTGTCGAGGTCCGCGTCGGTGAAAATATGAGTGCTAGTGTGCGTCACTAATCGCGTAGGTGTCTGTGTGAAGTGGTGGCTTTGTTGTTTAGTGGCTACTTCCGGTGGGATTCCTACGTGCTGTTCCGCTGGTGTGGGATCCACGGTTTCCGTCTGTGTGCCAGCGTCGCGAGTCTCTGGAGTGAACTGTGTGGAGGTGTCCTGGGTCCTAGCGGGGGGAGGCTGTGTTCGTTCCTGGGTGTTGTCGCTTTTGTGGGTGGTCTGTTGTTGAGTGTTGGCCAGAGTGGGAGAGGGAGCATGAGTGGGCTGTAGCGTCCGCTTAAATGTGTTTCTCAGCCGTTACTTTATGTTGTCTGCCATTACTTGGACGGCAAAAAAATTAGGCTGAAGTCCATCTCTGGCCAGGAGTTCCTCAGGGTCATGATGGATCTGAGCGTGGTAGATGATTTCAACGTCTTTTTGGTAATGTTCCATGTCCAGCAAAAAATTGTTGAGCTTAAACGAGTCCTGTGCGTGAGCTGCGAGTTGGCGGGATTGTGGCATGTGTCTGTGGTGCAAGTTGACTACCCAAGGAAGCATTTTTGAGTGCATTTTTGAGCGGGAAAGTGTTTATGAATGCAATTTTTTCATATATTCTAAGATTTCACTATAACAATCAATATATATCCGCAGATCTCCCATCGGCAAGCCTCCATTTTTTTTCTCTTAACGTTTTTGCTATGTTCTAAAGTGTTCCTCTTCTGTTTTATATAGCAGCCTTTACTGCTCAATGTGAGTGATGGAAAAACTTTAAAAGAAATATTTTGCTACACATCCGAAGAATGGATCATTACCTACGATATTTCCATAGCGTACCTTAAAATTTTCGAAAATTTTTGTCCACGAATGTTGGGCATGGAAGGCTTAATTGTTATGGGTGCAGTAGGCATTCTGTCACAGCTGTCTGACCGCTTTTGCCAGTTATTAGCAAAAAAAAAAGTAAACCTTACTTTTGCTATGCTGCAGGCCGCTGTGAACTGAATTGTACAGGAATTGTGTAGAGGCACAATGACATATGTATGGGCTGTTGGCGCTGCATTTTTTTTTTTTGTGACAGCTCTTTTCCTAGTTGTATTCCCATTAGCACTTACAAGAAGTTGAATAATCTTTCTGCTATTTTTTATAACGGTCCTTATTGCTACATAGCTGACCAACTTAGGTTGTGTGCACCCTGAATGTGGCATGCAGGGCTGTTGTACAATTCCTGCCTTGGTACTCATGCCGCTGGCATTTTCCTCAGCACCACACATGGCTGTCTCAGGGTGTTTCGTTCAAGGCGTGCAGCCCATTTTTCTTCCTAATTGTTTGCACCTCGATTAGTTGTGCTGGTTGTGTTCAACCTAGCTGTGTTTAATGAACTTTCTTCCACAAAATATATTCTCTTTGCCTTGCTATTATTTACACATTCCTGCCCTTGTTTCTTGGTCTTGACCTTTTCCATGGTTGTATCCTATCTCCTGTGGAGTCATCCTTGCTTCAATCTTTATTGTTACTGCATTCGCTCGGAGTAATATCAATTATGAGAAAGAAGACGAAGTGGGAAAGGAGAGGGAGAATCTGAAGCTATTTGCCAAAAAAGGGCGGCTGTTTTTATCGTGACTGGAGTTGCTAGTTGGTGTAACACCTGTGGCTTCAGCGATCTTCCCGACTTGCCTGGACAGTTCAAACTTACCATCAAACGTCTGTTTGGTCATCTACTATTGTCATGAACTGGTAGTGGGGTTGAGAATTGAAGACATGCCCACTTTCAGCTGGCATTTACTGGAATGTCATCGCATCTATCATGTCGTCCCGTTCCTCATCATGCTGCTGTATAACAATATTTTGTCACACGCCTTTATAGGGCCTGAAGATTCCCGTCTCTAGTCACTACTGTAATTAGGTACAGTCGCGGACAAAAGTCTCCGGACCACGTGTTCCTCTAACGAAGGCTATGGCTCTGCTATTAGTCGGCGGCTGGTTACCACAGTTGTTTAGGTAAAAGTTAATTTTTTGTTCTTTCATCTCCACAAGTGTGGTCACCAGCCGCTGTCTAACAGTAGAGCTATAAGCTTCGTTTGAGGAACACATGGTCCGGAGACTTTTGTCCCCGACTGTACCTAATTACAGTAGTGACTAGAGACGGGAATCTTAATTCTATAGGGAATCTTGCTATAATTAGATACCTAATTACAGTAATGAATGATGGTAAGGCATTACAGGTAGTTACAGTAATGCATGACGGTCTTCACTGAACTGTTCTTGGAGGTTTCGTGGCTCCATTTTCTCTTTTTTTTTTGTTTTCGTTTTCATTGCTAGATGGCAGGTTACCTCTTGAGCTCCTTCACTGTTTCAGTGCAAGGCAGATGAAGCTGTTTCAGCTGTTCAAACCCTTCCCTATTACCCTTTTTGTCTCTTTCCCATTTGCAAGCATTTGTGGCTGCTGCACGTTTGCAGCAGAAGAGAGAGCACCCCATAACTAGTGAAATGCCGCAGGCAGTGAGCGAGCTAGTTTTTACTTTACAGTTAACTCAAAATTTTACTAATAATTAGCTGCCTTAATAACATCTATGTGTCTCTATTGTTTGAATTTGCAACGCACCCTGGCCAGTTCCCCAATGTGGGCATGTGCCATTTCACCAGCGGCCAACAATAACAACTTTATTTTTTGTTTCTCGAGTCAGCTCGCATCATCCACTCCGTATAAGTAGTAACATGCTGCTGCGAGTGAATGGACAGAACCATCCCAGGCAGTCTCATTGCAAATACAGTGATGGAACTGGCATGTCACCAAAGCCACGTGTATGTCATAAGTGTAATGTAGGGTGCAGAAAAAAGAAAAGTGTTCTCTTTTTTATTCATTCTGTCATAAGGCACTCCCTCTCACTGGCTCTATGTGCTTGCTGTCATGCATTAAGCATTGCATATTCAGATATATACCAAACAGCAGAGTTTTTATCTGCTGTTTATTCTCTCATTAGCTACGAAGGTAGGATTGGCACCTAAGGTTTTATCACCATGAACGCGTTAACTTGTTAACAGAGAACTGTGTGCTGTGTAGCTAGAGTAACAGAGCATGTTCACGTGAGCACTTTCAGTTGGCGACTAAGAGTTGTCTGTCTTCAAATGACGTGCATCCTCAAAGAAAGGACAGACCAATAACATATGGAAAGGTGGAAGGAAAACACGTCATTGAGTAGTAGTGCAGATATCAGAACAATATTAACATGGAGGATGATCGCGGGCGTTAAACGCAACCACTTCTTTTTCATCGTTGTCCATACTATTTAGTGGCATGCTTAGTATATGGCCTAATTGGGGCCTGGTATGTTTTCGAAATTCTCAAAATGCCTTGAAGCTATGCTGAATTTGTGTTAAGCGGCTGATCACCGTTGCCGACTATAACATAATCTCGGAAAGAGGTCATATCGCGCGTGTTGCGGCTTTCATAGAACTGCCTGCGCCGCCGTCTTTTTCGTCGTCGCCGTCGTCGTCGCGTCAAACTCGAAGCACTACACTACGTCCGCGGCAACGTGGCGCCGCCATTTATTTGTCTTTTTGGTGCTTTAGCATAGCACCCTTGGTACGGAGAGGCCTCGCGAAGAACCTTCTGGCCGTTGCCGAGAGTCGCTATGAGCCACCACCATTGTCCCAAGCGGCAGCTGATGGGCTTCGGCGAGCCCTTGGACTGGCGACCGCTGGACTTTGTCGACAGCGTTCCCTACGTGTTCTGCTGCGCACTCTGCGGGGTACTGCCGGTGTTTCCAAAGCGGCTCACGACCTGCTGCCACGTGTTCTCACCGAGCATCACCGAGCAGCAGTGTGTATGTCCTGTGGATGGCAGTCTTTTCGCGGAGCACTCAGTCGAGGCCTTGGACTCGATCCGCGGTGGCGTCAATGAATTTCGGGCCCACTGTCCCAGTGCATCCCACGGTTGCACGTTCGTAGGTATGCTGACCGACATCAGAGAGCACTTCGTGCGTAGCTGCGACCACAACGAGGTTCATTGCCCGCGCTGCGGATTGGCCATACTCCAGAGGACAGCCCTTTACCACCACTCCCAGGAGTGCGACGCAGTCCAGGTCCCGTTCACGTGGCATATCGGCTTCGGGAAAGGGCGGGGACAAAACGAAGCGCTCCGGAGCCCGCAGAGTTCCTTCGGCTGAGAACGCGGGCAGGGAGAAGCCTCTGATCGTCGCCGCTATCAGGTCCCTCCTCCAAGATAACCCCGGCAGTTCCATCCTCTCGGCGTCCATCGGATCCTCCGGAGTCCCTTCAGCAGAAACTTCGCTGATAAGTCGCGGTGGCTTCGCGGCCAGGGGAGATCGCCGCAAGGCCGCGAAGAGCGCCGACGGTGCCTTGACGTCGCTCACCGAGGTGCAGTTGCTGGAGAAGGTGGACTCGATGGTCGCCAGGCAACGCAAAAAGACCCAGTCCGACTCAGCCCCGCCGACGGCCGAGGCGACGTCCAGTGCTGAAGATTGCGCGAGGGCCCCCTCAAATATGGCGACGAACTCCGCGGCGGCAGCCGAGTCGCGGCAGGCGGTGTCACACGACGTTACCAAGAAAGCGTCCTCCATTGCGCCAGCCGGGTTCGCCTTCTGCTACATCACGGGCCTGGTTGGCGCCGAATCACGATTGGTGTGCGGCGAGGAGCTGGTTCTTCGCAGTGACTGCTCCCAGCTGGCAGACTGCGCTTTCCGGGTGCACGCCAGGCTGCGCCGAGACGCTGATGGAGGTGTGCTGGTCTGCTTCACGCTCTGCCTGTGCGGCGGCACATGGCGCAAGGTGGCCGACTGGGCCCTGACCAGTAGGATCTGCCTGGTCCTGGTGCATCCGTGGGACCAGGCGCAGAACATGCGCTTGCCTCTCTGCCTCAACCCGGCTGCCGTTCCGCCGCCCAAGGAGTCTCACCCGGGTCACTTCATATTTTTGCATTTGATTGGCTGCAGGAAGAGTTTGGTCGAAACTTGTGATTAGGTTAGCTCAATGTCCAAAGTTACATCGAGATATTTGTAATGCTTGCTTGCACTGGTTCACTGATTTGTACCAGGTGGGTGCTTCTGAAGTGGTTTCATTTGTTTGCCGTCATAAGCATTACAGTGTAAGCTTTAGGCATGCAATAACCCAATGCCTAAAGCCCTATAGGGGCACAGTCCTGTGTCAGGAGCTTGCAGAGATGTGGTGTGCACATTGTGCTGCCTGACCAGCAGCAGTTTTAATGCATTAGCATTAGAACCCTGATGTTGGAAAAATCTGCTCGTTTGTCTGAAGCTTCGGTTGGCGGGTGGCAAAGGTGGCAGGTGGCCTCCTTTTTTAGAACACGGTTACCAATAGACAAAGGCCAGTTTCAGTTTGCCTTCTTCATCTTTAACAATGGCAAATTAGATTTCGCCCGTTGGTCTCTGGAAAAAGACAATGCATCAGCCTCCTCATTCATTGTTCTCATTGGTGTCAACCTTGGGCTGTAGCCATAGCCTCAGTTGCAGATTGTTTCTGGGGTCTTACATTAGGGACCGTATGTGAGACCATATCAGTGCTTGCCTTGCTTTTGATATGTTTGTTATCTGCTTGTTGTTCCATCTTTTTTATGAGCAGAATAAATTGACAATTTGTGCAGTGTGTTCCAAGTCACGATATATGTCATGCTGTTCACACTTATTTCCTTTCATGTGCGTGATCCACAGTAACTGGGTCTGTTGTGATAGACCTGAAATTTCAAGCTGAGGCATAGTCAGTGTTCTGCTGTTCCATACTCATGGGAAATCAACTCTGCTGTGTTTATCGAGCAGCATTAGGCATCAATATGGCACGTGTTCTTATTAACTGTGTAGGAGTGCTTGTTTTAAAAGGATGTTTACAATAATTCAGTACTGCATTACTGTGCTGAAAATGAATGTAAAAGCGTGTTTTTTATTCACTGCTTCTTTTCTAAAAATAAAAAAGGGTAAAGAAGTCCTGTGCGAGAACGTGAGCCAAGTCATGCTCCGGGACAATGCCCAACATTTTCAGGCCACTGTTTTTGTTGGAGCATGGCTCATCACACTGAACAGAGTGGAGCGGCTTTAATCATTAGTGCTTTTTTGGGGGGCACTTCTCATGTGTTTTGACCTTTCATTCTCTCTGCTAGTTGTCGAATAAATCTTCAGCAGTGTGTCATCACATCTGGGCCTTTTTATTTCCTTTGATCATGTTGAAAGCAGTCCTTTCAAGAGAAATCTTATGCAGGTATGCAGCGAAGATACAAGTGCCATCTTGGACGTTATGCATACTGTGAAGCTGCATTGAATCACGAAGCTGCCACCGCCTTTGTGACCTGGGAAGGAAGAGTCCTTCATGAAAGACAAAACGCACCTTGCTTTCTTGTCGGCACACCGCATTCCGAAAGTTTGGTTGTTGTTTCACTGAGCCTTCATTTTTTTTCTTTCACGTGCCCTTGTCTGGTAGAAGTTGTCTGCAGCTTTCATTTACACAGAAGTCTTGAGTACTGATATCTTCTGCATTGCTACAGTCGTGAGCAATATAAGAGGGAACAGAGTTTGAGCATCCATTCATTCATTACTCCCTAATTATATGTCACAGGAACAGCTTTTTTTTCTGTTTTCTCAGCAGTTTTTGCTCGTGGCATATAATATCCAAAAGTCATTCTCAAATTTCAGTGAGAAATAATAAAAAAATTCGCAATTTTGTGTAAAACGTTTGTTCCCTTTCGTATTGCTCGTGACTGTACATATGTGTTCGAGTCCAGCTGTTGTTGCCGGCAGTTCCTTCACGTCAGCCTCTTACAATCCCTTCACTTTTGTTGCAAGGTTCACCTCTGGCTTGTGTTTGGGCTCAGACGCCTCCTGCTGTTCAGTGTGTTTTGTATTGTCTGCTTGATTAATATTCTTCATGCCTGCTTATTTCTGTTTCACTTGCTTGTCGAGCCCAAGGGAAGGACACTTGACCGGCATATTACCCTTCGGGTGGCAGACTTAGTACAGAACAGCAGCTTGGGCTTGTTGGTTATTCATCTTCAAATAACAGCACAAAAACACAGACGGGACACATAGAACGAGAACACGCAACGAGCGCTCGTTGTGTGTTCTCGTTCTATGTGTCCCGTCTGTGTTTTTGCGCTGTTACTTGAAGACATAGTACATCCTGTATTACCACGAATGTCACATGGGATGGGATCGAACGGCAAGGGCGGAAGCCCTCTGCATTCTGATCAGTTATCTTCCGGCCATGAAATAATGACTCGATTAATTTGCCACAACACCACAAATAAAAAAGAATAAAACAAAACGTTCACCTGTGCTTTCCTTGTTTTCGATGACTCTTGGCTTCCTTCATGTATTTATTTTTATTTTATTTATTTCAATACCCTAAAAGCCCAATGCGGGCATTACATAGGGGGGGATTCATCAAAGAAAACAACAGATATACAAAACAGAATACAAACAGCTGAAAACAGAAGTAAACAAGTTAAGGAGGCGAGACAAGTTAATAAGAGCTAGGAAAAAAGAAAGGCTAATATGAGGTATTTGGAAAAATGCACATGTAGCAAACCCCGCAAAAAATCAAGAGAAATCCCGGCTTCGAAAGTTACTAAACGCAGCATCTAACATTTTGCGGAACGTTACGGCGAGCACACACACACACTGGAGCAACCAAGAAAGAAAAAAAAACCGCACATCAACATATGTTAGAATTTTCTAAATAGGACCAAAGAGCTGTTTGAAATGATGATGTTTGAGCGATAGTATGTCATAACGAGCCCCTCATTTCCCTACAGTTGTCCTCTCAATAGCTAACGAGGGCCTTGATTCTGACAATCTTGATGCTGTAGGTAGCGTTAGAGGGTTCTCGCATGCCCTTCCGTTTGATTACGTTCCACGTGATATTCGCGGTAATACTGGATGCACTAGGTCCGCTGCTGTGAATGAGGGTGCTGCTGGTGAACACTCAAAGTTAGTTTACGGGCTACATAAATACCCTCGAAAGCAGAAGATTGGGAAGCCGTTGCCGCAGCTCAGTTGGTAGAGCACCGGACGCAAAATTCGAAGGTCGTGAGTTCGGATCCCACTGGTGGCTTCTGCTTTCTAATCAATAATCTTTCAGCCATGAAATCATTATCATCAAGCTGATTACACGATTAATTTGGCATTAATCAACACTGCAAATAAAAAATAATAAATAGAAATATTCCCCTCTGCTTTTCTTGTCGTTTCGGTGGCTGTTGGCTTCCGTCACGTGAAGAAGTTATTGTTTTATCTTGTACCACTGCATTAAAATTTTTTGTCTTTATTCATTAGATATCAAAGCCAGTGTATAGCACTGAAAGTTGAGGTCCAATGGCTGAACTTTGTCTGTTCCTTCAGTGCATACTTAGCCCACTTCCTTCGGAATGTAGCTGTTACCGTGTGCATTCAGCCTTTCTCGTGGCATTACTTTGCTGGAAGCCAGTTCTGTACTGCACTGTTCTTTCATTCAATACTGCCATGTGTAAACGCTTACTCCTGTTGGCCTGTTTGTTGAGGCATGTTGCCACTGTCACCATTAGACAGTTTTAGCTGTGCGTCCGCAAGGGCTTAGCGTACGCAAGGAGCTTGCGGGGACCATAGTGCGCATGCGCAGGACACAAGCGCGATCCGTGCATCTTGCGTACGTACGTAAGCCAGCGGACTTTGCGTTGCGTTACTTGCGTGGCTTGCGTGGTTAACGTTGGCAACATGGCGGCGCCCTGCACGCCCGCTTCGGACCAAATACTGCATCGCCGCTGCATTTTTCGACGCGATAGCTCGCTCTAAACGGTTGTATTCACTTTTATTTTGTGCATTCTCACCCCTTTTTAACGATATATGTGACAAATAGTCATCGTTTTTTAGACAAATCCAAGAATTTCTCGGTGTTAAGCCTAACTATCTACGGCGTACACTGTCGTCATAGCAACGACCTCTGGTAAAGTACTTCTCACACTTTGCGCTAGAATTTATATTTTCATTTGATTCAATTGATTTACATTAAAAAAGAAACAAAGCCTTCGAATACAACCACCACTGCCATTAATAAAAGAGGAAAAAGTTTCCTTAGCACACAGTTCAGAAGCTTGGACTTGCTGTCGCTAGATGGCGCCACTGTACCCTACGCTTCCCGGGCGCTACGCAAGCCACTCCCAACTAAAACTGTCGTTGCCAGGACGGTTGGCACTGCGCGTAAGGTGCGCCCGTAGCGTACGCACAGCTTTAGTGGACGCACAGCTAAAACTGTCTATTAGCGTAGCTCAGCTGCGTTTTAGTGCTGTCACATATAGTGTGTGTCTCCTGCTGCACTTTCATGTTTTTTTTTAGCTTTGGCTGTCCACAGTTTATGATCAGCATTGGAAATGTTTTAGTGCACTTTCTATTGAATACACAAGGTTGTGCAATGTTATTGTTGAGCTGCCGACGTTGGTGTGAAATTGAATTCACTAGAGCTCACTGCAGCCAAGTGAAAGTGAACTTGATGAAGTGCTGACTGATGCGATTTACAGTGTCCCTGTTCCATGAATGAAAATTTTTTGTTTTGCTGTGTTCATGCAGATTTCCATGAATGGGGAGAGAAATCACCTTATGCAAGAGGCACCATCTTCGAGAGAACAGAGCAGACAACAGCGAGGCAAAGTTGCTTCATTGAGGTAACTGTAGCTGCACAATTATTGAGCCGTCCAGAAAAATTGTCACGCCAGAACATCCGCTGTACTATGCACCACATCTACCAGAGTGTACCAAAATTTTCGAACAAACTTGTTTGTGATAATGGATCAAGAAAAAGGAACTTGAAGCGCTTGCATGTGTAGAGAAACCATGAAAGATGAAAGTTTGTTCAAAAATTTTGGTACACTCTGGCAGATGTGGTGCTTAGTACAGCGGATGTCCTGGCATGAAAATTTTTTTAGACGGCTCAATAATCATGCAGCTACAGTTACCTCAATGAAGCAACTTTGCCTCTCTGTTGTCTGCTGTGTTCTCTTGAAGACGGTGTTTCTTGCATTAGGTGACATATTTCATTTTTTAAAGAAGAGATGAACTTGGAAAGTTTGTGTAATACACCCCTTCTTGTGTTATAGCAGATGCGTATCTTCATGTGTCACACAGAGGCAGTGAGTCACACTAATGAATTATGCATCTTGATGGGCTATGACATGATTATCAAGACAGCAGAGCTGTTTGACACAGTGATTTATGAGTTTTGGATTTAGACTGGTGTTGTGCTTCATGTTCCTGCAATGACTGCATGCCAACAAGCATGTGGTAAAGCTGTGAGACAGAAAGAGATGAACAGCTTGAATAGAGTGATAGATGAGCGCGATGCACAGCAGTGATAGGAACATGCAAGGACCGGGCACTGAACGCAGAATGATTGCTCCTTTGTGTGTGGAAAATGAACAGCCTAGAGAAAAGGTGCAGGTACTGCAGCAGCCATACCGTAGATGCAGTGCATCATCTTAAACCACAGTGACGCACAAAAAAAAACTTTAGGAGCCTGCTACCTACGCAACGAAACAATGGCTATGTCGAGAAGAAGCATGAGTGGCTGATGGATTCAATTTTAACTGTACTGTACTTCACATCTCATGTGGCTCTTAGCATTTTGCAGATACAATCATTACTGCCTATTCTACGCACTCCTTGTTTATTTGGGATCTCGAAATGTTGGTCAGGGGCCTTTTAAGGTTTGACTAGATAGGCTGACTGACTTGCATGCAGATGTTAGAGACAGGGCACTGAGAAAAAAAAGGGGGGGGGGACCCACATAGGATCACTTGGTATACTTAGAACCTCCCAATGGACATTAAAACTCCTCTGGACATCCTGTGGATGTCCTTTGGACGTATTTCGGATGTTCAGGACATCCGCAGGACGTCCAGGGGACCTCCAGTGCCCATTGGACTGTATGTGTGGTTGCCTGGGTTGCCACATTTATCATCACGAGCCTTAATGCTGAACCTTGCCAGGCTTAGCAGTCACTGCCTGTCACACCTTTTGCAGGGGGTCACCAAACCGACGCTGCCTTTGAGGAAGTGGAGGAGGGCAACGGCCTGATCACCTACAGGTGCCGGCAGTGTCCCTACGTCACCACTCGGAAAAACGACCTCGCCAGGCACCGGGTGACGCATTCAGACCAGCGCCCCTTTCAGTGCCCTCAGTGCCTGAAGACGTTCAAGCGAAACCATCACTTGGGCCGCCACCAGCTGATCCACGCTTCCAAGGAAAACACCTCTTTGCCACTCCAGTGGTGAAGAGAAGGCAAGGAAGGGAAAAGTGCAAACAATTGCCAGAGGAACTTTTCAGCACCTTCCTTGCATTTGCCCGGCTCTCTGTCTTGTGCAGTGGCGTTTTCTGGTCATTTTACAGTGATAGCCATTAATGGCACAAACCGCAGGACCCTTGATAGTGGCATAGACATCTTCACAAGTGAGCAAGGTGGGGAGCTACCTGTTAAACTGAGCTATATGTGTGATGTGGCTTCCTGTTACTGACATGGTTTTCATCACACATTTACTGCATAGTACCAGCTAGTGCTGGGTTCTCACATTTGCTGGAGTAGAGTAAATGTTTTTTGAAGGATTACAATTTAGTTCTCGCATAAAGTATAAATGTGCCCCGAATAGCCTGCCAGGGCCTGCCATCCCCACAAAGCTTTACTGTCATGCAGGAAGGTACAGTCATGTTTAATACAACTTGCTACGCATGGGCTGTTATAAGACAGTGTGCACATTATTATGCCAGAAGAGATGAATAAAGTCAATAGTGTAGGGAGAACATTTCTAACGCATTTTGCCATGCATTTGCCAGGCATTTTGAGCTGTGGTTCTTGCCATGGTGTTGCCAATAATATTGTGTACAATCATACATAAACTGCAGGCGTGCTTTGTAGGTATTAGTATGATTGTTTGCTGATCCCATTTCGTGTCCTAGGGTAACTAAACATTGCTGTTTAACAATGCACTGCAGTCTTTTCGACTTTTAATGCCTTGAAGCTGACTGAAGGTATTTTTTATTCTCAGTGGTACAACAAATGGCGTTTTTGTGTCATAAAGGCTCAGCCTGTGAGGGTAGCTCAAGGTCTTTTTGTAATGCCTTTGAAAGGCTTTTGCTGGCTTTTTTTTTCAGGGGTTATTAGTCGGGTCTACCATTCGTGACTTCTGATGTCACTACAGTTAAAATGCCACCATTTGCTGGTTTTTCTTGTATGGAAGAAGAAAAGAATATGGCCAATTGTTTTGACAAGAGAAGATAAAAAGGTTGCCATGTGACAAGGTATGATTGGCAGAACTTTTGGAGAACCGTACTTGCTCTGTTAATCATACCCTGATGACGATGTCGAAACTGAAGAAACGAGAGGAATAGAGGATTGAAAAGCATTGCAGACAGTGTAAAAAAAAAAAAGCAGTAGGAAGCACTGGCAGCTTGGTGCATTGAATCCCAGAATCATTTGACAAACTAAACTAGGGCTTCTCCTGTTCATTAAGGCTGTTCAAGATGTGTTCTCCATTCATTCAACGCCATGGCTGCAACAGAGCCTCCCTTTTGCTGACTAACTATAGGACGTGCCAACATCTCTTTCTTGTTAACGGAGTTCACATGTTCAGCTTTCAGCAAGTTGTGTTTTCATGATTGTTAATTTCTGCACATTCCTGTAAGCTCCTGAAGTGTGCAAGACCATGGGACATACATAGCAGGTCGGAAACTTGTGTATGGATTTCTTGAATTGTCTGTTACCCTTGCATGGCTGTTATCTTTATGGTTCTTTAACTATACACTGGTCTTAGACCTATTTTCCTTATTTTTACTCCAATCCTAATGAAACTGTACCACCTTGCTCAGTTTTTTACACCGATTTCAACAATGACATTACTTTTCTCATAAATTTGTCGGTTCACAAGATAATTAATTTCAATTAGTTAGTTGTTATACCTCGGTGCAAAAAAAAACTGCTCATTAAAAAATCATTTTTAATCCATGGCTACATAGTATCATAAGTAAAGAGTGCAATAATCAAAACCATTATTATTTTATCCTCATTAGTAATTTTACAGCACTTGGAATATCAATATGCAAGGCGTGAATGTAATGCATCGATAAACTTTGCGAAATTATAAATTTATGAAGTGCGATTGAACAAATCTGCTTCGATTATTGCACACGTTTTGCCTTCAACTTCCTTTAGCAAACAGTATGACATCTCTATCTGTCCTAGACGTTGAGATATCGACATACTAAGGCAGCCAGATGTCCAAAATTTTCATGCCGTTAAATTTACTGCTGCTGCATAAATTCAGCCCACACGATGATCTGAATTTAATATTATGGTCAAAATGCTGATTTCTTGAAGGAAAAAATTGGTACAGTTGGAAAATAATAGCTGGAGATTCCACAAATATCACTTTTTGAAAACCGATTTTTTGGTCATTTTTGGTCTCTGAGAACAGTGTCCCCCCTTAAGTTGGCTTTGCTGCGCAACTTTTGAAATGCAGGCATATTGTCGCAGCCTGTGTGTGTTCCATATGCAAGAAAATAATATGTTGCAACATTTGCATGTGTCAGCGCAAACCTGTCCCTAGTGATTGGTGGTGCGGTAGTAGATTAGGTGTGTAACCAGATGGGTGAACATTTCATGGTGCACGTGTGGAAGCTTGGGACTTGTTTTAAATTTTGTAAATCTGGCTTGATTGCTTTAACTGCAAGTAGCATACATCCTTGGCAAGGCTAATAATTTATTTCTTAGAAATACCATTGTTCTCATGCTTATGGTCGCAGACGACAAAGGAATATAAAAAGATGTGGCTTGTGTATTTCCAAATCTGCAACGGTCGTTTTCGCTGGTGCTATGGACAGAAATAAGTTCTTGCTGCCGCTTGTGTTCACTGCTTCCGGGAGCACAAGCAACTTTTGCTGAAAGTACAATGCAAGCAAAGGAAAAGTTTGATGCATTATAAATATGAATGGGCATTGGTGAATGCTAATGTGTTAATTATGCATGGTTTGTTTCTAAGTCTGGATTTAGTCTGGCTATTGACATTGTACTATGTCAGTAATGTACAAGGATAAAAACATTCACTGGAATGTAATTACAGCGTTCCTAGTGTTTTTTTTTTGAGAGGATGGGATTCGGGGGTAGTTTTCATTATTGTACGGGGAAACTGGTTTTGTACTGTTGTTTGCAAATGATGGTTTGCTTGATAAAGTGAGAAGCAGTATTAATATGGCAGTAGACGCTGCAGTGATATCCACTTGTTCAGATAGAATACTGATGCTGCGTCTTGCTGTTGTGCCAGAATGTACTTCACTTGTAACTGAAGGTAGCAAAAGGTGCTGTTTATTGTGATCGCTAAACCATTTGTTATTTGTGATTCAAGAAGATATGCTGTTTATGTGTATGTATGCATAGATCAGCATAGTTTAGTATATTTACTTTGTGATTGCACCCCAACAGTGCATACTATTTTGAGATGAATGCCAGAGGGAAGTATCTAGAGTAGAAGTGTTGGGGGAAAAGGAGATGCTACTAATTTTGCTACTGCATCATTAATCAATGTGCACTCATTTCCGTTTTGCCTGCATTCCAAGTGATGTTGGTTATGTGTTGTTTGAACACGTGTACAAAAGGGGCTGCGTTCTGCTCAAACAGGCCACTCATCCTGCTGAGGCCAATGTTCTGTAGTTTATCTTGATTTGGAGCTGTTGTTTGTGTGAAATAGGCCATCTTATGTGGAAAATCCAACAGCTTGCCAATGAATGAAAAATGTACTGAAACTGGCAGTCGGAGTTGTAAGGCCTTGCTGATATTGTGAGTCTGTGTGTTATGACAGGTGAAAAAAATGCTTGGCAGCAGCTTAGGTTTTTATGTCAGCTATTGGTAGTTTTAAACATGCTTGATCAATGATCCCCTTTTGTGAGGTGTAGTTTTTTTTCTCGTACATTCAGAACCTCCGCAAATTTTGTTGATGTGTCTTGCGCATAGATCAGATTGAGAACCAATGCCCAAGTCTGTTTTGTTTATTCTTTACATGCATACTACAACTACCTTTTCCTTTCAGAAAAATGTTTAGGCTCTGAAATAATAAAGAGTGTGCAGAAGCACTGTGTTGCGTACAATTGTAACGTTCCAAGACGGACTACAGTTTGTTGTCTTGCGTGCAGGTGTAGTGAGGAAGATCATGTTTGCGAGAAAAGTTCATGCCAGAAAAGTACTGAATTTCTCACTGTTAATATGCTCATACAAAAGAAGTCAGCAGTCACTGAAACCACGGAAAATGTAGGCAAATGTTTTAGTTACTGATGAATTTTTTCATATGCATATCATAATGAGCCTATCATCGCCTTATCTTTGTTAGCCGAGTGTTAATGTGCTGCATTACGTTTTTTCACTCCGGTTTTGTGACAGAAAGGCCTAACGACGTGCTTTATCAGATTAGGATTAGGCCTATGAAATCAGCCTCAAGTGGGAGAATGCACAAAATTCGAGGCACAGTAAAGTACATGAGTGAGCCTCATGTTTTCCATTTTTAATTCAGATATTTGATCAGTTTATGCCGCTTCATTACAGAGAAAACTGTCATTGTTTCAGATACAAAGTGTCCTCGAGCCACCTTGCCTCACTGTTTTTCGCAGCCATCGCTATTGTGTTCTGTTGGTGCAGGCTTTAATGTATTGGCTTGGTTAACCATAAATATTTATCAAACAGCTGAAACTCTTAGGATCTTTCAAATCGTACTGAATAGCAAAATCAATGACTGCTTGCACTAGAACTGCTGCTTTGTGTAAAGTCTCGCTGTGGATGAGTTGGTGGGGGTTTGTTGCATTCCGTAAGCAGTGCAAATAAAATGTGCAGTGTTTGTCAGAATTTAAGAGTAGCCAAGGGGTTTCCTTCTGGGTCATGCTATGTGGCTCTTTGTGCATCGACACCGTTCTGATTCTCTTGAAGCCTAGCAGAACCCTTGTCCTTACCCCTCATGTACTTAGGACTTCGACGGATGCTATACAGGACCCCCACTGCATGGCTTAGCAGCTAGCCCCTCGGGCTCTATATTTTTGACAAAAGCAGTACAGAGAAGGAAACTGCAGACTGTCATTAGTCACATTAATAGCGTATTGTAAATGAACAAGGGAAAGATGAAACGTGATCTCAAAGGCAGGTGTTCGGTTGCATGACACTTAAAGAAGTAGTAATAGTAGCTTTCTCTGCTTGAGTGGTGCGTTGTTAAAGGTGCACTGGAGAGGAATCTGAACTTGTCTTTTTGTCACGGGAACTCGATCTACACGTTCCGAGCATTCTTAGCAACTTCGGATTATTGCCCTGTGTGGCCAATTTCCCTAATTTAAATTGGATTAACGTCCGGCTCCCGCCTTTTTTTTCGAATTCCTCGCAGATGATGGGAGGAGTCGACCAACACGTGGAGTGCCTTTCAGGCAGTCGCGTGGTGGCTTCGCTTTCGCTTTTATTTTTTCTTACGTTTCTGTGAATACATAGGTCCAGTCAGAGGCTACATAGCTGCAAGTTAGGCCCAAGGAAATAAAATACGCGTAAACTCTTTGCTTTCGCCGATCACGACGTATCACTCCGCCGATGGCAGAACGGCAAGCCGCCATGGGACTGGTTGAAAGCTTAGTCGACTCCTCCCACCGTCTGTGGGGAATTTAAAAAAAAGGCTGGGACGTTTAATCGGATTTAAATTAGAAAAAATCGGCCGCACAGGGCAATAATTCAAAGTTTCCAAGAACGCTCGGAACGTGTAGATCGAGTTCCAGCGGTAAAAATACGAGTTCAGATTTCTCTTCAGTGCGCCTTTAATGCTTGTTCAGAGAGGTACTGGAAAAGAACTTGTCCGCATTTGTTTTCAGCTCAAAACATCACTTCCCCAAGCCACTCGGGCCAGCCCGACCCAGCGCGGGCGGAATCAAGTGGTGCAACATCGACTACCGCCAGGCTGCGTCTTTCCTCGCCACACCACCACCCGACGATGGCAGCAATGCTGGCGGACATCCGGCGCACAACGGCGGTGGTGCCTTCGACAGTGCCGCAGGGCAGCGGCCGGTACAAGTGTCCGTTCTGCAGCAAGGCCTTCGCTCACCAGTGGCACCTGGGCCGGCACGTGCGCATCCACACGGGCGACCGGCCCTTCCGGTGTCACGTGTGCCCCATGGCCTTCAACCAGAAGAGCACGCTCATCGGCCACCTGCGTCGCCACACGGGCGACAAGCCCTACCAGTGCCACCTGTGCCGCATGGTCTTCTCCTGGAAGAGCACGCTTGTCAAGCACCTGCAGCAGCACGCTGTCCAGGCTACCTACCAGTGACACTTGTGTAGATGGGCAGAGTTTTGTGGTTTATTCATTTCACTGCGCTACCACCTCGTGTGCAATGTGGAGGTGCTTTGCTAAGGCCCTTTTAAACTACGTTTCGATGCAACTTAAAGGTGCACTGAAGAGGATTCTGAACATGTCTTTTTGCCGCGGGAACCCGATCCACACGTTCCTAGCATTCTTAGAAACAGTGACTTATTGCCCTGTGTGGCCGATTTCCCCAATTAAAACGAATTAACGTCCGGCTCCCGTCTTTTTTTTTAAAATTCTGCCTCGTACGGTGGGCGGAGTCGACCAACGCTTGGAGCGCCTTTCACCCAGTCCCGTGGAGGCTTTGCTTTCAATTTATTTTGATATTTAGGTTTCCATGAATAAATAGCTTCATTCGCAGATAATATAGCCGCAAAATAAGCCCGAAGAAATAAAAATACGCGCGGACTATTTGCTACTATGGACTACTACGTATTACTCCACCGATGGCAGAGCGGCAAGCCGCCACGGGACTGGGTGAAAGGCACTCCGCACGTTGGTCGACTCCGCCCACTGTATGAGGCAGAATTTTAAAAAAAAGGCGGGAGCCGGACGTTAATTCGATTTAATTGGGGAAATCGGCCACACTGGGCAGTAAATCGCAGTTTCTAAGAAAGCTCGGAACGTGTAGATTGAGTTCCCGCGGCAAAAAGACAAGTTCGGATTCCTCTTCAGTGCACCTTTAAGAAACGGCAGTTGGCAACAACGGCCCATGATACACCCAGTGCGACATTGCTCTACTAGCCAACAAAAACCCACATTTCAGTGTTTGACTCTATTAAACAACTCAGAGGCATAAAAATTCTCGCGCTTATAAGTTCAGCTTTTGATTAGCTTTTTGATTCAGGTTCCAAAAGAAGTTTAAAGGATTATTTTCTTGCTGCTGAGGGACCGTGTGGGCTGAGCTTCACTGCAGACTTAAAGGGACCCTGAAACGAATTTGATGCTCATGTTATAGTGTAACAGATCTGTAGAGGTGGCCTTTGTGAGTAATCGAGTAAAATTTAAAAGCTCTGCGTCGACTCCACATTTTACAAATAATTTTTGAAAATTGGTACTCGCAATTGGTTACCACCTCACTGCACATGTCTTAGTCGCTCTTTCCTCACTAGCGTAGAGCAGGGAATCTGGGTGAATCTTCTCATCTCACGTGCCCGAGTGACATGGGCAGGGTGGGGTGCAATTCCAGCCTGTTTCCTTTGTTTTTTTTTCAGGTGCATCATCACATATGGGTTGCAGAAGGAGAGGAGGAGAATCATTTTTAATCGTCAATATCTTTGGTGTTAATGAAGCTAGCTTGAAAATTTTTGCGGTGCAGTGACAAGTGATGGCGTACCAATTGCGTACGCACTTTTCCTAACCTTAGTAAATGTCGTTTCATGGTCCCTTTAAGTTGCATTCTACTATAGTGTCCGAGCTCGATTAATGTTCTATGCAAGGCACAGGTCATTAATGCAGTGCTGGTATCCAACGCACAGCAAGCAACCACACTGTAGTCAAGAGAACTGCTTCTCTACACTGCCACAGTACTTTGCGAGTTGAGTACACGCACAGTGCAATTGTGGAAAAGGCAGCTTCATGGATCTTTTATGAAAACTGGGCAATGTGGGAGGTTCTGCTAATGCTATCTGGTGAAAGCTGGAGCTCTGTTTTTGGCATGCCTTGTTTTCGCTTCATTAGACCTCACCTGATGCATGTGTATATCTTGTGATTTGCCGAAAGCCTATTCCCGTTGAGAATGTTGAGTGGCACCTTGGACACTGCGAGTATATGTTGTGCTTGAATACTGCAACAGTGTGTAGAAACAGTGAATGATCCCTCATTGCTTACTCTATGAAATGTGTTTCCAGATGCCTTTGGTGAGATCGGGTTAAATTAGTGTGCAGTTTGGGTGGCGGTTTTTGCTACACATTCCGAGAAGACTGTCACTGATAAAAGAGACAGTTTATGACTGTAGAAGAAAAGAGCATGTTAAGGCTTTTTTCATATTGTGGGCTTTTCGTCGAAATATGTCGGGGTATCCATCACTTTTCAAATGGAATGGAATTACCTATGTCGGTGTGGTCACCCCTGCAAATAGGTTTTAACGAAAATAATGGCAGTGTTGCATGATCATTGCAGTCAGTGTGATCGCTTTCCCTCAAACGTGTGAAAAGTGTATGATAGTATCATGCTATGAGAGAATCATATGCAGGGCAAGAACAATCAGAATAGGGCACATTTCTGGCTGCATCTAGTACTTTGTCGAGTGTTTCCTGCAGCACATTTTGCGGGGCTTGTTTCCAGCTTTAGAATGTTGTTTTAGTAGTGCGAAGCGTTAAAATACTGTTTTTATAGTTGAAGGCATCCAGAAGTAACCAAAATCCAGTTTAATAAATGTAATGCTAAATATTTTGCTTTTATGACTGTTCTATCTATGTAACTGTAAGCAACTTGCATTGATTCGTGAGAGATATTCATTGCAAGCAATAGTAGATGAGCTGCGCGTGGAAATCAGTGCATAAATGTGATGATGCACAGGTTAATTATAATATATTGCAACCTTTTCAACATCAGCAGACATTTTTTGGTGCAGCTGCAGCACATAAAGCAGTCTTAACCCATGTCTGGTATGTGATCCAGCCTCTGTAAATGTTGGATTCGACGACGAGACTTACCGGCGCATCCACAGCCCTCGGTCTCGCACACACGTAAACATTTCCTAGTTATGTTTTGCTTACAACAGAAATTGCAACAAATCACTTAATGTATTGCAATTCAACAAAACTAGTGTTGATCATGGAGGGCAGCTGAGTTTGTGATTACGATAAGAAGTGATGTGCTTTTGGTACTTCCCTGGCTGTGGTACTTCCCTGGTGCTCGTTCAAGAGCAGACAGATCTTTTGTAATGTGTGACGAATAATTTGTAAGACCGCTGGTGTCTGAACTGTTAATTGCTTTCACACTCATTCCATATAGGTTCCATATTGGCTCGCAGAGGCATTGTACGCGATGCTGAACACTCTTCTGGTCAAAGTTGTCTGCATATTATATTGACATCAGTCTAGTTACTCTGTAAGAATAGGTGATGTAACATTAGTGGTTTGTCTGTCTTTAGTATCCGAAGTCTCAGGATGCATTCAAATGAGAATGCTATTAAAGTGATCAGTTCTTAAGCACCTATTTCAGTGGTGGCACTATGACTACACTTTTGTAAGACAGAAACACTTCTACAGCTGGTTATTTTTTATGTGTAAGAAAGCCTCCCCGTATTACTGCCCTTGTACAAAAACGAAACCGTGTCCTTGTGAGTGTCTGCACAGTTTGATTGGCATAGAATTAAAGGGGCACTAAAGAGGAATCTGAACTCGTCTTTTTGCTGTGGCAACTCGACCTGCACTTCCGAGCACTCTTAGAAACTTTGAATTATTGTCCTTTGCGGCCAATTTCTCTCATTTAAATCGGATTAAACTTCCTGGCTCCCGCCTTTTTTTAAGCTCACCGGTGACGGTAGGAATAGTCAACCAACGCATGGAGTGCCTTTCAGCTAGTCGCATGGCGGCTTTGCTTTTATATTTTGTTTCTTGGGTTTCTGTGAATAAATAGATCCAGTCAGAGACAAGATAGCTGCAAATTAGGCCCATGGAAATAAAAATACGCGTGGAATCTTTGCTTTCACTGATCGCTACATATCACTCAGCTGATGGCAGAGCGGCAAGCCGACACGGGACTGGCTGAAAGGCACTCCACGCATTGGTTGACTCCTCCTGCCGTCAGTGGTGAGCTCAAAAAAAAGGCGGCAGCCAGGACGTTTAATCCGATTTATATTGGAGGAATCGGCTGCACAGGACAATAATTCGAAGTTTCTAGGGATGCTGGGAACGTGTAGATCGAGTTCCCGCGGCAAAAAGACAAGTTCAGATTCCTCTTTAGGGCACGTTTAACATATGGCATTCTTGGCAAGAGAATGAAGTGAAAAAGGAAAGGGGTCTTTCTTTTTGCTTGCATTTGCTGTTGCTTGGCACATAAAGTGGCCTCACATTACCAACTCTCGCATTTTGGTTTAATGGTTTAATTAAAGCACGTTTGTCTTTGAGGCTTTCCTTATTTGTAATGCTAGCGCACTGGGACGTGTAGGGACTGTCTTTTTACACCGCATGCAGATTTGCAAGTCCTGCTGTACAAGCTGGGCAATTTTATTTTTACCTCTTTTTTTTTCTGCCCACACTAACTTAAAATGTTTCCTCCTTTAAATAAGTAGTTATAAATGTGATCTCATCAGTTAGTGAGGAATAAGTGGCTGCTTGGATTTTATTTCCTCTTTCGCAGCACAAGGCGTCCTGGGTAAGCGGTGCCCCTAACGTTTACCTTTATTAATTTTGTAATCGCTTAGTTAGTAATGTGTAACTAGGAGCTTGACACAAACTGTTATTCTGGAACCATTCCTTCTGCATTTAGTCATAAGGGAAGATAAAAATTAAGAAACACTGACAGAAAAAGCCACGAAGACTGGACAGTCTTAAATGGAAAAAACGATGAACAGTATTTGAAGACCATTTTTTTCCTCATGTGCAGTTAATGCTGGCAGGTTTCTTAATGAGAAGTTATTGATGTAGACTTCATGCTATGCAATGCTACATCAGCGTTGGACCTCAGAAATTATATAATGTCACACTGACTATGCACATTTTTTCTACCCTTGTACTGAAGAGCCTTTGTGGCACCATATGTGCACTCTTTTGTTGCCATTGAAAATTATACATTCATTAAGAAAGCTGGTACCGTTCTACTTCCACTTCCTGCATGTGTCTTTAGTGACCAAGTGTGGGTCTCTAATGTACATTAATGTCTAACACGTGCATGTGTTAAACCGTGCGTTAACATGTCTAACACACACCCCTTTCAAAACCTTCTCTAATTGCGTGTATATTTATTTTATAGGCATGGATTTTATCCATTTGCATGCAAGTAGTGTGAACCTTTCTTCCTGTGATGTATGCATTTATTCAGTGACCTGATCCTAAATCATTAAGGCTGTGGGAAAATATGATCCTGAGTGTGATTATGTAAATTTGTTTTGCTCCTTGTTTGTGCTTGGTTGTGTTGTTGTCTCTTTGTTGTTATTTAACGTCTTCCCTGGTGCTTACTCTGTCATCTAGCCTCTTGTTTCTTACAGTCGTAGGATGTGTTCGATTTTCGAAACTTCTCTTTCACACGGCAGGGAATTTATGGAGTTGTTTCATATGCTTTCCTGCCTTGGCTCACACCCGTAGCTTTCAGTTATTGATGTAGTTGTGATCATGTATTGAATATGTGAACTGAAATTTATTGTTTTGTGTATCAAATGTTTCCTGACTTTCTTTTGATTATGTCAGAGATGGTTTACACTTTATTTTTTGAGTGGATTTCACGAACTCCTTATTTATATCATGTTTATGTTTTCCTGTTCTTTCATAGTATGTAGTGACACGGCAAGTGCGGGCCAAGATATATCATTCTTAGTCTTTGCAAGACCGGTGCTTTATTTATTTGATCATCTTTAGAATTGAATGCATGCTTGTTTTCTCTACCACCTCTTCTGAAGCTAAAAGTGTTCATGTTTGTTCAATGTTTCATATTTGTTCATGTTTGTTCAATGTTGTTCAGTGCTTATCCACCAGTCTGTTGTCTCTTATTTTATACCCAACTGTGAACAGGAAGCTGTGTACAGGGCACAGATTAGTGGGCATAATAAACAAACTGGCATGCTCAAACAATGTTGATGTTTATTTCCTCATCCATTTACTTTTATTCTACTTTTATTAATAGAAGGAGTTTTCATCTCGAGAAAATGTTTTGGTCCAGACGTGATGGTTTTTAAGTCTTTGCTCATTCTGTATGAGAAGCAAGTTTCTCATTGTGATGTCCTTACTTATTACAAATCGCAAGTTTAGAAACTTGTCAACTTCAAATTGCGATGTTAATTTTAAACTTCTTTTGTTATTTGTTATCATACTTTTGGCTACTTATTGCGCTCGCAGCTATCTGTGTGTTTTCTTCTGTAATGTGATGTGAAATAGAATTTTAAAAAATTTAGCTGCCTCTTCAGCTTTGCCAGATCCTGGTCTTATAGCAACACTTAATTCCTTCCTTTTGAACATCGTTCATAGTGTGTTTTCTATGTTAAGGTGTCAGGGAAATACAAGTGACAGCATTCACTGAGCAGAGTCATGGGAGACATGCTACACACTTAGGTCAGCATAGTATGAACATGTGGTGCTAAAGCAGTCATCTTTAGCTGATGACGGGCAGAGTCATTATGTACAGTCGAAAGCATGATGCATTGCAGTTTTGTTTCTTACCAAGTTGCTTCTCAGCATTTAGTTTCGTTGGGACCATTTTTTGGCTAGATGTGTTCAGGTTTTTTGTTGTTGTTTTGTTGCTCTATTATTGCACTTCATCTAGCTGGCTGGTATTAGAATTGACACATTTACGGTTGAACTAAGACGCAAGCTTGATCTAGTACCTTAACAGTTGTGGAAAAGCAACAACTTCAGCTGTCTAAAACCGCGAAAAGAAAAGATGAGGCAGGCATTCACCCATAGATTACCTATGTTATGTCTTGCGTGTACCTTTTTCTTTGACTTTTTGTTGTTGTTGTGTTGCTCTATTACTGTATTGGAATTGACACATTTATGGTTGAACTAAGACGCAAGCCTGATCTAGTACCTTGCAGCTGTGAAAAGCGACAACTTCAGCTATATAAAACCAGGGAAAGAAAAGATCAGGCAGGCATTCACCCACATATTACCTATGTCATGTTTTGCGTGTACCTTTTCTCTTTGACCTTGTCTTCTTGTACTCAGACTGCACCACAAAAATGATAAGCATTTAGCTTTAGCTGTCTCTTCTTGTTCTCAGTGCGGCGACAGCTCTTGCCAAGCTCACCGTGAGCTTCTCTCTCTCTCGGCAGATGCAGAGCTGGACTCCATAAACGGAGGAGTAGCTGGGAATATCTGGTCCGAGATGATTGTTGACCTGCCCCCTGCCGACGGACCGGGTCTCCGCGGGCACCACACAAGGGCGCTGCGCGAAGCATCGATGCTGTCCGGCACCATGAGCCTGCGGCCGTACAAGTGCTCGCACTGCGGGAAGGCCTTTGCGGACCAGTGGCACCTCAAGAGGCACGTGCGCATCCACACGGGTGACCGTCCCTTCTCCTGCCCTTTCTGCCCGATGGCCTTCAACCAGAAGAACACGCTCATCGGCCACATGCGGCGGCACACGGGCGACAAGCCCTACCGGTGCCAGATCTGCCGCATGGCTTTCTCCTGGAAAAGCACCTTCGTCAAGCACGTCCAGCAGCACGGCGCTGAGCACCACCTGCTTCCCACAAACTGACGGCCCTGGTGAAAATCTTTCCCAGGCCAAGTGGTTTATGGAACAATTTCCAGCTGGTTCCAGTTGGAACCAACTGGAACCCAGATGGTTCCAACTGGAACCTACTGGAAATGGTTCCATAAACCAGTTGGTCTGGAAAAGAGTTTCGCCAGGGGGGCCGCGAGAATCTTCTATGCGAGCCAGCTATCTTCTTCCCGAGTGTCCTGTATGTAGGAGGGCCTTTCACGGAAGGAAGTAATTACAACTGGCATCCATTAGAGCAGAGGTTCTCCTCGGGTAACCACAGCAGCTTGCAAAAGGTACTGAGGAACCCTGCATGCGTCGACTTCCATGCTTTCATGCTCGGCATGCATGCAAAAACAAGTAGACACATGACCCTTAAAAAAAAAAAATTGGTCAAATTCGGTTAATAGTGAAAAGCTGTATAGTGAAACAATCTGTTGTGAGCACTTCTAGTGTGGTTAGTCCCAAAATAATATGAGCGTTGAGGAATGCACGCGCTTAGATGCTGAGGGAAGCCCAAAAGTGCTCCGAGGAACCGGAATATTCTGTGTGATGGTACCCAGTTTGGGAACCCCACCACTAGAGCACATCCGTGTTGCTTCAGGCAAAGGCCATGGGGCTTTTTCAGATTTATGTAGTTCAAAAAAATTCTACTTTTTCTAGGGTATGTGGCTACCCAGGCTGCCATTCTGTACTAGGGTGATCATTTAGAATTTTTGTGATACAGCAGAGTCCCATTAGTTTACTGTCATCATTTAGGCGGTTGGTTTATTTGAAGTGATGCTTTGATCTCATCAGTACCAAATGCATTGAAAAGGCTCCCCTTACTTTGAGCCATGCATAATTTAAAGTTTTCAATCAGATTATTGAAAGTGAGTTACACCTTGAAAGTCTGAAGAGTTGAGAGAGGTATACGGACGTCCTTTGTTGCTGTATATGAGTGCTTTGATGGATGCCTTTTGAAATTACCTCCTCTGTTTGAAATCTAACCCACACTGTGGTATTCCTGTGAGCTCAGTGGAGGAAAAGAACTTCAATCAATTCCTTGTGTTTTATGAACATCATGAACATCAGAACATTATGAACATTATGAACATCAGAGGCTGTAAAAGTGGTAACATGTTCCCAGAACTGTGTTATGAGGCACACGTGATGAACTGCTTTGCGCCAGCTTTCTGTATGATGTGCGCCTTGAAAAGTACTTCCATTGAGCAAACCAATTATGGCACGCATTAATGAGAATGCGCTCCAGTGGGCTCTTTCTGAGCGCTAACTGGACACTTGCACAGACCACTCTGCCTTTCTCGTGCAAGGGTTTTCTGCGAAATTTGCTATGAGTGAACAACGGGACAATCTTACGTCTGTTCTCCGTTATTTGAGCTACAGAGGCGCAGGCCTAATTCAGCAGACTTCCACCAGCGAGTCAGCAGCAACCTTTGTGCGGCTTGAGCTACTTTGATGTGAGTGCCGGGTTCCAGTGTGACTGCTATCCTCGTACCACGTTTGCAGCAGTCATGCAGCACTGTGAACTTGTTGCACGTGACTGCCATGTAACAAATATGTTCCTGTGGCTATGGATGCCTCTAGATGCTGCTTTTTATAATGCAAGGGCCATGCTATGCACTGGAAGACTTATGAATCAATGTTCTGATCTCAACCAGAAATTGACGTTGTAGCTAATGTTGTGTAGCGGCACCAGACTAGCAGCTTCTGACCTGCAACAAACTTGCGGAAGTTTTAAACGGTTTTGTTTTTTATGTTTTTATTATTATTACTGAGCAGCGAGAGGTGCGGCGGGCACACTGCCCGAAGTTGTCATTTATGTTTACTCGTCGACAGTTTTAATGCACAAAGAGTGGGCAATTTACAGGGCTGAGTGAACACTTTTCTTGTACAGTTTGGTCTGCTGGCAACTGCTTATCGACAACCATAGCGGTCACACGTTGTGGGCGTTAGAATTGGACAAGGCCACTAATGCGTAGCCACCTTTGCTTCTCGGGAAACAAACGCAACACTCTGCACACTTGGTTTGCACTACGGATGCTCTATAAGTGTGGTGCTTCATGCATAAAGGTTACTCGCCCAGGTGAAAATCGCAACTGGTCTAACTGGGTTAAGGAACAATTTCCCAGTTGATTCCAGTTGGATACCAGTTGGATACAACTGGAATTCAGCTGGGAGCCAACTGGAATCAACTGGAATATTGTTCCTTAAACCACTTTGACCAGTTACGATTTTCGCCTGGGCGTGTAATGTCAGTTGCATGACACACCTGTGCGAGCAGCCAAGGCTGCCCAGAAAAATGTTTGTTGAATGCACAGATGCATCGCGTTGCAGTCACAAGAGCATGATAATCTGCGTTCTGAGGATAATCCAAGGCTTAGGACAATCCGAGGCCTAGGGCCTAAGTCAGCAGTTAGCACTGCTGTGATTTTTTTAAAGGGACTCTGAAGACAGCTCCAGCCAACATTTGTTCTTTGTAAAAATGAATTCTGTGGCTCTCTCGCAGGCTGTTCATGCTTGTCTGACAGCAAAAGACGAATCTATTCCGGACAAAATTAAATTTGAAAATTTTCCTGCCACAAAGTTCAACCGCATGACATCGAGACTGAGAAGAACTCCGTGCTCGCCGCTTTGAAGTGTGGCCTAGCGTCGGAGATCCGTGCTAAAAAAAAATTGCATCTTAACGTCACTACTCTGCTTGCGAAAATGGTCAGTGATGGCGAAACTTGTGATTTCATTCATTTTTGGCCTTTTCTAGTTTTTAGGAGCTCTGTTTTCAGTAAAAGTAGTGTCTTTGTCATTAGCGCGCGGTGACCTCTCAATGCAGGCCAACTTCAGTGTGTTGTCAGTGTCCCTCTAAACATCATGTTGCCATTATGGCGCCTGCTGTTAGGATGTGCTGTTGCCGTACGAGGGCCAAACTTGAGAATGAATAATCTCCGTAGTGAACGTGAACCATCGAGAACTGAAAAGGTGCATGTTTGATGGTGCAGTGATCTTTGTCTTGCTCTCTCACTAGTGGGAGAGTGTGCATACATTCAGTTTGTAGAGGCACCGTGATGGTATGTAAGGAGGTTATGAATATAAGGTGGTTCATTGGCATTCAGTCCTTATGACGGTAACGTTGCAACATTGTGTTTGAAGTACATGAATGCAAGCTAAAAATTGTTGCAACAGAAGTGCATCTCAGTATGCCTTTTTAAAGTTTTTATATTGCATTTATTTTAATGTGTTTCATAGTTATTGTTTAGCCTGCACCAGCTTACATTGCACAGGGCACATGTAATTAGTTCACAAAACTCAATTCAGAGCCTCTTTCGATCTTTGGAGCTTTCTTGTCTATGCTTTTGAGACTTCCAAAATGGAAGTTGTATTTCTGCCATCTCTCATTTTATGTGGCGATTCTCCAGGAGCTCTGCTCACTATTTTTATTTGTACTAAGTTACCTGTATTCCTGATGCTCACTTTGAGGAGTCCTAACAGAAGTTAGCTAGAGTTAAGGTATAGTATGTGGTCTTTAATGTCCCAAAGCTACACTTGGGCTCTAAGATACTTTACAGTGGAGGGCTTCAGACTGATTTCGACCACCTGAAGATCTTCAGCGGGCACTGATATTGCACTGCACACGGGTATGTTTGTATTTACCGCCATCAGAAATCCAGCTCCTATTGCTAGGATTCAATCCCAATACAGCTTGCCGATCGTGGCATTGCTTGAAAATTTTTTATAGGTGCTGTTTCGTAATGGCTTCCGTTAGTATAATTAAGGATTGTTCAGATGACCTCACCATGACTGGAAACCTGTGGCTCGTTTCCATGGGAATTGCTGGCAATCCATTGAACAATACTAACCTTTTGACGCAGGCAGTACTGTTTGTTTAGACACAGAAAGGGAGTGAATGAGAATGCTTTACTAGTTTTTCGACTGGCAGCAAAAATGTTCATTTCAGAAACCTTGTTCTTTTGTAGGACCGGACTGCATACCTGGTACAGTAGAGTCCCATTAAAACGAAGGTGGTTAAGACGAATTCTGGGGTAATGTGAACAATGTGAGACCATTTGGTTGTTTCCCATAAGATTCAGTGTAAAAAAAAAAGAAAAATCGGCTGAAGACACATTGTTTTGTGTGTGCTTCGGTCAAGACAAACTTTTGAAATGACCATGAACGACGATCCTTTTATTTTTTTTTTACTCCTGTACTTTTGTTCTCAATGTTTTCGTCCCCTGTCTCTAGGATCTTTCAATATTGTTCGTATATATAGCCCTGTTTTTGATCTATGTATTGTTTTCTTCACTGTCCCACCCCCTCTGTAATGCGAAAGCCCTGAGGGTAAAATAAATGAAATGAAATGAAATGAAATGAAATGAAACGACAATGACCCCGCACAACGGCACTCGTGGGGCGGGGAGGAAATAAAACGCTTCTGCGCTAGGAAGCGCACCCCGACACGATAGCTTCCATCCACCATCGCGCTAAGATGCAGAGATCTGACGTTACCACATCTCGACATCGCACTTGCTTCGAGTGCCATGCATTGGTTCCAGTAGACTAAAAGGCACGTAGGTGCGGAGTGTGTGACGCTCATTGACTTGGAGCGCAAAATTTGGACGATTTCTAACTGACGCGGCACGAATTAGTGCAGCGCAGGGATGGCGAGATATCAGCACCGCATGTGCATTGCCTGCAGTGGACAGAAAGGCTCGTCTTGCACTTGCTCGTAGAGTTAATTGCACTGCGCATGGTGCGAGAGAGACAGCTATTGAAATGGGCAACTTAGATGCGTATTGGAGCTAAAGAGAAAGTAAGAATTAAAAAGAAAATAAATAAGTAAACCCAAGTATTGGTCACACTGGAAGAGAGAAAATGAACCAGTGAAAAAAAAATTAACTAGACTGGTGCCGTTTTCAACTTTGGTAACGTGAGCTTGTTTCATGCCCTCAGTCTTCAGCTCACTTCTTTCTGAACGGGTATTTTATTCAGTGTTTGCATGTAGCATACAGCTGGACACACCTAGCATGCTCACATACCTTTTTGGGGGCACTTCCTTTAAGATATTCTTATAAAATGAACACATTTTTGTGGTCCCTTCAAGGTCATCTTAAAAGGAGTCTACCGTACTCTACTGTCAGTGGTATTATTATGCCGCTTCCTTATGTACTTGTTAGTTGCTACTATAATGTATGGTAGCCAGTTTCAGGTTAATGGCAATGTTCTCTCAAGTAGAGCCTACTTTCAAGAAGAAATTTTATGTGGAGTGTGTTACTCATTCAATACAGAATTGGTGATCTACAAAGGCAGTAGAGTTTCAGTGTCATTCAGTTCAACTATCTAATTGAGCAGTGAAGAAAATCATTGCCTTGAAATGATTGCCCTTGCACTCATGTTTTACTTTATATCGGATAATTTGGTAATGACCACATATGAAGTGCTCTGGTGAAACATGAGCATCAGTGTAGTGTAATCATTTCATTAGCCATTTTGTGATGCAAAGTAGTAATATCTCATTTCGTTGTTCAATTCCTTGAAGTTCCGTTGAATATAGTGTTTGGTGATCTTTTTCTTCTTGAAAAGTTTCCACACAGCCATCTGTCTCGCAAGTTCTGGTAACAATGGATCTTTTCATTGACTCTCATTGCTCCCTATGTTACATTGTATTTTTCTTTTCGTGACGTTCCACTTTTCTGCTCACTTTTGAGACCTACATATGCTTTGTGTTGTTTCTTTGCTGACATCATGGTACTTTTTTATCGAGGAAGCTTTAATACATTCACTGTGTCATGGGCCACCAGTGGTCACGTCATTTATCCATCCTGTGTGGCCTCAAATACTGAATCAAGTAATGAAGCCATGGGTCAGATTTTATTGTGAGTGCAAAATGTGTCTCATGACTTCATCATGCAGTCCAGTATTCATGGCCTCAATGCATCAAAAAATGACGTGACCCACTGGTCACCTGCGATGCAGTGAACGTGTCACGTTCTTTTTCCGTAATATTTGTGAACGTTCTTTTTCCGTAATATTTTTGTTCCTATTGCACTGCTTCATGAAAATATTGTAATCCATTTGTTGTGAGCTTCTGCACCTTACATTTATATGTTGTGTGCAACTATTTTGCCTGTTCTGCTGCTGCTATGTGTATATGCTCAAGCTAACTTTTAAGGGATGCCAAGAACAGCTTGGTACAGTTTTTGTTCTCGGAAAAAAGGGAAACGCTTCGAGATTCGCATACAAACAACTGCCTTGACATCAGTGGACTTTGCTTATGAAAAATGGCTGATGATGGGGGAACCTGCATTTTTCTTTTTTTGTCTTATAGTTCACAAAATTTCCAATTTCAGCAAGAGTAGCACCTTTATCATTAGTACCCTTATCGTAATGTAATGCTGTAGGCCAACTTCAGTTTGTGCTCTCAGTCCCATTATTGGCAACTCAGCCATGGACATTAATCGGGCACCCTTATTAAGACTTCATCATGTTCGGCTGAAAGATCATTCTCTTTGTGTCTTCATTGGATGTGGGATTTGCATCCTACATCCAATGAATATATCAAGGATGTTCTCGCACCACTGCACAACCACGTAACATGTGTATGAAGGTATTGACCAGTAGTACTGAGAGCATCTTGGCAGGATATGTTTGAAAAGTGCATGGTGTTTGTCCTGAGTGAAACATTGAAAATTGTTTTTATGCTGGCTTGTTGCCGAGACAAACGACTTATTGAGCGTTTTGCAAATGGTGTTAGCTTTGATTCTTTTATCCTGATGACTGTCGCTTTCAGGCCATAGCATGTAGAGCAAAATGTGGAAATGTACTTCTGGACTGGACTTTGCAGGCGTGGTTTCATACCATCTTCCTGTCACATGTCTGTGGATGTTTCTAGGGCACCTAGTCCCATGGAGCAGCAAAAGAGCTAATAAATGTCGATTCATAAAACAAAAACATTGTTAAAAAGGCAATTGTTCTGTAACATGTTCACTGCATGGTGTACGCAAATACATCATCTCTACGACAAACAGAGTTCACTATAGTCGGATACAACTTAAGTCTGCAGTGAAGCTCCGTCCACATTCAGCCTCCGCGCACAGAATTCCTCCAATACGAAAAAGTAGTTCGCTGCTTAACTGTTTCTTGTTATCTAAACAAGAAGCTTATTACAAGAAAAAAAATTGTGAGCTCTAGAATTTTGATATGTGGATTGTTTGATATAGTCAAACATTAAAGGGACACTGAGGAGAAATTGAAGCTGGTTTGTATCGACAGAATACCAGCTCCTGATTACAAAAACGCCACTCATACTGACAACAAAGCTCTTGTAACGTAGAAAAGAGCAAGAACCAAAATACAGGTATCGCCGCCACAGGCCAAACTCGCAAGTACAAGCGTGATGACGTCGTAGGACAAAGCAGTGTTGCTATTTTTTTTTTATAGAACCAATGGTTCTAGCAACTCTAGGACCCGAGAAACCACAAATCCCTGAGGCGCAGCCAATGCATGCGCAAATGTCCTTGACGTCGCCAGATGGCGCCACGTGCCCGGCAGCTACGTGCGCTCCTGACGCATCGGGACCAATCAGCGCCTGTTTTCCGGCGGTAGGCGGGCTCCCGGTATTCCGCTAGCGGTAACAAGGTGCACGGTATGCTAAAGGTGTCTATTTGCAAGAACTTCGTTGACGACTTCGAGAACGAGATCCATCGTAACGCTGGCAAAACGCCAGTGCAAACGTAATCGAAGCGACTGTAGCGACGGCCGCAATAGCCGATAGATGCCTTCAACGTGCGGCCGGCGGTAGCTTTCTTTTCGGCTGCTGCTAGGCTGCACTGCTGGCCGCCAGAAATCACGGAATCTGCGGTACGTCATGCGCACGTCATGTTTCACGTCACTTAGTCCTGTGTCGTCATAGGAGAATCCCAAGTTTGAATCAGAGCGGCGGGAAAAACTTTTTCAACTTCGAATCCAAATTTCTTAGAAATAAATGCATCTTTCGCAGCCGGCCAAGTGGCAACAAAGCCATGACATGCCGAGCTATCGGATTTTACTATAAAAAAAATATTAATAGTGCTCTCCTCCGTGTCCCTTTAAAAAGCTGATTTCGTTTACTGTTGCGATTGGCCAGCGGAGTAATACAGGACGCCGCGGTCCTTGGTCCAGTGTTAGCAACTGCTGTTTTTTTAAGTTGTATCCTACTATAGTAAAGTTATCTTGAACATAGAGCTACCAACGGATGCCGTAAGAATTTAACAGTAGCAGGATCCCGCTGTAGTTAAATATTATTTAGTAAAAACAGGGGTATAGTAAAGCAAAACTGTCTCCCAATTTGGCTTTCTGTCCTTGAATAGAAATGATTACAGTAAAGAGTGTTTGGCCATGGTGACGTACTTCCCACGAAATTATGACATCGCGGCAAGCACACGGTCTAAAACATTTCGGAGCAACAGATACTTAGTCAAATGTTTAGGGGAATCCCCCAAGGTGGAGTAGATTTGTAATAAGGGAGTAATTACTCATTGGCATCCACCCGAGCGCAGCCATACGGCTACAAAGGAAAGCTATACAGCTTTCTCAGAAACTTTGTAGTTAAAGAAAAATTCGTCCTGGTCCGGGGTTCGAACCCAGGACCACCGCTACACCGGAGCAGTCGCTCTACCAATTGAGCTAACCAGGACGGCTTTAACTACGAAGTTTCTGAGAAAGCTGTATAGCTTTCCTTTGTAGCCGTATGGCTGCGCTTGGATGGATGCCAATGAGTAATTACTCCCTTATAACTGATACTTAACGGCTTAGTCAGAGGAAAGTGAATATTGAAGATGATAAACAATGTTTTTTGCGATAGGTTAGCCGCCATGCTTGTGAGTTGCAAGGAGAAGCCAACTTTTCGAAATATTCGGGGCCGCAAGATGGAACTGGCTGTGAACGTGGAAAAATGCGTCTCGGGACGCTGAGAAAAGGGGTGTGGTAAAAAGCAGTGAGGTAGGGAAGGGAAAAAAAGGGCGGATGGTCGCACAGGTTGCACTACGCTGTAGTCTGGGCGTCACGAAGCAGGAGAGGCTTTTTGCTGAATTTTCCACAACGAACCTTTTCTGCACGTGCGCGACTGTCGCCTAGTGACGGAGGCACGGGGAGTATGTTTTTTCCTCGTGCTCCTACTCCAGCGACCTGGGAGGAGAAGGAGCGGGGGAGACCATACACAGTTGCTTTAACGCAATGACAGGACGCACAACCCAGGTCTTGTGATATGCCAGGAGGGTAAGAGTGGGGGGAAGCTGACCACACAGGGCCTTGCCCCATCTCTTCGACCCTGGAAGCTTGGTGTAGAGAAAAACGACCGAACACACTAAATAGCTGAGAGCAGGAAATTTCGTTTAGCGCAGTTTTTGATCTCCTGATATCACATATAATGAGTGCGCTGCAAAGGCAATGCCAAGTGCTCCAAGTGTGACCGTATTTCTTTAACGGAGTAAGACACCTAATTCTGATGGCATGTTCTCATCTTAACAGTGATGTGTAAGACATTACATATATCACCACGTGGTATTTGCATACGACCGCTTAATAATTTATAATCGAATTTTCTCATGCTGTTGCGGTTTCAAAAGCTGTGACGTACTAGCTCACGTCAGAACTGCAGTAGAATCGCTGCTTCTTCATTTGTTGTCATTGCAACTATTGAGGCAGGCTGGCTTTAGCATTGTAGTAATGTGACGAAGCAGCGATTATATTGCAGTTGTTTGATGCCTCGCATGACCTATATGCAACACTTGATGTGCAACCATCGTTTGACTGTTCAGACAGCATACGAGAGAGAAATTTGGTTATGAATTATTTAGCGGTCGTAGGAAAATACCACGTGGTAATCCATGTATACTAATGGCTTCCACATCATTACAAAGAAAACAAAACATGTACACACCCAAAAAGAAGGTGTCCATATTTTTTTAAGCAACGTTGTTTTCCAACGTGTAGGTGTGAGCCTACATCTGTTCACTTGAAAAGCATGATTCCATCAATGCCACTGGTATTGCGTGCACTGCAGGCTGTAGAGGAAAAAAAATTATTGGGTCGCACAATTCACACTATGCGATGGCAGTGCGTTAGCATGTCTCTCCTTTACTTATGTATGTTTTCTTGCGCTCTCGCTTTGCATCTGGTATGCATAGTAGTAGGCTTAGAACCATAGGCGCCGAGCTTTCAATCTGCCAAGGGGAGGGGGGGTGGGGGGGAGGCAGTTAACACACTTTCTTTTTCATTCACCCTCCCCCCTTCCTACGGGCATGCTTCTTGGCAAGAGATATTCATTTATTTTACTCTCAGGACACGGAGTACATTACGAAGAGGAACGGCAATTCACAGCAATATAGAAGATAAAAAAGGTAAGGGGGCCAAGTACTGATCCTTGAGGAACCCCAGAACCAAGTGGTAGAGTAGAGGAATCAGCGTCATTAATGCTGACAAATTCAACACGAGAAGAAGGAAATCCATGGATCTAATTAAGAACTTCAGGGTCAGTGTTCAGCACACTTAGTTTGTGTAATAGCAGTGAGTTATTAGCTTTATCGAATGCTTTAGCAAAGCCAAGAAATATGCAGGCAGATAAAAAAGTGGAGTCCAAATAGAAATGCAAGTCATAAATGAAGGAAAGTAGTTGAATGTCATGAGAAAAACTTTCGCAAACCATGCACGGTTAGAAGAAATCATCCCCCAGAAAATTAACAAGACAGGCGGAGGAAGCGGCGGTGGCACTCGCCCTCACAGATCCGACGTGCACCGTGGTTCTCTGCGACTCACGTCAGACGGTTAGAAACTTCGCCAAAGGATGAATCTCACAGAGAGCGGCCCAAGTCCTGAGGAACAGGCAAGTCCAGCAGGAGGTAGAATTCCAAACCAGAATTCAATGGTTCCCGGCGCACATGGGAGAAGTATCGAGGACGTATCGCAACCGCAACGAGACGGCACACGCCAAGGCGCGCGAGCTCGCGAACCGCGCCGGCGACCGTCATCCGTGGAATAGCACCAAAGACTGCTTGACCAGCTACAACGAAATTACCAAGGCCCTCTGCCTGGCCCGCCGAACCTTCCCTCCGCCCAGCGACAAGCTGGACAGGGCGCACGCGGTGACCCTCAGACAACTGCAGACGCTCACGTACCCCAACCCGGAACTATACCACAGGCTTTACCCCGGTACATACCCGACAAATATATGCAAGGTCTGCAACGCCAATGTAGCCACTTTAACTCACATGCTCTGGGACTGTACCAAAAACCTTCACGGTGCTAATTCCGGAACCCTCCCGCCGCGGTTGGCCGCTGCCTTGCGCAGCCCCAGCCTCGGGGACCAACTCTGGGCCGTCCAGCAGGCCCGCGAGGCGACGGCGAGGCAGCGCCTCGACGTCCCCACGTGGGAGACCTAAGGCCCCGTCGGCGAAAGCTCTGCAGGACTATGAATAAAGTTGTTACCAACCAACCAATGTAAATATATGTACCATTATTTTGCATGCTACTGATCTCAAACATATGGGTCAATGGTCAGATGGATTCTTTATTTTCGGCTTTATGTACTGGTATGACCACAGCTGTCTTCCAGTCTTCAGTAGTACACCATGACGATACGACTGTGAGAATACGTATTTCATGATGAAAGAACTACTCTTTTTAGCATTCTATATAAATTTGTTATTTATACCACCAATTCCTCTAGAAGATGTTAGTTTCAAATCGATAATCTGTATGATGCCTTGCAAGTCAAACCTGATGGGAGCCATCGCGAGATGATCGCACAGTTGGAGATCAGGACGGTTGATGACATTGGATGAAGAAGGAAACGACCTAATGAAAATGTCATTCAATACAGTAGCACAGAGGTGGTCGGGAGCAGGTTCACTGGTGGTTGCAATAACGACACTCTATTTTGCTTCAAGGTTTTATGTTCCACAAGCGTTTTGAATTAGCCTTCAGAATGTTCAGGAAGGTTACTTTAAAGAAGGTGGACTTAGCAGACTTCAGTGCTCGTTAATATGCTGAAGCAGCTGTCTTGTGTGCTGCCCAATCGGCAGATTTTAATGAATACTTAGTTCAAAAGTCTTTTCTGTTAGAAAATTGTTTTAAATATCTGTTATACCATGGAGCACACACACTGAAAAGGGATAAGACGATGAATCAGTTAAGACACTTTATTTCGGTCATGCAACAGTCTGTTTCCACTCTGCGCTCGAGATAACCTAGCAAGAAAATACCTAAAAAGGAGCTCAGTTATTAGGGCTAAAAAATGAGCTTTGTTATAGTCGGTAATGGTGTTGGAGCATTTAGAAAATGCACGATGCATGCAATAAATCGAATGTGAAATGCAAGATATTGTGGTCGCTTAGGCTGGGCATATGCATTACGTGTAACATATCTTCAGATGATGTTAGTGCAAGATGTAGACAGGCGGAAAGGCTATATACTAAAGGCCCCGCTTGCTAAAGAACTGGTCCGCGAGCCATGGTCTCGCCCGAAGTGTGACAAATCCAGTTTTCTAAAAACACTGGTTTATTCCAGATGCACAAAAAGCACTTTGCAAGGACACAGCAGCATTAGACGACAACATTACAATTTCAATATAAACATATTTTAAACAGTTCATGTCTAAGAAACAATGGATCATACAAACTCTAACATCTTTTTACTACCATCAAAGAAAAATCGTGTTTAAAAGAAATGCAAACAGTGGAGTGCCTAGGCTCCGCTCTGCTCGCATTTCCATCATGATAGTAGTGTCTGGAAAATCCCATAAAAGTCACTTCCTGTGAAAAGCACGAAGTAACGGCAGCGCTACATGAGGGTTTAGCCAGGTTTCACTCTGTCGAGCGCATGTCAATAATTTTTATGACGTCAAATGCTTTATTAACATGTTTAAAACACGACAATATCTGTGAAAGCATTCTACATTAGAAAATAATGCTGTAAGTATTTTCCATTGTTGGAAATTCAGAAAGAAGGGCTTTCAAATAGCAATACAGAAAATGCACTATTCCTCTATTGATTCCCACCTAGGAGGGACTACAGAAGGCTACCAACGGTGTGGTAGCGCTCAAAACACTGCACTCCGTGTAGAACCTAGCACCACATACATCAGATCCTCGTTTCCCCCAGATGTTCTTGCCGCTATAGTCTCGTCGTTATCTTCTTCACTTGAATAAAATGTGGAGTTGTCATCCTCGTCGCTATCATCCCATGAATAACTGCACTCCGCACTATAATGCCGCATGGATGATGCCATGTGTTTGAGTGCGCGGGAAATTCCCTTTCTACAAAGGTGAGCCTCAATACACAAGGAACTCCTCCTGCCATCTAGTGTGAAAAAATGGCAGTGGTTTAGCTCTGTTTAAACCTGGTTGTGTTCGGAAAGCAACGGCTCCCTGGCTATGCTTAGGATTTTCTTGTGGCTAGGCTGGCAAAGCGAGCGCCGGTGGCGCCATCAGGTGAAGCGCGGCTGCGGCAATTGCTAGGAGACGGCCCAAGGTCATTCGTGGAGTCGCCGCCATGGCAACATGGTTAGGCATATGTGCATAGCAACACGCCACGACTTATGTCAAGGCTGTTTCAAGGTCATTCGGAGGCTCGTGACGAAATGTGTGCACTATAGTAGTGTAGCTTCGCTACAAAAATTAAAGCGGAGATAGCCGAGTGCTCTCGTGCAGAAGCTGATCTGTGCACGCCGCTGCGGGTTCAAAACCCAGGCGCGGCCATATTGTTTTATTTCTGGAGATCTAGCAGGCTTCAGACACTCAAGAATGAGTTTTTTCGAGACTGGAAGCATTAGTGATAGCGCAATAAAAGATTACAGACCAGAAACGCACTCGACCGTCGGAATCGTCGCCATGCCTTGGTTGCAGATCAAAAATGCACTCGATGGACGACATCGTCACCAAGCCTCGGTTGTTTATTTGCTGCCCCTTCCACACCACGGCTAGACAAAACAGGAGAATGGAAAGGGGGACACACGCCTTAAATAAATTGGTTTTTGAGGAAAGGAAATGTTGCAGTATCTGTCTCACTTATCCCTATGGAGGAAAAAAAACTGAGGAGGGAGCGTCAGGGGACAACCTTGAAGCCAAGTCTCAACAAGTAAAGGTACAGTAAAAAAAAGAATTATGACTGTGAACATAGGGCTGCATGGTATGGGGTAGTGTACATGCCTCTCAAATTGCAGCTCACGCAAGGTGATTCAGTACAATTTGATCGTTTTTGTACCGATTGCGAGATTGTTTGCTCTGGAGTAGCCTGGTGATGATTGCGATTGTAACACCGGTTCTGCTTTACCTACGAAAAGTGTTTAGTAGTACAGCAAGAGAAAAACATTGGCAGACTAGTTGTTTTATTTTTACAGATACATTTGTGCACTTCATTACACATCGTTCAACGAAGAGAGTGAATGTGGCCAAAAGAAGAAATGAAACGTATTACAAACCCGGTGAACTCCCTCAAAAAAAGCAACGAAGCCGTTTGAGTCAATAAAAAAGCGCTGGAAACACAACAGTCGAGACAAAACACTGCGTTTGGGTCTTAAATGCGCTCTCTTGAGCACTGTTCTATGTTTGCATCATAACAAAAGAACATCTAAACATGGCACAGTTTAAGCTGCGGTACATATTATACACACTGACAAAGCACATCCTGCTCGAAACTGGCGCACACCCAAATGGAATCTGCCTGAATTAAAGATGAACTGACTGAAACGGGATCTGCTTCGTATTCCTTTTTCACAAAACCCCTTTAATCCTCATTCAGCAGGAAAATCTGGCAACTTCGTCAGCGAGGGGCGGCCATGCTTCCTTGCGCAGTGGTTGGACAGCATGCGGCCCGTTGGGAACTCCAGCGGGCAGAAGTCGCACGGCAGCAGTGGTGCTCCCGAGTGCATTCGCAGATGATACTCAAGCTCGCGCTTAAAAGTGAACGTGGCACTGCAGCGGTAGCACTGGTACGGTTCTTTTTCTTCGACCACCTTGGCCTGGTAAAACGGCCTTCCTTCGCTCCCCAACCGCTTGAAGCTCACACGTTGTTTGCGCCGGCGACAGCGTGGCACCTCCTCGTCCCCTTCTCTCTTCTCGCCGTCGACCTTGCTCTTTTCACCTGCGATTTTTGTTACACACGCATACTGGTTGGAATGCCTATGCAATAGGGGATATTCAAAATTCTGCAAGTGCGCTTTCCCGCATATCAATGTTGCCGCCAACAAGATGGCGGACCATGTGTTTCCAGCTGAAACAAAGCAAGAAAGACTGGTTTTTTGTTTGATTCTTCCAAAATACGTTTCTTACATTCTATCCACACCTTTAGCGCCTGTCCTGAAGCCCATGTAGCTCCTTTATAGCGAAGTCGGCCATCTTGTTAGGGGCAACATTGTTATGCAGGAAAGCGCACTTGCGGAATTTTGAATATCCCCTATTACAGGCATTTTGAATTTTTAAAAAAGAACGCCAACCAAAAATGAAACAACCCACCGGTTCAGAACCTACCCTGTTCTTTCGCCTGGTTTGACTGCGGGCAAGTTGCAGCTGGCCTTTTAGTGTGAAAGTACTACTTTACTAGCAAAACTGAAAAACCCGAGGTACGTGTGAAGCCCCAACCTTTGACGGCGCACTAGCGGCAGAGACCTTGCGTAGCTGCTCCATCAACGTGCGAACTGACACCCCCCTCCCCCGCATGCGGCTACCAAGAGCGGCTGACGATACGATATCGCATGGTTGCCTTTGAGGCGGTGCTGCCTCAAGTACTTCCTCATGTCCTAGTCGGTTTAACTACACTAAAACCCTACATACTTTTCTTTATCAGAGCTTCTCGGGGGTCCCAAATTTTGTATCTGCTGAATTGACAGCACTTCAGTCATCCATCTTTTTCAAGAGGAAGGCATCATTTGACAGCTTTCCTCGTTTTAACTAACCCTGCTTTCAAAATGCTGCTCTGGTTACTTCCTGTTCCTATACATAAAAAAATACCTTGAAACATTAGCGATTTTCGAAAGATAAAGAGGGGACTGGCATGGCAGCGATTATCGGTGACTCGAAAAAAACTGTTTTTGCGTAGCAGGGTTAAAGGAAACTGCGGATGCGGTGAGCAAAGGGTGTAAAATATCGGGCTAACTATGCTCCCTAAAAAAAATTTTCATAAATTTCTGGCTTGGTACGATCACACATGCACTTCCTTCAATCTTTATAGCACAGATATACCACCCCCCGTCCCAGATGATGGCCTGCTAGAATATCACTTCTGCAAGAGCTACACCACCTAGCCGGGAAACATCCCCTATAACAGTCAGCATACGGACTGGGGATACGCAAGCACGACATATCGAGGTCACAGCCTCTGGCTGCTCCTGCAGAACTTCCAACTCACTGTTCACAACACGTTTCAGATGCCCACGTGGATCACCAGCAGCGTCAGCATGGACACCGGCCTGGACCTGATGCTGAGCTGCTGCATCCGCGGTGTTACCTGGAACAGAAGACAACACAAACTGGGCAGTGATCATTACGTTATACAAGTCACTGTCCTGTACAAACCACCCTGTCATGCAAATACAACACACAAACTCATTAACTGGGATGCCCTTCGCACTGCACGCTCCACCCTCCCAGACACTCCCATCGCAGACATCGATGCCTGGGTGCAATCACTCAAGCACGACGTTCACCACAACACGCAACACATTGAAACGACAACCGAAACCCCTACCCTGGACACATGCCTAGCCCACCTCTGGGAGGCTTATCACAGCCTCCTGGAATGCTGGAAAGTGAACAAACATAACAGGTTACTTGAAAAGTGGCTGGCCGCACTGCGGACGCAAATCCAACAGCACTCTGCCGATCCAACTGGGGCCAGATATGTGACGGCATTGCCAGAAACCTGTCCAGCAAACGTGCATGGCAACTCCTCTGATACCTCACTGATCCCACACGCACCAAATCAGCAACACAGCACCACGTGACACGCTTTACACATGAACACATTGACGATCCCGACACCCTCCTAGACACGCTTCAAACCGTGTACACCTCTCCAGGCGTCCCCACACCTCTACCCCACTACACAGGACAAGCAAATCCCACAAACGACACCGACATCACGGAGACGGAAGTTAGAGCGACCCTCCTGATTCTTCCGCACCAACTCCGCACCTGGTGCAGGCCAAATCACAAACTCCATGCTTCGTAATCTGGACGCCCAATCGATCACCCAGATTACAAAACACTTTAACCAGTGCTGAAGGGAGGGTAACGTCCCACAGTCCTGGCAGCACGTGAAAGTAATATTTATACCCAAACCCAAAAAACCACTTACACCCCAAAATCTTCGCCCGATTTCGTTAACCCCTTAAGGGCCAAATAAATAAAAAAATTATGTTCCCAAATTGCCAAATTTTTTTATTACGTAAAATGCTTTAGTAACGTGTTTGAAACGCAAACAAAATCACAGAAACAATTTATGGCGGATAAATTATATTTTATTACTCATTACCTGGACCCTCCATACCTAACACCTCTGAGGAGAATTCAGAAACAACAAAATAAATTCTTGAAAGTCCAGATAGTGCGAGCGGCTTAGAATTGGCGTGCAAAAGATGCACCACTGCTTCTAGGTGCATTCAAACTAGATGAGCCTGCTTGCCCAGCTTACTAGAATTCAACAGCTGAGAGGCGTACCGGTTCGTCTCGACCACTACAACTTCAAGCAGCTCATCGTTGAAGTAAGCCTCAAAGAGCTCCAGCGGTTGAGGAGGAGAACTTGCTGTGAGCTTTAGTCCTGGAGAACCCTTGAAGGGAAACCGCGGAGGTCGGGCTGGGATATTGTCCAGGTCTATCCGGCACCATTCACGGGAGCTCGCCATCGTGTCATCGCTGCTGTCTTCCACTTCTGACTCGCTGTCAGTAAAAATGTCATCGCTATCCTCTTCACTTGAAGAAGAACAAAAACAGCATCGTCATCACTTCCGCTATCATCCGAAGCAGAATAATCTTCCACACCAGATCCACGCACGGATGATGCCATGTTTATTCGAAAACGTGGGAAACGGGATGCAGGAATTCCGCCATCTAGTGTACAAAATCGCATTCAAGAAAAGCGCCAATTATGGGACCCGTGCTGCCATCTATGTTTTATGTGGTAAAGTACCGTTTAAGAGCTGGGCTCGCCAAAAGCCCCTTGAAACGTTGCGGAAAAGCTATGACGAGCTCAGCTCGTCATAAGCAAAAAAGTGCCAATCGCTTGTGACGAGCTGAGCTCGTCATAAGCCCTTAATGGGTTAGCTTCATGCTTCGGGAAGCTCCTCAAGCAAGTTGTGTTAGTGAGACTCAAAAGGTGGACAACAATCTATACCTGCATAGCATGGTGGGATTCTGTCCCCATCTATCTGCACAGGACGGCATGCTGCAACTCACATACGACATTTTCAACCTACTTCTTCCAGGTCACACCAAGGCAGTCTTAGCTTTGGATCTCTCTAAAGCTTTTGATCGCATTAAACATCAGGCGATCATGACTGCCCTATCCCCATTGAATGTGGGTGAGCGCACGTATGCCTACATTCAAGCATTTCTCACTGACCGCACGGCTGAGATACACTTCGGCCCTTTGTCTTCCCCCTCCTACACGCTTCAGAGTATCGGCACCCCTCAAGGGTCCATCCTTTCCCCCTTTCTCTTTAACATTACCCTCATCCCCCTCGCCCGAAAATTGGCAACTATTCCCCACCTGAAGCGCACTCTATCATTGACCACGATCTGTCATGGTCGAGGCATTAAATATGCTGAAGAAAAGACACTCTTTTTGGCCATGTCTTTTGCTTTGTAGCTGGCATTAAATGGGGCCCAATGGAGCGCTCCTTGCTAAGACTTTACTATACTCTCTTTATAGGCTACATTCGTTACAGCCTTCCTGTACTCTCTACCATGAGCATTTCCTACTTGCAAACATTAGAGAGTGTTCTAGCACAGGCGCTCAAGGTATGCCTCGGATTACAACGTTGTGCCTTGCAGAAAGGCATGATTAAGGAATCTTGTGCGTGGCCATTATCAATCTACCTGTCACACATACCAATTCGTGTATATTTATGCGCGCTTACACGGAACCACTGTCACCCGCTGACGAAGATTTTTGATGAGCGACCGGGGCAGCAGTTTAGCATGTGCACTGCGCTGCCATCAATCCGAATTGCCATCAGACTATGCCCTGCCACATCATCCCTTGCAGCCACCATGGGTGATGGCTCAGCCTTCAGTATGTCTGCATGTTCCTGGCATACTAAAGAAATCTGTGATGCCGCTAAGCGGACTGAAGCAACTTGCTCTTGCCTACATCTGGTCAGAATACCAAAACTGTGCGCAATTATACACAGATGGATCTGTGCCACCAAGGGCATCGACAGCAGCTTTGGTAATCCCTGCTCAGCAGACGACTCGGAGATTCATTTTAGGACACAATTCTACTCCAACTGCTGCAGAGCTTGTGGACCTTCGGGAAGCGATTCGGCACACCTATGGAGAACCGCCTCAGGAGTTGTGCATTTTCACAGACTCTAAACCTGCGCTACAAATTTTGGGATGCTTCCTACGCCACACCGCATACCAGGCTCTGGCTCTTGATATAACTATAGACTCCTTTCATCTGCTCCGCAAAAAGGCCACCGTGTAGTGTTCCTGTGGATCCCTGGTCACTGCGGACTCGACAGAAATGACATTCAGCAAAGCGGAAAGTTGGGCAAGTTGGATAACGTCTGCGTTATCTTGCTTGCTTGTCTGCGTCGTTTACTTTCCGTCCCGTGTGTTCCCTGTGCGCTATTTTTTACATCATGATCGACAGAAATGAGACTGCCAACGCTGAAGCAAGGAGTGCCTTCAGCAGTGGACTGCGCACAGCTTGCCGTTCTCTAGACCAGACGCCATTTTTGTCATTTCCGGATCCATGAGGACAGCAACGGCTAGATACTGGGCCCTGCCAGACACTCGACACATCCGTCTTGAACGGCTAGATCCGGCGATGGCCTTTTCTGTTTCTCGCAGAATACCATGCCCTATTGCATGCCTAGTGCATAGGTTACGTTCAAACATCGCCTTCAGGCACAAGTACTTGCATTTAATTGGACAAGTGGACTCCCTAGACTGTTCCACATGTGGCGTACTAGAGACTAGAGCATGTTTTAGTGGCCTGCCAAGCATGTGCATGAGAGAGACTTATGCTAGCATCTGTTTTGTAGCCTTTTTACACCAGACCCCTCTCGGACGATTTGATGCTCGGCGCTTGGCCAGATAGTTCGAAATCACTTCAGGCAATGCGAGCGCTCTCACGCTTTTTAAGCGATACGAGCCTTAACTCGCGTCTGTAATGTCAGCAAGTATGCCTTGTCGTTTATCATCTACCTACTGCCATCATCATCATCCCCTATCGTGACCATCTTTTTTCTTTTCCCGTTCCCATGTGCAGAGTAGCAGGCCAGGTATTCATTTTTCAGGCCAACCTCTCTGCCTTTCCCGTCAATAAATCCTCCCTCTCTTTATGCCAACAACCCAACGCTGTAAATCACCCATGACAGTGACGGTGGCCAAGAAAACACCTTACAGGAAGCAGCCATCCTCACCCAAAATTACGCAAGGAACATCGGACTGTGTTGCTCCCCTGAGAAGTCCGAACTGCCCCCATCTGGCTAAGAACTATCGCTCCTCCATTGCCATTGAACTGAATGGGCACCCGGTACCGGAGGTTGACAACTTCCGCATTTGGGCCTGCACATCCAGAACGATGGCAAAAACACCAACACTCTCAAGAAACTTAAACAGGTTGTAGATGCGATATCGCACCTCATCCGCAGAGTTTCGGGCCATCACAGAGGCATGGAGAAGCATCTCCTCTGTCTCCTCAGTCATGCCTTCGTCCTCAGCCGTGTGCTGTCTCAGGTGGACATCAACTGGAAATTGAACTGTGAGTAACTGGTTGTTCCAGTTGGGAACAATCTGGTTCCAGTTGGAAGCCAACTGGCACCAATTTTGAAATTCAGTTAGAGCCCAACTGGTCCCAGTTGGGGGCCGAGTGGGAGGCATATGTTTCCAGTTTACCACCAACTTGGAGACCATTTCCCCGTCGAGAGCCAAATGGGAGGAACTGGGGACCAACTGGGAAGTGGTTCTATTTGTGGGTCAAGTGGGAAGCACAAATTCCCAATTGAGGGCCAACTGGGCAGAACTAGTCGTGGGTAAAAACTAAATGGGAAGTTATTTTTACTGCTTTGAAGGATGACGAGAAGGAAATAAATGCTGCTGCGGCTCAGCACATTTTACAGTCATTAGGTGCAGAAATAAATGTACTGTGAAATTAATAGAAGCCGGCTTATCGGCGAATATTAATCCGATCGCACTGTGTGCACTGCATGCGAAAATGCCCATAGACGCTCTCCTGGCGAATAACACCTCTTCCCTCAAAACTCTGCATTGCGTGTTTAGCATGGGTCGCGCTGTAGCGAACATATCGCTTGCCTATGTTATTAGCAATGCATTCTTTCCTTTTATTTAGCCCATTCTCTATCTCCAGCTCGTCGTGACATAAGCGTTTCAGGCAGGGTAACATTACAATTATTTCTTTATAATTGAACAACCACCGAAATGACCTTCTATTTCTTAGACCATGACATGCCATGACTGCCGCGGACCGGCGGCAGTGCCGAAAGCGCTGTCGTTGTCTACGCCACCATCGCGTCAAAATTCATATCGTATTTTATCAATAATAGCGCAAACTGCCCATGACAATTACAGCTGTGAGAAAAGTAATATGTTGCAATTTAAAAATTATTAACTTATTTTCTGTGCTCGTGCCACAGCAAGCAGACTACTAAGTATATACGTAAAAACGTGATGATACGAAACAAGCGTCAGTTTCACTCTGCATGAGCGAGGGCAGCCATGGCAGCAATGGTCGAGCCATGTCAAGCACACGGTGTGAGATTTCTCGTCGTGTTCCATGGGAGCATTGTGTTTAAAGAACCTCGACATAGCATTAATTATTTGCTTATTATTGCTGGCGAATTGTTCAGCAGTTTTTTCCTTGATGGAGCTGAAGGAAGACAGTTTGCTTGCTTCTATTACTCGGCGAAGTGGACCCCTGAGCACAATTATGACTACAAGTCGTTTTCACCGGCTACAATCGTGACCTTCCCAGGTGCGTACTCAGTTTGCTCACTGAAGTGTATTTTATGCTGTTTGTGCGCTCGTAATGAAAAAATCTAAAAAATTTATCGGCACGTTATATCTTTACGCTCACTAGTTTGGCTGTTTTGCCAAACTCGCTGCGCATTGAAACAAAGGTTGGTGATGTATGCAACTGACCTCTACTACCGAAATGTGGGCATGCATTCGGATGGTGTGCTGAAGTGCATGTGGAAGCACACTCCGCTCAGCATGACTGCTTTTTAGTGCCGCAAGGGCATCCTTTGATGCCTTATAGACTTGCGTCGGTAAAAACAGCGTAAATTACTGGGCTTGTTTGTAGTGGTAGCTGTGCTACTCTCTTGATTGTCGTCTATAAAAATGAACAATTATGCATTGTTTTGCAGCAACCCTGACCTATTCAGCTCAGCAGAAGAGTATTGATGCCACCAGAGCTGTAAACCTGATGATTATGCTCAATGAGAAGATTCAGCGAAAGTGCTGAGCGCAATAAAACACTGACGCACTTTAAAGTCATCTGCAATGTTTTGGGCTCCCGTGATGGCCATGTAGTACTCGCTTACTCAAATGTATTTGAGCTAGCTAAAGTGCTTGGACGTCTTGACGCCTCCATAGAGAAGTCCTCCGTGAATGGGATGCGGTAGGACCCCATCGCATCTGGAATTGCAACGGGTCCCGGTTACATCTGGTATTGCAATTGCTTCCAGGTGCAACTGGTTTAAGGAACAGATTTCCAGTTGCAACTGGAAATATGTTCGGTAAACCACTTGGACTGGAACCAGTTAGAAATTTTCACCTGGGGCATACTAGCCCACACCTACAACTACCAAAATGCGACATCAATGCTTTGGATGCCTTGATCCGCAAGGCATTCAAGGTAGCACTTTACCTTCCCCTCAACACACCCATAGACAGATTACTAGGCCTGGGCATCCATAACACGATCAGGGAACTCGTAGACGCCGGCAGGCCCAATACATCAGGCCCAAACAAACCTCCCCAGGCCGGTATATCCTGGACTCCCTCGGAATCAGAATACTGGCCAACAACCCTACCCTCCTCGCCATTCCTCGACTCCTTCACTGGTAGCTGCTCATTTAACCGTTCCCGAGGAATATGCACCCATCCTACCATGAACAGCCCCACAGAGCCAATGCGAAGGCACTCCATCGAGCGTACGGCTCCGAGCCGGACGCTGTATAGGTGGACGTTGCCTGCACGGGTGATGAAATGACAGCAGCTGTGGTGGACTCCTCTTTATCCACCCTCCTCACAATACCTCTCCCTCCAGACACATCCCCAGAGGCTGCAGAGGAAGCCGCCAATGCACTTGCTATCACACGCACGGGAGTCCGGTACATTTTAACTGACTCTAACAGTGCGACTCTAAATTTTGCTCGAGGCTGAGTCCACGTCCCAAATTTTGGCATACTGGGCTCGTCAGTTGCACCCCCCCCCCCCCCAACTGGAGCTGATATGGGTGCCTGCGCACTCCGGGAATCCCGGAAACGAGGCCACCGACCTTTTAGCCCGAGGTTCTTTAAACCGGGCTCAGGTGGCCTCGGATCGGGGATTCACGAAGGAGCGCATGCACTCATTCAGCGAGCTGGTGCAGGCCTACAGAGCCTCACGCCAGCTCTACCCCCCGCCCCACCCCTCCCTAGATAACAAACAAGCAGTACTCTGGCGCAGACTACAGACACACTCTCTCCCCTCACCCCTTACCCTAGCCCACTATCATCCATCCTTTCACACTCCCGCATGTGCCCTATGCCCAGAACCCTTCATCTCTTCCCTCCACATCCTTTCCCTCTGCCCGGCGGACCCTCCCACGCAGGACGTAGAAAGCCTCAAGACCTGGGAGGACTGGGAGACCCTGCTGCGCTCGGAGGACCCGGCCGTGCAGACCATCGCCACCGGCCGGGCTGCCAGTGTTATGGACCTTAGATCCTAAATAGGGGTGTGCGAATATCAAATTTTTCGAATACGAATCGAATACGAATACTTAGTTCCGAATATCGAATCGAATATCGAATAATCAAGGACAGACGCATTTAATCACTACAAAACATTTATTTGGGCACCCAAGAACATCACAGTTCAACTATCGATGATTAAATGAACACAAAAGGTGTGTGTGGCTGCACAAAAAGTATCAAAGTCTCGAACAATATTCTTAGAAGAGTGGAAATATCAGAGAAGATGGCTAGTACACAGCATTGATTAATTAAGGCTAGCTTGCCATCAGCACAAAAGCACGTTGCTGGGATGACGTAAAAGGTTGTCGTGAAGGAAAACCAGCTGCACCACATGGTCAGACAGAAGTAGTTCCCTTCTAACTGAAACAACTCCTCCAGCCACAGAAAATGCCCTCTCACCTGGCACTGACCTGGCACGTATTGCGAGGTACTTCGTGCACAGCTCTGACTACACCAGCTTCGCAGGTATAGCCACAAAAAAGCTCACCAGCGCAGTCAGCTACGGCATGGCCCTTGGAGGAAGAAAGAATTTTCCTTCCGTGTAGGCGCCGCCATGTTGTTATATATCTGTCGATAGGGCTTGCGGACCGAAATGAACGCCGGTGCTCACAATGAATATTCGGCTAGATACGAATATTCGCGTCGGGTCGAATATTCGAAACCACACGAATACTTGGATTTCGAATCGAATTCGAATACTAAAAATATATTATTCGAAATATATTCGAAAATTTCGAATATTCGCACACCCCTAATCATAAACACTTGAGTGCAGTGCGGAGACCCAGGGGTGTGCCCCGAATTCCTTTTATAATAATTACACAGTTTTTTCCTTTTCTCTCTGAACAATAACTGTTCATGATCCCCTCGTAATTACAATCTGGCTACCTCCTAAACTTGGGGAAAAACACAGTGCACTCCTACGACAAGGACGAAGAAAGACAAGACGATACAGCGCTGACTTCAACTAATTATTTTATTGTAGAGCGACATATATATATGCTCGAAAAGTGGGCAGGAAGACATCGGTAACAGCTGCTGAGTTTGCACGCGACCGAAAGATAACATACTAAAGTTGAAAAACATATGATGGCAAGGGTGAACCTAGGAGACAACAAAAAATGAAAGCGAAAAATGATAAAGAATGACAAGTGGAAGGGCAAAAAAAAGGATGATGCGAACAAGCAGTACAAGGGAAACAAATAACACTATGAGATGGCAACAAGTGAACAAAATGCACTAAAAGGCCAAAAAGACTATTAAAAAATAGGAAGAAATTTAAAAGCGATAAAAGAACCAAAAGGGGCATTAAAAGCACATGATAAAAAAGACAAGTGGAAGGGCAAATAAAAGGATGATGCGAACAAGCAGTACAAGATAAACAAATAACACTATGAGATGGCAACAAGCGAACAAAATGCACTAAAAGGCCAAAGACCATTAAAAAAATAGAAAGAGATTTAAAAACAATAAAAGAACCAAAAGGGGTATTAAAAGTACAAGACAGAAAACAACCTAACTCAAAAGGTCAAAAAGGATAAAGGACGTAATCTGGAATCCTACACGTTACCCCTTTAACCGCTAATTTATTTTCCAAAAAACGTACCAATATCGCCAATTTTTTTTTAATTGACCATAACTTTCTCCATGTAATTCTGTTTCTGAAAATATATTACTTCGATGGTTTCTGGTTAAAATTAACACAAAAATATTAAAAAGAAAAGCAGTTTACGAGGGTGGCTTTCCCACAGTGCATGCCGTAGTGATGGGTAGAACGCATTGAAATACCGCGTATTTATTTCATATTGTACGCTGTGACACAAAAGAAAGTGCCTAGACATTGCTTCGTCCTAAAAAGAAGGCCTCATTCAGCTTTGAGATCACGGGCCCCAACTTCCAAAGCCTGGGGTGCGGGTGGGTCGCTTCATCCACGGTTTTCGTATCAGTGAAATGGAGGCAGCGCATCGACGCGTTGAAGCGGTTCCTGCTCATGGCCTTCCTGAACACTGCTGTCTGCAAAACTTCTTTTGTAGACCAGTACATTTCCACTTGAGGTTTACCAATGCCCTGCGATATTATCGAGCAAGGAAGACCATGATCTCATCGCGGTCTGCCGGATTCCATGCAGAACGCCGAGCAGCAAAGCACTCTACCACGTAGCGGTTCGTCTCTGTGACGATTACATCAATGATGTCCCAGTCAAAAAATACCTAAACCCAGCCAAGAATGCTGTGCTCGTCAGTGGGATACCATAAGATCTCAGGCGCTGAAAAAAATGAAACCGTGGAGGCGCGAGCTGCGGGTTTTTCGTGCTCACACGCTGCTACACACGTGCAGCGGCTCACCCTCGTTGTTGTCACCGCTTTCCTCATCATCTAAAGCCGACTCTAGCACGTACAAAGTCCTAGTCACTTTCAGAAACAAATTCCATATTCTCAGAAATGCTGCTGTCACAACTGCTAGAAGAAGCAGCTTTTTTTCTCGAGACACTGCCACCCCCGACATTCGTCACAAATGGCTCTTTTGAGCCTTCAATTATGCGCCAAAGGCGCAAAATGCGTTTTTTTTTTTTTTTATGGTCGACTACCGCCCTCTAGTGTTCAAATTCGCAACCACTGCAACTGACGACCACAACTCGTCTTTTGAGGTGGCAGCACAGCAATATCGGGCCGGACGGGTGTGACTCGTCATTGGCGATTTTGGTACGTTCTCCCATGACGAGTACAGCTCGGGGTTGGCGGTTAACGGGTTAAAGTTACTCTGTGCCTGGCTCAAATAGTCTAACTCACGTTTCGCAAGCGCTATCGATGGTGTGCTAACACAACCTTCACCTAGCTTTAGAATGTGGGCAGCTTCTATGATTTCGTATATGGTTTGATGCACATTTCTTGCGATGACAGAGCATTCATGAAGAAAAGGCTCACAGGAGCCGGAGGGGCACTTTAAGCAGTGAACACCCAGGTTTTTCTTGACAGCGTGAAAAACAATATTCGAGTGCTCCATAAGACGTTCATTGAAGCAACGTCCGAGTTGCCCCACATAGGCCTTGCCACAGCTCAAGGCAATTTTATAAACTAAACGAAAGGTGCGTGGTGCCTTAACAGGGCTGGCTGGCTCTCTCGCAGCCACCATGACTTGAGGCTATCGAGGGCACAAAATCACCTGTGTTGGTTGTATGAGCCAAGAGGGGGCAAGTCCTTGCTGCCGTACAGTTCAGCTCACTCTAACATCGTTAAGAGGGGGCATTGTGAACCTTTGTTTCACAAATGCCTTAATGAAGTCCTGTGTCCACTCTATGGACCATAGCCTGAAAGAGCAGGTTTGGCGGCTGATAAAAGCTGGCTACCCTGAGCACCTGCTGATCTTAGTAGCCGGCTTCCTCTTGAGGAAACTCAAAGGAAGCCAAGTGAGTACTGCCCCAGACCACCAACACAAAGTCGCTGTGGTGCCGTACCTGCATGCTCTTTCTCACAGGCTCAAAAGGATCGGACAAAAGGCAGGTGTCTGAGTTGTGTTCTCGGCGCCCAACAAGCTACCCAAGCTTTGTTCCAGAGTGAATGCCCCGGCTGCGAAAGAGCCAGCCTGCCTGTTAGGCACCATGCACCATTCGTGTCTTGCGAGGTTGGTGTAGTTTATAAAACTGCCTTGAGCTGTGGCAAGGCCTACGTGGGGCAAACCAGACGTTGCCTCAATGAGCGTTTTATGGAGCGCTGAAATAATGTTTTTAACACTGTCAAGAAAAACATGGGTGTTCACTGCTTAAAGCGCCCCTCCGGCTCCTGTGAGCCTTTTCTTCATGAATGCTCTGTCATCGCGAGAAATGCGCATCAAACCACATGCGAAATCATAGATGCCGCCCACATTCTAAAGCTAGGTGAAGATTGTGTTAGCACACCATCGATAGCGCTAACGACACGTGAGTTAAACTATTTGAACCAGGCACAGAGTAACTTTAATGTGTAGGATTCCGGATTACGTCCTTTAGCCTTTTTGAACTATAGACTAGGTTGTTTTCTGTCTTCTGCTTTTAATGCCCCTTTTGGTTCTTTTATCGCTTTTAAATTTCTTCCTACTTTTTAATGGTCTTTTTGGCCTTTTAGTGCATTTTGTTCACTTGTTGCCTTCTCGTAGTGTTGTCTGTTTCTCTTGTACTGCTTGTTTGCATCATCCTTTTATTTGCTTTTCCACTTGTCTTTTTTATCATTTTTTGTTGCCTCCTAGGTTCACCCTTGCCATCATGTGTCTTTTCAACTTTAGTATGTTATTTTCCGGTCGCGTGCAAAGTCCTCAGCAGCTGTTACCCATGTCTTCCCGCCCACTTTTCGAACATATATATATGTCGCTCTACAATAAAATAATCAGCTGAAGTTAGCGCTGTATCGTCGTCTTTCTTTGTCCTTGTCTTCGGAGTGCGCTGTGTTTTTCCCCCAAGATGAACTACGAACTAGCCTGCTCTTCCACCCTTACCTCCTCAAGGAGGTTCTGTGTTACTCTATTATTCACGGCAATCACGCTAGTGCAGCGGGGTGATCGGCTAACCTTGCTTCTCAGAGCTGTCCCGCAGAGCCTCCTCTCTCATGTGTCTGAGGAACTCGTCGATCACCGTTTCGTAATTGTCATCCAGCAGGTCTGCATCAAAACATGCTCCACTCCCAGACACAGAGGCGGCCTCATCAGATCCAGGAGGGGACACCTACGCACGGAAATGCAAGAGAATAGGTTCACGATGAGTGCAGGTCATGACATTAAAGGGACACTGAGGAGAAGTTGAAGTTGACTTGCATCGACAGAATACCAGCTCCTGATTACAAAAACGCCATTCACACTGACAACAAAGCTCTTGTAACGTAGAAAAGAGCAAGAACCAAAATACAGGTATCGCCGCCACAGGCCAAACTCGCAAGTACAAGCTTCATGACGTCATAGGACAAAACAGTGTTGCTAGAACCAATAGTTCTAGCAACACTGTTTTGTGTTGCTGCGCCTCAGTGATTCGTGGCTTCTCGTGTCCTAGTGTTGCTAGAACCAATAGTTCTAGCAACACTAGGACACGAGAAGCCACGAATCACTGAGGCGCAGCAAATGCATGCGCAAATCTTGACGTCGTCAGATGGCGCCACGTACCCGACAGCTACGCGCGCTCCTGCAGCGCCGGGACCAATCAGCGCCTGCATGCTCACAGCGCTATGCGGGCTCCCGGTATTCCGATAACGGTAACAAGGTACACGGTATGCTAAAGGTGTCTATTTGCGAAAACTTCGTTGACGACTTCGAGAACGGGATCCATTGTAACGCTGGCAAAATGCCGGTGCAAATGTAAACGAAGTGACGGCCGCAATAGCCGATAGATGCCTTCAACGTGCGGCCGGCGGTAGCTTTCTTTTTGGCTGCTGCTGGGCCGCACTGCTGGCCGCCAGAAATCACGGAGTCTGCGTTACGTCATGTGCACGTCATGTTTCACGTCACTTAGTCCTGTGTCGTCATAGGAGAATACCAAGTTTGAAACAGAGCGGCAGGAAAAACTTTTTCAACTTCGAATCTAAATTTCTTAGAAATAAAGGCATCTTTCGCTGCCGGCCAAGTGGCAACAAAGCCATGAAATGCCGAACTATCGTATTTTGCTATAAAAAAAAATATTAAGAGCTCTCCTCAGTGTCCCTTTAAGGTTCAAGGTGGAGAACAGTTCCCAGAGTTTACTCGAGTGTATCTTGTCATGTCTGTCCGTGTCCTCATCTGAAATAAGTAGCACTGAATAACTATTCTAGAAACAATGCACTAGCCCCGTAATTTGTTTTATTAATTAATAAAGTAACCATGACAGGGTTACATTATATACGTAAGAGCAGTGCTGGTGACGTCGATTTTGACAATTTAGTTTCGGCAGCTTGGCCAAAGAGTGCCACAGGTAACGCTTCTGACCTGCATGAAGTGAGGTCAACGTTCCATTTTTCCAGGCATTTCACTCAAAAAAGTTTGCACCCACTGGGAAACGCTGGACACTTTTGAAATGTCAATCATGTCCCGATCTCGCACATATGAGACTGATGATCAAATCGCTATAGGCCACCGCCAGGGTACATTTTAAGACTAATGTCACTTTAGCTTTTCTTGTTTCTCGCGGGTGATCACTGACAAGGTTGGCAGAGTGGAACCTTATTCGTCCCATGTCCGCGTAGGTTTCGAACAAACGTGCTTTCAGAGCTGAATAATGCAGTTAAGTTCGAGATCTAATACGTCTTTTTCTCACCTGTAATGTCTCGTCACTTCGCATCACTTGCGTAATGACTTGGCTGGCTTCTGTGGGCAGTGGGCTCATGGATCCGGAGGCGGTAGCAGCATGATCCTCAAGTAATCCGATTTCTTGCAACAGTGGGATGACCAGATCGCTCTGCGTCGAAGACCCCAGCCCACTGGTCACAATAGCAAGGCAAGGCATCGAGACATTTGACAGGCATAAAGGACGTTCGGGTTTGCCAGATTTTTTGTCCAAAGAACTCGTTGCTTGGCACCATCGTGTGCATACCATGAAACTATCATCCTATTGAGAGGAATTTACACCTACTTGCCAAACACCAGAGACCTTAGTGACATTTTATCAGTAGCCACCTGCACACAAGCCAAGGATGTTCATTAGTTTTAATTTCTTTTCGCTTTTAACAACCACAATTAATGTACCGATGTCTATGGTTATGCCCCATGGACAGGCCAGACTAAACTTTTTTTTTTGCTCCCTTCATCCTCCTCCCTGTGCGGAGGAGGATGAATGACGTGTACATTTAATGTGCACGTCATTCACTTGATTTGCATTTTTGGTGCAATTAATCCATTTAAATCACATTTAATTCATTTATTTCGGAACTGACTCATTTACACTTCATTCTCAATTAAACCACATTCAATACTCCTGCCTCTATAATTACTTCAAATTTAATTCACAATTAATTCAATTCAAACTTCATTCAGCTATTTCACAATTTTGACACAATCAATTTAATTCACAATTCATTCAAATCGAAACTGATTCTATTCAGTGATACTTAATCCACAGTTGATTTACTGTAATTCACTTTTAATTCTTGCAATGTATCATTAAGTGACGTAGCCACATTAATTCATCATAATTTATAATTCACCTTAACTCGCTCTAATACGCCTTAAATCATCTTCATTTACTATGGGGGTTTCTATAATTTGCTAATTATTGATTAGATTTCAATTAACTCCAATGACCCCATTGTTTCACCTATCTCACTCTGTAATTTATATTGCATTAATTTACAATTAATTCCTTTCCACAATTCTGACAATTTTAATCCATTTAATTCACACTTAATTCGGAATTGATTCATTTTATTCGCGCTTAATTCGCAATTGATTTACTCTAATTCACTTTTAATTCTTTGCAATGCATCATTGACATTATAGCGACATTAATCCACCTTAATTTATGATTCACTATAATGCACCTTAATTCATGTTCGCTTACTACTGGCGTTTCTATAATTTGTTAATTATTGATTAGATTTCGATTAACTCCAAAGCCCCATCGTTTCACCTGGGTATTCATTTCGGATATTCAAATTTCACGCTGCGCGCTAGCTCCGCCCACCTTTCGGTCACGTGGTACATCACATGGTGTCACTGCACTTCGGGCGATTCAAATTTCGCGCCACTCCCGGGACGACCACGTCCTTTTTTGGGCTCTAATTAATTAACGAATGATCCGACCAGCACAAAAAATTTTTGCGCCGCATCCTGAAATCATCCTCCTTCGATTATAAGCACTTTTTAAACGATATCTCCTCACAATCGCAGCGGACACGGTTTTGATGACAGAAAGCCGCCGACATAGCCTAGTAATGCTGCGAGCTCCCACAGACCCGCCGCTGTGCCTCAGTGGTTAGGGCGCTCGTCTACTGAGTCGGAGTACCCGGGTTCGAACAGGGCCGTGGCGGCCGCGTTACGCACAGGCGCCCGCACGCTGTGCGATGTCAGTGCACATTAAAGATCCCCTGGTGGTGGAAATTATTCCGGAGCCCTCCACTACGTCACCTCTTTCTCTTTTCAATCCCACTTTCCTTCCCTTTGTGCGATTCGGGTGTCCACCGATATGTGAAACAATTACTGCGCTATTCCGCTTCCTTAAAAACACAATTTTAAATTTCCCACAGACCCCTCGACAAGACACCGGATGCCACGAAACGCCGAGACTGACCCTCGAGACTGACCATGCACTCGATGCTTTACGGACGATCAGTCGTAGACGAGCCACAAGGATGACGGACTTCATGCCGAGCTAAAGGCACGAGAGTTACTGCGCTGATTCCATTAAATTCGAACAAAGTTCAATAAATGTGTTTTTTTTAAAGCTTTGCTGTCACTCGAAGCCTGCGCTGGATTGTGGCCACGCATCCTTTAGTATATGAAGAAGCAACCATTAACATATATCGGTAGTTCAAGCATGAACACTCTTAGTAAATTAAGTATGCTCAGCTTCACAGTGGCACCGGCACGATGGCCCTAGTAAACAAAGGGTGGTGGTTGCGTGCGCTCCCTAACTTCGAAGGAACGCCATCTGGGCCTACGAAGCGTCTGCAGTGCATGCTCGGCGTTTCCACGATTATGGCGGGAATGCTAAATGTGACGGTATAGTGTTCTAGTACACTATAGTGACGGGGCCGCCAAATGTGACGAGTACAGGCTTGTTTTTGTTACTACGACAGATTCCAATCGACCAGACACAAATAATTCGCTCGGCCACACACAGTTTTGGGCATAATGAAAACGTACTCTCAACACCACGCACTCAAGTTCAGAACGAACGCTGAGAGCAATCGTGTCATTCTGCGGCGCCGCTATTGGCAATGCGCTCCAGGGTACAAACCTCGCCACCATCCCCTATACCGCAAAAATTGGAACTCATTCGCATAAAGGTATTGCGCGTATATTACAGTGCTAACATACCTCTTGCGAAGTACAAGACGGGATGATTTCCGACGCCTCCATTGCTGAAACTTCTCGCGGCAAACTCCAACGTCAGCGGCGTGCCTTCGCTTTCTAGCTCGCGTCCACAGTGGTCATTTGCGTCGCTACTCCTCGGCTCGAGGCTAGAGGAGCGGTTCGAGAGTAAGGAGAAAAGAAAGGAGGAGGAAAAGAAAGGGAGAGGAGAACGGGAGTGGGAGAGAGGAGAGGAAGGGTGAGACATGGGTGAGACGATGCCATGGGCAGGCCATGGGCGATTCGTAGTAATAGCAAAATCCTTACTGCGTGTGCGGATTTTCATGGCGGTGGTGGTGTCGACTCTCGCAGCTAAGCTCGAAGACCGAAAATGGAGAGAGAGTACATTTTTTTAACGTTTTGCATTCAACAGGGCAAAGCCCTGCGGCAGAAATAAGGTGCTTCATGGGGAGTGTGGATGTTTGTTGGCTTTCGCTCGTTTGGCGAACGGTTTGTTCCTGGCGTTTGTGTCTGTGAAAGGGTACCTCGCCGGTCCTAGTTCGTTCGGAGGTTGCTAAAAACGTACCCTTCGCTGTTGCACACGTTAGTCGATAGAGTTTGTCACAGTGGTCGCGTTTCGGCGAGCCCCGCTTTCTTGCCAACGCTCCTTCATACACAGACGTGCACACTTTGCGCAGTGTATGTACAGGGCGTACTCTTGTGGTTGTAGACAAGAAGAAATGGGTGGTAAAACTCGCCGCCGAGAAACGCCGGGAGGCCGGAGCAAAGGCAGCAGGACGGCAGAGTGGCGCAAATAATTGTTTCTGTATTGTGCGTGTGTATACGTGTGTCACTAAATCTAAAATGCACTTCGGCGTTGGCCCTCAACATCGAAGAATTGCGAATGCCTAATTGTTTTAAGCATTGGAGAGTATCTGTCCTCGCTTCGGCGAGCGCGGCTTCGGCCGCTTATCTGTTTTTGAAGCAGCGTCCGCCAGTTGTTGCTGCGACGCGCGTCTTTTCTTTCCTTTTTCTCTTTCCTCTGATCTTTTAACTCTCCTCTATCTGCACGTGGCAGCGGTGGTGGCTTGGCTAGAGCCAGTAGGCAGGCCCGTGGTGGTGGTGGTAAAACTTTATTGCCCACAGTAGGGGTCCTGAAGGACACTCGGCTAGGCGCCAGGTGTAGAGGGCAGCTCCCACGTAGGCACAGTGAGCCCGAAGCTCTCCGCCGCCCGTGCAATTTCCTTTTCATCCTTCTCTCAGTCACAACAAAAAACAACAAGCAAAGTGCAACACGCCCGTGTACCGTGCAATGCGAGCGCTCTCCGAATGACTGATAGAAAGAGAAGAGCACTTTTTTAAAGGACGACATATTCAGCGCTCAAGATATCCTGGGCAGGGTACACTAAGCACGCTGGTCGCCGTCTATATATATATATATATATTTTTTTGCTGAGGAAATGAAAAAAAATTGTCGATGATTACGTTACTTCCTAATGCAAAATTTGAGCGCAGCACATCAGCTGTTCCAGCTTTTCGATAGATTGAGGCAAAGAGTTCGAGCAAGACGTGTGTACAATTACAGACAACTTGTTATTTTTGACACACATTCCTTCCTCAAGGAACACTCCGCTAACAGTTCTTGATTGTCATGAAGGAAGCTTTGTGGTCGGAGAAATAGATGGACATATGTTCGACTTGCTGCGCCACTGCCTGGTTCTCAACGAAGAGGTCTATGCAGAGAGAGAGAGAGAGAAACTTTATTACAAGAATTCGGGGCACGCCCCAGGGTCCCCGCACGACCCCACTGTACTCAAGTGTTAAGGCGAAAGCCTTTAATGTCTCATCGTTGTAAGCAGCAGTTGTCGAAAGAAATGTCACGCTTTTCAGTTGGTCGAAACGGTCGTGACGTCACAGTGCGCGAATTTCAAACGGGGCCAATTGTACTTTGGCTAGTACCCAGGCAACCAATTGAAGGGATCGTATAGTGATGCTCCAAGTAAGTGGGACTGAGCTTAGTTAATTGCTTAATTACTCAATTAGCCTAATTAACTTTTCTAGTCAGGCCATATAAATAAATAAAACCGAGTAAGAAATTGGTCGAACTCGGGAATCGAGCCCCGGTCTTCGGAGTGTGATACGAGCATGCTATCCACTCCGCCATGCCAGTTCGATGGTTCGGGAAGAACAAAGGTGCGTCTAGTGAATACGGTGTCTTCGCTCACTCCCATCCTCCTCCCTTCCCTTCCGGAGAGGTTTAAGTGTTCACCGAGATATGAGAGACAGATACATTTCCTTTCCTCAAAAACCAATTTACCGACGAGCGAGGTATAGAACCGAATGGGCGATGGCGCTCTATGGACTCGTGGAAGCGTTGCAAGACGCTGTCGCGTTCCACTCTTAGAGGCGAAGCTTAACATCTTAACCACACATCAGTCACCGCACTTTAGGTAAAAAAAGTGCCCCCCTGAATTTTGACGGGTGTCCACCGAGATGTGTGAGACAGTTACTGCGGAATTTCCTTTCCTCAAATACAATTTTCATTTTCTTCATTACGGGCCATCTTTGTCTTTCTTCTACTCCCACTTTCTCCCTTCCTCTATGGTGCGGTTCAGGTGTCCGCCGAGATGACGGAGAATCACTGCGCCATTTCCTTTCCTCAAAAAGCGTTCAAAGGGCAAGGCATCGCGCCGAGCGGGTGGTGGCGTTCCGTGGACTCCCTGGCAGCGCTACAACACGCTGTCGCGTTCCACTCGTAAAGGCGAAACTTAAGCGTCATTAATTAGCAGTGAATTAGTATTCAGACATTCATCAGTAATTAAGTATTAATTAGTGATTTGTCATCACTTAGTAATTAGTACTCAATTATATGTGGCACCACCAGTGCCACAGAAGCAGCGAAAGTGGTGCGGAAAACGCTTTCGCCTCTACGCACTTTAGACAGTCGAAGTGCCCCCTGAATTTTTTATGTTCCTAAGGTCCATAACACTGGCAGCCCGGTTGGTGGCGATGGTCTGCACGGCCGGGTCCTCCGAGCGCAGCAGGGTCTCCCAGTCCTCCCAGGTCTTGAGGTTCTCTAGGTCCCGCGGGGGAGGGTCCGCCGGGCAGAGGGAAAGGATGTGTAGGGAAGAAGCGAAGGGTTCTGGGCATAGGGCGCATGCTCTACCCCCCGCCCCACCCCTCCCTAGATAACAAACACGCAACACTGGCGCAGACTACAGACACACACACTCCCCTTACCCCTTACCTTAGGTCTATGCAAGTATTTCGCGAGGATGTCAAAGCCGTGGGAGGCGTTACGAGCGAGAGGAACGGGATGTTCTCCCACATGAGCAGTCAGGAATTCCTGTTTGTTTGTCTTTATATCACATTAAAGTCCCCACCCACCCTGCCACCCTGGCAGGTGCAGTTAATGGCTGATCGCTTGAGTTCGCTCACCGTTGTCAGCGCTAACGCATACGGCTAGCCCACATCTCTCTCATCAACCCACGTACCTATAAGCGCGATTCAGGCGTCCGCTGACACAGGGAGCCAGTTATGCGCACTTCCTTTCCTTAAAATGATCGGCGTGCAAAACGTTCTCGACGCCAACGCCAATGGACCCAATGAATGCCGACGGCCTACGGCTTCAGCGTCGCGTTTCTGGCACAACGTTGTCAATGCCTGCAGCCCACATCTCTCTCTCATTACCCCACGTACCTATAAGCGCGATTCAGGCGTCCACTGTCCCATGGAGCCGGTTATGCGCATTTCCTTTCCTTAAAATGGTCGGAGTGTAAAATGTTGTCAACGCCAAAGCATTCGTTTCTGGCACAACGTTGTCAATGCCAACGCATGCAGCCATCTGTCACTACCGCCACGTAGGTTAAAGCACGATTGAGGTGTCCACGGTACCAAGAGGGCAGTTATGCGCCTTCCGTCTGGGTCCACCGAGATGTGTGAGACAGATCGTGCTCCATTTCCTTTCCTCAAAAAATTAGGCACAGCTTAGCTCTGCTTAAGCCTGGATTATACAAGCGAAAAGCTGCAGCTGTGCTTGGTTTGACGTCATGGCTTTCGCAGTTCGCACAATGCATTGGGAGCACCACGATAACGGTGGAGGCGTTCTGCCGTCCACACACTGCCTGTACAGAGGCGGAGGAGGAGACGCGCGTGTAGTGAGTACGGTGCTGTCGTAGAAGGTTGCTTATTCCTTTCGGGTGTACACCAAGATACGAGAGGCATTTGCTTTCCTTAAACCAATTTTCATTTGATTTCATTCTCTTTAAGGCCCTTACGGCGCGGTTCGGGTAGCCCCGAGATATGAGGCAAGCGTCGTTTCCTTTCCTTAAAATCAATTTTCTTTTTATTTTCCTTCCCTTATGACGCGGTTCGGATGTCCACCGAGATATGTTTTTTTCCTGGCGCACTGTTTGCCTTTTATTTATTTTTTTATTTCTGATATTTTATTTCTTTCATTCCGTTTTATTTTTGTTGCTGAGCGTCTTTTTATTCTTTTTTTATATTCTTTTCCTTATGCATTTTTTTAATTCTTATATTTTATTTTTCCTTCATTCTGGTTTTGTTTTCCTTTTTTTCTTAGTTGTATTGTTTTTATGTACAATACATTTTTTCGTTTCATTTCTAATTTCTGTTTATTTTTAATGGTTTTTAATTTTTTTGTTTTGATTTTTTATTCCTTTTTTATTTATGAAACCCCAGCTCAGGTGCTTCTAGACATGATAGCAGATGCCGGGGCTGGTAAGAATCCTTTTACCTTCTTTTGCATTTGCAATAAAAGCCACTTACTACTACTACTCAGGATAGTTCCGTGAACACGAGGGGCCGAGAGCTTCCGGTGAAATTTCTTGGAAACCGGTATGAAGTCCTTTGGCTGCGTGGCCTGTGGATGACATTGGTGAAAACATTTCGTCTAAGAGCTATTTTTCAGCAGATTTCGAAGCCCTCTCACCAACACCATCAAGGACTTCAGGATAATTCAGCAAGGTTATGTGGGAAGCAGGTTTTACATCGCAAATTGTTTTTCGACCTGGTTTACAAAGCGGGGAACATAAAATGGCGTTAGTGTCGATCCGTATTCACAAATTAGAAGAAAGACCATAAATATTTTCAAAATTGTGCTCGTCTAGCTGATAAACATTTACGACCAGATTTTCATTAGCGTGGTTATAAAACCTAATTGGAAGGGGCCGGAACTCTACATTTTACCAGATCTGACAAACGCTTCAGCCTCTTGCACAGGACGGTTCCTCATGCTTGTTTACAAAAAAGCATACAGCAGCAGCATGCCATGCATTGTCTTCGCATTCCGGCCTTGAAATAGCATTTGCCACAGCGGTTGCTTTTGTGTGCATGGTCATGAAACGTGAAAAAAATCTGCCATCATTTACACACACATCTATTTTCCTCAATTTTTCATGAAATCCTAAGATATTACGGGAGTAGGCATTGCTCTGGCTGAATGTAACTTCTAAGTCAAAATGTTTGCTTGCACATGAATGAGCACATATAGCTATGGCTCTGCAAATAAAGTGTTTCCGCATGCGTGGTAATCTCTTCAGCTTCGCATATCTGTTTAGAGACACTTTATTTTATGCTCGCATAAAGATTGTGTGTATTATTATTAGCGCAAAACGTAACAAAACCCCATTGTATTGGCCTCGAATTTCAAGTTGATTCACTTAGGACACACACTTCCCCATTGAGGTAACAGCGTTTCATTGACAATCTGCTCCACTGAGTGCACGTGATCAATTAGCAATTTTCGCTCCTTCAAGTTGGCAGAAAAAAAATGTTTTCACTATTTTCTGGGATACACATCTTAGGCTCTGCATTTTTCTCACCTGAAAAAGAAAAAAAAAACGCGACTGCGCATACAGATTAGCAGGCAGGCCAACACGTGCAAAGAAAACTGACTTCCTTCAAGACACACGTCATCAACGCACGTGTTTCTGGTCCGATGGGCAAAACATGCGCCGTACCGAGAAGGCTCACACAGGGAGAAGAAAGGCTGCCAGGCGTTTCGAATCAGGGAACAAAGCTGGTGGGGGAATGCTCGGCACCTGAAAAACCAGTTCAGAACCGAAAGTCGACGATTTTGCCCATCGGGACACACCTTTTTGACGTCACACTGTTTACATCAGGGAGAGGTCTATTATGAGGCACCGGCCGGATTCACTGGCGCCTGGAGCGCGCTCCTGCCACCCGCCCTAAGTCATTCAGCGCAAGCGTTTCCCCTCTTCTATCCTGTGAGGGCAGGCGAGGCGTCTCGAATCGGGGTAGAAAGGCGGCGAAGGAGCCCTCGGGACCAACAACACCTGCTCAGAACCAAAAGTTGTCAGTTCTGCCAACCGGGCCACAACTTTTTGACGTCACGCTGCTTACAATAGGGAGGGGGTTTCACAGTTCTGCGAAGCTGATGTTTTGCAAAGGCGATTGACATGCGGCCGTTCCAATCCAAGGTTCTTCTGCAGCCAAGGCCAGGCTAGAAAGAGGAGACAGACCTGTGTGCCTCTGCTGTGGGGAGTGGGTACAAGTTGTCAGGGCGCACCCGCCCTGGGCGCAGTGGGGTTTGTAATAAAAATCTTTAGCGCGGCACCCAACCCTTGCTCTCACCGTCGTGGTGAAGCGTTGCGTTGCGCGTTTCTTTCAAGGAACGACGCTTGCTCTGTCAACAACTGCGGGGGGCTGACGCGGAGCACGGTACAGTGGAGCACGGCTGCTGAGACTACACACTCGCCTTGCCGGACCAAGTGTAGTGTCACGGCCGCTCAATGGAAGCCTGCATTGAGCGGCCGTGGTAGTGTGTTCGCCAAACTCACTGCTGGGCAAATGCGTTTTGGTACGAGGCTTTTGTCGCAAGCTTTCTGGCACGGGGTTTTTGACACACGAGGTTTATGTAGTACGGGACATACACTGCAAGGGCGTTTGTCACGCAGGGCTAACAAGGCAGAGCTTTGGAAACGGGTGTCCTCCACTCGAATCAATCATGCTGTATCGTGCACATCGTACAAAAAATGAGGGTGCCAACAGGGGTGCCCTAACAGTGCTCATTTCTTCAGAAGGCATTATCTGGAGGGTACTGACAAACTATGCCCCTCGTGTGCCTCTGGAGTGGATGCCATTATCAAATTTTCTGGGCAAGTGGCTTATCACGCTTTTGTCACGTGAATAACCTTTATAACAACTATACAGTCAGGTGTGGCTGAAGAAGCAGGTTCGACATCCGTGCGCGTGGTTGGTAGATGATATTTTTTCAAAATGTTGATATGATCTGTTTAGACTTATGCCTTCGTTCCACTGTTGTTTCTTTTGGAACAGACATGTTTCTTCAGAAAAATAGTTGTCGCTACGGATATCGAGTATGCTGTTGTGCCGGGCCAAGATGGCTCGCACTTGACATTAGAGACTCCGGCGTACCGCTTGTCGCTGCCAAGGTGCAGGGGTTAGCGCATCAGGTGACTGCAACACTTCGCGAAAAAGTAAAAAAAGAAAACCGTACTGCCAGTTGGCGTATTTATTTCTCGCTTCCTGGGTATTTTTTCGCGCAGTTTTTTGAACACGACCGACGAAATAAGTGTTACTGCAAAATTTGCAGTTGGACCCTTGAGGCCTCTTACTCAAGCGCTTTTTTGAACGTACTATCACGATCAAAAGAAATGCGGTCAGGGTGCAGGTCGAGCTCAGTATTCGAAAGAGCAACTTTTGAGAAGGAAAACCGAGACTCCTTTACTCTCTTCCTCGATTTTTTTTTCGCATTCCCTCAAAATGCGGACTGAACTCGACTTCTGTCGGGCTTATGTATCCACTGGACGAATGCCCTGTGTTGGCTGACGCTCTGACAACCGGTGCCGTTGCGCAGTTTCCACAGCTATTCTAAAATATTTTTTTTTTCAGCGAGAGAGCTACCGGGCGCTCCGTGTTAGAAGGAGCAGAGGGAACGCTGTGAGTAGCGAGACAGGAGGCGGCCAGAGATGATTATCCTAGGGCGAAGACACGATCTTGCACCCCTGCCTCGCGCTATGGCTCATCGGTTGAGAAGCGCTGTCTTGAAACGCCGCCATATATTTCGCATCGGCTCCTGGACAATGCAGACCACTGGGAGGCCAGATCTGCGAATTTCCGCTACCTATCGCCGAAATTCACTAATTGTGCAAGGATCGATTCGCCCCAGACCTCAGGGTGAGCACAAAATGTTTTCTTATGCTAGAGCAAACACGAAACAGAGCAAACGAAACAGAGCAGCAGAAGCGATTTCAGTTGAAAAGTGACGTGAAAGCAAAAGTCCACTGATTTTGCGGACATCTGCCAGCAGCTAGAGGACTACCACGGTGCGCATAGTTTTGACTTCCCGCATTCCCCGGAATGGAGAAAAAATGAGCCTTTTACTATACAAATTTACTGCACAAACAGTGCCAGTACAAGAAGATGGGAGGGGGGGGGGTAGTGCAATATCCACATTCGATCGCTTATTTTCTAGACAGATGCTGCCGCACGCTCACATCCGTGTTCACAAGACAGCAGGGAATTAGAACTGTTGGAATATCACAATTTCGTGCTGATCACTAACGATATCACAAAAGCAGGAACGTTGCCTCGTGTGGCTACAAAATGCAGTTCCAATGAATGGATGGAAATGCTATCCTAAGGCCACAGTAGGGAGAAACTCGACGCGATTGTAATGAGTACTTATTAGCTCTTTCCAGCTATGTCCCGCAGTCTCCAGTCGAAGTTTCACAGCCAGTGTTTCCTTTTCGTTTTTCGAACCTTGGTGGTGGTAGCAGTTTATTTGACAATAAAAAGTGAAAAAAGAATGTTGCCGGCTGCGGCCGTAAGCGCTTTCGGGATTTTTGTTATCATGCATGGATGCGCGGACGGAAAAAAAGAAAATCAGCATTACTTGCAACGTATCTCAACGTCACAGACTACCTCTCCCAAGCTATTATCGGGAACGGGTGGGAGATGAAGGGGGCTAACACACTGTGATATTGCTTTCTTTTCCTCTCCGCAGCTACTAACCCAACAACATTAGTACTTGAACGCAATATGTTTGTACCATTCTGATATGCCTTATTCTGCCCATTTTCTCTTATTTACTGTTACCATATCAGCTTTCTCTTAGAATTCTACATAGCACTGGCAGTGTGTGAGTAAACAATAAAAACACTCGCCATGCATCGAAATCTCGGGTTGATGTTGCACTGCAGGTGTTTTTCCTGCAATTGCGAAATAAACGTCTGCATGGCGAACGGTAATCAATAGCACACAAGCTACGCACCACGCGCCTTTGACAGCAGAAAAGGCTGTGACAACACACATGGAAACCGCCCTTTGAAACCAAGAGGTCATCTACTATTCCGCTGCATCCATTTCGACATCATCCATATTGTTTTACGAAGGCCATAGCCCATAGATGTCTTGTGGCCCTTTGTTATAGATTCCAGTGGAACCTACGAAGCTTTATTTTGTAATATTGCTTGCCGTGGCTGCCGCTGCTAGTCATCAAATTATTGTTCAGGGTCGTGAGAAAAGAATAACTATAAAACAATGTGTACATCTCTGGAAAAAAGGGAAACAAAATATAATTTCTGTAAATGTCAAAGATATGGAGACTTTCCACATTCGAAATAGTGCCTCCTAAAAAAGAATCGCCAGGCACCATGGCAGGGCCGCCAAGGGGTGCGTAGGGGCGAAAGAAGCAGTACGGGTGTGCCAAACACGTTCGAGCGCGGTCGTCATTGTTGTGGCGTTTATCCCCCCTCCGTGACTAACCGCCTCCTTCTGCCACAACGCGAGGGAGAGGAGGTCAAGGTAGCGCAGAGAGGAGGACCAGACCGTCTCGGAGGAGCGCTTTTTCGCTTCCACGGACAAGTGGAGCCGCCCTGGTGGTTGAACTAACGTCTTGTCCAAGATGGCCGCCGTGGTACCCCCGCCTTAAGTAGTGACGCGGCGGCGGCGACGGCTGCGGCCACCTGTGCCGCGCGTGACGTCACTCGGTGTCGCGCATGCGCAGAACTCGCCATTTGGTTTCAAGGCATACGCGGCATACGGCCTACGCGAAGCTCGTTTCCGACCCTCGTAGTAAAGCTTTTCACTTCAAAACTACCCATTTTGCACCGGCTCCTGCGTATTTATGTTTGAGAACGTATACGTATAAGCATTCATGCGTTCGCATACGTAGATGCGAAGGAGCCAGTATACCTACTGCTCATGGATGGGCAACCGTATATTTTGCGGCGAGACCGACTGTACAAACTACGATTATTTGTTCCACCGGTTGGGCACTATAGAACTGCAGCATAAACCAGCGCGACATAGAGGACAGCAGAAAAAAATTCAGGGGTCACTGTGACTGTCTAAAGTGCGTAGACGCGAAAGCGTTTTCCGCACCACTTTGCCTATGTGACACTGGTGACGTCACCACTGGATGACGTCACACATAATTGATGACGAAGTAATGACAAATTACTAATTAATGACTAATTAGTAATTAATCACTTAGTACTAATTGACTGGTAATTAATGACGCTTAAGCTTCGCCTTTAGGAGTGGAACGCGACAGCATATTGTAGCGCTGCCAGGGGGTCCACGGAACGCCACCATCCGTTCGGCGCGGCTTTGCCCTTTGAACGCAACGCTCTTTGAGGAAAGGACACCTTAACCGCACCGTACAGGAAGGGAGGCAGTGGCAGTGAAAGAAGAAAGAGCGGTCGTAGCGAAGAAACTGAAAATTGTATTTAAGGAAAGGAAGTTACGCAGTAACTGTCTCACATACTCGGTGGACACCCATCAAAACGCGGACACATCTGTCGACACGGCTGCCGACACGGCTGTCGACATGGACGCAGACACGGCTGCCGACACGGACGCAGACACGGCTGCCGACACGGATTGCTAACGACAGCATGAGGCATTAAAGGTTTTCGCCTTAAAAAGGACGACGACAGACCGCGCCGATCCAGCTGGCGTCCATCCTCCTTTTTCTGGTGGCCCTGTTTATCGCGCTGGTCTGTGTTGCTACCAAGTACCGACTCGACAGTTTCACAGTTCGTTTGTGACAAAGAAGTGTGTTGGTTTTTGTGGCCTGTTCGTTGATCCGTACGTTCGCCTGATCTCCGACGAAGGCAATGTTTCGCGGAGCCTAAGGCGAGAGTGCATCGCGCTCTCTTAATCTTTGAAAAGTGTCAGGATTCCCCGTTATATGACTTTCTCAGGACAGTAGCTACTGTGTGGATGGTCGGGCCAAGCCGAGGAAGACAATAGGCCCGTGCAGGTTGTGCTAGGAAGTGAAGGGAAGATTCCGTCCGGCGTCCTTAGGCAAGATGAGTAGACTGCTGTCCAGAAGTGCTAGCGAATGGTGTAGCCGCAGTGCTCAGCAATGCCGCATTTGATTTGCGGCTTTAAGTGCTGTAACTCAAAAGTTGCTCAAATAGAACGCTTGTACAAACAAGAGACGTTGCTTTACTGTGTAGTCGGTATTGCTAGGGTTTTTAGGAGATCAACTTGCTCCTCTCACAATGGTGGAAGGAATGTGAAAACTGCTAGGGCTTAACGTTTACGCTTCTCCTCTTTAAAAGGCTTTGGCGAAATCTCCGCCTTTGATATAATCGGCAGGTAATAATGACAACCTCAACGTACTTTTACTGGAGTTTATAGTCGGTTCCGGGAATCCGGTTCTCTTATTGTATATTGACCGCACACATTATTGCTGCCTGCATAAATGAATTTGTACCTCAGGGCTCCATTCTACCCAAATTTCAACCAGGATTTCATAAAGGCCAGTCGACAGTGACTGAATCAGTAACCGTCATTGATTCCCTTGCGTAGTTCTTCGACAATAACGGTCAACTCGACATAATATTCTTGGATTTTTTTTTTTAAACTTTAAGTGGTGTCCCTCCTATAAAATCAATTCTAAAACTCATACACACTGGCCTTCCTGAAGTATTGTTGTCTTGAATTTCTGTAAGGATTAGGTTTCCGTAGAGGGATAACAATCGGACTGTCTTTCAGTCACTTGTGGGGTACCACATGGGACTGTTCCTGGGCCTTCATTTTTGTTCTGTGTCAATGCCATCACTGAAACAGTTGTTCCTCGTGTAAAATTAGTATGTTTGCAGATGAATGCGCAATGTACAGAGACATTATACATGTTGCAGTCATCAAACAGACCTCAAAATGTTTATGTAACTGACGTACTTGTACGATGCAACGAATTGGACATGCTCCTTAACATAGCGAAAGCAAACTTTCGTCGCATGGCAAAGAAAAAGAATGCATTTGCTTATACACTTCACCCAGGACTTCATGAAGTCCCTAGCTGCAAGGAGACGCCAGGTGGCGCCGAGGAGTGAAGACGCTGCCACGTCGAGCTCTGCTGTTAATGGCCTTTTTAGGCGGCTTTTGGGTGCATGCAGCAACATCTCACTTCAGACCGGTTTTCGGAAGTCCCGAGGATCAAGTGGAGCTAACTGTCTACTGCCCCCTGTGGAAGAGATGGATGGGTGCCAGATGGCGGAAGAGGGACGGTGCAGAAACCTAAATTTGTAAATTTTGCGGCCACGTGGCAACATTAGATCACCTAATATGGAGATGCGTTCGCGCCCCAGGGCGCAACGCGATTAAAACTAGCGACGAATGGGAGACTACGCTAAGAAGCTTCGACGAAAAAAAAACAGCGCTTCGCCGTCCGCCTCGCGGCCGAGGCTGAAGACCTTGTTGTTGTTGTTGTTGTTGTGACTGAGAGAAGGATGAAGAGGAAATTGCACGGGCCTGCTACTGGCTCGAGCCAAGCCACCACCGCTGCCACGTGCAGATAGAGGAGAGTTAAAAGATCACAGGAAAGAGAAAAAGGAAAGAAAAGACGCGCGTCGCAGCAACAACTGCGTCCGCCGGAGCGGACGCTGCTCAAAAAAGAAGCGGCCGAAGCCGCGCTCGCCGAAGCGAGAACAGATACTGAAGACCTTTCTCCCAGACAGGGTCGGACGTCCTCCGGCCGCGGTGCGACAGACTGCCACCCCGGACGCCTGCGTGCGGACCCGGAGGTGGCTGCCGCGCCATATTCGGCGGAAATAAATGTTCTTCCTCCGCCTCCTCCTCCTTAGCTGCAAATATTTATATTCGACGCTCAGCACCAATCTATCCTGGAATTAGCTTTTTGAAAGCATAGCCTACGCCAATGGGGTTCCGGACTGAGAGCTCCAACTGCCGCTACAACCTCCTAAACTATTTCATTAAAATAGGAAAGGAAATTCATTAAATTAGGAATATTTCGTTGAATTAGGAAAGGAAATGTGGAAGGAAGGTTGGAGTGAAAAAAGGAAGTGAGAATGAGGTGCGTAGTGGAGGCCTCCGGAATAATTTCGACCACCTGGGGATCTTTAACGTGCTGTAACATCGCACAGATGATGGTGGTTAAAACTTTATTTGGAACAGGGAAGTTTGGGACACGTAGGTCCGTGAGCCCCCGCACGGCCCCACCGCACTCAAACGTTCATGTCTCGGAGGCTCATGACGCTGGCAGCCCGGCCTGCGGCGATGGCTTGCTTGGCCGGGTCCTCGGTGCGCTGTAGAGTCTCCCAAGCCTCCCAAGTGGTAAGACGCTCCAGGCCCCGCGGGGAGGATCTACCGGGCAGAGGAAAAGTATATGGTCGAGAGTGGCTTTGGGGTGGTGGCAGAGGGTACAGGTGGGGTTTGTGTGGGCTTGGTGATAGCGTGAGTAAAGCGCGGGTAGAGTGCATGTTTGGAGCCGCTCCAATGTGTCTGATGAGAATTGTCGAAGGAGGGATGGGGTGGAGGGTAGAGCAGACGCTCGGTTTTGAAGGCCTGCGTCATTTCACTGAATGAGTGCATGCGCACCCGCGTGAACTCCAGATTGGAGGCCGCTGGTGCCCGGTTGAGAGAACCTCGGTCTAAAGCGTTGGCGGCCTTGTTTCCGGGATTCTCGGAGTGGGCAGGGACCCATATCAGCTCCATGTGGCGGGGCGGGTGTGCGGCGAGGGAGTTCAGTATTCGAAATGCATAGACGGGAACTCTCCCGCGAGCAAAATTTAGTATGGCAGTTTTAGGGTAAGATAGTATATATCCGGCCTCCGTGCGTGGGATGGCCAGGGCAATGGCGGCCTCTTCGGCCTCCTCCGAAGTGGCTGCGGAGGATATATGAAGGGAGGCAATCGGTTAGAGGGAGGGGGTTCGTGATGGCTACAACCGCGTCCTCGCCCGTGCATGCGGCATCCACCCAAACGGTATACGGTTCCGTGCTATAGTGTTTGTGGAGTGCCCGTGCGCGAGCTCTGCGTCGGGCTTCGTGGTAGGCGGGGGGCATGTTTTTGGGGAGAGGTTTAATAAGTAATTCGTGGTGAATGTGGCGGGGGACCTGGAGCTGTGCGGGATCCGTGGCTGGTAGGCGGATACCGAGGGTGTGTAGGATGTGTCTGCCGGTGGTGGTTCTCACGAGACATATGTAATGTGTCTGTCGGGGGGCCTAGATAAGTTCCCCTATCTCAGTACACTCGGGCGCCTTTTGCATTCCGCCTCCATCAAAGCGCGGCTGCCGCGGTCGGGTTCGAGCCTGGGTACTCCTGCATCTGTGTGTCTTCTTTCCGCAAACTGCGCTTTTTGAGGAATTAAATTTGGTCGACCCCGTCCCATCTTAAATTACTTGCTTCTCAGTAATTTCTGATGCATAAGCCCGAGTGTTCATGCAGTGAGTGGAATCCACATACCGAAATAAGATTAATCAACGTGAGAGTATAGAAAGAAGAGCTAGAAGATTTACTTATTCTAACTTTACTCCTTTAAATTCCTCTAAACCGTGCACTTACCCAAGTCATTCACTCGATTAGTGGACGTTGCGTGCACCAGACCCATCGCGGTATCGTTCGCAATTTTTCGGAAAGGTTAAACTTTACTGAGCACGATCCTGCAAATGTCCATCGTGAAAACTTCTCACAAACGTCACTGAGCAAGCCCCATGTCGAAGCGTGGCCCAGCCAAGGGCATCCCAACGCCATTGTTCAGCTGCGGGCACCACAGATGGCGCCGCAGCGCTCTGTCTTCCACAACGTGCATTCCTTCATACTGGTCCATAGAAAAAAAATTGCCGACAATTTCGTTGCTTTCTAATGCGAAATTTGAGCGCAGCTCATCAGCTGTTTCAGCTTTTCTACCGATTGAGGCAAATAATTTGAGCAAGGCATGTATGTACAATTACAGACAACTTATTTTCTTTCACACATATTCTTTCAAGAAACACTCCACTAACCGTTCTTGACTGTCATGAAGGAAGCTTTGTTGTCGGAGAAATAAATGGATATATACTTGACTTGCTGCACCAGTGCCTGGTCCTCAAAGAAGAGGCCTATGCAAGTATTTCGCGGGGTCCGCGGGGTCACGAAGGACGTCCACCGGTTTCATCGCTCATGGCTCACAAAGAACTGGAAGAGAATAAACTACTTATATAGGCACGCGGTTCGCAGTGGTGAACGGCGGCGGCTATGCGTTTCGGCTTGGGCGGGTGCTCAAATCGAGATCCGCCGCCACCGATCTGGTGCTCTGATTGCCGCCACATAGAGGTTGCATTGGAGGAATGAGCGAAGGGAGCAATTAAGTTATCGGGAGGTCGCGGAAGCCAGCGCGTGGGCGCATAGGAACGTTGCGTGGCGAAGAGATGGCAGCGACTGACTGATGCCGCTGACGCTGCTAGCGAGTCAAGTGAACGTGGCTTGCGTTTCGGCTTGGGATGCACGCACCGTGATCCGCTGAAGCCGAGCCGGCGCCTCGGCAACCGGAGAAAACTGCACGCTACCGCGCGGTCGCCGCCACGGAGAAAAAGGCGGGGGGGGGGGGGGGGGGGGGGTACACGCAGTGGCGAACGGCGGCGGCCATGCGTTTCGGCTTGGGCGGGCGGGAGATGGCGCCAGGAGCGCGCGCAGCTAGAGCAGCGCGCTGCCCCGGCTGCGGTGCTGGTTACGAGGGACAACGGCGACAACGCGAAACGCAGGAACCGGCGCCAAAGAGCTGCGCTCTAAAACAGTTCCTGACAAACGAACAAAAACCGTCTAATCTAGTTTGGATTTATAAATGGGTCAGCATCCCAACCCCGACAGCTACGGGTTGCCGTGCTCTCTGGAGCAATGTTGCGACAGCAGGCGGCCCGTTCTGCACCCTTGGCAGAACTCGCAAGGGTGCAGTGGTGCTCCGGTGTGGATGCGCAGGTGATACTCCAACTCTACTTTCGTCTTGAGCTTGGCATGGCCCCGGTGGCACTCGTAAGGTTCCTGGCCTGACACGCTAGTGCGGTGCCGGCCTCTTCCTGCGCATCCGAAGGGCTTGAGGGTCGCGGGCTGCTTTCGCTGGCAGAGCCGTGGTGGCGGTTCATTCCGGCCTCTGTTGCTGCCGTTCATCCCGTTCTGCTGACCTGCAATTTTTGTCAGAAACACGTATTGGTGGGGTATCTGCGTCTTCAACCCTGGCCGATGTATGTATTTGCGAGTAAAAACTTTTGCAAGAAAAATTTACGCCCGTGGTACGACGCGCACAATGGAGATCGAGAGAGAGCGTTTATTAACGTGAAAGGCTGGGATGTTGGCCGGAAAAATGAATTACCTGGCCTGCTACTTTGCACTGGAGAACAAGAAGAGGAGAAAAAAAGAGGGTCACGATGGGGGATGATGATGATGCGAGGAGGCAGATGAAAAAAGACAAGGCACACTTGCTAACATTACAAACACGAGTCAAGGCCCGTATCGCTTAAAAAGCGTTGCCTGTAGAGTTTTCAAACTTCCTGGCCATGCGCCGAGGATCAAATCCTTCGAGAGGGGCCTAGCGTCAAAGGACTTCAAAATAGATGCTAGTATGAGTCTTTCCCGACAATATGCTTGGCACGCCACTAAAACATGCTCTACAGCCTCTAGTACGCCACATGTGGAACAGTCCGGGGAGTCGCTTGTCTAATTAAGTGCAAGTACTTGCGCGTGAAGGCGACGTTTAAACGTGACCTATGCATTACGCATGCAATTGGGCGTGGTATTCAGCGAGGAACAGAAAAGGCCATCGTCGGATCTAGCCGTTTAAGGCGGATGTGTCGAGAGTGTGGAAGTGCCAAATATCTAGCCATCGCTCTCCTCATAGACCCCGAAAGGAGACAAGTGGTGTCCAGTCTAGAGAACGGCAAAGCTGTGTGCAGACCACTGCTGAAGGCGCTCCTTGCTTCAGCGTCGGCGGTCTCATTTCCATCCAGTCCGCAGTGACCAGGGATCCACTGGAACACAATACGATGGCCTTTTTCATAAGCAGATGAAAGGAGTCTAGTTATATCAAGAGCCAGAGCCTTGTAGGCGGTGTGGCGTAAGATTCATCCCAAAATTTGTAGCGCAGGTTTAGAGTATCTGAAAATGCACCACTCCTGAGGCGGTTCTCCGCAGGCGTGGCGGATCGCTTCCCGAACGGCCGCAAGCTCTGCAGCGGTTGAAGTAGAATTGTGTCCTAAAATGAATCTCCGAGTCGTCTGCTGAGCGGGGATTACCAATTCCGATGTCGATGCCCTTGGTGGCACAGATCCATCAGTGTATACGTGCACACAGTTTTGGTATTCTGACCAGATGTAGGCAAGAGCAAGTTGGTTCAGTCTGCTTAGCGGCATCACAGATTTCTTCAGTATGCCAGGGACATGCAGGCATATTGAAGGCTCAGCCATCACCCATGATGGCTGCAAGGGATGATGAGGCAGGGCATAGTCTGATGGCAATTCGGATTGATGGCAGCGCAGTGCATATGCTAAACTGCTGCCCGGTCGCTCATCAAAAATCTTCGTCAGCGAGTGACAGGCGTGCCGTGTAAGCGCGCGTAAATATGCTCAAAGTGGTTCGTGTGACCGAAAAATCGATAATGGGCACGCACAAGATTCCTCAATCTTGCCTTTGTTTGAGGCACAACGTTGTAATCCGAGGCATATCTTGAGCGCCTGTGCTTGAACACTAATGTCCGGAAGCAGGAAATGCTCAGGGTAGAGAGTACAGGAAGGCTGTAACGAATGTAGCCTATACAGAGAGTATAGCAAAGTTTTAGCAAGGAGCGCTCCGTTGGGCCTCATTTAATGAGCTACGAAGTGAAGGTTTAATGAGCCACGAAGTGAAGGAGATGGCAAAAAAGTGTGGGTCTTTTCTTTAGCATATTTATATGCCTCGACCATGACAGATCGCGGTTGATGATAATGCCCAAAAGTCTGTCGTGGGAGACGTATGCCATTGCAACCCCTTGAAGTGTTTTCGGGTAGCGGCAGACAGACTTGCGCGTGAATGCGACCCCAGCACAGTTTTTAGCTGCTAAATGCAAGCCCTGACGCCGTAGGCACGTTGTAATCTCGCGCGCATTTGCTGACGCGTCGAACCCGATGCCCAGATGCAGATATCATCAGCACAGGCACTATGTTGATGTTAGGAAGTTCATTAACCAGTCCAATCAACGCCGCGTTAAATATGGTTGGGCTGAGAACTCCTCCCTGAGGAACACCACGGCAAACCTGATGACGGGTAGTCTCTCCATCAGGCGTATACATGTAAAGGGACCGGTCGTTGAGGTAGCTCACAATCCACGAGTACATCCGGCCTCCAACGCCCATGTCGTCAAGGGCATCGTCATGAAGTATGTTATCGAAGGCCCCTTTGATGTCTAAGAAGACAGCTGCAGCGAGTCGGCGACTATATTTTTCATGTTCCACAGTCAATATGAGGTCGATTACGCTGTCAGTCGAAGAACGTACCCGCCGGAACCCGGTATCATGACCGGATAGACAGCATTCTGCTCTAAGAACCATTCGAGCCGCGCGAGCACCATTCGCTCCATCCCCTTACCGACGCAGCTTGCAGTGCAACTGGCCGGTATGAGTTGCAGGCTTCAAAAGAGCAACCAGGGGACTGATCTTCCAGCGGTCTGGAACAATTCTGGAGCCCATGTATCATTGTAGTAGCTGAGGAGCACAGTTCTGCCTTCCATGCCAAGGTGGGAGAGAGAGGCACGTAAGAAATCCCGTCAGAACCAGGTGTAGATGAACGCCTACACGAGGAAAGAACAGTGTCTTGTTCAGTCATCGTGAATAGCATGTCGTAGTGGTCGTTTGGCGAAGGTGGCACAATAGCCTCCAATCTGTTTGATGCTATCAGAGTTGTGCCCACAGCCATTTTGCAGAATTATTCTGCTACCTCTACCTTATTACGGCGTTGGTAAAGGGACAGGGCATGGAAATGACACCGTTATTATGGGTGTGAACGCAAGATCCTTGCTACATGCCAAATACGTGACAGCGGTTTGCGAGGGTACAGCGATGCTCAGAAGTTCCTCCAGCGTTGTCTCGCCAATCTCGCGAGGTGGCGCTTTATTTGTCGTTGAGCTCGGCGACATAGGGCGAGATCATATGTGGATTTAGTTCTTCTGTATTCCCTTTCGGCGCGCCGTCGGATTGCGCTTATAGTATCTCGAATTACACATCGATAGTAGATTCTGGCGTAGGCGCACGTATATACCGCGTGCTCTTAACTAGAGAGGACGTAATCAAGTCTTCTATTTTAGACGGTGACGTGAGGTTCGCACGAGAAGTCTCCAGGGACATCCTAAAGGCGGACCAATCTGTATATCGCACGTGAGACCAAGTGCACGGTAGCGCGTACCACTTGACGCATACATACGTTGGAATGTGGTCACTCCCATGTGTTTCCACGTCACTGCACCAGCTAACGTAAGACTGGAGACTTGCTGAAACAAACGCCAGATCCAAACAGCTGCTGTTCGACGTGCCAGTAGAAACGTACGTGAACCATCGTTGATATTGACAAAATTATGGGAGTGCATAAAGTCAAGCAGGTTACTGCCTCGTTATTTATAGCAGCACCTCCTCACTGAGGGTGGTGAGCATTAAAATAGTCCACTATTATATGAGGAGCTGTGCAACTCTGGAAAGCAGAAAATAGGTACGAAATATCAATGGCATCTCTGGGTGGAATGTAGCCACCGATTATAGAGAAGAACCGTCCTTTTAACGTGACTGCCAACCAGATGTAATGGTTTGGTTTATTCGGGTTTAACGTTCTAAAGTGACTCAAGCTATGATGGACGCCGTAGTGAAGGGCTCCGGAAATTTAGACCACCTGGGGTTATTTAACGTGCACTGACATCGCACAGCACAAAGCCTCTAGAGTTTCGCCTCCATCGAAATTCAGCCACCACGGCCGAGATCGAACCCGCGTCTTTCGGGTCAGCAGCCGAGCACCGTAACCACTGAGCCACCGCGGCGGGGATAAACCAGATGTAATGGTTTGTGTTGTGTGTCTGTGCGAGTTGGCGGACGTGCGCAATGTCTTGGCGTATGCGAACTAACACTTTGCTTGTTTCGTCTTCTTCGCGAGGCCACAGCAGTACACACCCAGAAAGGCGGAAAAGAGACGGCATGTTGGGCTCACATATACAAGCATAGGGAAGCGGTACTTGTGGGCGCGTTGCCGGAAGTCACTCAGACGACCGCGTAGGGCTCGGGTATTCCATTGCAACACTACACTGCGGCGCACGTGCATTTGCACAGAGGAGGTGGGTATTGGTAGTGCCATAATGAATTACTGCAATGCCGCCAAGAGCGGCTCAAGTGCGTCCAAAAACTGCACAACTATCCTTGCTGTTGGCGTGTTGATGCCTGAAAGCAGCACGCGCACTCAACACAAAGGCCTTTTTAGCATAATGATCACCTCCTGACCTTCGGGCTTGCCAGCAGTGTCAGCTGGAGTGGCAACCAGTCTTGGTCGTGCCGTGCCGATGTCCTTGGATGGCAGAGCAGGCATTTCAGCATCAGAGGAAGTTAACTGCATCGGACTCAGCCACTGCGGTAACATATGGGACACTGCTCGAGGCGTCTCGATAACGTTTTAGAGCGCAGCTCTTTGGCGTCCGTTCCTGGGTTTCGCGTCGTCGTCGGCCTCGTAACCAGCTCCGCCCCCATTTCAGCAGCGACCGACTGATACCGCTGGATGCCGCTGACGCCGCTAGAGAGTCAAGATAACGTGACTGCATAGAACACCGTCGCCGCCATGCAGAAAGAGGAGGAAAGGGTCCCCCCCCCCCCCTGTCGGCCTCGTAACCAGCTCCGCCCCCCTTTCATCCCCCCAGCGCTAGCAGCGACCGACTGATACCGCTGGATGCCGCTGACGCCGCTAGAGAGTCAAGATAACGTGACTGCATAGAACACCGTCGCCGCCATGCAGAAAGAGGAGGAAAGGGTCCCCCCCCCCTGTTCTTGTGTGGCGGATAGGGTGCTCTTCAGTTGCCGACGCGCCGGTTATTTCACGTAGGCCCAGGCACGTCGACGAATACGTGACCACCTTCCCACGGCTAGACCTGGTTCTTAGCGCTGCGGAAGCGAGGGTATCATATTGTTTGTGTCGGCATCGGCGGCGTTGTCCCTGAAACCAACTCCGCAGCTGGGGTTGACTCACTATCGAAAAGGTGAAACAGCTTATTTGCTGCGCTCAAATTTCGCATTAGGAAGTAACGTAATCGTCGGTAATTTTTTAGGCTCGTGCTGCTGTACCTCCAGAGCTGATACTTGCTGCGACGTTGGTGCAGCTAGACTAGTTGCATTATGTGGATCCGGACGACGGAGCCGGGAACGATGTCTGTGGTGACGAATACGCGCAGCCGCTTCTCGGTGGGTCGAATTGTCATCTTAGGGCAGTCCTTAGCCGTTGCTTCATGTACGCCCGAGCACTTTGCGCACTTTATAGTGCCTGTCGTGCAGGTGTTATGCTGGTACATCCCGCCGCATCGACGGCAGGATACGACGTTTTTGCAAACAGCACTCACGTGTCCTATCTTGTTGCACCTGAGGCACTGAAAAGGGCGCGGAACATACAGCGGGCAGGATGCCTCACAAGGCCCACTGTCACCCACACTTCGCGCACTTTTACGTGGGAAGCTCCCAGACACCCTTAGAGCGTGTGGGAGTAGCGGTCTCGGACTCGAAGGAGATGCCCTCGACCCAGCGTGGCAAGCTCAGCGGAGACCAGCCACCAAGTGACAAGAGGTTTTTGGGCGTTCGGTGCCCAGCTTTCGCTGGTCGCAAGCCAGAGAATGGGTCGGAGCCAAAGGTTCACAAAACAAAACAAGGTTTATATAGCAAAGAGACGATACAGAGGATTACACAATCACTAGTACAGACACATACAAAGTGATTAACAAACAATGCAACTCGGGCAAAGTTAAACTCGAGAGAGAATACAATACTAAGGCAATATTGCACCTAAAGTGCACTAATACAGAGAGAGAGTTAAACAAACAAAACACAATTTGTTCACCGGGCACTGCGGCAGTCCGACGACCAGAGTTCCACGACGATGCCGTCCCGCAGACTGGCGAACGTTGCCTCGTTGGTCCGTGGCTGGCCGAGTGGTGTTTTCCCGGGAGTCGAACGGGCGCGCTTCGATGAAGCTTAAACGGCGGTCCGGACTGACTGATACCTGTCAGCGTCCTTCTTTTATAGGTTCGCTTTCAAGTCTGTTTGTTCAACGCGCCGGAGTAGGCGCGCACATACACGCAGCATTTGCAGTGCTGTCTCCCTTCTCTCTTCTCACTGGCCGCGCGTCCCCATTGGTCCGGGTCAGGAGTCGTTTCGCGAAGGTTCCAGCGTGTTCTAGCGTGGCGCCGTCGTGGCGGCGTCGCCGACGCCCGGGTGCAGAGGAGGGGGACATGTCTTAGCGCACGCAAGGCTTCCCCCTCTTCCCCCCGTCAGCTGTAGAACCGACTCGCATGTTCGAGAATAATCGGCGGGGATGACTCATTTCCTCGGCGCACGCCGCGGCGATGGAGAGAGAGGCACGCGCTCGGCGGGGGCTTTCCCTCTCCCCCGTCGGGCTCGCGCCGGCGAGACGCCTTGCGCGCGGCGGTTTTTCTTTGTTTGTTCCTAAAATGCGCCGAATTTTGTGACACCCACCTTGACGTGCGATGGGAGAGAGTAAGTGTAAAAAACTAACTTTACACACTTGGAGTGGCCGAAACGAAAAATGTCAACTATCCGGGCCGTAGAATTGATCAGCGTCCGGAGGTCCTTGTCATCTATCTCCGGGTCAACAGCAGTGATAACTCCAGTGGTAGTCCGCTTCCCGTGAGCAACGTAGGAGAAGTCCGCCATGCCATCGAGGACATCAGTTTCTTTTAGCTTGTCCACTGCTGCCTGTATGCAACAGACATTCTGGCACCCGCGAAAGATGACCGCATGACCCTACAAAATATCTCAGAATTTCGACGTCTCCTACGATCAATTATGTCAGCTGAACAAGGTGACGCCGAAAAAGGTTTGGCTACATATGGACTGCACTGACGTAACAGCGGCAACCGTGTCGGAGGGGCAGGAGGGGCAACGTAAACTCTGCTTCCTCCGAGACATTCCAGGCTACTCCGTAACTCTGGTGAGCACGTCAGTGGAGCGGTGGAGTGGCCCACCTTGCTTGTTACAGCGGCCCTGCGTAGCCTTCCGCGCGGATTCTTTCCTCCTCTCCCTCCTCCGGATGAACTCCTGGATCCTATCGGCAAGAGCGTTCTCGTCCAGCTGGTGTGGGTCCAAGTACCTTGCTCTGGACGACGCAGCAGTGGCCCTGTAGGGTTGAGGAGGGGACAGCTGCGCAGAGGAATGCAAGTGTGCGCCCGAAATGAGTGGAAGGCAGAGCTGTATCTTTAATGCTCTGGTAAAGATACAACACCTTAGATACTCTGGAGAGTATTTCGGTACTTTTTCTCCAAGGAAGATGAAATGCTTGGCGCGCTTCAAGCATGCCGTACTTCTACCGCCTATTTTCGACAAACTAAGGCATGGATATTGCGCGGAAACTGCAATGAACTTCAGGTCGAACATGAACACGACCCTTCTGAACCGTTCCAAAATTTACTATAAGAATATTATCTAGCAGGAAAAAGAAATTGGGAGCGGAGACTTTAGCTGTACCTTAAGGGTATAACGCGAAAGCGTAGAGGGTTAAAGTCCATATATGCGGAACTGGTCATCCTCGACGATACATTCATAGGTCCTTGGGAGTCTCCATACGAGTTCAGGAGCAGTGGTGCAGCCGCATCACTGCTCTGCGGAAATGGCTCAGTATCTGTCTTATATATCTGTGGACGCCAGAGCCGCGCCGGACTGCACTATGGACTGCATTATGGACTGCATATGGACTGCATATGGACTGTACAGAGGTAAAAATTCAGGGGGCACTTTGACTGTCTAAAGTGCGTAGAGGCGAAAGCGTTTTCCGCACCACTTAGACTGCCGCGGTGGCACAGGTGACGTCACTACTGGATGACGTCACATAATTAATGTCTAATTACTAAGTAACGACAAATTACTAACCAATTGCTAATTACTGATTAATGACTAACTACTGATTAACTGATAATTAGTGACACTTAAGCTTCGCCTTTAGGAGTGGAACGCGGCAGCGTGTTGTAGCGCTGCCAGGCAGTCCATGGAACAGCGCCACCAACCATTCGGCGCCATGCCTTACCCTTTGATCCCAACGCTTTTTGAGGAAAGGAAATGGCGCACTAATTCTGTCATCTCGGTGGACCCCCAAACCGCACCGTACAGGAATGGAGGAAGTGGGAGTGAAAGAAAAAAGAGAAAGAGGGGCCGTAATGAAGAAAATGGTTTGGTTTAGTTTATGGGGTTTAACGTCCCAAAGCGACTAAGGCTATGAGAGACGCCGTAGTGGAGGGCTCCACAAATTTCAACCACCTGGGGTTCTTTAACGTGCACTGACATCGCACAGTACACGGGCCTCTAGAATTTCTCCTCCAAAGAAATTCAACCGCCGTACATGTCTCTAAAGCAACCTAAGACAGCACCGTATTCACTACACGCGCGTCTCCTCCTCTGCCTCCGTACAGGCAGTGTGTGGCTGTGGTGAAAACATTTATTTGGAAGGAACAGGAAGTATTTTTGGATCAGCCCGTAAGGTACCGTACCTTACCAGCACTATATAGGTGAGGTGCCTAGTTTGGGAGCCCAGTGGCGGTGGCCGCCGCCCGGGCACTCCAGGAGGCGCTGCTCCAGACTAAGGCTTGTTGGGCTTGTAAGTCGTGGCAGCCGAGCAGAGTCGCCTCCCAATCCTCCCGGGTTGGGTTGGGGATGGGGGGAATAGCCGGATTGGAGGCGCAGGCTCACACCACGATAACGGTGGAGGCGTTCGGCCTTCCACACACTGCCTGCTTTAACGGCAGGCAGTGTGTGGATGGCCGAACGCCTCCACCGTTATCGTGGTGCTCCCAGAGCATTGTGCGCGAACTGCGACAGCCATGACGCCAAACCAAGCGTAACTGAACCTTTTCGCTTGTATATCCAGGCTTAACCACAGCCAAGCCACTGCCAAATTTTTTCTTTGTATAAAAGCACACCCCTTATGTAATTCCCTCTACAGCGAACTGTAAGGTAATAAACTGAACTGAATTGTCCGAACCTCAGAATGGTGGCTCGGTGTTACTGTACGCGCCAGAGCGGCGGTACTCAGACGCTGGTAACGCCCGCGCACTGCAGGGCATAAACCTCGTGACTCAGTTCTATAGAGTGAAAGTCCACAAAGACCATTCAGTCGCATAAAGATACTGCGTGCATTGTGAAATTCATAAATACCTCTTGCGAAGTACGCAATCCAGCAGCCTCCTTCTCCTCCATCTGGTGCATTTTCTCGTTGCAAATTTCGTCTCCGGCGTGCGTTCGCGCTCAGACTGCCGAATTCGCAGCGCAGTGGCGAGACAAAACGGTGACAGGGGATGAAGGTCAGAAGGAACCGAGGTGTAATAAGGTGCAGTCAGCTTTGCACAACAAAAAGTCGGTACGCTTTCAGACGCTTATCGAACGCTGCGTCCGCTCTGTTCTATAGAGGTTTTTGAACGAGCACGTTGCGCTGTTCCCGAGTTGAGACGCCTGACGAACGCGACGCGAGCTGTGGTGCATCGGGCAACTGGACGCGGCTTGGCATCTGTAACGTTGAGTGCGTTTCGAACAACGCTACTCGTTTGGTTTGGTTCGGTTTGGTTTGTGGTGTGCATCAGGCAACTACAGGTTTTCCCACTGAATTTAATCCTAGTGCCAGCAGAATTAATCTGAGCGCCGACAGATATAATCTGCCTGCCATGTAATTTAATCTCAGTGCCATGCACTTAATCTAAGCGCCAGCGTATTTGATCCAATCGCCAACTCGACCAATGCCAGCGCCAACCAATTTAATCCCAGTGCCAACGCAAATAATACAAGCGCCAGCTGTTTTAATCCAGGTGCCAACCAATTTAATCCGCATGTGGAAAACGAATGCGGTAGAAGATTCCAGAGCGCAGAGCACGAATGCCAGAAATAAAGCGAAGTTAAGATAATTTCTGTGACCATGCGAGCCTGTGAGTCACATTCTCATGAACTATTTCGTTTTCTTCGCATACCTTGCAACATCAAAGAGCCACTAGCAGCTGTTAAACCTCAGTATTTGATGCAACTCTTGCGGCTTGTGACTGTCGTATATTAATTAGTTGGGTAAGCACTGCTGATTATGGGTTGCCTTATGCGCTGAATCTGCATGCTAGTTACAATTACGGCCTTCATACCGTTTTTATATTGCCGGCCGTTTTCATACAACCGGTGCGAAATGTTTTCGGGAGGCTCTGATAAAGATTCAACACTACTAGCAGAAACAAAAAGGGAGTAGTGTAATACAGAGTTCTTCCAGGTGGGACGAGTCATAGAACCGGAGTAACGGTTCTTAACTTTACGGTTTATTTAGTTTTAAAAGGGAAAGTGAGCGGAGCCTTATAGCGGTGTTAACAATCTAGGTTTATACAAGCACAGAAGGGGCCGTCTTTGAAATACAGTTTTATTTTCTGTAGGACATTAGGTGGCGCAAAGTGTGACCTCCCACTTTTTACATGTCATCTTCACGCAAAACTGCTGGTATAAAAGAAAAGTTATGGCGGTCGAAAGCAGCGCACTCTACTCGCTGTACTTGCTGCATACAGTGTCGAGCAGCGTCGAGCAACAAACTGCGCCGATGCTCCCTTTTAGTCAGTCCGGGCGGAGTGGTGAGCGCCAAGTCTCTCCGCTCGCTGAGGAAAGGTTTGACTTCAGACTTGAACTTCGAAAACACTTCCTCTATAGGGTTAAAAAATGGGCTGTAAGGAGGCAGCCTCTTGATTGAGTGCAGCTGACTGGTCAGGACTGCCTGTTCGGCATGTGTGTGAGCGGGGGCATTATCAAAAATAAAAACGGCTTCTGAACCAGGCTGTTCACTTTCGGCACGGGCTGATATATCGCTCAAAAATTCGTTAAACACGACCCAGTGAACCTTGTCGACAGCCGTACAATGTATGACACCGTTTACTGACATACAGGCGATAATATTGTTACGTGGCGGCCAGCCGAAGAATGAGGCGTGGCGAACGATGGCTATGAGATGATTTAATGGCCGCTGGCCTAGCGCGGGCGCTCCGTCCCGCGCCACTGCCAGCTTCGTCTTCGTCACACTACCCGGGGCCTCCGAGCGATCGTCCCGATCGGTGACGAACAGACGGCGAAATGGCGATGGTCTTGAGTGAAGGATTGAACAATATATAGAAGATGGTGCAGTGCTGGCCGCCACGATGAGAAAGTTGAGAGAATGAGTCCCGGTCCACGAAGCATCCGGGCCGTAGGGTGCCAGGAGCTGACGGCCGAGGCCCTTGGACGCACCGAACGGCAGGGGCAGGGGGGCGGTGTCCTTATGTGTGGGCAGGGTCTTGGGTCGGTCGGGTCTCGGGTCTTGTGGGTCTTGGGTCTTGGGTCGGTCGGGTCGCTGTCGTCAGTGCATCGTGTCCTGTGGTCCGGGCGGGGGACGGGGCTGGGGTGAGCGGCGAGGTCGGTTCAGGTCGGGCGGGCTGGGGCACGGCCGTGCGGCGCTGACCAGGTACTCACAGCCGACGTCCACGGCAGGCCCAGGACGCCGAAGCTCCGTGACCAGGATGGTGATGAAGGGACCCCAGCACCTCACACCAAATGTTACGTGGCGGCCAGCCGAAGAATGAGGCATGGCGAACGATGGCTATGAGATGATTTAATGGCCGCTGGCCTAGCGCGGGCGCTCCGTCCCACGCCACTGCCAGCTTCGTCTTCGTCACAATATTAAGGTTTGCGCCTCTGGTGCCAGTCGTCGTCTGCACTGCAGGTTGCCCCTTAACCGCACGGCCGAAGCTCCTTGAACACCATATGTTATAGTTGCTCTCATCAACGTAAAGCTTGCACAAGCGGGGTCCTTCACACTGCAGCCACTGCGCATATGCTTTGCGGGTGCGTTTCACGTCATCTCTGTTGCGGTCGATGGGCCTCTGAGTCACCAACTTCATAGAGTAGCCATGCGCATCCAGTAGGCGATCAATGCTACCTGTGCTGATGGCAATTCCGGACAATTCTTCGTCCACCGCCTGCTTTATTTGCTTTAGCGTGAAAGCAGGGTTGTTTCCACAATATTTTTGAGAGCCGCTACAACCTCATTTCCGAATTTCTTCGACGTTCTGCCTTTCTTCAGCACCTCTCTATCGGTAGCTGCAATGGACCTTGCTGTCTTTAAATTGATGCCCAGCGTGTCTGCCATTTTTTTCGCATCTCCTCCACGCCTTGACACATCGAGAACTCTGGCCCTGTCATGTTCGGAGACTGCTGTTCTTCCTTCTCGGTGCATCTGGGGGCTTGAATGACGGTCCTCGTTTTCGCTGTCCAGTTAGGACGTAAGAGCACGGCTCATCGGCTTCCATGGAAGAAAATACTGCTCGTTAATGCCCATGTGAGATGAAGAAAAAGTCGTACACTATCACCTGCTTATAGTATACGAGTGCGTACCACCACCGTCCGGCTCTACTCCGTTGTGCAAATGCAGCCACAATGCGGCACACACAAAGCCGTCTGCTTTGAGACTTTCTTGTCTTCTGTGTTTTTAACAATGCTTTTTTACGTGCCTGAGAAATAAATCTTATTACTTGAAAAGGGAAGTTCACAGATTTCTAGTAACGTGTGCACATATCTATGTCTTTTTCTGTTGTCCTAGCATATTTTGCAAAGGGAGACGACAATCCACAGGAAATTGAGGTGCAAAACTTGCCTTCTGCTTTGGAACTTTCCATCATTGGCTGTGTACCTTTTTTTTCACACGAAACTACGTAGGGCTAATCTAAGGTACGGTTTATTAACACTTTCTTTGACTATCTGACAAAATTATCGCATCTTTTATTGAAGACAGTGGATTCAATGCTCCATTATAAACAGTGTGTGCATTTGTGCCCTCCTCCGTTCTATGGTCATAATAAAGAGCCAGTAAGCCATAGCACTGAGCCCCTGAGCAGATTTTTAATTCTGATATTGTGCGCTTTAAACGGCGCTTTAAAACACTTGTATCAAAGCAGTGTTGGTTATAATATTGATGAAAGCTATGCAATATGTGGACATTTCGCTCAGGCATCGCATGGTTTGAAAAATTATCTCATCTTTATTCCTGGCATTCGTGTTCTATGCTTTGGAGTCTTCTACAGCATTCGTTTTGTGAGTGTGGACTAAATTGGTTGGCACCTGGATTAAAACAGCTGGCGCACGTATTATTTGCGTTGGCACTGGGATTAAATTGGTTGGCGTTCGCATTGTTTGAGTTGGCGCTTGGATTAAATACGCTGGCGTGTGGATTAAATGTTTTGCACTCGGATTAAATTCATGGCACGCAGATTATATCAGTCAGCACGTAGATTATTTCCACTGGCACTAGGATCAAATTCAGTGGGAAAACCTGTAGACGCGGCTTGGCGTCTGTAACGGTGAGTGCGTTCCGGATAACTTCGCTACTCGGTTAATTGGAGCATCTATATCTATACGGCTTGGTTTAGTTGGTTTATGGGGTTTAACGTCCCAAAGCGATCAGGCTATGAGGGACGCCGTAGTGAAGGGCTCCGGAGGTTTCGACCACGTGGGGTTCTTTAACGTGCACTGACATCGCACAGTACACATTACCATTTGCGGAAAAGCGAGCGCCACCTGTCGTCCAAAGAGGGAAGCTCCATCGGAACTTTTGGTTGGAAAGTTGTTCCCGAGCAGACATGTGCAAGGCAGCGTTCAGTAGTTCTCGTGCGCTTGTTTTGTTGTTTTAGTGCTGTTTCTTTGCCGGAAACGTGCGTTTGCTTACGAGAGAGGACTATAGAGGAGGTGAACTTCCCAATTGCGTTTTTAGAAACGGGGTGGAACGAAAATTTTTCGCGTGGTAGCCTGAAATGTGTGGTAAAACCTCAACTCCACTACCTCAGCTGTTGGCCAGGCTCATCGCGGCTGGTCCTTCAAGGAGGAAGGTCACGTCAGAAACTTAATGATGAATCTTCAAACAACTTCAAACAACAATCTTCAAACAACAAGGCGGCTGTGGCGTGAGCAGCACGGACGGCACTCCCACTTACCTGGCTATCCCGGCTCTTTCTTGTGCAGTACCACTGGCCTCGTGTGAACAACGTCGACTTCAGCGCATGGGAATCGGAGAACCGCATCGACAGTTATCGGCACGCCTGCGCACAAGCTACGCCTGGATAAGCTGTGACGTCAACGCATTTGCATCTATAAAACGTGACGACTGACCGGACGACTTTTTACAAGGCGGCTGTGGCGTGAGCAGCACGGACGGCACTCCCACTTACCTGGCTATCCCGGCTCTTTCTTGTGCAGGTTGGTGCTTTGAAAATTGTGACATAACCGCTCGTTCTGTACTTTAAAGCTGCTACGCCACTGCTGCCATTTTTTGCATGAAACTGTATTTGCATTGAAACCGCGTTCCTCGTGCAATCATGCCAAATAAGGATTTGCTAAGTGCGTTTGAAGATCTGAAGAATGAAATTAAAGGTGACTTGAAAGCTTTCAAAGAATCCCTTGAGCGGGACATCCGCTCAGAACTCAGAGACATAAAAAGCAGCCTGAACTTCATAAGCGAGAAGTACGATGAAATGAAAGATGACCTTAAGAAATCACTTGATGAAAATGAGCATCTGCGAAAGACGAATGAAGCATTGCAAGAGCGATGTGACTGGCTAACAACTCAGACTAAAATCTGCGAGGCACGCTTGGTGCAATGTGAACAATATTCAAGAAATGCTAACATAGAAATCAAAGGTATACCCGTTGAACCGGAGGAGGATCTAGCGGAAATCATGGGAAAAATCGGTAACGTTATTGGCGAAGAAATCTCGGCCTCAGACCTTGATGCATGCCATCGCGTTCCTGTGTATGGAAACCCTTCTGCATTTAACGTTGTTGCCCAGTTCGTCCTCCGCAAAAAACGCGATGCAGTCCTTCTAAAAGCGAGAAGCAATAAGAACCTTTCCTGCAAAGAACTTGGGTTCAAGGACAAGACACAGGTGTATATAAATGAGCATTTATGCCCTGATCGCAAGCGTTTGCTAGCACTGGCAATCACAAAGAAAAGTGAGGCAGGCTGGAAATTTGTCTGGGTCCGTGGAGGTCAAATCTACGCACGGAAAATGGAAAAGAGCAAAGTGCTAAAGATTATGACCACTGAGGACGTGAACAAAATGACCTAAGTCAGTGCACTAAATCGATGGCTCCTCTTGAAAATGGAGAGTTATCATTTGCTTGCTCCGGTAGCTTTAAACAAGGTTGCCGAGGAACCAAGTCTGAAGATTTTCCATTTGAATTGCCGATCGGTGAACAACAAGAACGATGAAATACAGTCACTTTTCGACTCTTTTAAATTTTCCTTTGAAGTCGTAATGTTCACAGAAACCTGGTATCATGACGAATCGAACTATTTAATTTTAGAGGGCTACACGCATTTTGCCCTCAATAGATCTGACCGCAAAGGTGGTGGCGTTTCAATCCAAGTTTTGAATACTCGCGCAGTTACAGAGGTAAAACAGTTCATTTTATCTACTGCTGACTATGAAATGCAAACTGTTGAGCATGATCGCGAAGTTTACACTGTTTTATATCGCCCCCCAGACGGTAGTTTCGAGAAATGCCTTGATATGCTTGAAAGCCTTTTTGATTATGTGTCCACCAATCGACAATCACTGGTTTTAGCGGGTGACGTGAACGTTGACATGCAAAGCATCTCGACCAGACAAACAGAAATTATGTCCCTTTTTGATGCTTACGGACTTTCAAACCTTATCAATACTCCCACTCGCATAACCTGCTCTACATCTTCCTCTCTAGATATCATCGTTACTAACTTGGAAATTTCTAATGCAAAGGCTGGCACACTTCTATCAGACGTAAGTGACCACATTCCAACTTTCGCTTTCATTCCTGCTGCAAGGTCCAATTCTGCCCGACAAAAAGTTTACAATAGCTATCAGCGCATAGATATGATAACCCTGGAACGCTTCCGAACGGATATGTGTGCAGCTAGGTGGGATGATGTGATGCGCTCAAAGGATGCGAATGACGCATACAGCATCCTGGTTAAGAAACTAAAGGCTGTGTACGATAAATGCTTCTTGGTTGATCGTCCTCGCAAACAAAAAGCTAAAAAGCCGTGGTTAACGCAAGACCTACTGCGCAAAATAAAGGTTAAAGAAAAGCTGTTTGCACAGTTTATTAAATCCCGCGACCCGTCAAAGCTAGAGAAATACAAGAAATACCGCAATTCTCTTAACCGAGAGCTGAAATCCGCGAAGTTCAATTACTACAACAGCACTTTCTCATCCATGTCTGGTAAAAATGTGAGTGCGAAATGGTTCCAACTAAACAAACTCTTAAACCGAAATCCCAAATCTCCTGTTAGCTCAGTAATGAAAGACGGCATCGTTATTACCGGAGACGATCTCTCAAATGCATTTAATGAACATTTTTCGAGTATCACAAAAACCCTACTTTCTTCCACCGCACCGAATCCCGGCTACGCTTTGCAAACACCAATTGTTGCCGAGTCTATATTCCTTTCCCCCACAACTGAAACTGAAGTCGTAACAGTTTTTAGCAACCTAAAATGTAGCAGTGCAGAGGACAAAGATGGATTCCGCATAAAACCTTTTAAGTTTATTATTGACTTACTTGCTGTACCGTTAACTCACATTTACAACATTGCTCTCGCTACAGGGATCTTTCCGACAGAAATGCAAGTCGCAAAAGTTCATTCATAAAGGAGGCGACACATCAGAATTATCAAATTACCGGCCGATCTCGATCCTGCCTGTGTTATCAAAGGGTTTAGAAAAAATTATGTGTTCCAGAATAACTAAATTTTTAGATAAGCATGGTGTCCTATCTGACCAACAGTTTGGCTTTAGGCCTAAAAAATCGACAGAGACAGCTTTGATTAAACAAAAAGAACTAATAGTTGAAGCCTTTGAGAAGAAATGCCTGGTCCTTGGCATTTATGTCGATTTTTCAAAAGCCTTCGACTTGCTCAACCATAATCTGCTGCTGCAAAAACTGGAACACTACGGAATTAGGGGAGTCACTTTGTCTCTGCTCAAATCATACTTAGCTCATCGCAGACAAATGGTTTCTCATAATAACAAGTTATCTAGCCTTGAGCCACTTCTCTCTGGTGTTCCCCAGGGCAGCATAATGGGGCCCTTACTTTTTCTTGTTTACATTAATGACATCTTTTCTACCCCTACCGTTGACCTCGTGGGCTTTGCTGATGATATTACAGCACTGTTGTCGGGTAGCACAGAAGCCGAATTATTTTCGCGAGCAAATAAGTTTCTGGAATATCTTCACGAGTGGTCAAGAAATAATCATCTAAAAGTTAATTCTGAAAAAACGAAGGCCGTCTTATACCGAACAAGAAACAAAACTGTTCACACCAATTTCACCCTATCATTAGGAGGCAAAACAATTGCAATCGTGAAAAACATAAAATGCTTAGGAGTTATCTTCTCAGAGTGTCTCACCTGGGACGAACAGGTCAATCATGTTCGGAAAAAACTGAATCGCTTCAACGGTCTTATTTGCCAACATAGGGACACACTTCCGTCTCGAGTAAGGGTCCTCATTTATCAAGCATTCTTTCTCCCATCACTGACTTACTGTCTCACAGTTTGGGGAACGACGACCCAGCACAACATATCCAAACTAATAACAGTACAAAAGCGGGCAATTAGACTCATAGCAAACGTATCGAGGCAGACCCACACACATCCATACTTCATTAAATTTGGCATTCTAAAGTTCACTTCTTTGTTTCCTTTCAGATTGCTATCAATGTACAAAACTGCGGTTTTTACTAACAATGAAACCACTCTCTCACTTCTAAAAATGTCTCGCTATTCAACCGTCTACGATACCCGCTCTCATTTTCCTTGGTCACTGCCTCTTTGTCGGACCAAATACGGTATGCAATCTTTATCTTTTATTCTGTCGAAATACCTAAACATTTTAGAAAATAACAACATATCGCTAAAATGCATCACGGTAAAGAGCTTAAAAACCATTTTGTATCTTTTTGAAGACATTTAATTACAACTTGTTCCGAACTGTGATTAAAGCTCTAACACGTGTGAATTCTGCTGTTGTACACCTGGTTGATGTGATGCTTTTGGTTTTTTGAGTATTTATGACGCTTTTTGTTGTGATTGTGATACTAATGTTTAAGTGCCACTGTAGATATTATATTCATGTTGATACTTTATTTATTGTTTTCGAGTGCCTCACCTGTAGCTGTCTTGTAAACTAACAACTGAGGCAATACGTTGCCTCAGCAGTGTGGGCGCAGGGTGCCTCTCAAGCTGCATTCAAGCAGCTTTTTTCCCTGCGTCCTCTCTCTCCCAGTAATACTTGTACTTGTACCACTGTAATACTTGTAATACTTGTAATACTGTAATACTGTAAGTAATACTTGTACCACTGAGAGCGAGAAATAAACTTCAACTTCAACTTCAACTTCAACTTCAACTAACGATGAACTAGATTTCGTGTGAGTGGTGCGTGCGCGCATTCGGTGAATACCGGCGTTTATGTGACAACGGCATGGTTCGTCGTTAGTACGGGCACGGCCGCTAGATACAAAGCGCAAAGCGAGGACCTCGCTTTGCGCTTTGCATCAAGCGGCCGTGGTACGGGCCTTCCTTGTCGTTGGTTTCTCGTCATTGGTACGCTTTCTTGTTAGGGCAGGAGTTTCTGCTGACTTCCTACAGTACATTTTGCTGCTCGGTACACTTAACTGATTCGTAACCGACCCGTTGTACTATCTCAATCATGGCTCGTGCTGATACGGCAGAGCGTTGCTTTGCGTGCTGGCGGGCCGCAGGAGCGTTAGAATGAACGGATATACGCGAGCTTGCGCTGTGCCGTGCTCCCGTTGTTCACATAGCATGGCTTGACATTGTTGCATTTATGGCGATTGTTCATACTAGCATATATCATTCGGTTTCCACCAAATACGCACGTGCGTGGATGGCAAAACTCTTCTAGGACGACCGAGCTGCGTGCACTTGGCAGCAAGCGCGAAATACGCAGGAACATCCGTTTTGAAACGATCTGGGCGGGAACCTGAGCCTCGTGCTTCCTTTATGAATGAAGTAATTCGTGCAGCCGCAGGCCAAGCAATGCCAGCGCGCTGCAAAAGCGAAGCAAGGAGCTCACGTCATTCGCCGCACTACAGCGAGGGAATGCACGGCCGGCTCATGTTTTCCAACCAAAACCAAATCGCCTATAGAGGGCGCTGGCTGCGCCTTTGCTGCGCATGCGCAGAAACTTTTCCGCAAATGGTCCCACGGCCGGGGTCGAAACCGCGTCTTTCGGTTCAGCATCCGAGTGCCATAACCACTCAGCCACCATGGCGCTCATAATGAAATTATTCATGATCGCCTCTGTATATAACTCGAAGATAAGTTTCTTAGACATCTGTGCATTCACTACAAGCGCCTTCACTCACTTTTTTGAGTCCAACGGTCGTGGTGGAGTGGAAGCTTTCCTGTTTCGCATGCCGGAGGCCCGGGTTTTATTCCCACCTACTCCACAATTTTGTTCTGTTTTGTATTAATTGAGGCCGCTGCAAGGTCATATCTGCTTCGTAACGTTACGTTCAAGGTTTGTACACGAGAAATGAATCTCTCCCTCCAAAAATTGGATTGAATTGTAAAACTTTTATTTCCATTAGTATGAGAGGTTGAGGCCCCTCACCTAAATGACGGTCAGATCTTGGCTCCTGGCGGTGTCTTCAGCCAGTTTTTTTCCCTCGAGGGAGGCAAGACATTTCCAAAGAATATGATTGAGTTCCACTCAAGGGCGTCCGCAGAATTTTTTGCAGGGGGGGGCCCCGTTGGTGCCCCGGGGGGGGGGGGGGGGGTATGTTCGTAGCAGAAAGGCGCTATTTACGGAGTAAATTTATTTATTTATATATAAATAAAAATTAAACAAAATGCACACATGAAAGAAAAATTACAAACAGCAAATTAAAGCGCGGCTAGGAGAGGTACATTGGAGTTTATCAACGAAGAAACAACTAAAATTAATAAAAATGCAAAAAGATGCTATATCACTTCGTGGGGAAGAGTGCTCAGTCTTGCTGCATACGGGTTCTCGACTCACCCGAATTGATGACCAGCACACAGCACAATATGTTCACAAACACGCAACTACAGTCACTCAGTCAGTCTTCCTTGAACAGCAACTGTAGGCGCCTCGGATTTTTCTGGGCGAATTGCGTAATTACACGTGTGATAAATTCACTTCTGTGCTTCATTACACGCTCTCGGTGCACACTCATCATACACATTGATTGGAAAAACTGTTGAACGCGTACGTTGAAAACAAAAGATGACTATATATACAACGAAAACTTATTTACAAGATAAATGCACGCTCGCAGCTTCATACACCTCGCTCCATCTTGCTTGCGCATCCGCACAGTCGAGCAACCGCACACACACTGCTCTCTGCTCGTCGTTTTCTCGTCCGCTGTCTTGGTTGTTCTCAGCTTCGCTGACAACCGGCCACTAAAAACACCCAAGCACAAACACAGAGGCGCGCACACGTGCAAGGGCTTACTTGCCGCAGTATCCCCGAATGCGCACTTTGGGGGTGAAAGGAACGCCGCGCAACTTCCGAGGGGAAGGGACACTCGCCACTCCAGTCGGAAAATTTGTTTTTGTGTTTTTATGGGGTTCAGAGCCCCAAAACGACTCAGGCTATGAGGGATGGAGTAGTACAGAGTTCCGGGTAATGTCGACCACCTGGGTCTCTTTACCCTGCACTGACACGCACAGTACATGGGCGCTGTTGTGGTTTGAGGCCCAGCCAGAGGTGACAGGCGAGCCAGGCAGGCGCCATCGGGCTGCGTTGACCAAAGGCGCTGGTTTTCGCAGAAGACGCAAAGAACGCTGGTGTGGGGGCGCCTCGGGAGACTGCGTCGCCGTGAACAAAAGCAGCTAATCCCCTTTGCCGGAGATTCTGAAAGCGGCGCTTCTACCGAACTGCGCTACCCGTGGATCGGAGGAGACAGCGAGCGGCGGCGGCGCCAACTCATCGCCCGCTTGTCCCTGAGCAGCCCGACAAAGCGGGGGTGGACACGGCTGATTTTACCTTCCCTCCTTAAGAATTCATCGGTGACCGGCGTAACGATAGGCGAAAACAAGATGCCCCGTGCACTGTCTGCCTCCGTGTCGCTATCTCTCTAGAGATCAAAGAAACAGACACCCATCTCAAGGCGGCTCGAAACACATGCTCGCCGGTGCCGCTGTATGTCTGGAACAGGTCGCCCTTCAGTAGAGCTAACGATGGCGTGGTTTGAAAACGGCGGAACGACGCACGCCCGGACGCGGCATTTCGCAGATGTGACCATGCGGGGCTGCTTTTACCCTTTTGACTGAGCGCACCACCGCCCCTGGCGTGCGGCCATCACTCACGGTTCGAGTGAGTGATTTTCCAGGGGGGTGCAGCCGCCCCCCCTTGCCCCCCCCCCCCTCCGGACGCCCATGGTTCCACTTTGTCGTGACATAGCTTGCCCTCATTTGAATATTGTTAAACGATAATAAGGACTACACATAACCGGCTTCGGGAATGTACGAGTTTGGAGACGGCGCCAAGAGGTGGCCTGACTCTTTGCTAATGATTCATCAACCTGGGGGGGGGGGGACACTTTGCTGTGTTGAGTCTTTAACGTTGTGGGATCTCCCTGTAACAAACAAGACGATCATGGGCGTCCGGAGGGGGGGCAAGGGGGGGCGGCTGCGCCCCCCTGGAAAATCACTCACTCGAACCGTGAGTGATGGCCGCACACCAGGGGCCGTGGTGCGCTCAGCCAAAAGGGTAAAAGCAGCCCCGCTTCCACGCTTTGGGTCACATCTGCGAAATGCCGCGTCCGGGCGGGCGTCGTTCCGCCGTTTTCAAACCACGCCATCGTTAGCTCTACTAAAAGGCGACCTGTTGCAGACATACAGCGGCACCGGCGAGCATGTGTTTGAGCCTTCTTACGATCGGTGTCTGTTTCTTTGATCTCTAGAGAGATAGCGGCACGGAGGCAGACAGCTGCACAGAGCATCTTGTTTTCGCCTTCGTCGCTCGCTATAATCAGGATACGTTCGTACGCCGGCCACCGATTAATTCTTCAGGAGGGAAGGACAAATCAGCCGTATCCACCCCCGCTTTGTCGGGCTGCTCAGGGTCAAGCGGGCGGTGGGTTGGCGCCGCAGCCGCCGCTCGCTGTCTCCTCCGATCCACGGGAGAGCGCAGTTCGGTAGAAGCGCCGCTTTCAGAATCTTCGGCAAAGGGGATTAGCTGCTTTTGTTCACGGCGACGCAGTCTCCCGAGGCGCCCCCACACCAGCGTTTCTTGCGTCTTCTCCGAAAACCAGCGCCTTTGGTCAACGCAGACCGATGGCGCCTGCCTGGCTCGCCTGTAACCTCTGGCTGGGTCTCAAATCACAACAGCGCCCATGTACTGTGCGTGTCAGTGCACGGTAAAGAGACTGTTAAGGTCCTAGTACATGGGCCTGGAAAGACTACTTCCCGACGTGTGTCATCGGGAAGCAAGATGCGGTGTCAGGATCGAAGAACGCAGGTCTGGGAGAAATTACCACCAAACGTGGGTCGTCGTTAAGCAAGATACGGCGAAGGCTAAGCAGCGGCGGAGGCAGCTGGCACACATATGTCTCCTGGGTGGCTGAGAGTACCTGCTTTCTACTCGGCGACCGTTGCCCCAAGCCTGCCGTCATGGACCACACAGGGGACCCAGGTGACAGCTGATTCCATTCACCGAGCCCTTCCCGGTCGGAGTTCAGAACCATAAATAAGGGGTTGAAGTTTTAGCAAAAACAGACCGCCTTTCCGAAGTCTCTTCAAGTGTCGCCGCCGCCGCCGCGGGGAGACCGACGTTATCTTCCCTAATTGCTGCGAGCGTGCACGGGGACAAAGGGCTTGCTCTTTGGCGTGCCAAGCACCGCGACGAGCTGGCGGGCATCATTTTGAACATCTGCAAGGACAAAGGACCACTTTCCGGCCTTTTCCTGACCTCTTTGTTCCGGCCTCGAGCGGCGGATGCCATCTGAGGAACAACAGATGTCGGTGACCCGCGGGACTTTCAGCTGGCCAGAAACCACCACCTACCGCAGTCAACGCCTCGACGGCGGCCTTCTTTCCTTCGGAATCAACACGTGACAGGGGCGTGACCCTAGGTGCGGTGTTGTGTTTGTGCGCAGAGGTGAAAGTTATAGGCCCCTCCCAATCCGGCGTGGGCGTCCTCAACCTAGGGAATTTGGGGACGAAGAAGGGTATAAAAGTCGACAACGAATGCGGCAGAATAGTCTCCCACTTCGGTCTCTCACTCAGGTCTCTCACTTCTCTTACGCTTGTAAATATGTGAATAAACCTTCCGTACACTTTCCTCCTAAATGGAGTTCGCCATCTTCCTTTGGAGCCGGGACCTGCTGCCCTGAACGACCCTCCACAACTCGCTGGGCCCCTCCGTCCACAACAAGACCCAGACCCAGGTGGTCGACATTATCCGGAACTCTGTACTACTCCGTCCCTCATAGCCTGATGCGTTTTGGGGCTCTGAACCCCATAAAAACACAACAACAAATTTTCCGACCGGAGTGGCGAGTGTTCCTTCCCCTCGGAAGTCGCGCGGCGTTCCTTTCACCCCCCAAAGTGCGCATTCGGGGATATTGCGGCAAGTAAGCCCTTGCACGTGTGCGCGCCTCTGTGTTTGTGCTTCGGTGTTTTTAGTGGCCGGTTGTCAACGAAGGTCAGAACAACCAAGACAGCGGACGAGAAAACGACGAGCGGCGAGCAGTGTGTGTGCGGTTGCTCGACTGTGCGGATGCGCGAGCAAGATGGAGCGAGGTGTATGAAGGGGCGAGCGTGCATTTATCTTGTAAAGAAGTTTTTGTTGTATATATAGTTGTCTTTTGTTTTCAACGTACGCGTTCAACCGTTTTTCCATTCAATGTGTATGATGAGTATGCACCGAGAGCGTGTAGTGAAGCACAGAAATGAATTTATCACCCGTGTAATTACACAATTCGCCCAGAAAAATCCGAGGCGCCTACAGTTGCTGTTCAAGGAAGACTGACTGAGTGACTGTAGTTGCGTGTTTGTGAACATATTGTGCTGTGTGCTGGTCATCAATCCGGGTGAGTCGAGAACCCGTATGCAGCAAGACTGAGCACTCTTCTCCACGAAGTGATAGTATCTTTTTGTATTTTTTATTAATTTTAATTGTTTTTTCGTTGATAAACTTTAATGTATCTCTCCTAGCCGCGCTTTAATTTGCTGTTTGTAATTTTTCTTACATGTGCGTATTTTACTTATTTTTTATTTATATATAAATAAATAAATTTACTCCGCAAATAGTGCCTTTTTGCTACGAATATACCCCCCCCCCTCCGGCGCCAACAACCAATGGGCCCCCCCCCTGCAAAAAATTCTGCGGACGCCCTTGAAGACGATCCCTGTCTGTGAAGCCCTCGGTGTGCCCACTGGCTCGGAAACCGAAACCTCGAGCCGATTTGTGAGCTGCTTCATATCCAGCCAGGGATGCGTGTACTAGGTGTCCAGACTATGTGAATAGTGCGCTCGTCCGATGCGGTACGCAGGATTCCGTTCGTCAGGTGGAAGACCTTCTCCAGGCAAAGTCCATCACTGCAACCTTGGCGTTACTGACTATCGCTGACGCCCCCGTGCTGGCTATTGCGAGCGCGATGTCGGCTTCTTCAGCAATTTCGGAACTGCCGGACATGATTGAGGCGCAGACTCGAAGATATGGCCGCTATCACCATTCTCCCCTTCCCGCAATTGGCTGCGCGTCCACGTAGGCCACGTAGGCTCCGCGAATTGTCGATGTCTTCGGCGGATTTAAGAAGTCTGCGTCTCCAGAAAGATCCACTGGAATCGATGCCGGAAGTCACCAGGACCACCGGGATAACAAATCCACGGCAATAAACGCAATTTTTGTGTGATCTTCATGATAATCAGTTCGTCGCTTCGACGACCTCGCCAAGCCTAACGGCGACTTTAGACGGCGCTGCCCGTAGGGTGCCAGCGAGGCAAGTCGCCGGCCCCTAAGGCCCAGGACTGCGATCGGAGATCAATATGGAAGTTGCCATTGAAGGAGAGACGCTTTCGCCGGAGGAATTTTCTGTCCAAGGCGGCTGGCTCAAGAATGATGTCTAAACGCAGCGCTCGTACGAGAGGTATAGTCATGAGGCAGGGGGACGCCAATATGGTGGCCCGAACGCAGGAAGAAAGCAGGATGGCAAGGGGCTGCCAACTCAGCTGAGGAGGCCAGGAAGATGGCGATGCATTCAGTGGAAACACGGCAGTTTCGTCTTCCCTTCCCGGACTCCCCCCTCCCCCCCAAAAAATAGAGGACGCTTAAGCTTCGCCGTTAAGAGTGGAACGCGACAGAGCCTTGCAGCGCTGCCAGGGAGTGCACTGAACGCTATCGTCCGTTCGCCGTGATGATAATGATGATGTAAAGGTAAAGCGTTTAATAATATCTACAAGGAGGTTGACAGGGAAGCAGCCTCTAGAGGGCAGCTCCCCTTACAATACTAGGAGGAGTCCCTTATTCAGCGACCCCATTGGTCTGGACCGCCACACGAGCTCGCTGAACCAGGGCTTGTTGGGCCGTCAGGTCCAAGCAGCCGAGGAAGGCCGCCTCCCAGTCCTCTCGAGTAGGGGAATGGGTTGTGGGTGCAAGGGAAGGATTTTGCTGCCATGACCAGACCATGTGGAAGGTGTCAGCCACCTCCCCACAGAAAAAGCAGAGGCCATGGAGAGAAGGAAGGATCGAAATGTTTGAGTACTGCCGGGCAGAGTAATAGTGTTATTCTTTTGCCCGATTTTCCTAGGCCTTTGAGAGGAGCCGGGTACTGACGGTGCGATCCTGGATTACTAATGAGAAGATATATCTTTCAATGTTAAAAGAGGACAGGTCCTAATCCACATCGAGAGGGTCTACGTCGGGGGCACGGTTAGTGAGTGCGCGGGCGGCCGAGTTCCCTGGTAAGCCCTGGTGGCCTGGAGTACAAATGAGAAATCGGATCGCGGGGTTCTGATCCCGAGCTGCTCTTCGAAGTATTCCTTGTGCTGTAGGCGTTATCCAGCCAGCTCATAATTCCGATAGGCCCCTCGCGAGTAGGATAAGATGAATTTAGATTGAGGGTGGGAGGCAGCCAGGGCGATTGCTACCTTCTCCACGTGGGTTGTGATAGAGGCCTTAAAAGTGAGGCTGTCCACCTGTCTTTCCTCGTGAATGACTGCGACCGTGTACCATCCTCCCCTGGAATAGTATGGGCCCGCAACGTCTACGTAGAAAACGCTGTGTTTGGAGCCATAATGGCGGTGCAGGGCATTCGCCAGCGCCTCACGCCGTCCATTCTGGTCTTCTCTGTCCATTTTGGTAGGAAGGGTTGAAACGCCGAGGGCGTCTCTCCATAGTTCGGGCACTCGTACCCTTTCCGCAATGGTCGCGTTCTATATATCGCCGGTCCAGATGGCGACGACCGGACACAGTCTGGGCAATACGGGTGTATAGATTAGTGAGGTGCGCCTCGCGCACCTCCCCATAGGTGTTCACCACCCCAATGCAAGGAGCCTCGTATAGGAGGCAGAGATCGGGAGGTGGAGCGCCCTCCTTCCACCGAAATGAACATGATGGAAGCATAAAACGTTCCGTCGAATACAAAAATGGCTGGTGGTTTAGGATTACTAAGCACGACATATTTTGCCAGAGTACAGTTTTTTACCGATGGACACCAACGCCAAGTACCTGAAAGCGCGACTGCGGTGTCCACTGATCCAGGGAGTCTGTTATACGCGTCCAACTTTTTCATCGTCAATGCCAATTTGCCCAAAAGTACGCCGGCGACCTATATGTTCAAGTGCCGCGTTTCTGCAGCACGGTTGTTATATCCAACGAGTATTGTTCTTGTGCCATGTTTCTGCCGCAACGTTCTCCATGCCAACGCACGCAGCGCACATATATCTGTCACTACCGCCTCATAGCTCGAAGCACGTATGTTATCTTTTCAATTGTACAAGCATGAGAAATGGCGAAAGAACTTCAGAAAATGTTTGAAGACTTTAAGCGCATTGGTTCGATAGTAGTACTAGTTGACGAAGACTTTCGACGACGATATAGGCTACACTTTTTTTATATATATTTCGCCACCATCGAAATGCAGCCGCTGGAGTGAACGTAAAAAGAAAAAAAACGGCAAGGGGGCCAATTCATGGTAACTTTTGAATCCGAAGAAATATATCTAATTTAATCACTTCTCATTTTCCGTAACTGGTAACTGTTGGCAATCGTTGCGTATGCTGTTCCGATGCTGCAAATGCATTCTAGCTTCCGTACGCACTGTAAAACACCCAATAAACTGAATTCAAAACTGAAATCGAAACCACATTTCCGCCGCTAGGCGGCCATCGGTACCTTCGAGCCTTTGTTTTGTTGATTTTTTCCCACCTGTTGTGTGTGGTGTGGCGTGTTGGTGTGCGGGCTTCAGCGGTTGTCGCGAACTGCGTTTTCGACCGCGTTTTTCGAGGTACTGCTTTGAACTGAAGTGTTTTTTGTGCATATATAACTGGAGTAGTGCGTAGGTTCGTTCACTGCTGTCCAAGTACTCGTATCTCACGTATCGGAACAGAAGCAGCCTTTGGAGGCTCTGCCGAATGCGTTTTTGTTGTAGATTGGCAGAAAGGCCGGCGCTCGCTCACGTTTTAAAGGTTTGATATGAGAAATCACGGGCGAAGTTATAATGTGCGCGTGTTTATGCACCTGAATGCATTTTGTAATATAGAAACGTCCTGAAGTCGGCGTTAATGAAAAACACGAGCGTTGCCGTGATTTGGAGACGTACTTCAGCTCGGCACGACTACGCACCTGCCTCGAATGGTAAGCAATACTATGTCTTCATGCATGCTGGTTTGCATTATTCAAAGCATATTTTATGGAAGAGCGGCCTTAAGGCTTGGCGCTTCTAGTACCAAAGTGCCAAGATCTGCAGACAGGCAGCTCTTTCCGTGTATCCAGGAAGAGAAGCAGCACTGAACAGAGTTCGCCGAGAATGATTCTACTCAGAGCTGTTTTTGTACTACTCCGGCCCTAGCTTCTATTTGTTTTCAAGTTGTGAGACACGTGTGATACGATATCTGTCTCACAACTTGAAAAGAATAGGAGCTAGGGCCGGAGTAGTATTCTCTGCTCCAAGCAAATTGCAACGTCTCTGCAAGAGTGTCAACCGTGAAGGGTTGCCACCTGCAGTATGCGAAAAGAACAAAGAATTCTCTTCTGTACGAGTGCCCCAAAAATGTGGCGCACAGGTGTGAGCTATCCCACGGAACGTGCTGTATCAGTCAAACAGGACATGCCTAAACGACTGTCTGAGCGAACACAAGCGCTCCTTAAAACCACCTCCCGAAAGCAATATGGTCATATATTGGCTGTTGTGTGAAAATTGCACCTCTGCTTTCAGCCGTACAACCATACTGTACACGCATAAGGACCAGCACACGCGGGAGATTGCTGTTGATGCGTTTGATCCGTCAGGAGCAAGACAAATGCATCAGCAAACTTTCTGTTGTGCTCACATGCAATGATCTAGGCTACATCAGTAGCTTAGATGGCAGAGTAACGGTTTTTTCTACATTTTTAAACATTCTTTTTTTTTTGTTTTTATTCGCCAGCGTTTTCGCCCTTCGCAGTCAATCAGTGCCACATGTTTTAAGCAGGCAAACTGTCGCAAAAAAAAATGTTGGTTGTGCTCTTTCTTCACCTGTTTATTGTGTGGCAGCAATAAAGATCGTCAGTCTTGAGTCAGCGCCGAGTCTGTCTAGTTCTTTCATCCCATTACAGTCATGCTGTGCCCTTCATGCTGACCAACATGTACCGAATAGCTCAAGAAAGTAACCTTTTACACTGTGAAGCCATTTTACCCATTGCATTCGCATGGTTTGAATGAATGACCATTCAGATTGCTATTGCATCTTTTTGGGAGCGAACAAGCTAAAATTTTGCAAGCTTACCAAACTCTTAGGATGCTTATGTTTGTTATTAGCAGCATTAAGTCTCCTTTGCTGCTCATGTCTACAGAGGGCAAAATGCTCGACTCATGATATTGCGGGAACTATATTTGGTAGGCTGGCCGGAACAATGCCTCCATCCAAGTGCGTAGGGGAGTGGGAGTTCTTAGTGTCACGGTTATACATGTGCACAATGTAAAGATTCAGATTGGTGTCCTCTTTGTAACTTGTAATTTTTCTAGTGCTACAGAAGCCTCTTACAGTCCAGCCAATATATTGACCTATATGGAAGCTGGTATATGCCTGGTGATAAGTAGGCTGTTTATTTTGTTGCTGTGCAATACTGAATAAGGTGATTCCACGCCACCTTATTCAGACTTTTGCATGGAAATTGATATATTTTATCCAATTTATGTTCTCATAAAAGTCATTTCAACTATTTTTCTGGGTTATCCAAAAGGCAAAGAATGTGATAAAAGTGTTTCATAGATGAAAAAAACGCAAGGCATGTCAGTCAGCTAAAAAAAAAAATCTATTTTTGAGGCATATTCAGCCACCAGTGGCACAATGAGGTTGGCCTCATTTATTTTCTAATGGCTGTGACATTTCTAAAACTTTAATTGGAGCAATTTTCGTTTTAGGCGAGAAAATAATTTTGCAGTTTGAGTCTCTACCTTCAACCCGAGCATTGCTGACTGCTTGCTCGACACTGCGGTGCACGCTAGAGCTGGTATCAAGGAGATGCAAAGCTTTGCTGCACGGTACTCCATGTGGATGCTCCTCATATTTTGATTTTGAAAAGTCTGCTGGCATGTTCGCTCACATTTTGTCAGTTTAAACTCGAGCATGACTTAAAGGGACACTGAGGAGAATTTGAAGTTGACTTGCATCGACAGAATACCAGCTCCTGATTACAAAAACGCCATTCATACTGACAACAAAGCTCTTGTAACGTAGAAAAGAGCAAGAACCAAAATACAGGTATCGCCGCCACAGGCCAAACTCGCAAGTACAAGCTTCATGACGTCATAGGACAAAACAGTGTTGCTAGAACCAATAGTTCTAGCAACACTAGGACACGAGAATCCACGAATCACTGAGGCGCAGCAAATGCATGCGCACATCTCCTTGACGTCGCCAGATGGCACCACGTACCCGACAGCTACGCGCGCTCCTGCAGCGCCGGGACCAATCAACGCCTGCTCACAGCGGCATGGGTAGTATGGGGGCTCCTGGTATTCCGCTAACGGTAACAAGGTACACGGTATGCTAAAGGTGTCTATTTGTGAGAACTTCGTTGACGACTTCGAGAAAGGGATCCATTGTAACGCTGGCAAAACGCCGGTGCAAACGTAAACGAAGCGACGGCCGCAATAGCCGATAGATGCCTTCAACGTGCGGCCGGCGGTAGCTTTCTTTTCGGCTGCTGCTGGGCCGCACTGCATGGCCGCCAGAAATCACGGAGTCTGCGTTACGTCATGTGAATGTCATGTTTCACGTCACTTAGTCCTGTGTCGTCATAGGAGAATCCCAAGTTTGAATCAGAGCGGCGGGAAAAACTTTTTCAACTTCGAATCCAAATTTCTTAGAAATAAATGCATTTTTCGCTGCCGGCCAAGTGGCAACAAAGCCATGAAATGCCGAACTATCGGATTTTGCTATAAAAAAAAAAATTTTAATAGAGCTCTCCTCAGTGTCCCTTTAAGTCCAGCATGCACCATTGAGAGAGATAAAAAAGGCTTGCTGTGGTGAAAAATGCGTATTCCTTTTAATGGTAGCACTCTTGTAAACCGCCTAGTAAGTTCACTTTTGTTTTCTTGAGTCATTTGTTGGAGCACCCAGAGGGCTACGACACTCTTACTGGTTTTCTCCACCCATGTAAACAGCTTATAGAGGATCAGTATTTGACCTTTCTATGGCCTCTGAATGCTTTCTCTTGCTGCAGGGGACCTCGCACTTCCACCAATGCCGTCCCATGTGATGGGGTGAAAAAGTCCATTCCACTGAAAAGTTTAAATAATTGTCATGGTAGTAGAGGTTTTAACTCTGATTGGTCAGACCGCGAAGAGTGCTTCCCGGCTGAGTACTGTTTGTATCGAGGAACGAGGGCCATGTGGCCATTCATTTTTACTTTTTGTAGATCTATCCTTCAGCAGATTTCTTTATTGCCGAAGCTGGTGGCATCGAAGACCAGCACACCATTGTATTCGTGCAGCGGAGTGCTGGTTTTGTGTAATTTACAGCTGCTGGCAAAGTGTGCTGGAGTGAAAAGGAAGCACTGAGCTGTGTCGATGTTGAACGCAGGGACTCAACTTGCAAGATTGTTTTCTCGCTTAAAACAAAAAAAAGCTCCAAATAATTTCATAATTTAATTAAGATCACCTCATTATGTAGTGGACTACTGAATATGTCACAAAAAGCAAATTTTCTCGACTTTAGAATCCTTTCGCTGACTTGCCTTACGTGTTTTTCTCTCTGAAACATTTTTATCGCCTTTGAATTCTGGACAGCTTATAAAATAGAATAACTACTGTGAGAACAAAAAATTTGATAAAAGATTTGAATTTTTTATATTTTGTACTTATTACAGCTTTTATTTAAAACAAAATAAGTTCAATTTACTGCATGGGATATGGAATACCTTTAATTTATATAACAAAAACTTCATAGTCCTGCATAAGAATGTTTCTTTTTACAAATTTTTTTTGCAAGGTTAGGTTTGGCTATCGCTTACAAACGAGATGGCGGCCACGACGGGAAAAAATTACTCTGCCTAAAACAAGCTGGGATAATGTTTGCCTAAGTAATGTAATAAGCCATGAATTTTTTTAAAGAAATCGAAGATTCGGTGCTAAGCCTGGAACAGTTGGCATGGAATGACCCAATGACACATAAATGCTAGCTGTGCGCTGGTTTGAAGAAGCCGTTATGATATTTTTGTAGCTCGATTAATATTGCAGTGTAGGTTGAATGCAATTTTTCCGCTTGCATAATTGGAATGGTTCCATATCATGCTGTTTATTTCGCATCTTGTATGTAAACTTATATTGCATTGCCTAGCCGCCATGGTGGCTCAGTGGCTATGGTGCTCGGCTGCTGACCCGAAAGACGCGGGTTCGATCCCGGCCGCGGCGGCTAGAATTTCTTTGGAGAAATTCTAGAGGCCCGTGTACTGTGCGATGTCAGTGCACTTTAAAGAACCCCAGGTGGTCGAAATTTCCGGAGCCCTTCACTACGGCGTCTCTCATAGCCTTAGTCGCTTTGGGACGTTAAACCCCACAAACCAAACCAAACCATATTGCATTGCCAATATTTTTTGCTGCTAGCATTCACCCCATATGGATATTGCTGCTCCTGAGCAACATACTCAACTGATCCACTGGAATGGTATCACTGTGTGTATCTTTGGTAAATTTCTGGGAAAAATTTATGCATTCACCTGGCTGCTTGGTATTTTCATGTTTCATATGTAATGACTGATGAAGTGCAGATCTGTCCTAAGGATGAATGTGGCCATTTGTTAACCCCATTTTACAGTTGTGATATTTACCAAATGATTAATTCTATTTATCTACTTTGTAGTTTTGTTCACTACATGGTGCATGTATGCCTCAAAGAAAGGGAACGTGAACCAGAAAGGAAGCAGCTTGGAACCCCTTGTGGACTTTTTCCAGATGTAGACTTCATCTCTTAATGTGTGATAGTATATTAGTCGAGGCAAAGCAGCGTGCAGGGTAACAGGACACTGACAGGAAGACAGAGATACTGTGCTGACTAACAATTGAGGAATTTATTGCTTTGCTCACTATAAATACAAGAAATATCATCCAAAATACAAAAGAAGGAAAGTCATGGAATCATCTTTTGGTCACATCTGTCGTGATTATTTATCCAGTTAGTCAATTTCTTTTTTCGTTAGCTTTAGTGATGATGTGCTTGCATAGGTTGAACAATTCTTGTGTGTCATGTACGTCTCGTATATCTCGGCATGAGCTGTTAATTATATTTCCTAAGAATTTTACGTCGTCGAAAGTGTGGGGTGCACTCACAGTTCGACACGTGTCTTGCTAGTTTTCTACTGTATCCTGTCTCAGTATTGCCAACTTGTTCTGTTAGACAAATGTTGACGCGTTGACCTTATTTCCCAACATACGACGCTCCGCATGAGAGAAGGATCATGTAAACTAAGCCACAGTCGCATGCTGTGAATTTGTTTCGGTGCTTCATCTTGTGCTGGGCTGTTTTTGAAGCACTTTTTGCTGGGCGCGTTGCATACTACGTTCAGCTACTTTCTGCGAAAAAGCAAATGAAGCCATCGCAAAGAACTTCCGCAAGCTGCAAAAGAAGCTCAAGCGCCAAACAGTGAAGAACGAAACCTAAAAAACTTGTGTCAAGCCTACAACTTCACCAATTTAGTGCTGGCTATGAAGAAAAGTGATGGCCTATGCCTGAATGCCTTCTCTATTGCAAAAAAAAAACGCAACAATAACTGGCCTTTCAGAGTAATTGTCGCTGAACAAGGATCAAGGCAGCAACCCTTAGGGCAGTATCTGCAAGAATTGCTCTCCTTGTTCACCATGGGAGACCTCTTCCTGGTAAAGAAGCCAGAAGTGTCCGCATTCCTCTCGAACAGCTGTACAGAAGAATTGTCTTCTCATTCTGATCAAGGACTTACATTGCACGCTGCTAAATGCCGCCTTGTTTGAGAATTATAAGAGAAGGCATTAATTCAATGGGAGCAGTACGATTCCAGAACCTGTGCAGAATTAATGCGGATAGGTTCCTCGAGTTGCTAACCATCTACTTCCGTTCTTCCTTTGTAAAGTTTAATGATGTGTGCATACAGTGGCAGGGAGTATGCACCAGTTCCGGCGTTGCACTAATTCTTATTGTGCTGCTAGCCTGTCAAGATAGCCAGCTATTAAAAAGCTTTGCATGGCGCCAGTTTGATAACAACCTTCCGATTTGTGGACGACTTCTTAGTAATCCACAAGCTTCATTACCAAGGGTAACACAGAGTCATTGTTGACATCTTCAAGACCTTCTCCGAAGTCCTTGCCAACTTTGAGCTGACCAAAGAAATGCCACTGGAGGTACAGCTTCCCGATCTTTGTACTTTGTAGAGGCCCATATGTGCTGGCGTTACTTCCCAAGGTCGAAAAAAAGGCTGTTGCTACTGGCGCACTGAAAAATATCCTAAATAGCTCGTGTATTGACCGTCGGCAAGAATGCCTTGAGGCCCACCTGACATGGCTACCTGAAGGTGGTTTCCCAGATGACCTCATCTGCAGCCTTAGCTTCAGGATAAAGAAATTTGCCTATCTACCTCTAAAAGGCTTCAGAAAGAACGGAACGTAGCTGTCATAGCATATTATTATGGGGTTTAGCTCAGCAGCAGGCACACCAAACCAAGTCACCCCAAGCACTAGCTGCAGCGTCCCTGTTGTCGTCAACTGCCCAGCGTCAAAACATCCTCTTCGCCTTACAACTTACACTGTAGCACTACCCCCTCCGCCTCGCGGAAGGAAGCACAGTCCCTGGGCGCCCTAAGGTGGTGTGAATGGTAGGGCTTAAGACAGGTGACGTGCACGAGCTTTGTGGAGGGGGCCGCGGGAGTGCAGGGACGTGATTTCATAGGTCACGTTGCTCAGTTGCCTGAAGAGAAGACGCGGTAAGGACCCACGCAACGAGGCAGCAGCTTCTCACCCAGGCCCACATGGTGCGCAGGGAGCCAGAGGAGTACGTGGAAGCCGGGAGGGTAGTGGGCAACACGGTGATTAAGGTCATAGGTGCATGGTATCAGCCACGCACTAAAGAAAGTGGTCAGGCAGGCTAGTGTGAACTTAGTATGCAACACGCCCAGCAAGGGTTCTTCAAAGACAGCCTGGTATAAAAGAAGGCTGTCAAATCCACAGCATGCGACAGTGACTTAGGCGCCTTGTTTACTAAGTTCACACCAGCTCGCCTGACCACTTTCTCTTGCGTGTGGCTGATACCATGCACATATGCCGTCACAGCTAACTTCCATTCTTCTTTCTGAAGCCTCGTTGGTGTGGATCAGCAAATTTCTTTCATTATCTTCAAGCCAAGGCTGCAGACGATTTCATCCGGGAAACCAGCTTCAGGTAACTATGCTAGTTGGGCCTCAACGCTTTCCTGCTGACAGTCAATACACGATCTGTTTGAGACATTTTTTAGTGTGCCAGTAGCAACAGTCTTTTTTTCGACTGGGGGACAACACCAGCACATACGGGCCTCTGTGATGTGCAGCCATAGATTGAGAAGCTGTACCTCCAGCAAGGACTTCGTTGTGTTGCCCTTGTTTAGGAAGCTTGTGGATTACTAGGAATCATCCAAAAATCGGAAGGTCATTATCAAATTGGTGCCATGCAAAGCTTTTTAATAGTTCGCTATCTTGACAGGCTAGCAGGACAATGAGAATTAGTGCAACGCAGGAACTGGTGCATACTCCTTGCCATTGTATGTGCAGATCATTAAACTAAAATAATAGATGGTTAGCAACTCGAGGAATCTATCAGCATTAAAGGTGCACTGAAGAGGAATCTGAACTTGTCTTTTTGCCGCGGGAACTCGATCTACACGTTCCGAGATTTCTTAGAAACTGCGATTTACTGCCCTGTGTGGCCGATTTCCCCAATTAAATCGAATTAACTTCCGGCTCCCTCCTTTTTTTTTTTTTAATTCTGCCTCGTACGGTGGGCGGAGTCGACCAACACGTGGAGCGCCTTTCACCCAGTCCCGTGGCGGCTTGCCGCTCTGCCATCGGCGGAGTAATACGTAGTAGTCCGTAGTAGCAAATTGTCTGCGCGTATTTTTATTTCTTCGGGCTTATTTTGCGGCTATATTAGCTGCGAATGAAACTATTTATTCATGGAAACCTAAAAAACAAAATAAAGCGAAAGCAAAGCCTCCACAGGACTGGGTGAAAGGCGCTCCACGCGTTGGTTGACTCCTCCCACCGTACGAGGCAGAATTAAAAAAAAAAAGGCGGGAGCCAGACGTTAATTCGTTTTAATTGGGGAAATAGGCCGCACAGGGCAATAAGTCACTGTTTCTAAGAATGCTAGGAACGTGTGGATCGAGTTCCCGCGGCAAAAAGACATGTTCAGAATCCTCTTCAGTGCGCCTTTAATTCTGCATTGGTTCAGGAATCATGCTGCTCCCATTGAATCAATGCCTTCTCTTACCATCTAAAACAAGGTGGTATGTGGCAGCGTGTAATGTTAGTCCTTGATGACAATGAGAAGACACTCCTTTTGGACGGCTGTTAAAGAGGAATGCGGACACTTCTGGCTTCTTTACCAGGAAAAGGTCTTCCACGGTGAGCAAGGAGAGCAATTCTTGCAGATACTGCTCTAAGGGTTGCTGCCACAATCCTTGTTCAGAGACAATTACTCTGAAAGGCCAGTTATCGTTGCGTATTTTTGCCATAAAGAAGGCATTCAGGCGTAGGCCCTCACTCTTCTTCACAACCAGCCCTAGTTTGGTCAAGCTGTTGGCTTGGCCTTCTTTTCCAGCTTGTGGAAGTTCTTTGCAGTGGCTTCATTTGCTTTTTCACAGAAAGTAGCTGAATGTAGTATGCAATGCTCCTAGCAAAGGTGCTTCAAAAACAGCCCAGCGTAAGACGAAGTGCAAAGACAAATTCACGGCATGCGATAGTGGCTTAGGAGCGTCCTGTGTTGGAAAATAAGGTCAGCGTGTTCACATTTATCTAATGCAACATGTCGGCAATACTGAGAAAGGATATGGTAGCAAGCTACCAAGACACGTATCGGACTGTGAGTGTATATCACACTTCCGACAATGTAAAATCCTGAAGAAATGTAAGAGACGTGTATGGTACATAAGAATTGTTCAACCTGTTTAAGCACATCATCACTAACTCTAATGAAAAAGAAATTGACTACCTGGATAAATAATCACGACAGATTTGACAAAATGGCCATTCCCTGACTTTCCTTCTTTGTATCTTGGATGATGCTTCCTGTATTCATTGCAAACTAAACAATAAATTCCTCACTTATCGCTGCACCTGTCTTGTCTGTGTCCTGTTATCCTGCGTGGTTTTGCAAAGATTCATGCGCCAACTGGCCCACCTCCTTGTAATAGTTTAGTGGCCTTGTGCAAATTTTTCTTGATGGATTTTTGAGTTTACCGGCTGCAGACATGGGAGATATGTTAACTTAACACTGTTGCCTGCCTTTCAAGATGTAACTTGCTTGGTATAATAATGAATGCATGCTTTGTGTTCGTTGCAGCCGACCACTCTCATGGAAGGGGTTGTGTTGCTGACTTTGATCAGACACTGTGCTTTCTGTTGTTATAGTGAATGTTGCACATTACTTGTTGTTCGGTTTATTGTAAAGCATATTGAAGTGCGCTATTTTCGTTTTTGTTGTCATGGTGTTTTGTGCGTTTTATAGTCAGTTTACCCGCCAGGCAGGCCAGCGGTTTGCACTAGCTTGTAGCAGTTCGTGCAGAATTAATTGCATGGCCTGACCACTTTCGTTCCATTTCATAACATATAGCTTTTTAGCTAAAACATTGTGTATATAATGCCGTTTAGAGCTATTTTTTCTAAACTACACTGGCCTCTTTGGAATGTTTCAAAAAATAACAGCTGGCGCTTGCTTGCCACATGGGCAGATTTTCTTCTTTCTGTTAGTGTTAGCATGCATAATAAAACATTGTTAATGAGCAGTATGTTGGAATTTATAAGGAACATTGAGCAGTGTAAACTGGTATGAAATATTTTACTGTTTTTGTCTAAAATGCAGACTCGCACCATGTATGCTGTTCACCGAAGACAATCCTGAGGTGGCTGGGGACCTGTTCGTCGAGGGAGGATGACTACTCAGCAGGCTTACCACTGCGGCTCTCTCCACAACTGCCATAATGTCAGGAATATGGGTGTTCAGCATAAGTTGCCTTAAGTTTGCTTTTTGCTTATTCCTGGGAGTTAGCGTCACAGTCCAAGCCTTCTTCAGGCTGGTATATAAGGCTGCACAAGTATGAATTTTTCATTCTGTTTGCTCTGATAAAAATTGGGAGGTAGAGTAAGTGCTATATAGCCTTATTCTTGCAGCACCATAAACCCAATAAAAGCAAGTATGGTGCTTTTGTACCTTAAAATTTTTAGTTCTTTGGTTGGTGGTAAGGAATTCATTGGAGAAGCTTCTTGTGCTTTGTTTTATGGATGTGTTTTGTTTGAATAAAAGTTTTCCACATTTCTGCAGTTTTGTGATTTGTTTGTTAATAAACGTTTTTCGTAGGTGCACACAGCCTGTTTACTGCTATGAAGAGCTCCAGTAATACAGGAGTATTGCATTACGTAGGCATTATAATGGTAAATTTAAAGAACGCTTAAGAAAAGTAATAAAAGTGGGAACAAATTATGAACCCATTGCATGCTTTTTTCCTGAAGGGTGTAGGGGTGTAAGACGCGTAAAACGCCTGTGGCTGGGTGGTAATAGTGTGTGAATCACCTCAGCACCTTTGGGTCAAGTTTTGTCATTTTCGGGTTTGTTCTTTCCTGAAACACCCCACGTGAAAGATGTATTGAAGTCACAAAACTCCCTTCTGGTCCGGGTGCAAGGGTGCGAGTTATAGACACCTAGAAACTCCTTTAAAGGTGTTTTATTTTTTACAGTGTCGGTAGAGAAAAAGGGTATTTTCGTATTTACGGTGAACTGTTGTCTTTGTGATGCTCCTGAAACGATTGAGCATTGTTTTATTAATTGTAAAGATGGAATATTCTTGTGGGACATCATGCAGCGGACATTGAAAAAAAAGACAGTTTGACGCCGCATTCTGTACGATTTCTCACTGCACAACCATTTTTTGGGGAACCCTTAAATATCTTATTTTTAATTGGATTACACAGCTGGCGGAAAACACGCATGATGCACCGACATTGTGAATCTGTTGCTGAAGACTATTTCTGTAGAATGATTGCACACCTGAAAGAATTGTATGTCCAGAACGAGTTTGAACCGGAGTGGCACTGACTCTTAGCGCTGTGTTGTTCCTTGCCTTTTTTCTAGTTCTTTGTTTCATAGGTGTGTCATGTTATGTTGTATTAGCTATATGCTCCGAACTGACTTTCTTACCGCAAAGCTATTTATATGTTTCATCGTTGTGAGAAAACGGCTTATGTGGGGATCTTCCTGCTACCGATCCAAGACACGAAAGCTCGAAACCTACGGAAGCTGGTCGCGTCATGGCGCAAATTACGCGAGGTCACGACGTGATTTTGGCTAGAAACATAAGCGTCCTTCTAAAGTAACCTCGGTATTTAGCTGTCCATGTTTCCTTGAAATACCGAAGACCGAGTTGGAAAGGTCCCTACCATGACCTGCAAGACAAATAAGCGATCACAAAAAGCGACGGTAGAACCAGTAGCAGCGGGGCTGTTGATAAAACAAAATAAAAGTAGAATAAGGAATGGGTACTTCCTGGGGAATCTGCCGTAGGCAAGTGATCTGCAGCTGGTGGAAGGGCTAGGGGAGCAGATAGGGAGGTGGAGGGATAGAAGGGATGGTACCTAAAATCGGCAACGCCACTACTGTTCATAACTCAATGGATGCTTTCATGACACTCAGCTTACTGCGCTGCTGGAAACTTGATTCGAAAACTGTGCTCTCACCTGGTTCTCAGTGATGTACCTCGCACTGATTCCGGATAACTCCTCTTCAGTTCGAGGTGCAGATGACCCCACGTCGACGTGATGAGGCCTCTTCTACGTCGGGGAAAAGACCGTCATCTGCAGCGGGCCAGCGTGCCGAGAACGCCAGTAAAGGAACGATGGACGAGTTCGGCCGACAGATGAGGGAGGAACCCGTCATGGAGATCGGAGAGGAGTCTCCGCGTGGCCGCTCTGACAATGAAGGCAAGCGACTGTGCAGCGCACTGACGTTCTCCAAGCCAGAAGTGTTGTTGCCTCTTCTTCTGTCCGAAATTCTTCCCTTTCGAGCCTTTTTATGTTTGAAAACAGAGGCTTGTTTGGTTTATGGTTCATGGGGGTTTAACGTCCCAAAGCGGCTCAGGCTATTAGGGACACCGTAGTGAAGAGCTTTGGAAATTTTTACCACCTGGGGTTCTTTAACGTGCTCTGACTTCGCACAGTACACGGGCCACTGGAATTTCGCCTCCATCAAAATTCGACCACGGTGGCCGGGATCGAGCCCATATCTTTTCGATCAGCAGTTGAGCGCCAAAACCACTGAGCCACCGCAGCGGCAACAGAGGCTTGTGGATAGTGCGAGCTACGGCAATAAGGTCAATGGTTTAGGCATTGCAACCCCAACTTCTTAAGGAGATCGTTGGTATTGACAGTACTTATTTACCTCTTCCAAGAGAAGGACCCCTTTTCTCAGCTTTCCTTTTTTCCCTCTTTCGCAGCTTCCTTGATCGACACGAGCTACCTTAGGATGCGCCTCTGGAAAGATAAGCTGTCATCACGGCACATTCCTTCCCCCATGCAAGACGCTGTGGCCATAACTATTTCGGCTGAATTTGCCGTATTCATTTTCTCTGGTGGTTGAACTTTTCATGGCGCAATACTAGTAGTTGCTGCTCTGCCTGAGTACCATAGTGATAAAACCGAGTTTCTTGGACAGTCACTGTTATTTCGAACTGGAATATGCTACACGTCACTGCAAATTCTGCAAATTCTGCTTGGTCATGCTTGTAAAACAGCGCTAAAAGGCAATGGATGACCAAGAAGACGGGACGAGAGCTGCGCTAAAATTAATGGTGCTAGAGGCAGTTGCGCATCCTTTGTCTTTTTATTGGTAGGTCGTGCTTCTACGGACGTGACCTACAAACGAGCTGAACTTGCCGTTTTACTTAAGCTCGGACGTGTCTTCTAGATGTCATTCTTCATCAAAGGTGAAATGTTCGCGGCCCACTTTGCAAAAAGAATCGCGGAAAGAGCCTCTCGTGGATAATAATCACAACACTTTCCTGATATATTTTAAGTTTGCCGATACTCTCCGACCTGGCACGATCAGGTCGTGATAACGGTCGACTATTTCTTGGGTTCACACTGCTAACGTTCCTCAGTCTTCCATCCCAAAATTTCCACTGTTAATTTTTTTTCAAACTTCTTCACAGCCAATTATGGGGAAAAGATTTCACTCCTTGTTTGCAATATGCATTTGAAAATTATTGTCAGAATTCCAGATTTTTATTAGACACCTTTTAAGGACTATGTTGCAGCCAAACATTGAGGCCGGACCTCCGTGGCGTAGTCATGTTCTCAAAAGGCAGCTTTTACTATGGCCAGTCTGCTATCATGGACTGGATGGTCATGAAGTAAACATTATTACTATCATCGTTTTGAAAAATAAAAAAAATTATGACAGCTTGTTTCCACAGTTGAAGGTGTTACGCTTTTCGTCAGCGCGGCCTTCTCGACGATCTGAAATTATGTTAAACCTTGAGAAACGGATCTTAGATTGGTCATTCATAAAGTGCAGATATCAACTGCACTGAAAAAAAAGAAAGAAACGCTTAGGTTTCGACAACTTGACTGGGCCGATAGCTTTCGATGATCGTAAACAGCGTCACAACTTGTAATGAACACTAAACAGCTTGAGACTTCGTACTTTCTTACACGTTCACAGAAAAAAAATGACGTTTAGATTTTGGTAACTTCGGGGGCTCATCACTTTCGGTGATCTCAAACAGCAGCTAAGCTTATCACTTCGGTTTTGGAGAATGTCCATTTTATTAAGAGACATCTCACTTTCAATCGACGCTTGAAAGATGACAATTAGATTTTGTCAACTTGACTGAACCGATAGCTTTTCTACACGCCGTCGGAAACGCTAAGTATACGTTAGATGCGAAGTCGCTGAGGGGAATGCTTGTGCTAGTCTAGCGTGCATGGCAGATACAATAAACTCTTCGCGCTGGCCACTGTGTGCCTGAGGCCAGAACGTGGAATTTTAAACAAGTTAGCGCTCGACATATGCTGCGACAACAACATTAACGAAAGCACAAATGCGACACAGCAGTTATGTGTATGACGTCAGAACTGTGCCCTGGAAGAAGGTTATTCACTGATTCTTCTATCAATGGATCTACTAGAACTGCTGCATCGACCTGTGGACGGAAGGTGAAAAGCCCGAGGTAGTTTAACACGATGGCGGTGACACTTGTCTTTGCCTAGTGATGTGTGCGAGGTTCTTTATTGTGTTATTCACAGCAGTTACCTGTGTTCCCTGGTGAGTGATTTGTGTTGGAAGGCGATTAATGCAGTGCTTTAAATGGTCTGCGTTTCTTATATCGCGTTGCATCTGATACCGTTCGATGGGAACCGTCTGTGACCTGTCAGTAGGCTTACGAGAAAGCAAGTTTGCTCTTTCATTTTCAACCAAGAGAAAATGAAATTCGTACCACGTGTCCCCTTCGCTAGTGTTCTCACGAAGATTTAGTACAGTGTGAAACGAAACGCCTAAAATTCAAAGGCGATCACACCCGCGGTAACGAGTACATGTTCAGCGCCAGCTGTTCTTTGTAATTTGTAACCTTTGAATTTGCCATGCGTGAGCGTGAGGCGATTGCGGTTATCTTTTGACCGGGACCCTGTGAAGTAGCAGTGCTTGCGGGATTCCTCGCGCGCTTTTGACGACGACTACTACTCGTGGGCCGGGAACGTTCACCTGAAAATCTTGCGCTGTTGGAGTTCCGATCGGCTGTGTGTTGGAAGAGTGCGTCATACTCTCTGTGAGAAAACTAATTGTTCTTTTCTCTGACTCAAGCACAGTTCTGAGATCTTTCTCAAGCACCGCTGACCTAGGGTAGAAAATGAGAATAGGTGGACAAGGTTTAGCGCCATACGTCAGTGTAAAACGGAAAGAAGGGTGCGCTATAATGACCGAATTACACAAGAGTGCAGTGCTCTGTGGAGCTGCTGTGTGTGTGATGTAAGCCTTTGTCAGTAGTTTAGAGTCCAGAGGGTCTACCTTCAAGCCGTGCAGTGGGGCTCCTGTAGAGAGAGAGAGAGAAACCATTCAATGAACAACAGAGAATTTAGCCGGCGTTTAAAAATCGCTGGCACGTTACTCTGCCTGGGGAAGGGAACTTGGGAGGTAAAGACGGAAGTAGAGCGGGTCGTAAAAGGTAACATACAAGAACCAAAAAGGGAAGAAGATAAAATGCGGCCGTTAAATGCGTAATATAAGGTGCATCGTTGTAGCATATGTAATGATGAAGTGCATTCGTGCACAGTGAAATGATGAAGCGCCCCTGTAGTATTTGTAGGATCCCTACCTACTGCAGCGGGCAGGACCAGAAACCTTGGCTTCAGGTGATTTGGAACGCTGAGGATGTGTTACGAGCCACGCGGTGGTGCTCGGAAGCAGACCTCCTGTTCTGTAAACTTCTGGCAAAGGGTGTACATAATGCGGTGCCTCTAGTTGGTGCTGCACCTCGCCATGCTGTTTTAGTCGCTCAGGTCGTTTTTCCCAGGCATACTTTCTCAAACATTGGCACAGCCGAACATGTTTTAGCTCACGTGCGGAGAAATACGTTTTGTGCATCCTGAAATTGCCGATGGCGTCCGAGACACTTCGCTGTATACTTGGCGGGGAGACAGCGCTCCTGGCTTTCCTCTAGGGCGAAATCGTCCTCACTAATCGCTCAGGCCCCGCCGCAGTGGCTCAGTGGTTACGGCGCTCGGCTGCTGACCCGAAAGACGCGGGTTCGATCCCGGCCGCAGCGGCCGAATTTCGATGAAGGCGAAATTCTAGAGGCCCGTGTGCTGTGCGATGTCAGTGCACGTTAAAGAACCCCAGGTGGTCGAAATTTCCGGAGCCCTCCACTACGGCGTCCCTCATAGCCTTAGTTGCTTCGGGACGTTAAACCCCAATAAACCAAACCAAACCAAAACTAATCGCTCAGGGTTGAAGGTGCAGAGAACCAACCAGTCCGTGTGTGTGGACGGAATTCGCAGGTGGACCGATAGGGGTCGACGGAGAGAACAACGATGAGGAGGTGCCACAACGCCGCCGACGCAAACGGCGCGCTCTCTTCAAGCCGCTGGGGAGTGTAGGAAGACCTGTCTACCGTGCCAAGGTCGAATACGAGGAAATGTACGAATGCTACCGCTGCCACGTCCGGTACATGTTCAAGCGAGAGCTCGAGTACCACTTGCGACTGCACACGGGGGCACCGCTGATCCCGTGCGACGTGTGTCTTCTGGAGTTCCCGACGAGCCGCATGCTGTCCAGCCATCGTGTCAAGAAGCACGGCCGCTCGCCACTGTTCAGGAAGCAACGCTGAGCCACCGCGCTCACTGCGGGCCTGGTCTTAAGATATATTTTTAAAACCTACACAGCAAGGCTGTAGCGGAAGTTTATTGTAGTGCGCAGGAATTGCACTACACCACACTATTAAGAACACAAAATTGTTTGTTGATGAATTCAGTGTTTAATAAATGTATTTTTACCACTTGAAAAACTGGCGTCAATATTCAGTGTGCCTGCCGAAGTACAGCAAATAAAGCAAGTAGGTAAGTACATCAGGTGACAGTGTACACCGAGTAAAGTATACCATGGGCCAGAAAGCGTGAAATACTTAAATTGTTTCAAACAAGCAATGCTTACCGTGAAGCACTCTTCGCATACCTGACATACCGGGAACTTTTCACATCATTGAACAGCAGCAACACAGGTGCATTGCAAGTCAAGTTAAGGCAAGCAGATTCAGGTCGGGTCTTCCTTGTGTGTACTCTCTCAGCTTGTAGGCCCGAGTTTGCGGCTGCTCTAATGTATGCCTCACTTGTGCTCCGATGATCTAAGGACACTGCTGGCAAAATTTATGAAAATGCAGATCTGTCGCATAGTAAACTCGGGGTGCGAGTTGAGCCTAGGCTTCAGTCTCACAGGATAATGCGAGCAGTTGAAGCAAATGCATGCACGTTGAACGGCGGTACCGTTTGAGAAGTGCCGTGGTAGCGTCATGCGGCGTCCACTACTAGCGCAGGGGTAAAGGCTTTTGCTTTTGAGTGATATCTTCGTAAGCAGAAAAAAAAAAAAACTGAGACGCGAGTGCCGTTTCAACAGCGATGAAATGACGTTGCCGTTGGTGTTTGTGCCCTGCCTGAAGAATACCACAGCACAGCTCTCAATGTGGAGTGTGCATCTGCATGTACACCTTAACAGCTACAGCGTCTGCATCTTACCGGCACTCGCCTATGGAGAAGTACAGTGTAGGCCAACGAAAAGGTTTGGACCTCAATTCAGTTCAGCGCATTGGGATGTGGAATGGAAAATGGTCGGTGTAATGCTGGGACAGGAAGAGAGCAGAATATGTCGGTCAGGCCACGAACGCGAGGTATTGATATTCTATTCGGAAATAAAACGGATTGTCGTGAAGAGCAGGCAGTCCAACCAGATTTTTTTTCGGGTTCGGTTCAGGTTCGGGTTCACAATATTCGGGTTCAGTTCCGGGTTCGTCTCCAGAGCGACATTCCGTTCCGGTTCGAACCGGTTCGGACCGTACTGAACCGATTCAAACGGGTTCAGGACATAAATAAATTTACGACGTAGATTGGTTTTAATCAACCTTGTTATGCTTACTTTTCCGGGCGCATCGATATATAGAATAAAAAATGCAAAAAATTTGTTTATTTCGAGATGTTCTCACTTTACCCACTTTATTGTTCGTGGAAAAAAGACGAATTTACGGCAAGAGCCGCAAAATGAAATTAACTCGAAATTAATGTATACCGGCTGTGTACGCTGTAGTCCGTATGATTAGATATAAGGCGAAAAGCCGGTGGATTTTGCATCTACAAAACCCTCCAGCTTGAGCAGTTTCGGAGACTGTCGTGCGAGCAATTTTTAATCTTGAAGCTCGAGTCAGTCGGTAATTTCTCCTATGCAGTGCACTTACGCGGGCGCAGACATGACTGCCGCACACGGCCTCTACGTTCTCGCGCACTATTCAGAAACGAAGCATTCATGTATCAGGACCTGTATACAGACACCTTTCCGTCGCCCCGAAACCAACTTGCCAGTCATCCCCCCCCCCCCTTTTTTCCTACATGGTACGAGAATATGCGAGAACCCTTCAACTGCCCATCCCCCAGCCAACGAGAGCCTCTTGGGAGCAATGGCACTCCCTATCTAGAGCTTACCAAACACATTTTATTTAAATCACCTCTTCGATATCGCTTTTGTGACTCGCTTTGTGTGTACGAGCCGCTATAGTTATTTTCAAAAACACAGCTAACCGTGGCTTCTCGCTAGTACAGTGACAAATTACGACTTTCGTTTATTATGATGACGTTGACCTCTTTTGTTCTGATAACAAAGGTATGATCGGTATGACTGTCCTATTAACAATCAAGCCGATGCTCATGCCCTCCAAACTGACCTTTCACACATAGAAACTTGGTGCAAAACATGGTTAATGTCCTTGAATGTGAAAAAAACTTCGTTAAATTCTTTTCATCGGCGACGCACTTACCCAACTCCTTGCTACGTACTTTGCGGTTCCGTTATTTCTTCGACATTAACATGTAAGTACCTGAGAATTAACATATCGCATGATCTTTCTTGGTCCACCCATATCACTACCATTACTAATGAAGCTAATCGTGTCCTGTCTTACTTACGACGTAATTTGTCAGTAGCTTCTTCGTCTATTAAAACTCTCGCCTTCATAACGTTGGTTCGTCCCAAGCTGGAATATGCATGCGCAGTTTGGGACCCTCACATTTCTTATCTAACTAAAGCACTTGAATCAGTGCAAAACCGTGCAGCTAGATTCATCCATTCAGACTACTCTTATCATTCTAGTGTGACTGCCATGAAGTCGAGCTAACCTGCCTGACCTCGAGCTGCGACGCAAAATCTGCCGACTAATCCTTTTCCACAAGTTTTATCATTCATCCCTTGCAGATCTAAAACCAGCTCATCGCGTGTCTCCTCGCACCAGTCACAGCAAAGCCGTTTATCCCCCCGCGCACGCACCACTGCGCACCTTCATTCCTTCTTTTCCCAGACTGCAGTAGACTGGAATGGCCTGCCTGCCGATGCCACACTCCACACCAGCGCCGTCCCTTTTAAAAAAGCCATTGAAAATGTTCTGTTTTAAACCTCATGTCATTCATTTCAGATTCATTTTGTGTATTGTTTCCCCTCATGTAATACCCCTATTCAGGGGCATTTGAGATGTACAAGAAATGAATAAATAAAAAAACACGCTTGGATGGGTTGAGAGGCACGCTTATTTTTTGCACGCACACAAATTGGTGACACCTTCGTTGCGATGTTGCGTTGCATCATTCTTGCAAATGCAGCATTCTGCTTAGAAGATAGATAGAGAGGGGAAAGGCAGGGATGTTGACTGGAAAGGATTCCGGTTGGCTACTCTGCACAGGTGAAGGCAATGAGGGGATTAAAGAGGGAAGAGAGAAGGAACGGGAAACAGTCACAATCGGTCAATCAAGACGGTCTCTCTCAAAAAACAAAACAGTGCCTTATAAGCCTTGATGGCAGTAAGAAGGTATACTTGAACTACATAGAATATTTGTAACTTTTTCTGAGGCGCTATCAAAGGGAGCCTGCGCGTCTACAGATGTTTTTGGCCCTTGAAAGAGTCTGGTGAATCAGCCGTGCACAATTTGTCTACCAACTTGTTTCAGTGCATTTATTTTCACAACTTTAAAACAACCCCTTTCTGGCCACTGAGCTTGATAGGCTACTAATTGCTCGTCTGTTTTTATATGGACATGGTCATGAGAGACCCTTTGCTGATACATTCGGTTTACTCACTATGCGCTCTTAAAATACCTGTACGACCTCCCCACAAAGCAAATGACAAAGGTTGTAATCGATCACTACTTCGTCTACTCATATATCTGCAGCCTTACCTAGCCTTTTTGATACCAGTGTATCAAATCGAATTCAACCGATGTAGTCGGAGGGATATGCTGGGAAGTAGAGATCAAGAAGCTCCTCGAGGAGTTCCTGCGGAGAGGCATGGATGTATGTATGAGCTTTAAGAGGTTGTGTTTCTGGTGTGTCTTGGACTGAGTCTGATCAAAGGGATGGGGTGATAGGTTCTAGGTCTAGGGTAGGCCCATGTTCCCGTACAGCCTGTTACACAGATATTCCAAATTGTGGCGAGATAGGGTCGCAGCATGCGTCTCAATCTCCATGTTGAGCCGGGCCAACCGGCCTCCGAGTGTTCTATTCCAGCGCTGACGCCGCCACCTCCGCTCGAGAACCACCTTCGTCTCCCATTGGTGCAGGAGATGGGAATCCATTGCGTCTGCAGGGCAGTCCTCTGGGAGAGTGCGAGTCACGGCGCGGACGTCAGGCTGGAGTTGGTCGGTCCAGGTAGCTATGTCTGATATGGTGTCTAGAGTACGAGCTGGTCGAGAGGTGCCGAACGAGTCCCAATTCGTGATGGCAGCCCCACGAGGGGGTCTACGTGTCTGGCCTGCTTGTGGGAGAATCTCGCTGATGTAGTGATCACTGCCCAGATTCTCCTGTGTGTTACACCACGCAGCCTGAGGGAGGCGATGGGTGAAGGTGAAGTCGGAAGTAGTGTCTGAGCAGACGCTGTTCGCGATGCGAGTAGGGGCACAGTTGTCTGTGAGAAGGGAGAAGCCGGCCCGTTCAGCTTCGAGCCATACCCTGTGCCATTTGGGGGTGTCGGCTGTGTAGCCCCAGGCTGTGTGTGGGGCGTTGAAGTCCCCTACAATTAGGAGGGGGCATTTGTGTGCGGCGCGCTCGGCAAGCGTGAATAGTTGGTTAAAGTCGTGCCGCAGGCACTTCGGGCGGCTGTGTAGGTTGAGGACTGTTATCCCGAGTGAGTACGCTGCGGCACGAGTTCGATGAGGAGATGATCTATTGGGGACGTCTAAGGGGTGGGAGATGGTACGGAGCGCACGGCGTACAAGGAATGCGACCCGAGGGGATGTTGGAGAAATGGGGACGATGGGCAGGTAGCTGCCCCCCCCTCACACACGCGCGCGCGCGCGCGCGCGCACACACACACACACACACACACACACACACACACACACACACACACACACACACACACACACACACACACACACACACACACACACACACACACACACACACACACACACACGCACGCACGCACGCACGCACGCACGCACACACACACACAGGGGCCGCCGCGGTGGCCCGGTGCTCGGCTGCTGACCCGAAAGACGCGGGTTCGATCCCGGCCGCGGTGGCTGAATTTCTTTGGAGGAGAAATTCCAGAGGTCCGTGTACTGTGCGATGTCAGTGCACGCTAAAGAACCCCAGGTGGCCGAAATTTCCGGAGCCCTCCGCTACGACGTCTCTCATAGCCTTAGTTCCTTTGGGACGTTAAACCCCATAAACCAAACCAAACACACACACACGCACACACACACACACACACACACACACACACACACACACACACACACACACACACACACACACACACACACACACACACACACACACACACACACACACACACACACACTGGTTATGGCTCGGCCACCTGACTCGAATGATCCCAGCCGCGGCGATCGAATTTCAATGGAGGTGAAATCGTAAAGGCCTATGTACTGTGCGGTGTCATTGGAAGATAATCTCCAGGTTGTCGAAATTTCCGGAGCCCTTCACTACGGCGTCCCTCATAGCCTGAGTAGCTTTGGGATGTTAAGGCCTCATAAAACTAAAAACTCAAATAAACATTAATTGATTAGTATACTCCGTGCACTACACAATCAGATGGCCAGAAAGGAGCGTTCCACCCGGACCTCAGCTCAACACAGGAAATTTCCTACTGCTCGCACACCATCTGCTTGAGCGGTGGTGCTTCATATCTCTGGGGTTTTCCGGTGGCAGCTTCATGCCGGCGCCACTGTGCCACTTCAGCAATGACTAAAAGCAGAGCGGTGGCCTGGATGCTGAGGTCGAACAGTGCTCCTGGGCACAGGGTTAGGAAGAGAGGTGCACCGTCGTTGACATAGTAGAGGCCTACCTGAGGCCGCGAGGCGTTGTGGCAACGATCAGCTGATAGCGGTGATGGCAGAGGTGATCGGTTTGGTTTGGTTTATAGGGGTTTAACGTCCCAAAGTGAGTCAGGCTATGAAGGACGACGTAGTGAAGGGCTCCGGAAATTTCGACCACCTGTGGTTCTTTATAACGTGCACCGACATCGTACAGTACACGGGCCTCTAGAATTTCGCCTCCATCGAAATTCGACCGCCGCGGCCGGTATCGTACCCGCGTCATTCCGGTCAGCAGCAGAGTGCCATAACCACTGAGCCACCGCGCCGATTATCGATAGATGCAGGCCAAATCGTCTGCTCCAGATTAGAAGGGATGGGTGCCAGGAGTGCATATGTGGCGGTGGTGGAAGAGCTGACGGTAGCATGCTGCGAACTTTGTGTCCGACCTCCGTTATCTTGTCGGCTGAGTCAGCGAGTTTGGATAGGCCTACGGTCGTGGCAGCGGCTGCGATCATCTGGACGTTCGTTGGAAGCCGCTGGAGGAACAGCTCTCGACGAAGAGTGTAATCCACAGTGTGGACACGTGCCCCTAGAAGCTGTTTGGGGAGGTTTAACGCCCTGAAGCGGCTCAGGCTATGATACCCGGCAGTGAAATTTCGACCACATAGGGTTCTTTAACGTGCACTGACATTGCACGGTACACAGACCTTTAGACTTTCGCCATCGAAGATCAACCGCCGAGGCCGAGATCGAACCCGCGTCTTTCGAGACAGCAGCCGAGCACCATAACCGATGAGCCATCGTGGGGGCCCCCTAGAAGCTGTGCCATGCAACATAAAAGTTTGCCGGGGCGGCATCCTGCATGGTCCGCTAGTGATAGGAATCTGAATCCGTGTGCACTCCGACGCTAGAGTGCGCGAAGAACGCTGCCTTGATCTGGTCTTGGGTATCTGCCGGGGACTGTAGCGCAACCGGGCCTACATTACATCTTCAGGCGCAGTAGGAGGCAGTGTGGCGACGTGTGAATACCGTATGGCTTGACATATGATCGTGACCAGATCGAAGTCTGCTTCGATCTGGTGAAACCAGAGTGCTTGGTTGCTTTCCCGGTATGGCGGCAGGCGGACAGCACTAGACGAAAAGATTTCAGTGACCTGGTGCGAAGGCGTCGGCACCGAGTGGCGTTCTGCAGGATCAGACGTAGTGAGCGGGTCTTGCCGATGTTCCATGGCTCGTACCTCGCAAGGGCCACAGGGATAACGTCTGGGTCACCAGGCGTAGAGCACAGGCGGATACGTACCCGTACCTGGCTGTCTCCTGAGCAGGTCTGCCATAAGGCTATCCGGAGCCCATCCTTTTTTGCCACGCGGCTCGTGTATCATGGTCGCCTTCGCTTGGTGCGCCGTGAGGAGGTGGCCCTGCTACTAGCCAGACCGATGATGCTACGGCTCTCCGGTTGATGGGTGTAGTGTGGTGCCGCGCCACCTGCATCTCGAGCCGGTGTGCAGCCGGCCTCTGGAGCGTCTCGTTGTGCAGTGTAGAGCCAGGTCCTTCATGGGAACTACAGCGGCGGCTGCTTAGCGGAAGCGGCCGTTTCGCCAGAACGCAGGCGTTCGCGAGCGCGAAGCAGTGGCGCCTCTGGGGAGGCGACAGAGATGAACGCCGAGCATATGCGACGTGAGCTCAAGACGTGTGCTCAAGAGTATAGAGGAGGCGCTGGACGGAACTACCGCAGTGTGAAGCGAAGGCGGAGCGTGCCAAGCGTGAGGCCCAAAAAGCCCGGCGCTAGGCAGTTTCAGGCAACGACGAGCAACTTCGAACGGGCAAACCATACAGAGGAGACCTCTATTAAGATTTTTTTACAGCGAAATCCGATAGTTCGGCATTTCATGGCTTTGTTGCCACTTGGCCGGCAGCGAAAGATGCATTTATTTCTAAGAAATTTGGATTCGAAGTTAAAAGTTTTTCCCGCCGCTCTGATTAAAACTTGGGATTCTCTTATGACGACACAGGACTAAGTGACGTGAAACATGACGTGCCCATGACGTAACGCAGACTCCGTGATTTCTGGAGGGCCAACAGTGCGGCCTGGCAGCAGCCGAAAAGAAAGCTACGGCCGGCCGCACGTTGAGGGCATCTATCGGCTATTGCAGCCGTCGCTACCATTGCTTCGCTTACGTTTGCACCGGCGTTTTGCCAGCGTTACGACGGATCCCGTTCTCGAAGTCGTCAACCAAGTTCTAGCAAATAGACACCTTTAGCATACCGTGTGCCTTGTTACCGCTAGCGGAATACCGGGAGCCCGCCTACCGCTGGAGATTAGGCCCTGATTGGTCCCGATGCTGCAGGCGCTCGCGTAGCTGCCGGGTACGTGGCGCCATCTGGCAACGTCAAGGATATTTGCGCATGCATTGGCTGCGCCTCAGTGATTCGTAGCTTCTCGTGTTCTAGTGTTGATTGGTTCTAGCAACACTGTTTTGTCCTATGATGTCATCACGCTTGTACTTGCGAGCCTTTCTCACGGAACGAACAGCTACGATAGGCATCGGAGATACAAGATCGGAGAGCTTCACGGTGCCAAACAAGGGTACCCCGCAAGGCTCAGTAATATCACCGCTTCTATTCAGCATAGCGATGATAGGACTCACGAAAGTACTGTTACGTCCTTTATTGCTGGTGGCAGGGTACAGACTGGCGGGGAAGCCGCCAACACGTGACACATGGTAGCTCAGGGTTGCTTGGCCCTAAAGATTGTCCCGCTATAACACTCCTCCCCCCTACGTCACGAAGTCCTTCAGATACGCAGGGCGGCTGCGTTGGCGCTGTGGTCGCTGGACTTGAAGGGAAGCACTCGCTTCACGGTCCTCACCACAGGAAGCAGATTCGGTACTGGGCGCTGCAGCCTCCTCCAGTCTTTCTCCTTGGTCCCGTCTTCCAGGGTCCTCTAGGCTTGAAGGAATGCCAAGCCCGGAACACCCTGCCGGGGAAGCAACCAGCGGTTCCTCCTCTTCACACATCCCAGAAGCGAAACTGTCCAATGCGTAGCTGGCAGAACGACTTCTGAGTTGGTCAACATGACGTCTCCATCGACGACCGTCCTTGGTGACGACCAAGTACGACACTGGTCCTGTGACAGCATCCACAATGCCCGGCAACCACTTGGGCCCATAGAGATAGTTGCGCACAAACACTCGATCCCCCACATCAAACAGTCGCACTGCCTGGCTACGGCGCTGCATCACCTGCTCTTGTTTCTGCTGCACACTGGACTGCAGGTCAGGATGCAGACGCTCTAACACAGTTGAAAGTTTCCTGCCCATTAGCAATTCGGCCGGGCTCTTGCCTGTTGTAGCATGAGGCAGGATATGCTGGGTCATTAAAAACCTAGCCAGACGTGTGTCGATATCGCCTCCAACCATTCGCTTGAGTACTCCCTTGGTTTCGCGCACCATGCGTTCTGCTTGACCATTCGAAGAAGGGTGATATGGGGCAACGGTCACATGTCGGATTTGATTCCGGCACATGAAGTCTCTGAACTCCTCCGAACAAAAGGCAGTGCCATTATCAGAAACAACAGTTTCTGGAATGCCATGGGTAGCAAAAAGGAAACGAAGCTTCGCACAAACTGTAGCTGTCGACATGGAATTCATCCGGCACACTTCCAACCACTTTGAGTGAGAGTCCACCACAATGAGGAAAACTTTGCCTTGGAAGGGCCCAGCAAAATCGATGTGTAGTCTTGTCCAAGGACGCTTGGTGAATTCCCAAGGGTGAATCTTTGCAGCTGCTGGCGCAGACCTGGATTCCTGACAACGTGCACAGTCTCTCACCTTCTGCTCAACATCTCTGTCGATTCCTGGCCACCACACGGCTCCTCTGGCAAGCCCCTTCATCTTGACAATTCCTGGATGAGCTGTGTGAAGAATGTCCATGACATACGGTCGAGCTGGCTCTGGAATGACCACACGACTGCCCCACAGCAAACAACCTTGGTACACCGACAGTTCATGCTTGCGGCTCACAAACGCTGCAAACTCTTCTGGCAGCTTACCCTCTGGCCACCCATGCTGCACCCAATTGCAGACTCTAGCCAACAGCTTATCCCTTGACGTGAATCTTGCCACCTTCCTAGAGTTCCATGCTACTTCCGGCGCCATTTCCAGCATCCCTACTTCCCCAAGACGCTGCTCCTCTTCCTCTGCCCTACTGGCTCTCAGTGGTAAACGACTGAATGCATCAGCATTGGAAAGCTTCTCCGCTGGTCGATACTCAATTTCATAGTCATAAGCCGATAACATGAGGGTCCAACGCAGCATCCGTGGTGATAGCACCTGGGGAATGGGCTTGGCATGGTGCAACAGTCCTAAGAGAGGTTTGTGGTCTGTCACAATTTTGAAATGTCTCCCATATAGAAACTGATGATACTTCTTAATGCCAAAGCCGATGGCGAGCGCTTCTCGGTCTGTCTGGGCATAATTCCGTTCTGCCGCACTCATAGTTCTCGACGCATATGCAACCGGTCTCTCGCTGCCATCATCGCACACATGACTCAACACAGCACCCAGTCCGTACGGGGATGCGTCACAGGCCAGCACTAGGGGTTTGTTGACATCATAGTGCACCAGAACATGTGATGACTGCAGCAGATCTTTCGCCTGGCGAAATGCTTCTGCCTCAGCTTCCATCCAACGCCACTCGCGACCCTTGTCCAACAGCCGGTACAGTGGCTCCAAGGCATGAGCTGCTCCTTTAAGAAACTTGTTGTAAAAGTTCAGAGCTCCTAAAAAGGCTTGAAGTTCCTTTTTGCATGTCGGCTCTGGGGCCTTGTGAATAGCACGCACCTTGTCTTCTGTCGGCTGCACACCTGCAGAGTTCACACGGAATCCCAAGTAACACACTTCCTCAACACCAAATTGACATTTGTCAAACTTTAGTCGCAGACCGTCTTCATGAATTCTTTTGAGCACTTCTTGTAAACGAGCATTGTGCTGCACCTCATCCTTTCCACCGATCAAGATGTCATCCAAGAACACAAGAACACCATCAATTCCATGCAACAGTTCTTCCATGTACCTCTGAAAGATAGCCACTGCCACTGCCACGCCAAATTGAAGACGGGTTACGCGGAACAGTCCCCGATGTGTTGTAACCGTCAACAAGTCAGCTGTTTCTTCATCAACAGTCTTCTGTTGATACGCCTGTCCGAGGTCTAGCCTTGAAAACTTCGAGCAACCTGCCAGCCTGGCAAACAGCTGCTCCGGTGTCGGCAGGGGATACGTCTCCCACTGCACTACACGATTGACTGTGCTCTTGTAGTCCCCACAGATCCTTATCGATCCATCTTTTTTGACAACTGGAACGACAGGTGTTGCCCACTTCGAGTGCCGCACAGGCTGGAAAATGCCTTGGCTCACCAACTTGTCCAGTGCTTCGTCCACCTTCGGTCTCAATGCAAACGGTACTTGTCGTGGCTTCAGAAATCGCGGCGGAGCTGCCGGGTTCACCTCTATGCGTACAGGAGGCCCTTTACTTGTCCCAAGTCCAGGCTCAAAGACTGAAGAATACTTCTTGAGCAAGGCTGTTGTTCCCCTACTGCCAGTTCGACTCGGCTCGTACACACTGTGAACACCACTCAGACTTATTCCCAAAGACTTGAACCAGTCCCGACCGAGAAGTCCGATACTAGCACCCTTAACCACCACCAATCGCAGGCGATGTTCCTGCCCCTTGAATTCCACCTTCACGGTCAGTTCACCCAACACTCGTAGTTCCTTGTTATTGTAAGCTCGGAGATGAAGAGTACTTGGGCGCAACGCCCTTTTCGATATTCGCAGCTTCTGCATAGTCCGGTCGTTGATGACTGAACACACTGCACCAGAGTCCACCTCCATCTCTAGGGGACTTCCGTTGACGCGCACTTCCACTCTCACGGCTGGCTCTTCACCAGACAGCACGAACACGTCGTAAACGTCCGACGCAGCATTCTTGTGACGGCCTCCACTGGCCCGTTTTTTGTTCTGAGAGTTGGGTTCAGCCGAAGCGCGAGCTGCCGCCTTCCTCCTGCATGCTCTCACTATGTGCCCTCGTTGCTTGCAGAAGTGGCACTGCATATTCATGAATGGGCAACTGCTTGGCGAATGCGCACCCTTGCAGCGGAAACATACGCTTGTGCTTCCAGGCGAACCAGCCTGCTTCTGGGTACCCTCCTTGGCTGTCACTGGCGCAGAGACCTTCGCAACACACGGGTCGAAACGCTTCCCGCTCACGCTGCCAACTTCACACGATGCGGCACTGCCGCGAATTTGCTCGGTCTGTCGCTGCGCAGATTCCATTGCAATGGCTTTCTCCCGAGCTGTAGCAAACGTAAGCTCCGGCTCCGCCAGCAACCGACGCTGAAGGGTCTCGCTTCGCACCCCGCACACTAGCCGGTCGCGCAACATGTCATCGAGCGACGCACCGAAATCGCAGTGTTCCGAGAGACGTCGCAATTCTGCGATGTAGTCGGCAATTGACTCACCGGGCTGCTGTTGACGTGTGCCAAACTTGAAACGCTGTACTGTCACCGACGGTCGCGGCGAGAAGTGGTTTGAGAGACGCCTGACGATCTCATCGTAGGCCACGGCCGACGGCGCATCCGGAGAACAAAGGGAGCGAACGATGGCATACGTTGCTGGGCCGCAAACGCTGCAGAGCGTTGCTCGCTTCTTCTCGTTACCGTCGATGTCGTTTGCTTGAAAGAAAAATTCGAGGCGCTCCAAATACAAGGGCCAAGACGTCGCCTCTGTTGGAACGAATTCCCCAATCGTGCCCAGCGCAGTTGCCATTTTTACCTCGTCGCCAATTATATGTTACGTCCTTTATTGCTGGTGGCAGGGTACAGACTGGCGGGGAAGCCGCCAACACGTGACACATGGTAGCTCAGGGTTGCTTGGCCCTAAAGATTGTCCCGCTATAACAAGTACTGGACGAAATAGAGAACATCAGCTACGCAATGTATGCAGATGACATAACAATATAGACAACCACAGGCTCCCTAGCAGCTAAACAAGAGCGGCTACAAAGAGCGATCGACCATACTGAACAATACGTCAGGGCCAGAGGATTATCGTGCTCAGCAGAAAAATCAGAATACGTAAGAATCAAAAAAGGTGCACGAAAATATGACTCCCAAATCACCCTGAAACTCAGAAACGAGACAATACCTGAGAAAACGGAAGTCAGGGTACTTGGAATGTGGCTGCAAAACACAGGACGATGTAGCAAAACCATTGACTCTATTAAGAATACAACAGAGCAAGTCGCCAGAATCGTGCGAAGAATCAGCAGTAGAAAGAAGGGGATGAGAGAACAGGACACCCTAAGACTCATAGACAGCCTTGTCACGAGCAGGGTTATGTACAGCCTCCCCTACCAGGAACTAAACAAGCAAGAGACTCTACAAATCGACACCATACTACGCAAAGCGTACAAAACGGCGCTCAAACTTCCAATGTCCACACCAACTCTTCCACCGTGACACCAACCGAAAAACTATTGGCCCTGGGAGTATCAAACACCTTCGACGAACTACGAGAAGCGCAACGTAGTGCGCAATTGGACAGACGCACTCAAACCAGTGCGGGAAGACACCTACTGGAGGAATTACGGCTACCTCTAGGTACAGAAAGAGACAAGGAACAGATAAATAATGACAGAAACAACATCCGGGTAAGACCAATACCCCGACACATGGATCCGAATTTACATCATGAAAGACGACAAGCCAGAGTCCGAGCACTCACCAGGGAACTCAGCGACAATCCCAACGTAGTCTACACGGACGCAGCAAAGTACCGATACCAATGCAAAACGATCGCCGTTGTAACAGACGAAGGAGGGCAAGAAATAACCAGCGCAACGATAAACAACCCAAACATAGAAGCAGCTGAAGAAGCCGCCATTGCTCTGGCAATATCGCACGGCAACGCAACAGGACACAACCTCACTCTAGTGACGGACTACAAACAAGCATGTAGAAACTACACAAGAGGCAGGATCGACAGCATCGCCAATCATATTCTACACACGATGAGAAGACACAAAAACACTAAACATAGTATAGTGTGGGTTCCGGGACATGATGGGATGAGGGGCAACGTGGCAGCAGACGAGTTAGCTCGAGGATACGTCAACCGAGCAGACTCAGCACTTGGCACCACAGGCACCTTTGACCCAGTTACCCCCACGTACTCAGATATACTCGATCATTACAGGGGTCAGCGGAAACGCTACCCAGCCCCACACAAAAGGCTCACCAAAGAGGAGGCGGTAGACTGGCGCAGACTACAAACCTTTACCTATACCCACACCTGCACAAACTACACAAGATTTTCCCTACACAATATGCAGACGAATGTCCGTGGTGTCAGGGTAAACCTACACTAGAACATATCACATGGACCTGCCCTAAGGCAGACTTAGAGCCAAGAATAAATCCGAGTGTGATGCAGTGGGAGCACTTGCTGGCCAGCGAGGACAAGGAAGCGCAACGATTCCTTGTGCGCCGAGCCACGATGGCAGCAGTCAAGTGCGGCATCCTGGACCAAGGATCGACCACGGCGCCCAGTGACCCGTAAGGGTCAAGAACACCAATTTATTGACAATAAAGTTTTTCCATCCATCCATCCTTGCGAGTTTGGCCTGTGGCGGCGATACCCGAGTTTTGGTTCTTGCCCTTTTCTACGTTACAAGAGCTTTGTTGTGAGTATGAGTGGCGTTTTTGTAATCAGGAGCTGGTATTCTGTCGATGCAAGTCAACATCAATTCTCCTCAGCTGAGGATATCGTACGGTGCCCGGATGCTCTCGTTTCAGTGCCCGGATGAGTGGAATTCAGTGCCCGGATGTTGGCTCTCGGTCTCGGCGTTACGTCACCACACTGCCGACAACGGGAGCTAAAATTCAGGGGTCACTTTGCCTCTCTAAAGTGCTGCAAGGCGAAAGCGTTTCCTGGCGCACTGTTTTTTTTATTTAGTCTTTTATTTTACATATTTTTTATTTTTGCTCATTTTCTTGTTTTTATTGGTTTTTATTTTCATATCCTATTTTATTTTGTTTTTATTTTTGCTTATTTTCTTATTTTTATTTTTCTTTTCTTGACTTTGTTCCTTTATTTTATTTATGAAACCTATGCATTCACTAGATGCGCCTTTATTCATGCTGGAACCTTGAGATTTCGTGGCGGAGTGGTAGTGTCTCTTCAAATGCCAAAGGCCCTGGTTCGATTCCCACCCTCGGCGCAGTTTCTTTTTAAGCAGTGACGCCGAAAGGCGGACAGATCTGCCAACGCGTCTGTCGACACGGCTGCCGACGCGTCTGTCGACATTCCTGCCGACGCGTCTGTCGACACGGCTGCCGACGCGTCTGTCGACATTCCTGCCGACGTGTCTGTCGACACTCCTGCCGAGGCGTCTGTCGACACGGCTGCCGACGCGTCTGCTTACGACAGTATGAGGAATTAAAGGCTTTCGCCTTAAAAGCATTTCATGCTTAAACCGAGCATTCAGAGGCAATCGGTATATTAAGGCGAAAGCCTTTAATGGCTCATGCTCGCGGTGTCCGTCCGTGCGCTGGAGTCGTGCCAACTGTGGCCTCTCCTTCGCGGAGCGGCGCAATCTCCTCTGTAATGTCCTTTCCTCAAATTAATTTTCTTCACTACAAGCTCTCTTTCTGTTTCTTCTTTCACTCCCACTTCCTTCCTTCCTGTATGGTGCGGTTCGGGTGTCCACCACGACGGTTGCTAGGCAACGGCTCTTGCGGCGCAACAACAACCACACAAAAGCGCGATTCAGGCGTCCGCTAACCCAGGGAGCCAGTTATGCGCGCTTCATTTCCTTAAAATGATTGGAGTGTAAAACACGAACTCCAATGCCAATGAACACAAAGAACGCCGAACGGGCGACGGCGACGCCGCGAAACGGGCGCCAAAGAGCAGCGCTCTAAAACACTAGAATAAAAAAAGCGACCGCAGTCGCAAAGACAATAAATAAAATAAATAATAAATAAAATCAATAAAGCCCGCCACGCGCCAAACCGTTCATGGAAGTGGCAGTGGGCTGACCACAAGGCTTTCGCCAAGCACACACTATAATTTCCAAAATGTCTTCGGTAATTTTTTTATGGAAAAAAAAAACAACGGCGCTAGAGGCGCTCCCCGACTGCTGACGCAACCGGAAGAGTCCGCCAGCGTCTGTTTCGGGGATAGAAGAATGAACAAACTTCTGTCATGCGACAAAGAGGGTAGGGGTAGGGTTTTGGGATGAGGTTTAGAGAAGCTCGTGGGCCCTCTTGACTGCGCTAGGTGGCTTGAAGCTCGTGCTTTTTAAAGAAAAGTATTGTTCGAACTGTGCTCACCAACCATCTGATAAGGCCCGACTCCAATCACACTTCGAGGCGTCGCGCCACGCATTGGCGCGTTGACTACCGCGCCGCGTCGGGCGTCGAGAGAGTTATGTAAAATTGGTCAATTGGTTTTTGAGGAAAGGAAATGGCGCAGTATCTGTCTCACACATCTCGGCCGACACCTGAACCGCGCCGTAAGGGAAGGGAGGAAGGTGGGAGCGAAAGAACAAAGAGAGAAAGAGGTGCCTAGTGGAGGTCTCCGGAATAATTTCGACCACCTGGGGATCTTTAACGTGCGCTGACATCGCACAGCACACGGGCGCCTCTTGCGTTTCGTCTCCATCGAAACGCGGCCGCTGCGGTAGGGTTCGAACCCGGGTACTGCGGCTCGGTAGACGAGCGCCTTGTCACTGAGCCACCGCGGGGAATAGAGTTACGTAAGCATCTCCACGATCCAAGAGCTGGCTCGCGTATGTGCCGTCTGTGCACGCTGCGGTGATGTCGCTAGAAGCTGTTCGATTGCCAAGAGTCGTCAGAGGTAGTAATTGGCGTAATAAAGTTATTTTAGAACGTGTGGGATGTATTTGGTGCACAAATAATTAAGCACGCATTTTCACTGCGATCCGGTATCTCAGCAATTGCAAACCCGCAGCGCCATCGACACTCGTTCACTCTGTGCTCGTGTGCAACGCGCGCGCGCCAAATATCTTCAAGGACAGATCGGAGCGTCGGGGCTCGCGATGTTCGCGACTGGCGTCGCGCGCATGCGCAGACTGGTTCCGACTGACGTGCGGGACGCAAGTGTTTGGAGTTGGGGCTATAGGCTAAAGATTCCCACAGTATCAAGAGCTGAACGCATAGAGCATTCGTTATGCGTATTCAATGTCCCCATGCCTTGCGGTACGTTCGTTGCCTCCGGACCGGAGTCATCTAAGCATTCTGGTCAACCCACTGCTGCATGAATTCGAGCCACGTGGACATCTTCCTGCGGCCGATTCAGCGTCGATAAGCGTGGCGCACACAGAAACTGACTTCTTCATGGCGCTGGTTGGGCAAGCAGACGAGATACAACTGGTGAGATATCAACCATCTTTTTCAAAGTAAACCGCAGTGTTCAGTCCTCTTTTTCAAAGTAAACCACAGTGTTCAGTCCTCATTAAGACGCCTGAATTTCCCGCCCTTGAGTTTAGAATCTGAGCTCCCTCATTGGCTTATTGCTGCGAGGGGATTTCGAAGCACGTGCGCATCGCATCCGCTAGAGTGGTGACAACTGCGACATTTTGTGAAATAAAAACTGAAAATTGGTTTTGAGGAAAGGAAATGACGCGGTAACTGTCTCAGCGGTTATGGCGCTCGGCTGATGACCCGAAAGACGCGGGTTCGATGCCGGCCGCGGCGGTTGAATTGCGATGGAGGTGAAAATCTGGAGGCCCGTGTACTGTGCGATGTCAGTGCACGTTAAAGAACCCCAGGTGGTCGAAATTTCCGGAGCCCTCCACTACGGCGTCTCTCAGAGCCTTAGTCGCTTTGGGACGTTAAACCCCATAAACCAACCAACCAGAAATTTCGTGTCGATATTGCAGCTGTGTCCAGTATATGGCCCTTGCTGCCCACGCTGAGCTCTTCGCCGCGATCTGGTGACCATCCAGTGCCACGCAGCTCTTGACTTGCGCCACATACAACCTCCGGGGTTGGACGGGCGGGCCTGTAGGACGCCGCCAGATGCTTCAAATTCCCCCTGAGACGTTCTGTGAGAGTCTTTGGGAAGGGGTTATAACGAGGTAAAGGGTTTTTGTTTTGGCGGTTTACGTCCAAAATCGACTCGGGCTATGAGGGACTCGTAGTGATGGGCTTCGGAAATTTCGACCATGTGGGATCCTCTAACGTGCATTGACATCGCGCAGTACACGGGCCCCTAGAATTACTCCGTCATCAAAATTCGACCGCCGCGATCGAACCCGGGTCTATTTGAGTTAGCAGCCGAGTGACATAACCACTGAGCCACGACGGCAGCTAAAAAGGAGGAATAAGGTGTAGTAGTGGAGGTCTCCGGAATAATTTTGACCACCTGGGGATCATTAACATCGCACAGCATACGGATGGCATTTGCGTTTAGCTACCATCGAAACGCGGCCACCACGGTCGGGTTCGAACCCAGGTGCGGCGTCTTAGAGGAAGGGTTTGGTTTGGTTTTAAAGGTTTAACGTCTCAAAGCGAGTCAGGCTATGAGGGACGCCGTAGAGAAGGGCACTGAAGATTGCGGCTTAGAGGAAGGGTTTGGTTTGGTTTTAAAGGTTTAATTAACGTCTCAAAGCGAGTCAGGCTATGAGGGACGCCGTAGAGAAGGGCACTGAAGATTGCGGCTTAGAGCAAGGGTTTGGTTCGGCTTTAAAGGTTTAACGTCTCAAAGCGAGTCAGGCTATGAGGGACGCCCTAGAGAAGGGCACTGAAGATTGCGGCTTAGAGCAAGGGTTTGGTTTGGTTTTAAAGGTTTAACGTCTCAAAGCGAGTCAGGCTATGAGGGACGCCGTAGAGAAGGGCACTGAAGATTGGCGCCTGGCATGCGAAGGAAAGATGGCGCGGGGAGAGAGAGAGAAACTTTATTCTAACAGGAATTCGTGGCGCTCGAATGTACTGGATCACAATATTGGCAGCTGGGAACAGAGGTAGTTTGACGCGGCTTGTGTGCGTTTCTTTACAATTCGTGGTGCCGTAACCCGCGTTGTCAGCGTGAACACCGGCATCGAACCAACCGGAGAAGAGGAACAGTTCTCTGACACCCGATGGACCGCGTGAAATGCAAGTGGACCGCCCAGCGTGCTTTGTATGCCCGGCGGCGCTACGAGGGTGCCGACGAGAAACCTTAATTTGGCGCGCCTTCATTTGAAGAGCCATTTTGACAGCACCAGGCATGAAATCAAGGCCATCGAAATGCCGTTTAATGGCGACACAGTGGCTGCGGCCCCTAGTGCGGACGTGTCCATTAAGCAATTGGCTGCCTAGAAGAAGTTTCTTGTTTGTGTTACTCTATCGTCTTTCGTTTTTCCCGTTCTTGTTGCGCTGTGAACAATATCATGAATACTTACCAACTCGCCCAGATTTCTGCTTTGCATTGAAATCGACTTTCTTAGCGGAGCGCGCCAACTTTCGAAGTTCCTTTCTACCCACCAACGGCCACTAAAAAGCTCTCGCAGACATCGTTATGAAGCTAGTTTTGTCTTAGCAAGACCTGTCTCGATGATCCATAACTACAGCGCAAACGACAGGACAGAGATGAAGAAGGGACACCACACAGCGCCGTGTGGTGCCCTTCTTCATCTCTGTCCTGTCGTTTGCGCTGTAGTTATGGATCATCGAAAACACCAACTCGCCCAACAAATGCTTTTGACACCTGTCTCGAATGACGCAAGCAGTTTCAGTTTCAGTTTCAGTTTATTTCCCACAACAAGTACAGGGCATGTACGAGGTGTGGCGGGGGTGACGGGATAAAAGCTGCGTCAAGGGCAGCTTGACTGGCCCCGTCTCCCCGAACAACATGGCAGCAAGCACGACAGTTCAGAAGGACATAAAATATATATGATGGGAAGAATAACAAGGAACAAATGGAAAAAATTATACGAACAAGATAAGTGCAAAAACAGTGAACGAGTGCATTAGTTAAAAAATACAATCAAATCTTACAGTATAGATTAGTTAATAATGTCGAATAATTTTTTCTTGGTTAGAACCCGCAGCTGCTCTTCCGTTAGCTTATATTTGTTAAGTGTACTAGGCAGCCTGTTTTGAAGCATCTGGAGACCGTAGTTAGTACGTGATCGCGGAACGTGCCAGTGTTCATGGTGGCGGGTGGAGCGAGATGATATGTTAATCTGCAAGTTTGCAACGGCTCGTAATGTGGTTATATTTTTATGGATTTCAGATTTCAAAGATGCCAGCAACTGGCGCTCATAAAGCGTGGAAATTTTAGTAATCTTGTATTTAAGGAATAGGTCGGAAGTGTGGGCATTATATGGAGAGTTTGAGATGGCTCTAACTGCATTTTTTTTGTAATGTAACCAATCTATTTAGTGATTTCTTGGTGCCAGTACCCCAAACAAGATGACAATATAATAGGTGAGGTGCAAAAAGCGTGTTATAGAGCATTAGTTTTTGGGGGACAGGTAAAAAATGTACTTTTCTCAATATACCTAATGCTTTGCACAGTTTAGTTTTTATGTTTCGGCGTGAAAATCCCATAGCATGTTTTCATCAAAAACGACACCCAGGGATTTTGCTGATGAAGAAAATTCTATTTCAGTGTTATCGAACTTCAGTGGATTAATGCGAACTTTTGTTTGTTTAGCTTGAAAGAGAACTGCTTTTGTTTTGGAACAGTTTATTTTTAGGCTATTAGCGCTTGACCATTTACATAGTTTGTCCAAGAATAGGTTGGCGGATTTGACAAGGTCATTTGGATTGGTTCCTGTAAAAAATGTACTGGTGTCGTCGGCGTATATAACATAATTTATGGTGCTATCTAGAGATACAAGGTCATTGATGTAAGCATTGAAAAACAGTGGGCCGAGAATACTCCCCTGAGGTACGCCATGCTTATTTTTTTTGTAATGAGGACATTTCATTTCCTATACATATTGCTTGATGTCGATTTGTCAAGTAACTTTGAACCAAATTAAAAGAAATACCACGAACACCATAGCAAGACAGTTTGTCTAGTAGGATATTATGATTGATTCTGTCAAAAGCCTTGGAGAAATCTACAAATAGTCCTAGTGTTAGTAGCTTCCTTTCAATATTATCTAAAATTAATTCTTTTTGGTGAAGTAGAGCTGTCTCAGTAGATCTACCTGTCCGGAAGCCATATTGCGATGATGTAATAACAGAGTTAGCATCAAAGAAACCAGTGAGTCTTATAAAGATGATTTTCTCGAGTGGTTTTGAAAATATTGGTAATATTGATATTGGCCTATAATTTCCTAAGTTATCTTTTTCTCCACTTTTGTACACTACTGTCACTTTAGCAGTCTTTAGTTACTCTGGAAATACACCGGTATACAAAGTCGGACACTGCGTATTTCGAACGGGCTGCGTCGATTCCGATGTCTCGGATACACTGCAGCGTTCCTGGGAGCGAGATAGCATTGGAATTTGTTATTCGCCATCGGCTGCCTAGCACAGCGAAGAGATTTCGAAAAACTTCGGCGTGAACATCAAGTTGAAAAATGGACGGCATTAGGTAGTTCTTCCGTGGAGGACTGTGGAGCTGGAGAAATTCTTGACTCCTCGTCAAAAGTGCGAGATCTGAAACCCTTCATCGACATCGACGGTGCGGTCAGGATACGGACTCGGTTTCACAACGTTGTAGTGACGTCCAGCGAGAAAGCGGCTGTCTTGCTACCTGGTGACCTCTCCTGGAGGAACCTTGTGGATCTGCGCACACACAGCAATGTTTGCCACGGAAGGGTCGGTGACACGCTCGCCAGTCTGCGAGCAGGGTTTAGTTACGGTGACGTGAGCCCGTTAGTGTGTGTTATGTGCGTTCTCACAAAGTGCATGATATGTGTGCGGTTCCGGCTGAAAGCTGATACAGCACTAAGAGCCCCCCTTCGAAGTGACACAATGCAGAACACTAATCCTTTTGAAACCCCACGCGTAGACTTTACTGGGTCCGTTTTTACGAAAGACAGACGCCTGGGAAAAGTGTACATCGCGTTGTTCACGTCTGCCCCAGTGAGCCATTTTCTTGAGCTTGTCCTTTATCTTACCGCTGAATATGTTCTCATGGCATTTAGGAGATCAAGTGCTGGACGTGGAACATGCCCCCCCCCCCCCTTTTTTTTTTTCACCCCGAGTTGTACGTTCTGACAACGCTGCGACATTCAAGAGGGTAACTCGGAACTTAGCAGCGCTTTTTCTCAGTTCCATTAGAAGGCGACGTATGGTAGACTACTGTGCGAGTCATAGCATAACTTGGAAGTTCATTGCTGAGAACCAGGATACCAACTGCCCTGGTGCGGAGGGAACAACTAATCAGAACCGTCAAGATGTGTTTGCGGTAATCACCGGGGAAGGGATATTTCGATATGCAAAAGCTGGGTACTTACACATCTGAAACTGAAGCCCTTGTTAACTCAAGGCCAATCACATTCCTCTACACGACTCCTAATGAGCCAGGTGTATTAACTCGGTCCCATTTCTTGCTAAGAAGTCGCCACCTCTCCACGCCAGATAGTTGTGATGAGCCGAAGGAACTGAGCTTCTAAATATGTGCGTTCACAGGCAGCGTGACATGGCGCATGTTTGGAAAAGGTGGCACCATATGTACCTCCTAGCTCTCCTCAGTTTACATGGTCGCCAAGTGCACAACGCGCACAACGCCCATACCGAGGTGACGTCATTAAGGCGAAAGCCTTTAATGCCTCATACTGTCGTTAGCAGACGCGTCGGCAGGAGTGTCGACAGACGCGTCGGCAGCCGTGTCGACAGACGCGTCGGCAGGGGTGTCCACAGACGCGTCGGCAGCCGTATCGACAGACGCGTCGGCAGATTCGTCCACCTTTCGGCGTCACTGCTTAAAAGGCTCAAGGTTCCAGCATGAATAAAGGCGCATCCAGTGAATGCATGGGCTTCATAAAGAAAATAAAAGGAGTAAAGTCAGGAAAAGGAAAATAAAAAATAAAATAAGAAACGAAAATAAAAACAAAATAAAAATAAGATGTGGAAATAAAAATAAAAACCAATGAAATTAAGAAAGGAGCAAAAATAAATAAATAAAAAAACAAAGTATAAAAAATAAAAAGTAAATAAATACAAACAGTGGGCCAGGAAACGCTTTCGCCTTGCAGCACTTTAGAGAGCCAAAGTGCCCCCTGAATTTTTGTTCACGAGCACAATGCACAAGAGCAGTTTTCGCGGCCCAGTGTTACCGCGGAGTGTATCAAAACGAAGGATAGAAGAGTGCGTACATACAGAATACGCCTACCGCAAAGATCTGAAATAGTTAGCCGGAACAACGCTTGTATCCGCTAAAAGACCTCACCTCAGGGCCCGGTGTATGCTGAAGACTGGCGCCTGGCACGCGAGGGGAAGAAAAATTCAAGGGCACTTTGGCTGTCTAAAGTGCGTTTAGGCGAAAGCGTTTTCCGCACCACTTTGCCTATGTCACACTGGTGACGTTACAACTGGATGACGTCACGCATAATTGAAGTAATGACAAATTACTAATTAGTGACTAATTGCTGATTAATGACTATATACTGATTAACTGCTAATTAATGACGCTTAAGGTTCCATTAGGACTGGAACGCGACAGCGTGTTGTAGCGCTGCCGGGCAGTCCACGGAACGCCACCACCCGTTCGGCGCGATGCCTTGCCTGCGGCCGAGCGGCCTTTGAACGGCTTTTTGAGGAAAGGAAATTACGCAGTAATTCTCTGTCATCTCGGTGGACACCCGAACCTCACCGTAAAGGAAGGGAGGAACGCCACCACCAATTCGGCGCGATGCCGTGCCCTTGAACGCAACGCTTTTTGAGGAAAGGAAATTCTCTGTCATCTCGGTGGACACCCGAACCGCACCGTACAGGAAGGGAGGAAGTGGGAGTGGAAGAAGAGAGAGAAAGAGGGGCCGTAATGAAACTGAAAATTCTATTTGAGGAAAGGAAATTACGCAGTAACTGCCGCGCATATCTCGGTGGACACCCGTGGAAATTCAGGGGGCACTTTGGCTCTCTAAAGTGCTGCAAGGGGAAAGCGTTTCCTGGCGCACTGCTTGTTTTTATTTACTTTTCTATTTTTTTTTATTTTTGCTCGTTTTCTTATTTTTACTGTTTTTTTTATTTTTATTTTCATATCGTATTTTATTTTGTTTTTTATTTTTGTTTATGTTCTTATTTTTATTTTTATTTTCCTGACTTTATTCCTTTTATTTTATTTATGAAACTCATGCATTCACTAGATGCGCCTTTATTCATGCTCGAACCTTGTGCCTTCCTGGCGGAGTGGTAGCGTCTCCTCTTCAAATGCCAAAGGCCCTGGTTCGATTCCCACCCTCGGCGCAGTTTCTTTTTAAGCAGTGACGCCGAAAGGCGGACAAATCTGCCGACGCGTCTGTCGCCACGGCTGCCGACGCGTCTGCTAACGACAGTGTGAGGCATTAAAGGCTTTCGCCTTAAAACTGGCTGGGAAGCATGGCGCGCGAATAGACCTGAACGCCAAATTGGCAGCCAGGACTAAAGGCAGTTAGACGCAGTCTTCCTTTACAGAGGGCTCCGAACAATTTCGACTACCTCGGATTCTTAAACGCTCACTGACATCGCACTGTACACTGGCCTATAGCATTTCGACAGCCGCGGTCGGCATCGAACCCGCGACTTTCGGGTTATCCTAGCACAATAAACACTGAGACACCACGGCGGCTGTTAGAGATGTGTGTTGACTATGCAGTAGTGTAGTGTGTCGTGAAGTGTAATCTGATTGGCAATGGTGATTGGTAATTGGTAACGTGATCCGTTATTAAGGCGAAAACCTTTAATGGATCATGCTGTCATGAGCAAGACGTGTTAGCAAATTTGTCCGCGTTTCTGATTGGTCGAAATGGTCGTGACGTCACTGCGCGAGAATTTTGATGGGTGTCCACCGAAATATGTGAGACAGTTACTGCGCAATTTCCTCTCCTCAAATTAAATTTTCGGCTGGTGTCAATCGAGATATGTGAGACATTTACTGCGTAATTTCCTTTCCTCAAATACGATTTCTTTGGAGGAAAAATTCTAGAGGCCCATGTGCTGTGCGATGTCAGTGCACGTTAAAGAACCCCAGGTGGTCGAAATTTCCGGAGCCCTCCACTACGGCGTCTCTCATAGCCTCGGCCCCTCTTTCTCTTTCTTCTTTCCCTTCACTTCCTCCCTTTCTGTACGGTGCGGTTCAGGTGTCCACCGAGATGAGAGGGAATTACAGCGCCATTTCCTTTCCTCAAAAAGCATCGCGCGGAACGGGTGGTGGGGTTCCATGGACTCCCTGCAGCGCTACAACACGCTGTCGCGTTCCACTCCTAAAGGCAAAGATTAAGCGGCATTAATTGACAGTTAGTTAATGCACCAACAGAATGTGAACAATCGCGTAGCAGAATGCAGCACTCAGGCTTTCGCCTTTCACCACTTTAGCCGCTAAAGTTCGTCATAATTTCTGTGATTGTAATTGATGTCGATACCAACAAATTGAGAAAGAAAGGGAATAAAATCCAATATGAAAGCAGGAGAAGGCGCTATCGAGTCTGCTATTGAGGCGAAGCATAAGCGTTTTCCTAATTTATTTTCCATTCTGGAACAGATCGCCTATAGATGTTGCCTCGATAGTTCGTTACGCGGAATTTTTCAGTCCTTCACTCAGAGTAGAGTGTTCGGAGTGTTTTCATTTTTTCTCTTTCTTCTTCTGCAATGAATATGATATCTCCGCTATCGCATACTACGCATAGTATGGCCCGTGACGGGCGTTCATGTTCCGTTATAATATTTTATAGTACTGCTTCTTTGAAATGTGTTGTCTCATTCCTCCTCACACTGCTGTATGTGTGGAGTAAATTCTGTCATTTCATCATATGGGCAAATGTACCATGACGCAATATTATTCCGTGCTTGACCAGTGATTTTCCCACAAGCCGTCCCCTGATCTAAGGCTCAGATGAGACCTTGGGGTATACAAACAGCTGCTAGACGCTGCCGGCCACCGATCAGAAATTTCGCACACTAAAATCAATAGCGGTAAGGAAGAAAGATTGGTGCCCGGCGCAGAACTCGCAAAAGTATCCAGACACCTTTCCTGAAGGCAGCGCGAATGAAAAGTTATGATAGAAAAGCAGATGAACCAAATATTAGAGGGGATATAAGTGCACCTTAAAATAAACACCACCAGCACAGTTACAACTGAATAGAGCCTGTCGTAAAAAATTAATCTATTATGCAAGTAAAAACTTCATTTGAATAATTTCATCCACAATTTCGCTCTAACGTTGCTACGTTCGACCGAAGGCGCTAATTTATTTTGCTGTTTGGATGCGTTCAGGACTCCACCACCACCTCTACGGAGCGCACCTGGGTGGCTGGCTCCTCGCGGCCGGTGACGTAACCGGTCACGTGCCGTCACGTGGCCAATAGCCCGACGGTAACTTTAGTGTCACCTGACGCCACGTGACCGGACAGCGGATGGTGACGTCATATTCGCGCGAGGTTTGACACCAGTGACGATGCCGCTGACAAATCAACGACTAACAGCTTCTCTGGAAAACTGCGGTCTCCCTTGGCCACTGCTGGCATGCCTGGCAATAAACGTCGGCCCACCCTTCTTCCATTTCCGTGCGCAGATGACCCTCCCTCTCGATTCTGATGAGACCGCTACTGCGACGTGGATGGGACCGTGCTTGGATGCAGGCCTGCTGGACGAGAGCGCCAGCAGCGACATCTTCGAAGAGTTCTTCCGAAAGATGACGCAGGAATCTATGTATGAAATGGTTCAGGAGGCTGCGCGAGACCGTTGTCAGGAGGAGGGTAAGCCAGTTAGAGTGCTTTGCTAATGTGATAGGAGCGATTAGTGGCCTAGACTTGAACCTCTTTGAGGTGACAGACGGGTTCTCTTGCGAACAGGTGATGAGAAGCTCCCGGGCGAACCAGGGTGATTAGACAGAGGGGAAAACATATATTTTTGAGAGGGCACTGGTGTCGCGTCCTGCGGTGGGCCGCCCCCAGACATCGCATGCGTCCTGACCATTAGACATTTCTGAAGAAACCGCGGTTCTCATCTAGGGACCTATAGTCCGGCACAGGTCAAGAATGAAGCGAGCCCCTCCATGCAATACCGTGGGCCGATTCCCATGACTTTGCTGTTGCAATGAAGCAGAGGCTATGAAGGAAAGAAATGGAGAAGATAAATTGTCCCGTGGCTATGGGGAGTGGGTTGTTCGTTGTTAGCGCTAGAAGTGCGGAGAGGCAAGGGGAAGGTTGGAGAGAGGATGCAGGGCCGCTAATGCAGAAGAGCTTACGCCCCGTGGCACGGGGACAAAGGGCCGTCTGCTTTTCCATGCTGCCTGACCTCTGCTGCATTGTTACCGCGACGTCATGGGAACCGGTCGATGGCGTTGACTGGACGGCCTCCTTTGAGAGGCATTTCCCGCTGCGTACTTGACGTGTATCCGTCTATTGTAGGAAGCTTTAAAAAAAGCAGTTTAGCGTTTGCAAAGCCTGACGTTTATCGTGCTGACAAAGGAAACAAGCAATGTTCTGTAATCTCTTGAGCGTGACTGTGAAAGTCGTGCATTTCTGTTGGCAACCACCACAATATAAAATACTTATGGTGGTGTTTCTGAAACATGGGTGAGCCTGTCCCCTCGTCTCTTCTGTCACTGTGCGTGGAGAAGCGCAAGGTTTACGTCATCTATCTGCCAGACAACGAACATAGAAATAAAGAAGACTGAGGGGCGAACTGGAGCGGCATCGTCCAATTGCACTCCGTCCCTTTTTTTTTCAGGGTGCTACCGCCTGAGAGAACGCCGCCGGCCCAAAGTCCTATACACCGCAGCTTAATTTCTGCGGCACCTTCTATTTGTTGACGTCGAGCATCGTTAAAATATACACGATGCACTAACAATGCATTTTCGACACCGATACGCCATTAGTTTCATTTTTGGCAAGGGATACTTAATGTCGATGCACAAGATGTATCGAAAGAGTGCATCGAAGCTACACGTACCTTCGATACTGCCCATGCCTGCTGCATACGAGATATATATCAGGAGTGTCTCGTATGAACGCATCTGCTTTGCATTCGAGTTCACAGGTGTCACATGTGTCTCGTATCTGCGTCTCACGCGTCACTGATGTATCTCTAGTGGACTTATATGCGGCGTTCCTCAACTGACTCGCGACGCACGTGCGCACACGAGGTCAGATGCGTCTCGTATGAAGTCGCATCTGCCTGGTACGAAACACATAGCGGCTCATCAGTGACTCGTATAAAGTCGTTCGTGTTTCTTGAAATACACGGAAAAGAAGCGATCAACAAGTGACTAGCACGCGAGAATGCAGTGCGTCGGATAAGTCAAATAAAACACAGGGCATGTTTCGAAGATTTTTCTCCGTGTTTATCTGCTTTTGCTGTCTTTTTTGCTCTAAACACTGTCTAGCCAAGCTGCCTGGCATGGGGCGTTTCCGTGCATCGTTGCTTGTAAGTTTAACTGAAAGGTGCCATGGCCTTCCCTGCTGTGTTGAATGGTTGTAAAGCTACATAACTGACACCACCGCGTATTTTCGAGGGAGAGCTGCGCGTGTAGCCGGCGCTGTTAATATTGTGACGAAGAAGAAGCTGGCAGTGGCGCGGGACGGAGCGCTCGCGCTAGGCCAGCGGCCATTAAATCATCTCTTGTTCATGGTTCATCACGCCTCATTCTTCGGCTGGCCGCCACGTTACATTTGGTGTGAGGTGCTGGGGTCCCTTCATCGCCATCCTGGTCCCGGAGCTTCGGTGTCCTGCGCCTGCCGTGGACGTTGGCCGTGAGTGCCTGGTCCGCGCCGCCCGGCCATGCCCCAGCCCGCCCGACCTGAACCGACCTCGCCGCTCACCCCAGCCCCGTCCCCCGCCCGGACCACAAGACACGACGACCCAAGACCCGACCGACCCGAGACCCCACCTACCCAACACCCACACGTGAAGACACCGCCCCCCTGCCCCTGCCGTCCGGTGCGTCCAAGGACCTCGGCCGTCAGCTCCTGGCACCCTCCGGCCCGGATGCTTCGTGGACCGGGGCTCATCCTTCGATCATCTCATCCCCTGTGGCGGCCAGCGCTGCACCATCTTGTATATACTGCTCAACCCTCCACTCAAGACCATCGCCATTTCGCGCGTCTGTTCGTCACCGATCGGGACGATCGCTCGGAGGCCCCGGGTAGTGTGACGAAGACGAAGCTGGCAGTGGTGCGGGACGGAGCGCTCGCGTTAGGCCAGCGGCCATTAAATCATCTCTTGTTCATGGTTCATCACGCCTCATTCTTCGGCTGGCCGCCACGTTACAATATTCTCACATACCAAGATGTTTGGATGCGTATTACAGTGCACATCGAGATTTACAATGGCACATCTCGAGAGCCTGCAAGAAGATCTCAGTACACCTCAGGGACAATAGACTATAGCTACGGCCACAATTTTTACACTTGACAGAGAGAACCATGTCACGGGAGGAAAAATAGAGTGAGGCTTATCATGCAATCAAATGCACGTGTTCTGATAGAAGCTGCGATGCGCGGGCTAGTGCGTTCAGCTGTAGATCTGCAGGGTGGTGGTTCGAAATGCATTCCTGCAGGACACTGATCTTGACTCTAAATGGTGACAGCAGGGACTGTCTATGGTCTTCTGTCATTTAATGTGTGCGTAGATGGTGCCTTCTGGAGTGGTCGATGTTATTCTGTGAGATGGTGGCTCGGCAATGGACTATGTTCTATACTGTGACTGAATATGTGTATAGATAGTGACTTCTGGAGTGGATTATGTTGTGCTGTGAGTGAATGTGTGCATAGATGATGGCTGCGGGAGTGGCCTATGTTCTATTATAAGCGACTCTGTGCATAGCGGGGCAGATGGGACCGGTTTTAGGACATTATTAGCATATAAGTGCCGCTACGGTGGAGCAATTGCGGGCAGAATAAGCAAGGCTAACTCCACCTGTAGCATCCAACAACTCAACCTGCTTCTTGGGGCAGAATTTCTTTATTTTTTTTACTTCTTTAAAGACTGTGGCTCCTATATTATGATTCTTTTATTCTAGCCCAGATTTCCCTTCCCTTCCCTATCATCGTCATCACTATCATCATCAGCTTGACTACGCCCACTGCAGGGTAAAGGCCTCTCCCACGTCTCTCCGATTAACCTTGTCCTTTGCCCCTACCTTCATATGACACACAGATGCACATATGACATAAGTAGGAGCATATACTTAATTATTTATTTTACCACACAGATGCACATATGTCATAAATAGGAGCATATTTACTTATTTATTTATTTTACCCTCAGGGCTTATAAGCATTGTAGAGGGGAGGGGCAGAAATACAGATGGTACGCTGCAATTTCATTGAAAAAGAAATAATAGAGGCAAACAGAACAAAAGAGAAACAACAAAAACAGCACTTATCCATAACACACGTGTAAGTTGCAACATACGCAGTAGATCAGCTGGAATAGATGACCGCATATAAAGCGAGTTGCTTTCGCACCGACGCATCTAAAGGATGAAAGAACAGTCATACAGAACAGAACAAATGCCAAGTACGAGTAGTAAAAAATTTCAAAGCAAGTTAGTAAGTGAGGTACGAAAGCGACGGTTGTCAGTGATAGCGACCAGGGCAGCAGGTACTTGGTTCCAGTCATGGGATGTTCTTGTTAGAAATGAATGTGCATACTGTACGTCATGGTGTCTTGGTGGGGTATGGCAATTTTGTAGCGATGGTTGACACGCGTAGAAACATAAGTGGCATGTGCGATCAGGCGTGATCCGAGTTGGTCGTTATGGTGATAAATCTCCTGGAAGAGGCAAATACGAGAAATCGTATGACGGATAGTTAGGGGGTACATTCAGAGTTTGCGTCATTCGCGATGCTTGTAGGGCGGTGGTAATTGTTGAGGATAAAACGAGGTGATCTATTTTGTGAGCTCTCCAGGGTGTTATTCAGTGACTCATGTCCAATAATCGCGTATATTGGAGGCACGCACGCACGCGCGCACGCACGCACCCGCGCGCACACACACACACGCGCGCGCACACACAGACACGCACACGCACGCACACACACGCGCGCGCGCGCACACACACACGCGCACGCACACACACGCACACAGTTAAATCTTGACATGGAAAACCTGCTCCTTTGAGGCAACAGTTTCTTAGTGACTCCGTATTGGTAGCCCTTCAAGGCGTTTTTAGGAGTGGAACACAAAGCAATGGGCTTACATTAGGAGAATTTACAATTTTTTATTGAAATTTCTGTCCAAAATTCTACTAAAGGAAAGAGGCAATTTTCACGAGTTTTCTTGGGAGTTTAGGAAGTAGCCACATAATGAGGAAAATTTTCTCGGCTGACGGTAAAGGATACGGCCTATAGGGCGCAAACCGTGCTTGAAGCGTAGAAAAGAAACTGAGCCTATGACGCTATTCAAGCCAGTGCTGAAAACCTCGATTTAAAGCGGCCTTCGAGCCTTCTATAAGTCAGTTTCTGCCGCAGCTACTGCACAAAGCTTGCAGGTGCCCCCTTTCGGTGAGGCGGCGGATGTCTGGGCTGTTTGCCGAACGTTAGCAGAACTATGAGAAGACAGTTCCGTCTTGCATAATCTCTCGCACTTTCCTATATATCCACTGTTTTCATGGGAATCCGCCAAAGAGGAGAATATTTGAAATTGGTTGTTTGGTTTATGGGGTTTAACGTCTCAAAGCAACTCAGGCTATGAGAGACGCCGTAGTGAAGGGCTGCGGAAATTTTGACCACCTGGGGTTCTTTAACGTGCACTGACATCGCACAGTACACGGACCTCTAGAATTTCTCCTCCAAAGAAATTCAACCGCCGCGGCCGGGATCGAACCCGCGTCTTTCGGGCCAGCAGCCAAGCACCATAAGCACTGAGCCACCTCGGCGGCAATATTTGAAATTGGGGAGTAAATATACTTATCAACATGCACCCAAGCGCAGTCATGCAGGTATGAAGGCAAGGTGTACAACATCAGCGAAAGCTTTATAGAAAAGCCGGTCCTGGTTCTGGGATTGAAACCGGGACCGCTGCCTGTCCGTGGTCTCCACCCGCTCGCTCGGTCTGCACCAATGAGCAGCAACGGTTTCTCCGTCCGAGGGGAGCACTAATTCTAACCCATACTGTGCCCCACCAATCGCATTGATCCTTTTATACTTTTCTTTTGCTCGAGTTCAACTGAGGTTCGAGCTCCTTGCTACCCGTGCACTCTGCCATAATGGTAACTTTGACATGGCACTCAACGTTTGGCAGCATTGAGTTTTCACTAGGAAATAAAAATACGGACACACTAATTACATAATTGCACATGCATGCAGCATTGCGGTCGTGCGCGTGGGGTATTTGATCTGGTGCCTATATCTGGCATCGCATAGCCCTATTTAGTTTTGTTCGCACCCCTTGCTTCTTTAGGTCATGCTGCCATAGTCGGCTACATCTGTACTTACGTGTTGAAGAATGCAAGGTTGTTGTGGGCTCAAAACGACGACTTTATCTGAGACACCCAGTTGTCAGATGACTTGGAGGTTGTGCCCTGGGTATAGACCCTCGTTTATTTCAAATTACTCTGCCTTCAACTGCCTTTCTGACCACTCTGTTCCTTCTCTTTTGCGGTAATATGACCTCTAGACTGGCCAACTTTCAATGGCCCTGGTTCCCTTCTAATTTCATTTACATTTTTGCCTGTTTCTGTGGGAGATTTTAACGGTCAAAGGGCGACAGAATAAGCGCTCCAGGCTGCCAATAGTGAAAACGCTTCCTCACTAACCGCCCAGCGCATAAGACACAGATATCCAACCCGACCGTGCGTGTCGAAAATTTCAGAAGGGCCGAATGATGGGTACGGCTGCAGCAGAAAGCAGGAGGAGCAGCCGCCATGGCCCCTCAACGTCACGCCGATGGGGAGCCCAGCATGTGCTGAGTGCCGGGCCACGTTCCCCGAAGACAATGAACCGTGCCAGCTACAGCAGGTACTACCCTCACTAATGTGTAACTGCGGCCTGCTTCTTATGTGCCTTTCTCGACCGTTTTAAAGAGAGCTGTTTATGACAGGGAAGCTTTGAAAGTCGGCTCATACTCGACGTACAGTCAATGGGTCGCATAGATTCACCCGATGTTACCGGTGAGTCTAGTTCACCTGAGATAGCGCTCGCTATGGAAACTTAATGTGACCGTGAGCGAACCCCTTTTTTTCACATACTCATTTAGTGTTACGGGATATGCAATTAATTGCGCTCTCAGGCCCCATCTTTCGGCGGCCTTCTCCCGGAAAGCATTGTTGTGTTGTTAAAAAGCAACTGCCTTTTACTATCCTGGCAGAAGAGGAGGGTGAATTGGCGGCCCTGCCGAGCCGGTTGTTTCTTTTGAAACCTTCTCTCGCCATTGTGGTTGTCTTCGTTAGTGCACAGCCCCCGTCAAAAGAATACCGCTGAAGGGGTTCGGTTCTAAGCTGTCTAGCGGGGCTCCCTAGAACATCTACCAATACAAAGCTTCGGAGGATTGAGGACTCGAAGCTATTTATCGTTCTGGATTAGGGTCGCTTAACCAGACACGCTGAAGGTCTCGCAAGTAAAGTCCTTGGGTGTACATGATGTGTATCTGGTAAGAGTAAAAACAAGGGTAGAAAAATATGTACCGGATTAAATATTTCTGAACTTCCCATCTCTGCGGATAAGCTGGAGGCACCCAGCAGTCACTACTTAAATGTGGCGTCAGCGTGCAGTTTTTCTTTTGTAGACTATGTGGACCTGTCACCAACATGTGGACTATGTGGACCTGCCATCAGTGTGTATGCTCAAGAAACAAGCGGGCTATAGCAACGAGATACCGGAATAGGTTCTTAGATTCCACGTGGTGGAGTTAGAGATGCTCGTGGCATGCTGAAGTAGCAGAAAAAGCCTGCAAGGGTGCCTGTCTCAGATGGAATACGCGCAAGAATACGCGCAAGAATACGCGCAAGAATACGCGCAAGAATACGCGCTGAGCAAAAAAAAAATATTTGGCAAAAAATCTAAGAAATGGAAACGCCGAGTGCGTGAATTAAGCGCCCTTTCTAGCTTCGCAATGTCTCGATACCCTCCTTTGGCGTTATTACCCGCGGATCGAGGTCTTATAAGGAGTGCGAATTGATCGTCCGGACACGGCGGGAAATTCGGTCGCGTGGGAATTTTTCTGTTTCCGATTCAAGATGCATAAAGCTGTCAACAACAGAAAGCTGTCCCATCAATGTGCGAACTTCCAAAGTCGCGAAATACGACTGGTGAAACATCGAAACGGCTTTCTGAAAGGGAACCACATTCTCAAGTTCTGAAAACACATTTCTTTAAAATCAATGAGGACATGGAAAGTGTGTTGCTCGCACTGCTAGCCTAGTCACTGATTACCAACATGGTAGGCTAAAACCAGTACTTGTTGTTGGTTCTATTAGGAATATTAATAGGAAGGAAAAGAGGTTCATCCGGTGCCGAAACTGCCACATTGCTCCTCATATGCAGCCCGCGAAAAAAGCGTATTGTAAAATTGGGATGTGAACCGCGAATCACAGGCGATCAGTGCAACTAACGCGAAGCGGTACGCGTTAGCAAGTGAACTCCGATTTCGTGAGCGCATTGACTCGAAGCGCCCTTTTTGTCTTGTTGCGCACACTATTGCAGCATGCGCCAGGGATTTGTGGCGGGCGGTGCGTAGAGCTGCGCCAATCAGAGCCGTATATTCTCTTCTCTGGCGCTAACGAGTGCCCCAATGCGAGAGGCTGGCGTTTCAAAATGCGCTGACGAAGGCTGCTTCTCATGTTTTCCAGTTGTTTCAAATAATTTGGGATAATACCCAGTTTGTTGGCATGAGATGTCAAGTTGTATCAAGCGTTTGTTCAAGTGCCATCAAACGTAGACTTTAACCGGACACGACTTCGAATTTGGTCTATTACATGCCAGTGACCGCGTGCACTTGTGTTTGCACTGTACCGCGCACGGGTGAAAGTTAATGAAATCGACGATTTCCAAAGCATAGCGCGGGAGGCTCGCAGTTTAACACGTGGCGAGGAAGGCTGTAGCAGCGCCTCCGATGTTTTTAAAATAGAGGAGGCGCTGGCTGTAGCGATAGCCGAGTGGCCAAAAGCACCAGTAGGTGAAGCTGATGCCTTCGCGACGCATCGGATTCGGACAGTGAGCTTTTTTTCCTTGTGCTCAATGCTCTGTTGAACATACTATCGTGAGAAAAATAGAGACCCCTGCCATCGCCTGCCGATCCATGCCAAACGGCTTGCGAGCGCCTCCTGACGAAGCACTCCTGTTATCGAGACCCATTGGCGCGCGCCAATCCCGACCAGACGACGCAGCGAGCACACTGTGCTGGTCTCGACAACAGGAGTGCTTCGTCAGGAGGTGCCCGTATGCAGTTTCAAATGGATTGGCATGCGATCGCATGGGTCTCCTTAGTCTCCACTCGATAGTACATCGGACGCCAGGTTTTCTGTCATATATAATCGTGTTAATCTTAACGAATTGAAAGAAAAGCGGTGCTGTGCTTGCGCTTTAAAATGGACACCTCCAGCATTTCTCTAAACTTAACAAAACTTCCTAAGGCAGCCGCTTTATTATTCCGCTCAAAATTTGAAAATAGGGCTCAAATGGTGATATGCTTTGCGCTCGTCGTGGGCCCACCTGCCTTCCGATTCCGTACGCAGATGCCCCCGCCTGGATCTGACGCCCCTGCTACGTCGTGGTCGTGGATCGTACCGTGCTTGGATGCAGGCCTGCTGGACGAGAGCGCCAGCAGTGACATCTTTGAAGAGTTCTTCCGAAAGGCGACGGAGGAATCTGAGGAGGCTGCGCGGGCCCGCTATGGGGAGGATGGTAAGCGGAAAACACGGCTACACATGACGTGGTCGGTGAGATTACAGGCGCAGCCCGGAATATCTGTGACAGCTTGCGGGGTGTGCCTACCTCAGATCAATATATTTCATAACCTTTTCGAATACCTCGGCATAATTACCAAAACTATGTTTCGACGTCCTGTCACCTGTTACAGCCAGTTTCGGTTATTTCTATGAACAAAGGTAGCTTAAACTGAATCAACGAGACAGCAAAGCTGCATAGCGAAGAAATGAGAGTTAATAATGGCTGAGCTAGAATAAGGAGTGAAACATACATAGATGTGGCAGTGTTGAGAACAGATGGCCAGTAATCCTTTGGGGTAGAGAAGTTGATTCCAAGAGAAGAGAGATTTTAGTGGTTATAAAAGTGGTGTGCCTTGTATTTATCCTGTCATGCTGCTCTAGATAAGGGGGAAAGAGAGGGAAAAGAAGCTAGTGAGGTGGTTGGCGGATCGGCCACATGACGATACCCTACTCATTTTACTCACCTTAAGGCCCAGTTCCGTCTGTCCTTTTTGGCGCGCGTCCTGCGCTCTTGGGCGCCCACGCGCCGACAAGAGGAACTCTGTGCATGCGCGCCGCGTCGAGCGCCGCCTAGCGCGTCCACGACGCTCGGATCCGATAGTGTTAAAGTTCGTTCGATTCACCTGCACTACGTGAACTGGTTCTCGCGGTGCTGCACTTCGCCATTCTTTTCAGCGGTGCAAGATATGGCGCCGTCTGCACGACACCACTCGTTGTACTGCTAGCACTAAGTACATGTGTTATTTTGTACAACGTGCATATGTTATCGTGTTAGCCTTGTTTTTATGTGTATATGTATGTATGCACCTGTAAGTATTGCGCTGTGTAGGTGCGATTTAGTTCTTGTGAATTATGTTCTGTTTTGATACTGATATACCCAGTGTTTGCCTCTTGCTACTGTAATCCTTTTTGATATTGTAACCCCCCTTACACAATGCCCGTTGGGGCCTGTGAGGTTCAATAAAAAAAAATTGGCAATGGCTTAGCTCAGCTAAGCCAGGATATACGTAGCGAGAGATAGGGTATATCCCTGGTTACGTTTAGTTGTTTTGCTTATCGTCATGGCTACGTGTTAGGCATTAAATTCGAGACGTGGTGAAGGCGGCACGCGTTATTCAACTTTATTTACTGCCAGAAAGACGGCCCGGTTATCCGTAAAGTAACACTCTCTCCTTGGCTACCATGACAGTGTGTTCTCCCACCGCCGCACCACCGTCCTCCTCCCCTTGCCGCGCATGCGCAGTAGACCACGGCGCGCCAGCTGCGTGTCGGGCATGCGCAGTCTCTCGGTCGGAGGCGAGCGGCGTTGGCGCGCTGCGCCGGCAGCTGTGACGTCATTCGGCGGCTCCTCTCGGTCCGAGGTGAGCGACGCGGAGCACACCAGCTGCGCGGCTATGACGTCACTCGGCTCCTCGCGCATGCGCACAAGTGGCGCCGAAGGCCCACAGCGAAACGGCGAGATTGCTGGTAATGTAGCTCTCGCTACAAAAAGTGCTGACGTTGTGCAGGTCTAGTTCAGGAAAGTTCAGGAAAACTGTACACTTCCCCAGTGGTCGGTGCCGAAATGGTGCAGCTGTAGCCGCTATGGAAGCAGATGACGGCTTGCGCGACGATGGCTTGCGCTTTGTGATAAATGTCGGATATCCTGAAATTATTCCACTCCTCGATTAGAACGGTGTGCCACACGGGCGTGGCTCTCATGTAATCATGTAACGTGCGTGGCCACCCGAGATGGTAGCGCCGGAGGTTGGGACGGCGACCCTCGCCGGCACCTTTCATCTCTCGACATATATATGCTTCACCGGCGTCTTCCATTGGACTAATAATGTTATAACAGTACACGAAGCCGGTTAAATAAAAAAGTAAAGACGTGCTTGCATCATAATGCACGTCATTTCAACCACCGCTTAACATTCAAGTCGGCGCGAGCACACCTCGGTCGATCATGTTGAGTAAAAGAACACACGTGCATTCCGCTTCAGCTGCCGCACGGTTACATCGAAGCTGATTCATGGCAACACTTCGCCGCGATGTGCTGTTTTAAAATTCTTCACGTGGTTCGGGGTGTTGGCAGCCGTTGATATGAGCGCCACACTGCGGGCTGGATGGCGACGCCAAGGCTAGCAGACGACCAGGCCTGCACCCGACCATTCGTTTTGAAAGCAGCCAGTGCCAAGCTGCACTTCAACTGCAGGAACCGGCGCTGCACGCTCGTTGCAACGCTGCGGAACTTTATAGAACTGGTGCAGGGAGTGCAGGCCAATCGAACGGACCTTTTGATATTCAACGTGCGCGCTACTCGTGGCAGCGCGCGTGCTATTTCCGGTGTGTAAGCATCAACTAGACAGTGGGCGTTCTGCTTCTGTGTCTTCTGGAGCGGATCTTTCAAGCATTTTGTAATAAAACAGCGCAAGGACACAGGACGAGAACAGAGGGAAGACACACAAGGCGCTGATAAAGGATCTGATGCGCTGATCTGATGAAGGATATCAGCGGCGTGTGTGTCTTCTCTCCGTGTCCTTGCGCTGTTTTATTACAAGATGCTTAACCAAATCGCCCAAACTGCCATTTTACTACATTTCAAGCATTACCTGCAGCGCGTGACCGGGCGCGTACTCGCGCCATGCACTTAGGAGTTGTGTACCGCTTTTTTTTTTGGGCGTCGGGGCGCGGCCTCAGCGCGCAGGCGCGCACGGCGCGTAGGATGCAGAAGTGTCTATGGAGTCGGGCCTTTAGGGTGCGGCATGTGCGCTTCTCGCACTGCCTACGTTGTCTTCGGGTGCGGCGCGCGTGCCACCCTTGACTACGTGCAATCAGCTGTGCCTCTTGATGGGCTTGTGAAGTTGAGATCTCAGAACCGCTCCACAACAGCTTTTCGTTGTACAAACAAATCGGTACATATGCCATTTCTAGCGAGTAGGCGCTTGCTCAATATTTCACTTTTTTTGTCCATAATCACCGTAGTCCCGCTAAGCCAGCCAGAGTGACATACAGCCTCTGCACAAGCAGATCTAGTGCCCCCTTCTGACAAACGTAAAACGGAATTGTGGTCACGGGTCAAATCAAGCCACGGAACCTTTATGTTGAGAGCAGGAGCCGCTTTTTTAGGGCTGTCCCTGGACAAACGCTTCTCATTTTTAATAAGCATATACCTATACCAGATGTCCCTGCTAAATGTAACCAAGTTTTAAAAAAAACACGGAATGTTCTAGCCGCCTGCAACCAACCGAGGGTTGCGTAGAGTCACGTGATCTCGTCTGCTGTATTTTTTTGCTCTTCAAAGCTAGCTGGTTATGCTAAATTAGCCAACTTTTTAAGTGTTAATGTTACAACAAAGAATCAATGGAAAAGGTATAGATCGCTTTGAAAAACAGCTGACTGAAGCGTTTGAACCAAGGTACTGTTTACGTAAAGTAGTTTTATTGCGAAAGCAATACTGGTCGCAGTTTGAGCCCTTCAGCGTCGTCCCGGCGGTGTAACCACGTTTGGCCTTTAGCATGACCTCCGCTGTGACGTCACGACAGACGGAGAGAGACAGAGCCCAACTCTTCTCGTCGCGGTCGTCCCAGCGTAACCACGGTGCGGCGAGCAGCAGCTGCGCGCCGCTGCCGCGAGGAGGCGCTCGCTGTGATGACGTCACGCCAGACGGAGAGAGACAGAGCCCCAACTCGTCTCGTCGCGGTCGTCCCAGCGTAACCACGGTGCGGCGAGCAGCAGCTGCGCGCCGCTGCCGCAAGGAGGCGTTCGCTGTGATGACGTCACGCCAGATGGAGAGAGAAAGAGCCCCATCTGACTAGGCTTAACCTTAGCTAAGCCTCAGCCATTTTTTTTACCGGCCTTAAACCACAACGCGCGCGCAACGCGCGCAACAGCGTTCACGTGAGAACAGTGTGAATTAAAAGTCCCAAGACGCGTCTTCGAGAACAAAATTCGTTTTTTTTCTGAAGTGCTCTCCCCAATTAGCCTTCGTGTGCAGACGGGCACCTGATGCGAGACAGCACCTGATCACGTGATAGCTTTCTTTTAAAGCCAATAAATAAAGCTACGTAAATCGTAACTTGATGGAAACAGAGCTCCTAGCGGTTTTTGGAGACGATCTACAACTTTTCCATTGTTTTTCTTCAGGTTAATAATAAAACGTTACCCAATTAAGCATAACTCATTAATTACCTTTGAAGAACAAAAAAACACCTCAGACTAGGCCACGCGACTTTGAATAACCCTCAGTTGCTTTCACGGCGCATTTTTAAAAGCTTGGTGATGTTTAGCTGGGACACCTGGTATATTGTGCACTTTGAGTCTCGTGATTTGTTTCCTGCTAGATATTTAGTATTCCAGCAACCCATTTGGCCAAGAATTGAGAAATGGCCGCCATGTAAAAACTCGCAGAGCTTATTAGCGATGGTATAATATAGATAGTTACTGCAAGTTGCAGAAAATTTTCATTGAAAAGCGAGTACCGTGTTTGCCAAAAGTAACCGAGCAGCCACACTGGCTTGTGGAGCAGGCTTGCAGCCAAGTGAAGTCGTTGCTATCGTCGGTGCTGGCCGCTCGACAGATGGAGGTTGCATTATAAGGTAAACCGTAATCCAGATCTTTTTTCCGGTTGAGGTTATGGGTAGGCAGTTCTACTCTTTGCCGAAGCCAGCGGGAACAAATTGCGTTTCACTCCTCAAGTACGTAGACAGAAGTAAAGAGGTGGTAAAGAGAGTACAGACTTCGGCTGACACTTATGGAATGTTTAGTGGGTTTCAAAGTGCTGCACTTACAATATTACACAACGGGCAGCCTTTGTGCGGTAAATGGTGTGGTGCCTCTTGCTGACAATGCGTCTGGCCTATTGTTTTATTAAGAGGTGTAATTTCTCCAGCTTGAGCACCCCTTTGCGAACTTACTGTGGATACCCAGTGTTGCTCTGCTGTAAAGGACACAACGAACACGTTCCACAGGCTTCCTGCGCTAGCGTATTGTGGATATATTAGCACTGCATCATGCTGGCACAAACGTTGTCTGGGTCGTACGCTGCACCGCATATCTGGCTGATTTTCTGCGTCGACTCAAACTTCTTTTAGTCTCTTCGTAAGTCTGTAAAAAACCCGTGACATATCGCAAACATCACTGTGAGCTGACTGCAGCTGAACGTATTGAGACCGGGGACTTCGAGGACGAAGAAAACTTGAAAACACAAAATAACGAGTATCTGGCTGAGCAGCCCTCGTCCTCAAAACAGCGCCATCATCTCTACTACTGCATCATAAGCTGCCGTGAGCCACAAGCTGTCAATCCAGTTATTCATTCACAATGCGAGTTGTTCACGATGCTAGAACATGTAGTGAATATCTAGCTCCCAAGGCGTGCTCAGCTGCAGCTGGAAGAAACATTGGCGAGGCGGCCACTCTATTCACTGGTTATAGTGCAAAAATCTGCAGCGACAGGTAAAAATAAAATGGCCTTGGGGTTTGTGAATCTGAGCGTAGTTCACTCAAATCTTTTGAGATCTCACTGCCAGCGCTAACAGGCCAAGGGGAAACAGGAAGAGACGGAATTCGCTGCATTGATAAATTATCGGCTCATACTGACGAACCCCTCATGAGTGCATTCCATGCGAAGTTACCCACTGCATTTCATGAGCAGGGGCTTTGTACTTGAAGGTGCATTTAAGGGCAATGCAGTTAAGAAGCAGGAAGAGCCTTATACTGAAAAATTGACTTTAATTCTCTTTCTCTCTTCTCTGTCGCTTACTTTATTCCGCTTCCTTCATGTTTGGTAGTCAACCGGGGATCGGCTGGTTGGCCTCCTTGCTCTTTCTGTTCTCTCTCTCTGGCTGCTATTTGTACAAGGCAGTTTCCTGCGAATGCTGCTGTATATTCGAGAATATTTTAACTTGCATACGAAAAAATTGGAGGCTTATCAAGGTTAAGCCCAGTGGATGCGAAGCATGCCCTTAGCGTTTGGAGGCATCTTGACCGCATACACGCCCGGCGCAAAGACGCTGGCGCGGTTGCGGGCACAGAGACTGACGCGACGGCGGGCGCGCGCCGTCTTATCCCTGGCGTGACGTCACATATCACGTGATGCAGCGATGGTGGCGCCGCCGCCGCGTCGCGCGCGACGGCGCGAACCGAAGCGTGGAGGCCTCCGCCGGGCGACGTCCGACGGCGCGATATGAGGCCCCATCTGCAGCCGGTGTGACGTCATCACGTGACGTGACATCATGTGATCTCACTTCAAGGTCAATGGTGGCCACCGCCGGGAGGCGACCGACGGCGCGATATGAGGCCCCATCTGCAGCCGGTGTGACGTCATCACGTGACGTCATGTCACGTGACCTACTTGAAGGTCAATGGTGGCCACCGCCGGGTGTCGCGCGAAGGCCCGAAACCTACGTTAATATGCTTCGCATAAAAAAAATGCGAGGTTTTTGTGTGCTAAACAACGGAGTCTGTGGCATCTCTACTAGGAGCACTTTTTCGCTTATCACTCACCTTTGAAGATGCAGGCGCCTAATGATGTGTGTGTGTGTGTGTGGGTGTATGTGTGTGTGTGTGTGTGTGTGTGTGTGTGTGTGTGTGTGTGACCAAAACTGCAGGCGAAACGTGCGGGGTCGACGGCGATAGCGGAGAACAGGAGGATGCGGAGACACCACTCTGCCAGAGGTGCGAACGGCTCATGAGCGTCGAGCTGATGGCGAACCCGGGAAAAGCGGACTACCGGACCGTGGTCGATGAAGACGGGGAGCCGTACAAGGTACAAGAGGTGTTAACCCTTACTAGTGTATAATAAAGAAGTGCTTCAACAGCGCCTTTTTCGAGCCTTTCGAAGGCAGACTTGTTTGACAAAATATCTTTTAGGTTGATCTGATACTGGATGGAATATCAAGGGTGCGTATCCATTCTAATAACTATGGAAATCATTTCTTAAGGGAAGAACGCAGCGTTGAAATGAACTAAAGCAGGGTAGAAAATGTTGTTACCTCGGGCTACAAGACTTATGTCCAATGAGAAATATGAATGTATAGGAATGAATGTATAGGAGTGGTTTTATATAATAATAGTAATAATAATAATACTACTACTAATAATAATACAAAGGGAAGGAAAACGATTCTTGCCCTCCTCCGTGTAAACTTCTATAAGCCCTCACGCACCAGATCTGCAGTTGGCGGAAATAAAAAGAAGAGGGTAGAGTTTAGGCGCTGGGTGCGGTAAACACAGGATATGTAATTGTAAACTAAAATCTTTCTGAAGAAGTCCTCTGACGGCAGTCGCCTAATTATGCTTCTGAAACTTTGTTTCAGGATGGTGCTCTACCTTCGCCTTCGGAAACTTGGCTTGCACTCTTTGCGCACACGCTCCTCTTCCATTTCCTTTTGCAGATCACCGCTGCTGGACCTGACCAATCCGCTGCTCTGGCTTGGAGCGCACCGTGCTTGGATGCAGACCTGTTCGACGAGAGCGTGAGTTGCGATATATTTGAGGAAATCTTCCGCCAAAAGACGACGGACAAATCCATGAGGGAAGACACGTTGCGGGGTCGCTGCAAAAACGACGGTAAGCCGACGACATTGCTGTACTGCAGTTGTCTTCACGAGAACTCGCGTAGCCGGCAATATTTGTACATGCTGCCGGGTTCTCTTTATACGAGCTGAAGATGACACAACAAGAAAGCGCAGTATTTAAAATTAAAGCTGAAGATTTTTCTGTGAAAGTCCAGACGCTTCACCCACCGGGTCTGGAGATTCTTGAAGCCAAACTAAACAGGTCCTTGTTACTCTCAATAATTCTTGCTACTGGAGCTCTGCTGTGATGTGGCGGCCACCTCCCGATCACTCGAAGTTGGCCGTCCACTTAAACATTCTTGCCATTCTCCACTGACAGCCACCTAGAAAGATCACCTAACCCACTTGTTACTCGAGCCAATAATAAAAGTTTTGCAATAAAACATTCAGATTTGAGAGACTAGAAGGGTACACAGAGAGCTACACCCGGTAAGTAGGCTTATTGGTAAAGACACTAATATCAAAGTTACGAAATCAAACGTCGTCTTGGCAGCCCTTATCCATCTATTCCTAAAGGAGGACTCCATTTTTGGAGGTTTCCTGTTATTGTTTTTCTTTCGTCGCTTCATAGATTCACATGCCTCTCAGTAATAAATGCTGCTGGAAGGATATTACTTGATTACCACTCATTCCTGATGCTAAAGCGCTGTGGGCACACTGTTTTCGGCTGACATTGGGGTCTTCAATTTCCTTGGTTTTGAAAGCACTTCGTGGGGCCATTGAATGAACTTCTCTTTTCTCTCAGGATTATAATGAAGTAACTGCGTGTCACTACCAGTCACTGGTAAAACTCGAATGCGAGCACGATCTGCTCGATATTCCGGAAATTCAGCTCGGACATATCCACTAGATGTTCTTTGTCAAAGTTGGAGCATTTCGCTGAAAACTCCGATGAAAGCATCTGCGCACCTAGTCGGTCTTTGATAATAAACCCAACAGATCCCTTTATTATTAAGTTAACAAACGCCCTCTCTGATGGTCCCCAATTTGGCGAAGTGAAGTAATGGTCAGGGTTGGCTGTCTGCAGTGGAAACTGTTGAAGACCTTCCCCTGACTTGACTCAGTTTTCCGAAATTTCCCTCTGAAAGTTTTAACACCACTTCATTAGAACTGAGTGCGATTAGCACATATCACTCAGTGTTTACAAATATAATATTGCAAATTTTCAACAAAATTGTATTTTTAAACCACAAAAACTTTATGATGGCTTAGGTTTCCTCAGTTTAAGGTATCGCACTTTCGCCCAGTTAACTGCAATTTCGCCATTTTCGAATTCTGGAAATTGGGCTTGAAATCTGAGATAACACGCTTTTCAGCTGTACGAGACAAATGAAACAAGTTTTGGCAATATTTGTATGCGATAGCTTTGTATTATCTCTGGTAAAACTCAAAGGAAACTTTACTTGAAATGAGACTCAATATTGGAATGGTCGTGCTATGTGAACAAACATAGCAAAGCCCAGAAAACCTGGAAAAAGGAATTTAGTTCACGCCCTACCACCATGCGGCACCATGCGGCTTTCATGAGGATGAACCAAAATCATCGCGAGGTTTTCAAATTTTCGCAGAACCCTCTATTTTCAAGGCTGTCTGAAAATATCGGTACGTGCTGAGGAATCATTTTAGAAGTTGTAATGCGCAGCGAGCACGAATTATAGGCTATCAGTACCAGCATATTCGAGCAGAACCTCACACCCTATGCAGTTTATTTAAACAGTTGCTTGTGAAAAATATCCTCAATGCGTTGTGCAGTGTTGGCTGCCAAGAACTGACAGATAACGCTACTTCTCGATGTCCTGGAAAGCTGGGCATAGGCATGGGCATAGGACCACAGCAGCAAAGCGATAAGAAGGAGGAATTCAGCACAGCGGCACAGAGCGTATATCCTCGACAGCGCTCATTCGACCACAACCTTTGTGTCGTCCGTGTCTGAAGTACTTAGTCTAGGACTGCTGTGGGCTCACACAACGGTGCTCTTCAGGACTTGTGGGCACGGACCTCATAAGATGTTGCAGTGTCGATATTAAAGTGTATTTTTGGAAGGGTCACTTCTCATGCTGCGTCAATCGGATTCAGTCAGTGAGAATGCTTGGTGCCTGAGCAGTAATCGCACGGCAGCTTGCTGCTTCATTCCCAAGCATGAAAGACGCATTGGCTATACCCTTGCTGAACACCGTTTCTACAACCCCCCCCCCCCCCCCCCCCCCCCCCCCCTGTGTGAGAGGTGCGACCACTGAATAGTGTGGTGCAAAATAAATTTCTGAATGTTCCCATCCACGTTGCCCTCTCGCAGTGGGTGATGCTGGTATATTTAAGAATATGAGGTGTTAAATTGCGGCTTTATCTAGTACGTCCTCTATTTTAACTGCGTTTTGGGCTGTATGCAACGCGTGAACTGTTCGTGGATGGTAAGCGCGAGTAAGTGCGCAAAGTTTGGCAACTTTGACTGATGAGTAGAAAATGAAAATAAGGACCCAAAAAGTACAGGAAAACACAAGCCTTCAGTCCGCTAGAGGGGTGCGTGTGGTTCATAACTTGGCACACTAGCTGGCATCGCCTCATTGTTTCTTCGACTGCAGCCGCAGTCTCCGAGATATGTACTTACATGCTTAGAAATGCAGTTTTTGGGCGCTCAAGATGCCGACTGTATCCGAGACACTTTATCGTCGTTTCACATAGGGCTTGTTTGACGGGGCAAGGCGGTTACTTTATTTAAGATCTTAATTTGCCTTGAAACTCCTTTTGAGTTCTTTGCGCCTTGTTTTGTGTCTAATTAGACTTCTAAGGGAACATTTGAAGTGTCAGTGGCGGCAAAGTCAGCGCTCCGGCTTAACTGTTGTGAGGACGCTTCCTCACTAGTCACCTATAGTTAAAGATGCAGACACGCAACCAACACGTGTGTGTTACTGATTGCAGATGCACCGAATGATGGGGACAAAGAGAAGAGAAATGAGGAGGATGAGAAGGTGGAACTACAGCATGTACGGTGTGAACGCCGCGTGAGTGGCATGTGGATAGGAAGCCAAGGAACGGCAGAACACCGGGCCATTGTCGACGAAGACAAGGAACTGTTGGAGGTGCAAAAGGTGTTGCACTTACTAGTGTATAATCGTGGGAAGCTTCATCAGGGCCTCTGTGAAACCTATAGAAAGGAGACGAATATGACGAGATATTCTGTGCGTTGCCCTGTGAACTGAAAACCAAAGGCTCGAAAAATGTGCAGCGAAATGATGTTCATTCCAACTCCGCGTGTTAGTCGGAAGGAATGAATACTGGGAACATAAACATGTTGCCATTAGAAAATAGCAATTGCGCAGTAATAAGCTTCTCTATCCTGTGTTCAGCGTGTTAGTTCAAGAGAGAGGCAGTGTAATGCACCCAGCATTAGCCAGAGTGAGTTCTCGTTTTGCTTCTACATGAGTTGGAGACATTCGCCGAGTGTTGAAGAAGATGCAAGAGTTCTCCGGCTTTTCTTTTTGGTGTAGCACATTTGCAAAGCCCGAGCGATGCTGGGGAATCAACCCATTTTGGCGAAGAACCTGAGAATCCTAAGCGCTGGGCGGGTGAAGCATTAATTCTCAATTATTTTTCGTTATCTTTCATGTCTTGCTGTTGCAGCGATTTGTTCGCGCCACCGATGCAGGATATTTACAAGAAGTCACAAGACGCAACTGGTGAGAAGTCGAAAAGTTCTTTCAAGCAAAACTACGTTGTTCAGCTGCAAAAGCTTAGCTTTTCATCCTCGAAGACAGGGTTGTAAATGTTCCTACTTGGCACTACCAGCCCAATCAATAACCCCAAGCATCGCAAGCAAAACGAGTACCGTACTTACTTGCATATGTAACATACTATATTTACGACAAAATTTCTTAGAATGGGCCGGGTGGAGGAGGTGCGACTATTAAGAAGGGTAAAATATTCAGAAATAATTTTTAGCGATAAAAACAATTAAGTAGGGTGACATAATAAGCACTGCATTCGGTATACGACTCCTTATGAATAAAAAATGCAATCCTCAATTTGGTTTCTGCCCTGCAGAGCATACTGAAAAGCTTTTATATAAACCCCCACGTATAACTTGCACAGCGGCCCATAATACTACCTAAAGAGAGAGCAGCTGGAGTTCACTCCAGTACAACTATCAGCATTTAACGTGAAGTGTAACTGCTACAAGTTTAAACAATCCTTAATACTGCCGATCGTAAAGAGCAACTCTTTGCTACCAGGCGTGGTTGGTTTTGGTTCCTGGATTCCTGGCAGCATATTCTTATTGGCGGTTCTTCTCGTAGCACGCTGTATAGTAATTTACATTTGATAGATTTTTTTATTACTGTGGTTTCGGCGTTCCAAAAAAGAGCGCCAGCTAGCATTCACTGTCATCAACAGTAGACTGCGTGCCAAAAGAATGGGTTGCGTTCATTATGCGAGCCCGTCTGTACGCCATTAAACATGTTATAGTAGTCATTTTATTTTCAGAGGTATTTAAAGAAAGGAAACAGGTTTTATCTGGCCTTGGAAACTCCCATATATTCCTGAGACATCTGATTTGCAGCCTGTAGATTTAAAAGAGACATGGAAGAGGGTGGGGAAATAGCATATAGAGAAATGGGAGAATAACAGCTTCTTGAAATTCTATTACTTGGGGTTCTTTCACATGCACTGACAACGTTCAGTACACGGGCCTGTAGTCTTTCGCCTCCATCAAAATTCGACCCCCATGGCCGGGATCGAACCCACGTCTTTCGGGTCCACTGTAACTAATGGAACAGAAGTTGTCATGGGAATCACTCTGTACTTTTGATGAAAACTTCGTTTAAACACAAGGCTCTCCCTAGATCCACAATGTTATGTTTACCGCTGATCATAGACCCACTTTTCTGTCTTCATGCCCAGAACTCAGCTCCGGCATCTGATGAATCCACTGCTGCGACTTGGAAAGGGCCATACTTTGACGCAGACCTGCTTGACGAGAGCCTCAGCAAAATCTTTGACGAGTTCTTACAGGAGATGGCCGAGGGATGCATGAGGAATATGAAGGACGAAACTCGGCGGGATATATGGGAACACGAGGGTAAGCCGACTACAGTGCTTCACTATTGGTACCACTGCGGCTATTGTCGTAGCCTTGAATCTATTTCGTAATTTGCTATTGGTGCTGGCTCTGGATAAATCTATTCTCTTACCAATTACAATATTTTGGCGCCACTCACGGAACTATTTTTCAACGTCTCAGTGTTTCTGAAAGCCAGTTTCTGTTCTCCCTTTTTGCACACATAGGAAACGTAGGCAGGAAACGTAGGGAGGTAAGTTATGTTGGGAAGATAAATGACAACCGGCAGTCCTTTATTTTTGTTTATTTTTTTATGAGTGTGCTTAAAAGGCTCCAGGTATGGTGTCATTATTCCAGTCTTTTGCAGTATGGATGCAAAATGAGGAGAGATGCGCAGTAGCACGAGCATACGGCATGTAAACACTTTTGTTCTGAAGTGCGATGGAAGCAGATATGATGGGATGGATAATTGTGAAGGATATAACTTGTGGAGCAGGCAAAGTCTTGAAATTTTCCCTCGAAGGACGAGAGGAGGAAGGTTAGCTTGAGACTTAAAGCTGGACGCACCCGTGTAGTATCTATAGTTGAAGTAAATAAACCGGCAGCTCTGTTCTGTATGGAATAGAGAACGTTAGAAAGAAATGAGTGATGTGGGACGAAAATCGCGGAAGCGGACAAAGTCGAAGCTTGGACATGTTGGTTGGACATTTCTCGTCTTGTCCTCGTGTTTGGCGCTGCCGTTGATGATGTCGCAGAAGTGAATTCTAATTACGGTCGACAGAGAATAAAACAGCCTCTAAGTTATTTTTTACCGAAGGCAGCTGGCATTAAGTGATGGTGGCCTCTTTACCCCTCTCCCAACGTGTAGAAAAGACATCAGTGCACCGCCTAGTTAAGATCCCTGCCTTTCCTTTCCTCTCTCTCTCTCTTTTGTTTCTCAGCGCAAATTTACAGTGACATCTGTTCTGGTCGACCATGTTTATAATTTTGTGAAAAGAGAGCTAAACTTCGCATAGCCGCCGCGGTGGCTCAGTGGCTATGGTGCTCGGCTGCTGGCCCGAAAGACGCGGGTTCGATCCCGGCCGCGGCGGCTAGAATTTCTTTGGAGGAGAAATTCTAGAGGCCCGTGTGCTGTGCGATGTCAGTGCACGTTAAAGAACCCCAGGTGGTCGAAATTTCCGGAGCCCTCCACTACGGCGTCTCTCATAGCCTTAGTCGCTTTGGGACGTTAAACCCCACAAAACCAAAACCAAACCTAAACTTCGCATATGCTAAAGACGATATGTGCGTCCCTGAAAGTTTGTGTTGTCTATTCGGCAACAAAGACTGCGCTGCGGAGTACTTCTGCTAGGAGCGCTTCCTGGCTTATCGCTCAGCGTCGAAGGTGTAGGAAGCTAACCAAGGCGTGTGGTGCAGAAATTACAGATGGAGCTTGCCGTATGAACGGCTACAAGAGGAAGAAGGAAGGATTGGAGCCAAGCTGCCGCCACTTCACAATCAAGAGTATGGCGAGCCCTGGAAGAGTGGAAGAGGAGGGCTCGAACAAGGTGCTAGAGGTATTATCCTTACTAGTGAAGAGTAGGGGACCTCTTCACTATATCGTTTTCAATGGTCTTAGAAAAATGTTTGAAAGTGCAGCTTTTAAGCTCGCCTCATGCTTCACGGAAAACCAGTGGGGTTTATAAGTTCTTCTGGTTGCGAAAATGAATCGTTATGGAAAGCATGTTCTTTTAAAGTCAACGAAGGCATGGTTCAAATGTTTCCCACCAGGCACCGCCAGGCTACTGAGCTATCAGAGAACAGCAAGGCTAATACCTACAGTAGAAGTGGTTTTACAGAAAAAAATAATAATAAGGGGGGAAGTTTCAAGATATTATTCCTTAGGCACCTGACCTGACCAGTAGCAGGCGGAAATAAAAATGACAGGGCACAAGCTGGGTGAAAACGCAGCACGTATGAGTGCCTCCTGAAATCGACACCATCACCACTTTTCCCAATTGAAGGAAACCTGTGAGCGCAATCTCCTGATTATCGTTTTGAAAACTGCACTTGAAAACTGTATTGTCTGTTGGATCTCGGCGACGAGCCTTACATTCGTCGTCGACCCACTCCTCCTCCGTCTCCATGCGCAGATCACCAATGCTCAATCTGATGAGGCCGCTTCTATGGCGTTGAGCGTACTCTGTTGGGAAGCCGACCTAGCCGACGAGAGCGCCAGCTGCGAAATATTTGAACAAGTTTTCCCAAAGATGACAGAGGACCCCGTGGAGGAGAGCACATTGTGCGGCCACTGGGAGAACGATGGTAATCTGACTACACCGCCTAACCTAAAAGGTAATTAAGTTGTGCAGCCTGGAATCTCTTTGAGCAGGCAGCCATATGCTCCTTCCGAAGTTGAATGTACAGATGTTAGCCCAAAAATTAACGAACTTTGCACTCGATGTCATAATTTGCTTTGACCTTACCGCAAAAGATCTGAATTCTTGTTAGCAATTACCCACTCTGATACGCCGTGATATCCCGGTCACCGGGAGGTTGCCGACCGGTCAGTTTTTTTTTCTTGTTTTAAAAACAGGAAGTACTCGGATGGACGAACATCTTATGAGAAGCCATATTGGCACACGTACAGCCCCCGTAATAAGTATGCAGCCCAAGGGAGTTGCTTCTGAGCTCTTGAGCAGGGCTCCCTAGCATATTTAGTAGTCCAAGGCTTGGGAGGATTGAGGACGTGAACCCATTCCCCTTTCTAGAGATTATGGTTGCTGAGGTTGCATAATGAGGCATACAGCAGGCTTCACAAGCCCTTGGGCCGTATACTTTTGATGTAGGGAGGGGGGGGGGGGGGGTCTACATGAAGCACAAACTTGTAAGCTATATGTCGTCATGACAGCCCTTATAGATATTGCCACGTTTTGGTGACGGCAGTCCAGCGCGCAGGAAGGCAGCGAAAAGAGATTCCAAACGAAACTATATTTGATTTGGGCTGACTTGCGCCCGCAAAGTACTGTATGACTCAGCGGCGGCGGAGCAACAAGCTTGAATGCCCGCCGCTCTCGGCGGTGCTCAATTTAAAGCTGATCACGAACTTTCGAGATCGGGCGTAGAAAGTTACCGCAACGTTCTGGAACAACGTAGAATCGCCTCCGCCTGTATTCGATCTGTCGAGATAAATCTAGTCGTGTCTTGCATCGCACACAATGCGATAAATCCGCGTACCGGCTGCTTTGAAGAATGAAAAACTGATTACAAAGATTCACGACAATATGTTTCGAAATAACTCCCTTTTGGCGGTTTTTGTGTTTTTCTTCGACGATCCATAGATTCACAGCTCGTAGCGGCATGTGCGGCTGGAAAAATAATTCCCTCTTACAACATACTTCTAATGTCCCTTTGACTAATCAATATGCATGCAGCGAAAAGCTGGGGACAGTAATGACTGAAATAAGGAGGTCGGCAGGCCCTTCAGGTGCGCATATCCTGCACTGAATGCGGCCTCTTGGCTGCATTGCATGTCGCCGCACTATTTTATTTGCACCTCTTGTGTTGCGAGGTATACTAAGGCGAAAGCCTTTAATGCCTCATACTGTCGTTAGCAGACGCTGTCGGCAGCCGTGTCGACAGACGCGTCGGCAGCCGCGTCGACAGACGCGTCGGCAGCCGCGTCGACAGACGCGTCGGCAGCCGTGTCGACAGACGCGTCGGCAGCCGTGTCGACAGACGCGTCGCCAGATTTGACCGCCTTTCGGCGTCACTGCTTAAAAGGCTCAAGGTTCCAGCATGAATAAAGGTGCATCTAGTGAATGCATGGGCTTCATAAATAAAATAAAAAGAGTAAAGTGAAGAAAAGGAAAATAAAAATAAAAGTAAGAAAATAAACAAAAATAAAAACAAAATAAAAATAAGATATGAAAATAAAAATAAAAAACAATAAAAGTAAGAAAAAGAGCAACAATTAAAGAAAAACATGAAAAATAAAAAATAAATAAAAACAAACAGTGCGCCAGCAAACGCTTTCGCCTTGTAGCACTTTGCCCCCTGAATTTTTTCCTCAGAATGCTATCACCTGCTAACATTTTTTACTTATACGCAAAGAAAAACAATGTGGATGTGCGCTAATAAAGAAAACAGTGCCTAGAGACCTTGTTGTCATGGGCACAGTGGTGTGAACGCTCCGTCACTAACCGCCCAACATTAAAAATGCAATCACCGAAACAGTCTGTGCGGGTGTGACAGAAATTGCAGGGGAACCGAGTGGGTTCGACGACGGCGAGACTGAGGAGAACCAGTCGCCACAGTGTTGTCAGACCAAACAGCGCTTGAGCGTCAAGGTCATGGGCAGCCCGGAAAGGACAGAGCACCGAGACGTGGTCCACGAAGGCAAGGATACTTATGAGGTGCAGAACATGTTATCGTCGCTAGTTAATAATCGGGGCCTTCTCGCCTGTGCCTTTTTCAACTATTTTAGCGAAAACGAGTGTGCGTAACATTAAAGGCATTAAAGTTGCTTTACACTAGAGAGAATATCGAATGGGGCGTATCGGTCTTCGAGGTTCTTATGCAGTAGTCTAGGTCCACTGTGATATCGCCCACTGAGTCAAGTGATTTGATATCAAACCAATTTTTTTCTACATTCTTTGATTTGTGCGGGGAGATGTGAAACGCTACAAGGGACGCCCTGTCAGGAGCCTTTCCCTTGGAAGGATTGTTGCGAGCTCAAAGAGTAATTCATGGTCACTGTTACCGGAAGATAAGGAGGCTTGTTGTACTGTGCGAGCTTCGTCTCTCAGTAGTTTCAGATGCGATCATAGACGTTTCGATCCAGTAACTGAAGGGCATTACCAAACTGGATATGTGAAAAATAAGCGCTTGCTGGTATGCGATAAATATAAACAAAAATACATCTGGTGCGGAGTGCCCTCACGGGGTCACGCCTCCCCCTGTCCCTTTTACCCAGTCAAGCGTAGCTGCACGGATGTGAAATGACTACGAACGCTAACACGCGTTTCCCCAAAACCCTCGCTGTGTTTATTTTGAGGAAATTTAGTCTCTAGAAGAATGGCGCCAGGGACTAGCTGTGTGCAGGGAGTGGTCTGGTCACGTGACCGCGACCCCATGGGGGTGCAACTGTGTGCGGTGTGCCCCGCTTCCGTTATCCTTCGTCCACTCACACTCGGCTGCACGGAGGCACAAACCCACTTTTCACGGGAACGTTTCCATTACCAGCTAGTGCTGCGGAAAGATCTGTGTCTCGTTAAACTGACGAACAGGGCTGATTAATATATTGTGAACCATGTCTAGGAAAACTTCCCAGCTCTATGGATGCCAATACTTATGAAGCCTTGCTAATGCATATGGTGATTTTATTTCGCAGCTGGTGGTAATAACAGAGCGGGTAAATGAGAGGGCATGGAATCAAACATGGGAATACTGGAGTACATGAGACACAGGTACAGAACGTAAAGCACAGCAATAGTACATGTGTTGTCCTCTTTATTCTGTTGTTGTGATACATGCGTACCACAGTATCCGTTATGAGCAACCAAGTCACGCTGACAACTACCTCGGGGCATGACAGTCGTGATAAGCGCACCTTAACATCGACTCCACTGCACTGTTCCTAATACATTGGGACCTCGCACGAAAATGAGCTTATTATTCTAGTCAAAATTATGATTTAAAATTTACTCTTCTTGGTCCTTGATGTCATGCCTTTCACTCATCATTTACCTTCTTAGTCAGGTTCTTAATCCTTGTGCAGATTCCCCCTCAGCGATTGGATGAGGCCGCTGCTGCACCGTGGAGTGGAGTGTGCTTGGATGCTGACGTGCTCGGTGAGGACGCCAGCAGGGGAATGCTGGAGATGTTCCTCCGGCATTTGAGGGAGGAATCTGTGAGGCAGGAAGCTGGGCTGAGCAGCTGTGAGGAGGAGGGTACGGTGATTATGCCACTGCACTAACGTGGAAACCACTAATACTGGCGTATATTGGAACTGCTTTCAGGAGGCAGCCAATTTTTTGAAGAGAGGACGATGGAAAGGCTTATTATGCATTTTCGTTTTTATTGCACAAATTTAACTCGTAAATCTAGGCTCTTGATACCTCTCATCTGAAGTTTATTTAATACCGAAAAAAAACTCATCTGTCATCATCATCATCATTTATTATCCCTTAAGGGCCCTGGTTTGGGCGTTACATAAGGGGGGGGGGGGGACAAGAAAGTATGGCCATGGTCATATCTATACAGACAAAAAAAAAACACAACGAGGCATGGTGATGTACGTGCATTTCTATGATCCGTGCATTTTGAAATATAGGGAAAACAAACAGACGAAAATTACACAGGCAGTTATGGTCCGCATACTTTTAACAAACAACAAAACAGTATATTCACACACAAAAAGGAAAAGCAATCGGGTACTGAACAAAAAAATGCAGTGTATTAGAGAAAAGTAAAGCAAAAGAAAAATGAAATCCTATTGCTGCTCATCAGTTTATTTAGAAAAATGAGCGGATGTTAACTGCCTGAATTTTGAGTTGTCACGCTCATGGACAATAGTTTCGGGAAGTGAATTCCATTCATCAATAGCCAAGGGCAAGAATGATTTGTTAAATGCATTTGTGGAACCAGTAATACGCTGCACGCTCAGGGAATTGAAGAGCCGACGGGACGTTCGTTCAGGTGGTACCAGAAGGGAGGTTCGCAGGTCAGGGCGGTTGTAATATAGATTATGAAATAAACTCAGCCGTAATGTCTTCCTTCGATGAGTTAACGAGTGCTTATAATGAGAAGCAGCCACCTCGTTATGTCTCGAAAATCATGATCTCCTTGTAGCCTTTATTAGGTGTCGAAACAGGGAGTAATCAGGGTGAGATTTGGCCTGTAGGACTAGTGGTCTAGCCGCTGGTCGCCAAAAGTTTACAATCATTCTTTGTCCTACAATGGGCGTAGCTAATATTGTGATGATGGTGATCATACATTCCGGATACAAAAACGCTGTGGTCGCTACGATTTGTATTAATTTTGTTTTGTTTTTGAGCATTATTGTTTTGTTTTGTTTTGTTTTGAGCAGCATTATTGGCCTCCTTACATGGGCTGCTGGTTTGTCTCAGGATGATACTGACACCAGCGTGTTTCATCGAGCAATCTCCATGCACGATCAGCTTGCAAGTTCTGTAGGTTCAGCTTTGATGTTTGCACTAGAAAGAGCTATCGATAAATGATCATCTGTTCGACATCTACAATACTTAACGTTCTACGAATCTGGCTGCTCGAGAACAAAATATGGAGCTTATTCTTCGAATTTCTGCTGAAGCTGAGCAGTCAACTTAGCCAGTACTTGTTGACGTTGACCAATTGGTCCATGGTGGACCATATATCGAGTTAAGGGTAGAATACCTTCCTGACAAATCGCAATCTTGCTTTTTGAAATCTTCATTCCGGAAGGTTGCACACTACTTAGTTTTAGGCTTGCGTGAAGTGGGCAAGTGGGCACTTTTCACTTGGTATGCACGACATTTATTGTGAAATATTTCTATAAATTGTGTTTTCCAGGATTAAAAACGTTATTAAATCCCAGAGTCACACTGCTGAATATATTTCGTTTAATCAATATGGCTTTTGCCTCGATCGGGGATGGTGTGAAAACTGATTCTGGAAATTGACCATTCGTTGGCCACATCGACCAACATCGGCCAACATTGGCCACATCGAACTTTTGAAATAGGTGGTAGGAATATCGCTTCAGCTCTGACACGTTCGGCGGGCTGACAGCTTCTCAGCATCTCTCCAGAAACCGCAAAAGAAATGGCCATTGTGGGGATGCCAAATATGGGACTTGTCGGGTTCCTTTTACACTCGGTGCCATCACTGAACCTTGCATCCTGGTTGCCCTGTCGCTAACGTGAGGTTGTTAAATCTGAAATGCATTTGCTGTTCCACATACAGCGCAGCAGCAAAGCGATGAGAAGTAGCCGCATAGTTGTTTTTGTGTAAGCTATGAGCTGCTGGCAAAGGCTAAGTGAAGCTCCCGCTTGTTCTCATTTTTGCTCATTTAAACTGATACGTTATTGCTTTGCTATGCGACCACTCTCCCAGGGTGATGTGCGCAAATCAGTGCGCTATGTATGGTAGCTATAATCAGCATGAAATGGCAAGAAGTGCACAGTAACTACAGGATTACAAAGCCCTGTACCGCTGATAAGGGATGTGCATGGTATACCTAATGCGATGCCTCTAGCAGGTATAACATGCTACCAAGTTCTTTTATGTGGCTGTCTTGGCGTCCCAATTGCCGATATTTGACCTAGAGTAAAATCCTCGGACCATGGCCATAGCAACCATCAGCAACAAAGGCATGTAAAGCACTTTTAGACTCCTATAAGGGCAGTGTTTGTGCGTAAACCACTGATTTAATAGCATTCGTGACCTCACTTGATGTCTTTGCGTCGCATCGCATCCATTTCATTCCCCTCCTCCTTTTTATTCCACTTTTCCTTTCTTGCTGTACAAGGCAGCCAACGGGAACATGCTTCTGGTTAACCTCCACGCCTTTCATCTTCCTGTCTGTCTCTTCATTTTCACCCGGAGCTTTTCCCTTAGGAATGCTTCCCCAGTCGAGCATGCTTTTACTTGCTTCGAGCAAAGAAATGCAATGTTGGTATCCTGAAAGCGTTGTGGTAGTGAGACTGTTCATTCGGCAGCAAAGGCAGCACTCGGGGCTGCCAATGGTGGGGGCACTTCGTGACTGATTTCCCAGCGTTCAAGATTCTTGTAGCCAACCAATTCGCGTGTCTGACAGATGCTGCCGGTGAATCCAGTGGCATGGACGGCCAGAACGCGGAGGAGCAGCAGACTCCATTTCTTGGACGGAGAAGGCGGCATGCGGTCTTCAAGAAGCTGGGGAGCGCAGGCAGGCCGTTCTACCGGGCCGGTGCTAATAAGGGCAGGGAACCGTACGAATGCCACAGGTGCCACGCCAAGTTGAGGCACAAGAGTGAGTTTGAGTACCATGTGGCGCAGCACACAGGACAGCCGTTGCTTCCCTGCGAGTTGTGCCCGTTAAAGTTCCCGACAAGCCGCATGCTCTCCTATCATCGCGTCACAAGGCACGGCTGCTTACCTCTGGTGACGAGGAGGCGGAAAGCACTGTGGTTAACGCCCAGCGACGGCGTCATTTTACCTACCCGTTCCCGCAAGACCCGCCGCAGTGCGACAACGGAAGAATAATACCTTGTAAACTAACTTGCACTAGGGTGCTCAAATAAGGCGGCATGGTTGAATGTTTGGCTGTGTTTTAAAAATGCGGAGTCACAAAAAAAAAGCGTCTTCTGTATTCAGTGTGCTTCCTGAGCTTCTTGCAACAAGCTGACGGGCAGTGTATTTTTAAGGCACTAGCGTTAAGGCTCCTGCTCTACAGAAAATTCAATGTCATCGTCGTTGTCAATGAAAAATGGCCGGATAAGCAACCGAGGTGGGTCACCGAGGTCATGGTACCTTGTGGTGTCATCAAAACGTGCCCACGGGATTGCCTGACAGTTGAAAGACAAATTAACTGATATACCAAATAATCCAATGCCCTTCGACTAGCCGACTTCTTCATCGCGAGCAGATTAGCGTACCATCTCCCCTTTCACAAGCTCACCCGCGTCCAAGCCACGCAGGTATACGCAGTGTAGCGATCAGAGGTCAAGGCGGCTCTACAATCCTCTGTCCCCCCTCTCCCCTCCCCCTTCACTTCTGCCCTGTCATGCTGTCCAGGCTAGGCCCCCATAACACTAAGCACGAAATCATAGAACTCTAGCCTTCGGGCCACCAGAAACAACTCCTCTCAACATCGACATCCCGGAACTTGCTGTAGACCCAAGGCTACCACACACTATATGCAATACCCAAAGAAGGCAAGCGACTCATCCCAGCCAAAGTACTTTGCAACGTTAGAATTAAGCGACTTCCCAAACACATGGTCCCACAGCAACACGGTGGTCGCCGTGGAGCGCAGGCTGCACACTTGGCCAAACTATGCCAATGCAGGGAGGACGTCCCATATATCAGCATCGCTCTAGATACACGGGAACGTCGACGGCCGCGCTCGCGACGGAGGACCTAGCGTCGTCACTGGCCGCATACCTCAGCACCAGCGACGTGTGCGAGGTATGCCATGTTTTGCCATGCCAGGAACGACATAGTACCTGCACCAACTAGCCCGATCTGCCACCCTTCTGTATGCAAGGCAGAATGCATGACTATGGCCTTCTTAATACAGTAGTCTCGCAAGATGCAGCCGCACCAAGTCGCGACCATCTGCACCATTCTCTGTACAGCGCGATGTTTTTTTCCACCGCGCCCCGCTATCGTAGTCTGCTGCCAGTATCAAAGATGGTACGCCCGAGCTCTTGTATCCCATTGTCGTCACGTGGAGCCCGGGGCACAATGAACGCGCTTATAGCGCGCACCCGAAAATTTTTCCTTTGGTCATACAGGAGGAACTCTCTCAAAAACACCTGCAATAAGAATCCTTCGACTATCGCACGATCACTTCATACTAACTCGTACATCGGGCCACATACCCGTCTCCACGGCACTCATGTTACCGAACTAAAATCATGTTTTAATTTCTTTAATACTTGTGGAAGACCTTGAGGGGCTATGTAGGATGAGACATACAAAACAAGCTAAGAACACACACACAAAAAATGAAGCTTCATAGCAAAATTTAAAACGTAAACTAAATGCATGGAAGAGAGTATATGAAATGTGACATTGATTGTCAATTTGCTATGGTGTGTAGGAATTTTTATACTCTAAGAGAACGGGTTGGACAGGCAATTACTTCCAAAGCGGAGTGGTACGCGGAAAAGTGGTGTTGAATATAGCATCCAGAGCGCAGTAAGTTCAAAGGCTCAAATTATGATAACTTGCGATGGACGTTAGTTTCGGAGCACGGGGCGTAGCTATCGATTAGCTGTATTGGACAATGCAGTGCATAAATTTTATTGTTTCTATGTGACCACAAGTAGAAAGTGTAGTTTATTGTAAAGGTATTTGGAGAGGTGGCGAAAGGGTGTGGTGATATATATGATAAAGAAACCCGATCGAATTTTCTCATGTAGCTTCAATCTTGTTATATCGGTTAGCTTGTAGGGGTTCCATAGAAACCAAGCGGTCTGAAGATTTGGTATGATTAGTGATTTGTGCATTAGTAACGTAGTTTCTTTCCAGCCTTACTTAACGTTATTACAACCAAACTTTCTTACCGCTCTGTAACATATAAAGATAAAATGTTTTTACCATGATAAGTTAGATGAAAAATGTCAATATTGATTGTAAAACATTTTATTCGCCGGAAAGTGCTTGGTAAGAGGTCGAGTTAAGTGGTCGAGAGTACGCAGCCCTCGACGACTTTGTCAGCCCACTCCACCGCCAAAATTTGCGTTCTGGGGTCAGAGCTAGCCAGCACGGTCTCCCACCGCTCGAGAGAAGGAGCGGTAACTAGATCACCCGGAGGTGGCTCTATTTTGCAGTCCCACAGGATGTGATCGTAGGTGGCTCGTTGGCCACAGTGTTTGCAGTCTGCGTTCCAAAGATCTAGATCCGTATATTCCGAGACCTTTGGAATAGGCATATTAGATGAGTAACGAAGAAGAGAAGGGTAAGAGATGTTACAAAATATCATGGTGACAATTTTGCGAAAATCAGTAACAATCTGCGAACCTCGACATCATTTACATATATTGAAAAAAGACTGGCTAATGGGAAAAAGGATCACCTGAAGCGTGAATGATCTCATACAATGCGCAGTTATCAGCAAAATTACGAATTTCAGAAATTCTATTACGAGTCATGTAAGCTTTACGTATCAAACTGAGAACGCGGAGAGAGAAAATTAAAAATCCAAGTCGCAAAAGCTGACCCTTTTCATTACGAAGCGAGATTAGAGTTGTCGTTGAGAAAACTTCCAAACCATTCCTCTCTATCACTGTATATCGTGCACAAAGCATTTTGTATATTTAGAGATCGAAATCTACCCCGGGGACTTGGGAAGCACGCCCAAGCCCTGAAAGGGAGAGCACTAGATGACATTTTGCTCCGTTTTTGCTCCCATTCAGGCTAATTCGTTCTTGAAGTGCAGTCTCATCTTCGGAAGGGATGGTTGGCGCGCTTTCGCAATAAATCGCTCAAGGGCTTGTTCTTAACCACGGAGCTAGGTTTTGAGGTCCTCTGCTCATGCGCCGTTCTGGCCTTCGAGAGGTCGTGCCTGTTGGGCTGCCACTAAACAAGACGGTTAGAGGGAGCTTGTCTGAAGCAGCTGCCAGACCAACGGCTCTGAATGCCTTTAGCATTGCCGCGCTCTACCGCATTTTTCTTCGACCGCCTTGCTAGCTTTTAAAAAAGTACCGCTGTGCTCCATTTATTCCGTCGCCACCACTTTACAGGGCTAGCTGTGGCTGCCTAGTTTCCCCGATTTGCATAGTCGTCAGTGTCGTCATCATTTCATCTGCATCTTCATCTGTTCGGAAGCGAAAAGATAGACAATGATTACATATGCAAAAAGTTGCCGGCTTGTAAGCACGGCCACTCTGCCTTAATCTACACACTCCGCCGAAAACGGAATTTATCTCGGTCATTAATTCGTGCAATAACCCATAGCCTGTCAAGGCTATTTGGTTGTTATTCAGTGGTCGCTCTGTAGTAGTTGCAGAAGAATTTGTGGAATTCATGCGTGGCGCCATCAGTGTGCTTGTCATTTGCTGAACGAGCAGCACTGATCGCTGATCAGAGCATAAGCGGCTACAATTCTCACTGCGCCAGCACTGGGGCTCCCACTCCTATCGCCTTGTTTGTCCGAAGCCTCCGTGTGCACGCGGGTTACCATGGAAACTCCTTCTCCGACTCCGGCGCCCCTTCTAGGAGAAACGCATGCGGAAGAACGCGGCTTTGGAAGGGGAGCAAAAAGCTGCGGCTCTCACTTTGAGCCGCGCTAGCCGTCCGGACCTCCGAAACGGGAGAGAAGAAAGACCCCACAGCCCGAAGGCTCCCCGTGTGGGTGCTGAAGAAGGGGACTTTGCGCCCCATTCCCAGCCTCTCGGAGGAGGAGTGGGAGGCTATTCTGCTCAGCGATGATCCTGACCGTCAGCACTGGCTGGTGGGGAGGGCCAGCGCAGCAGCAGCAGCCAATGGACTACCGGACTAGGCGGCCCACCCACATGTTCTGAGAATACTGAATAAATAAAGATGTTTTTGATCAATCAATCAATCAATCAATCAATCAATCAATCAATCAATCAATCAATCAATCAATCAATCAATCAATCAATCAATCAATCAATCAATCAATCAATCAATCAATCAATCAATCAATCAATCAATCGCCGAGGGACGGTTTCTGTCTGGCACCTTAATTCGCTGTCCAATACTCCTGTTATGACGGGCCTGGTGGGGGGAACGTGAACCTGTCCCTACCTCATCGCTATGCTTCTCCGCTGGTAACTCCGTGCATGTTATAATACACCCCCATCAATGACGTTTAGTTGAGTGCGATAGAAATAGAAGATGTCCACCTAACATCGGCAATGCCAAAGGACATGGATTGCTAGTGCACCTCATTCGGATATTGCAAAACCAAGCTAAATCGCCGATGATTACTTTTTAAAACTTTGTGATGACCGCACATACTGCGCGGGCCCACACGGGACGGAAAGGCAAAGAGACACCGTTAACTCAGTTGGAACGAAACGGATATAGTAAAGAATTACATTGTATCAAGTAGATTATGCGTAGGCTGGGGTGCCCAAGCTTACATGCCGCTGCGCTGGCGGTGGTGTCTTGGTCAGGAGGAACGGAGCAACCGCGCAGTTGAACTTATTCTTTCGCTAAGCCTCGGCTTTTCCGCGGTGACTTGAGTGCTTGGGGTGCGGGAGGACCAATGGCGAGTGGTTTCGTCGCGGGTGTCTTGCTCCTCACTCCACTGACCCCCTTTCCTTGTTTTCCCCTCTATTCAGGAGGTTTTTCTTCGGCAGGCTGGAGTGTCTCCCTCGCCGTCCTCTCGGAGTCGGTGCCTCCGGCAGCCCCGGACCTACCGGCAGCGTAGTTGGGTTGGCGTGTCTAATGCGACACAGGCGCTCATGTCCACAGCATCGCTGAACACGGGCCGCTTAGTCCGAAGGGAGGGGAGAACGGAAGAAGCTGCAGTTTCTCTAGGCGCATCTCTAAATGGGCCCGTTTTCCTCAAACAGATCACTACCAGTCCCCTCGATTAGTTGAATGCTTGTCGCCATGCGAATAGAGATGATGGCGCGGCTGTCGCTATTAGGACCCTTAATGGGCATTGCCGCCTGACACCCCACAATTCCTGGTGCCATACAGTCTCTTGCTCAAGCGCCTCCAGGGTCCTACAAAGGGAAGTTGCCGCCAGTGATAGCGGTCCGCCATAGAAGCATAGCACATGTAAAAAATTTCTCTTTTAAGGCGGAAGCCTTTAATGTCTCATCGTTGTAAGCAGCAGTTGTCGACGGAAAATGTCACGCTTTTCAATTGGTGGAAACGGTCGTGACGTCACAGTGCGCGAATTTCAAACGGGGCCAATTGCACTTTGGCTAGTAACCATACAACCAATTGAAGGGATCGTATAGTGATGCTCCAAGTAAGTGGGACTGAGCTTAGTTAATTGCTTAATTACCCCAATTAGCCTAATTAGCTTTACTAGTCAGGCCATTTAAATAAATAAAAGTGACTAAGAAATTGGTCGAGCTCAGGAATCGAACCCCGGTCTTCGGCGTGAGAGACGAGCACGCTATCCATTCCGCCATGCCAGCTCGATGGTTTGGAATGAACAAAGGCGCGTCTAGTGAATACGGTGTCTTCACATACTGCCATCCTCCTCCCTTCCCTTCCGGCGAGGTTTAGGTGTCCACCGAGGTATGAGAGACAGATACATTTCCTTTCCTCAAAAACCAATTTACCGACGAGTGAGGCGTAGAACCAAATGGGCGATGGCGTTCTATGGACTCCTTGGCAGCGTTGCAAGACGCTATCGTGTTCCACTCTTAGGGGCGAAGCTTAACATCTTAACCACACATCAGTGACCACACTTTAGGTCAAAAAAGTGCCCCCCTGAATTTTGTCGGGTGTCCACCGAGATATGTGAGACAGTTACTGCGTAATTTCCTTTCCTCAAATACAATTTTCATTTTCTTCATTACGGCTCCTCTTTATCTATCTTCTTTCGCTCCCACCTCCCTTGCTCTACGGTGCGGTTCAGGTGTCCACCGAGATCACAGAGAATTACTGCGCCATTTCCTTTCCTCAAAAAGCGTTGCGTTCAAAGGGCAAGGCATCGCGCCGAACGGGTGGTGGCGTTCCGTGGACTCCCTGGCAGCGCTACAGCGCGCTGTCGCGTTCCACTCCTAAAGGCGAAGCTTAAGCGTCATTAATTAGCAGTTAATTAGTATTCAGTCATTAATCAGTAATTAACAATTAATTAGTGATTTGCCATCCCTTAGTAATTAGTACTCCAATATATGTGACGCCACCAGTGCCACAGAAACAGCGAAGGTGGTGCGGAAAACGCTTCCGCCTCTACCCACTTTAGACAGTCAAAGTGCCCCCTGAATTTTTTAGTTCTTCTGCTGTTTGCTCATACCGACGCCACTACCTCGTTTCCTCTGGAGGCCCTGGGGCATGTTGCCTGTCGGAGATGTTTAATGGTCCAGACAAGAGAGCTGTGCGTACCGTCACGAAATCAGATCGACGCTGTATTGTGTAAAGTTGCACTGCGAACAGCTGACAGCAAAGGTACTCTGACATCATCTTCAGTTTTCCAGAAAACAGAGGGCAGCAAAAAACAGGCGTACTTTCTTCTTTTTTTTTTTCGACGGACAGTACCTGTACGGTACCTAAGGAGGGAAAGCTTGCATGTGAAAGCGATGTCACTGGTCATCCAGTGGCTACTAAAGAAGCTTTTGGAAAGAAACAATTAGACGGAGTTCTAGAGGCACCGTAAAGCATTTCACTAAATGCTGCGGACTTTTAAGAAATTGTTTATTTACATGGCCAAAAATTGGATATGCGAGGTGGTCAGTAGCCCTTCCCGGGCATCTGGTAATGTGGTACATGCTGAAAAAAAGTAAAACACACGCTATGTGGCTGCGACTCGGTGCAAGCATGCAGCTTTAAATACATCCATATGGACTTTTTTAATAGAAAACATCATTTAAAAAACTTACAGGGCGGTTGCCACTGTGTAACACTAGATTTAGCGACAGCTGTTGTTGTATTTATATTTCAAGATATGATCCAGTAGAGAACACCAGAGCGAATTCATATCTGTATAGTCTTAGGGCACTCTTTTTAGTTTTCTGCACATGCTCGTTCTTCAACTAGCCCTCCTCTCCAATTTGCCGCGTAAGGCCGTGACGCCACCACTGCCAACCTCTTACCAGGCCGGCGCGTTTCTAGGCAGCCACCGCAGGTCAACCGTGGTGCACTGCCCCACTCTCTTTATACTCTCCCTTCACATACAAGGGTAACAGTTCTTCGGATGTTGTTCCTTGCACTCGCCGCACTCTTCTCCTACCACTGTAACCCCCTCCTCCTTCCAGGGTAACTACCCTGCGGTTGGTTATCGTGGCAACCGCAATCTGCTTGCGCCTTCTTACTCTCTCCCGTACCCTCCGCCTTCCATGGTAACCACTCTCCGAGTGGTTGCCATGGCAACCGCTCACCAGTTGTTTTTAGTACTACTACTTCCATGCAAACGTAAACGCCAGATACGGGACCTTAACAACTTTCGATGCAAAAATCATATGACGTTAATCCACGATCCTGTCACGGCATGAATGTCAGGCATGGATTGAATTAAGCAGTCAGTGATTAGATGCCTACCCACTTGCGGGTGCAACACGTACACACATACACTGATTTGTGACATAAGCAAAATGCGATGGCGCTCTTACCGCCGGCGGGGACTGGGGTAAACCTGGGGGTGAAAAGTAGGCTTAGCGCCCATATGAATGCATAGAAGCAAATGTTTTAAAGCAGCTTTCTGATTTCACAGCACACTTTTGACATTCTTTCGTGAAGAGCGATTAAGTTCATCCAAAAACAGTTTACATAAACATGAAGCATCATTTCGAAGGTGATGCAGTTCTAGAACACCGCGTGAAATGTGCGTGGGGGTGCTTCTGGGCAGTATATAGGAGCAGGAGCGCGGCCCATTGAAATACATGTAAACAAAAAGTTCAGAAATATTTTTCTCATTTTACAGACTACCCGTGGAGGCGAATTTTGTTAACAGCTGGCGAACAGCTTTGAAGAACAATGCGGGAAACTATGCAGCGGCGTTTGGAAGCTATATTTTTAATACATCACGATAAACTTGCGTTGTGAAGCTGGACATACACCCAAAGGCTCTCTAGGTAATATGTTCCCCAAATCGCACAAGGTTCTCGTGTAGTCCGACATGCTGCCACGTGAGCTGCATTTGTTCACTAATGCAGTCCTTCGTACTAGACAGCCTAGACAGCGTTACCTGTAAAAGGAGTTTAGAAATAAAGGAAATAGAACGACGCACTGTAGCAGACGGCGCTGCGGACGATAGCCCAGGCCCCATCCGATGCTCACCAACGCCACCTATGTATGTCGACACTATGTTAGCCGTCTCTTGCAGTGCTCGATTCATTTAACAGGCTGTATGGTTGTATTGTGGTTGTATTTACTGACAACCACGTTTGTTGGGCATATGAACCCCGATCTAATAAGCCACTACTTCAATTTCAATCAGCGCATTCCAAACTAGTTAAGAGAGCTATTGTTAATTCATGTTTCAAGAACGCCCTGAAGAAATCTTGTGAGCACTTACAAGACTGCAGTTTCGCTCGGCAGTCGTTCAGGCTAACGTCAGCAGGCTACCCGAAGCATTTACAGATATCTGTCGCAGAGGCCTTGCTCAAGCACGAACAAAAAGGCGAACATAGCCCCGACACAGTGTCATCAAGGAAGCAGAAAAAAACGGTAGTAATTCCCTATATGCATACATTTTCGCACAACTTAAAGAAGATAGCGCAGCGTTCAGACGTTCGCGTAGCCTTTTCCGCCCCGTGTAAGCTCTCCATCCTTAGTCGCATGATTTGCCCCTGACAAAACCAATGGTTGCATGCAGGAAAAATCATCAAAACAGATATGTGGATTGTACTGAAGGGATAGTTTATGAACTTCCGCTATCTTGTGGAAAAATATACGCTGGACAAACAGGGCGTTGCCTCAACGACAGATTAAGGGAACATAAGAATGATTTGGCTACCTCCAAAGACCGCAACCTGCCGCTTCACTGCTCTGAATGCACAAAAGAAAATCAGAAAGTGTGTAAACCGATGTTTCATAGGTGCCAAACTTTCAGAAGAAGCAAGGACCGAACCACGAGGGAAATAATTGAGGCCCAAAGGATATCAGCTCTGGGTGACCTTTGCGTCAGCACCCCTTCTCTCGCGCTATCTGAAAAAGAACGGGCGTACTTGGCAAAGAGCGTGACGCGTCATTAGGTTTTTTTCAATTTTTTTGGCGCATTTTACCAGTTTGCCGCCTTCGCGCATCTTGCCTCATGTATATATTCATGTATTTTCTACGAATAAATTTAGTTGTAAGTCAGCGCTGTGTGTGTCTTTTCTGTCTGTGTCCCTGTCTTTTGCGCTGTTTTAAAGAATCATGGTTCACCAACTAGCCTGCACGTCTACCCTTGTAAGATTTAACAGGCTGTTTGAGGACTGTCTTCAACGGAAACCTCGCTACAGTTTGCACCAAGACCTACTGAACTACATAGCTGGACAGATGATGGGGTCCTATGGAGCAGGATGCGCCAACTTTCGTTACCTTTTTGGCCGTTGAGGGCGCCCTGTTCGTTTTGCTATGATCATCATCATCGTTTGTCAATTCGTGTGCGCTATTTAATGCGTTTGTTTAGACCTTCTCTGCTGTCTTCACATCACTAATGAAAACAGCCATAAAAACAATTTTTCAGCTCTAGAAGAATATAAAAACTGTGTTCCTTTTTGTCCGCTTTCATTTTTGTTGCTGCCACAGTCCCTAGCATAGATAAAAGGATGATGATGATTATGTGAATAAACAATTAAACTGCCCTGTTTGAAATTAAATGATGAAGTAGGCCATTTTCTCAGCAGGTATATATTAGCGCCGCGCTGCTGGTAATGTTTCTATCCTAGCGGCAAACGGCCTGAACTAGAACATGCGTGCTGGAGCAGGACCATCTGCGCAGGTCTGGAGTGCAGTAGGTCATGGTTTGAACAGCAAGATTGTAGCTTGTCCGGCAGAAATCTTAGGCTACACGAAAAGCTTGGCAGAATTGAGCAAACAACCAGCGGATAGAGCGCCTTCTGGTGGTATGTCCAGCTTCGCAATGCGCATTTATCGTGGCGTTTTAAAAAAGATAGCATGTAAATGACGAAGCGTACTTTGCCCCACTCTTCTTCAAAGCGCTCGCCAGCTATTAACGAACGGCGGCCTCTATGGGTGCTCTGTAAAAGGAGAAATATAATTTATTAAGTTTTGCTTACATGTGTTTCTACGGGCCGCTCAATCGCCTGTTTGCTCAACGCGCATGCGCACGTTTCGCGGGGTTTTATAAATAAATCGCCTTCGAAATGACGCCTCATACTTTCAGAATCTGTTCTAGGGTCAACATGGTTGTTCTGCTCGAAGGAACAATATCATAGGTGCAGTGTGAAATGAGAAAACTGTTTTCAACACTTTTTCTTACATGTGCTCCTATGAACGCTAAGCCTACTTTTCACCTTGAGGCCAGTACGGCTGCGGCGAACTACCCCTTTGTTTGTAAACACGGTGCTGGCCAATATGCAGAAAGAGACACACGCATACCCTAATGGGTATGATGAGGGCCTCGCATTGGAATGGTCCCCATTTCTGCTTAAGATGCCTGCTAGCCAACAGCTAGAATAAGGGGACAGTGGGTGTAGCATGACCACAAGTGGGGGAGAAATTAGAGTAAAAATGAATAGCCACGTACGCCTTCCACCTTCATGATCTCCAGCTCATCGGGGAATTTCGCTTTTATGTAGGGCTCATTGACCCTCTTAAGAACAAAGAACTGTTTGTTTTTGTCGAAATCATTAGTCACCACGAGACCACTGGTTTCCAGGCGTACGACGAACATGAGACTCTGTCCTTTCTTAACTTTGTTGGTGAAAGTTGCTTTTGTTTCTCCGCTTCCTGGTAGTTCGATGTACAATCTAGAGAAGAAAAAAGCCAGAAAGAAAGCAGGATGTAAGGTTAGGTTGTGCTGCGAAAGAGGAGAGGCACTGAACTGATAACTTTTTTCCGAATGATTAAGCCGGCCGGAATCCATCGGAAAGTCTCTTTGGTCGCTAGGGAACAAGTTCGCAATATCGCTTTGCTGGCTATGGTTATCTATACGTCTTGAGATTGGTTCCCTGTAGGAGTAAGAGGACACGAACGCTGCATTGAATCCTCACACCGTGAAAACATTGTCTTTGTTATAGAACCGGGGAAGCAGGGTGGGCGCCCTCTTTTGTGGAGCAACGCGTGAAAATTGATAAATTGGTTTTTATCTGCCTCACATATCTGTCTCATGCATCTGTCTCACATTCTCACATATCTCGGTGGACACCTGAACCGCGCCTTAAGGGCAGGGAGGAAGGTGGGAGTGAAATTAGAAAGAGAGAAATAGGTGCCGTAGTAGAGGTCTCCGGTGTAATTTCGACCACCTGGGGACCTTTAACGTTCACTGACATCGCACAGCACAAGGGCGCCTTTTGCATTTCGCCTCCATGCATAGAGTTAATATAACCTCCATCGGAACGCGGCTGCCGCGGTCGGGTTCGAACCTGGTTACTCCGGCTCGGTAGACGAGCGCCTCAGCCACTGAGCGATCGCGGCGGGTCAACGCGTTTCTCCCTTTTAAGGCGAAAGCCTTTAATGGCTCATGCTGCGGTGTCCGTCCATGCTCGCGGGGTCCGTCCTTGCTCTGGAATCGTGCCAACTGTGGCCTCTCCTCCGCTCAGCGGCGCAACCTCCGCCATAATTTTCTTTCCTCAAATTCATTTTCTTCACTACGGGCTCTCTTTCTGTTCCTTCTTTCACTCCCACTTCCTCCCTTCCTCTGCAAACGGATGACGGGTGTCCACCGAGAGATGCGAGGCAGTTACTGCGTAATTTCCTTTCCTCAAATAGAATTTTAATTTTCTTCACTACGGCCCCTCTTTGTTTTTTCACTCTCACTGCCTCCCTTCCTGTACGGTGCGGTTCGGGTGTCCAACACGACGGTTCCTAGGCAACGGCTCTTGCAGCCGCAATAACAACACAAAAGCGCGTTTCAGGCGTCCCCTTACCCAGGGAGCCAGTTATGAGCGCTTCTTTTCCTTAAAATGATCGCAGTGTAAAACGTCAATGCCAACGCCAACGAACACAATGAACGCCGAACGGACAACGGCGACGGCGACGCCGCGAAAAGGGCGCTAAAGAGCACGCTCTAAAACACTGCAATCAAAATAGAGACCGCAGTCACCGCCCATGCCGCCAAAACCGCCCATGCGGGAAGCCTGCCACGCGCCAAGCAGTGTGGGAAAGCGGCAGTGGGTTGACCACAAGGCTTTCGCCTAGCAACACGGCTCCCGACCCGGTGTATATTATGTAGACGTAGCAGGGCCATCACCCACGGGATTTTACACGGCCGCTGTCGTTCACCAGGAAATGCACGTTGATGGACTCTCTTCTCGAGCCCCGAATTCAATGCGAGCCGAGGAAGTAGCGATAGCGCTTGCTGCCGCCCACGCCAATTCGAGAATCATCATTACGGACTCCCGAAAAGCATGTGATCATTACTTGGCAGGGGAGATCTCCCCCTTAGCTGCTTGTATTCTAAGACAGACTGCCACTGATCCAACAGCCAAAAGAATCATTTGGGCTCCTGGCCACCAGGGCTTACGAGGTAATGAGGCCGCTGACGCGGCTGCCCGAGCGCTTACTCACCGGGCTCCTCATCCCAGCTCTTCTGGATCGGAGACTAACCAGCCGCTGCTGAGATTCAGGGAAATTATAACGCATTATAGCGACATCCACCGCCTTTTCCCGGCCCCTGCAAAGGGGCTGAGCTAGACGGAGGAGCGAACTTTACGGCGTCTGCAGACAGGTACTCTACTCTGTCCTGCAATCTTAAAGCATTACGATCCTAACACGGATGGGCGATGCCCGCACTGTGGGAAGACCTGTGATATCTTCCGCATGGTGTGGGCATGTACTCAAAATCCCCACCTCCCCCCTTCCCCTACCCCTTTCAGAGAGGCATGGGAGACTGCCCTTCTCAACTGCTCCTCGCTTGAGTCCCAAAGGGCATGTAGCGGGGCCACTCTGTGGCTCCTATTTCAGTAATTAAAAGTTTTCACCACCACCACCTAGCACACTTTAGAATTTCCAAAGTGTCTTCAGTAATTTGTTTTTATTTTTAGTCACCGAGGTCTTTTTTTATAGTTATCGGGGCTTGTTTATAAACCCTCTATTGTTCTTTTTTTTTCTGTTTGTACGGAATGAATGCGTATATATATATAATAATTTTGACCTTTTCAGTTCGTCAAACAGGTCTTTGCGTGCTTTGTATGCTAGCATGTAGGATTTTTGTTTTGTGTTTTTTTTTCTTCTTTCTCTTTTTTTTCCTTTGCTGCCATTATCTGTGTCTACCCAATGTGAATATTGTGTCAATATTGTATAATGTTCTTTCGTTTTCTCTTGTACCTGCCCATTATTGTATACTTGTTATCACGCTTTGCAACTGCATTTTGTATTAAAAGCCTTGCTGTCAAGCTGCTGCCAAGCGAAAGGGGGCTGCGGCTTAGTCAAGCTGTCTCTCAGCTTTTTCTGCGCCTCCGCTGTCTGTATCATTACAAGGCAGAAATAAAGAATTTGATTTGATTTGATTTGATTTGAACATATTCGTGAGCGAACGCTAATAGGATTTGTGAAGCAAGGTGCTAACAGCTTCCAGGTCCTGACTGTGGATTTTTATTTATTTTATCTTCTCGGTCTCTCTGGAGGAAAGGTGTCACAGATTATGACTTTCTTTACTGCTTCTATCGGTATAACGGTTGCCTGATCTTAGGTTTCCTGGCGCCAGTTTATTAAAGCGCGTTAACCCGAAGTGCATTCCTTAAACTTCATAAACAATCGTTTATAAACGTCATACGTCGTTCAATGTGAATGTTTTCTTCATGGTCCTAGAATTTCTGAAATGCGGTCTGCTAGAGGTCACTTATCTTCGCATTGTTGAATGCTGAGGTGCAGTGTTCGTCCGAAAAGATCTGCAGGAGACTCTAAAGAAGGTTGGTTTGGTTTCGCCGCGGTGTATCAGTGGTTATGGCGCCCGGCTGCTGTCTCAAAGACGCGGGTTCGATTCCGGTCGTGGCTGCTGAATTTTGATGAAGGCGAAATTCTAGAGGCCCGTGTACTGTTCGATGTCAGTGCACGTTAAAGAACCCCAAGTGGTCGAAATTTCCGGAGCCCTTCACTACGGCGTCTGTCATAGCGTGAGTTGCTTTGGGACGTTAAACCCCAATAAACCAAACCAAACCAATCTAAAGAAGGACATTAACCCACGGAAGGTTACAGTAGAATATTAATCTCATGATTTCTGAGGAAAACTAGGGTATATAGTGTCTACTGACGGGTAGCTTAAGGCCATATGAAAGATACGCACGGTGGATCGACATAGAAGTCAGCGTGTTCAGCTAGGGCTCTTTTCCAAGAGTGCGCTGCTTGGCATGCCGGACATAAGCCTCTAATTGCAGCTAGATGCCTATCGCTATAATTTAAAAAGTTAACCATTAGGATTTCGTTAATTAGTATGACAGTGAACATGACTTGAGTGTTCTCTGACGTCCGCCAACAATGGTATTACTATGCCGCAGGAAGCTTCCGTTTACCGCAAAAAACTTATGTTTAGAAAATAGTGGCGGGCTTTTTTGAAACACCTGATATAAAGTATACTGGTTAGCTGGTGGCCGCGTGTACTCTAGATAACTTGAGCCCCCAGATCTGAATGTTAACTAGCACCAGTGCGGTGGAGGTGCTTCATTTTGTGCTCATGAAATAGGATATAAAGAAACCACTACCCCTTCTGGAATACTTACATGCCAGTGCACAAAGGAAAAAAAAAACCGATATTCCTTCGTAAGAGAGGTGCTGGGCAGATGATCCTTGATAATCCCAATGTGAACAAAGCAGGTGAAAGCCTCAGTGTGCTTGCCAGTGTTTCGCAAGAGGACATGCCCAGACGAAGACAAGTCCTCTTGTGGAAACGTTGACAAGCACCCTGGGCTTTATCCTCCCTTTTTTACTTTCACTTTATGATTATCGACATGCCTTTAATAATGCGAAAGTTCAGACAAATAAAGAAGTGACTAAGTTCACTACAGAAAAAAGTCAGTTTTAAAACTTACTCTGACGGGTTGTCTTTCTTTGGCCGCACAGTGTACATGATGAATGCTTGCATGGGAAGCTCCTGGTCCCATAAAAGTGAACTGCTTCCCTGTTGTGAGGGACAGAAAAGTGCCTACATGATGCACATCTGGCTCAAATCAAGCACTTTACTTTTGTTCGCAATGTTGTTCCCTGCGTACTATCTCTGCAGACGGAGGCACCAGCATAGAAAAGTTTCGAGTTATGCTGGTGCATGTTCACCTACCACGAGCAAATTAAGTGCTCTGTTCATGATATTTGACGACGCATACGGAAGTGGTCTTACGGTGAGGTCTCAAAGAAGGTGATTGCAATGCCAGACTCTTCTTGTCATCTGGCGAGGGCTTTCACAACCTGTAAATCTGTAAGCTGTGTACAAACCTTACCTGTTGTATATGTTTTTTTCCTGTATTCGTCTTTTTAGCACGCGGAATTTTTTTCAAAACAATGTAGCAACTAGCCCGCCATAAATTTCTACTACAAACCTAGCTTTCTTATATCACTTCTATTTGATTCCTGCAGACTGAACTTTTTTTTTTCGACAGTATAAGCCGGTCTGGGACTGATCTGACTAGGCAACGGCGCCTCCGCCAGAATGTGACATTCGCGGCAGATCTCGCTTAGTTTTGACCTCCACCGTACACTCGTTCGAGCGTACCAGTTAGGTACGTGGAGTGCATGTCTTCAGTGTACGGCATCACCATCTCGTGACAGCCATGTATAAAATGCGCAGGAACGTCAAAATAGCCCACTTATTCTCTAAGTAGTTCCATTATTCACGAGGCTTTCTGCTTCACAACAATTGACGAGGCTTTCTGCTTCCTAACACTATGCCACAAACAATATCGGCGAGTTTTCGCTGTCCACATCAATTACTTGCAATGGAGGTTCAACTGCATCATGTTCAAATGATAAAAAGTTGCTGTGATAGTTTAAGAAATAACCCGTCTACGCTACGTGAAGTCTAAAGTACGTAGTGTATTAGAGTTTTATGTGAGTCTTTTATCTCTTACTTGCTGCCTTCTTTTACGTGCTTCAGCTCAAGCACAGGCTTATTCCAAAAGCGCGTGTGCAGATACATTTCTTCACTCTTTATCAAGTTTAGGCCTTACCCAGGGTTCATTTTTATCGTCAGTTTCCACCGTCACGTGAAGCGACAGTATTCTGTAATACCTGGCCCGGAGGGTTATTCTGAGATCTTTATCTGAAATAAAAAATAACCATAAGTCAGCCCCTCTATTAAAATGGTGTGGCTTTGCTTCACCGCAGCAGCTATCTAATATCTCGACATGCGAGTAGTCACTCTTGTTAAAAAGAAGGTTGGGAATTACGCATTAGAGCTATGACCGCAGGGCAACTTCTGAAGGATCTGATGCGAAAGACAAAGTAAGGGCCACATTGCAGCACTCAAATTCGGGCAATTATCACTTATTTGTAAAACCTAGATCTACAGGCCTGCTGATGTGACAAGAGTGCTCCACATGAGGGAGTAAATACTTAGATTCTTGATATTCCCACACTTATTTTAGACTAGTGTAGACCAGTGTAGACTAGTGTAGACAGGAACACTATTTGAGACATTCTACCGGCGCCCCCGTGCGGTCTGTCTTCGTCCTTTGCCGCGCGTCGAACTTCGTCGTCTTCTGCTCGGCTCTAGGGTCAGTCGGCTGTGCTCTGCTCAGTGCCCTTGCCAAGTATTGTCCTGACAGTAAGAACACTCTACCGCCGTCGGGTGACATTTTGGCGAAGTCGCTGGGCATCTATCTATCTACGAAGAGATCCCAGGATCATCCAGCGCTCAGCCACACCCCCTGGACGCGACTCCTGTCGATGTCAAGCCTCCGCTTGAGAGGCTTAGCCCCGGAATACAATCCTCTCACCGCGAAACCCGGCATGATGACCTCCATGGCGGCCAGCCAGATCATCCAGCTTTCTGTGAGTTCGCCACCGCTACTTCTCCATACGCCTCGTGCGTCCGCGGCGTTTCACGGTGACAATATTCAATAGGTCACAGGGAGCCCTCTTACTGTTTCTGGGCCAGTAGTGCAGCGGTTAAGCGATGCGCCACTGCCCCGGTAAGCAGCTGTTTTAAATTCCGCCACCAGTGGGGTTTGTGCGAGTCAGTCAGGTTGCTGTTCCTGAGCAATGCCACAGTGGTCAGCTTGCTCACAATCCAATGGGCAGGTTTTGATGATGCCATAAGGTCATGTGACCTAGGTAGCCCACCTAGGTTGCTTCTCCGGGGATTTTTCTCTTACAACGCCGACAACGACACCGGATTTTCTGCATAACTGGAGCCTTAATGCTGTCGCGTTAAAATAAGTACTGGGCCAGAAACAGTAAGAGGGCTCCCTGTGGTCTATGAATATTGTCATTATGAAACGCCGCGGGCGTACGAGGCGTATGGAGAAGTAGCGGTGGCGAACTCAAAGAATTATGGACACCGTTTTGGTTGGCATCAAATGGCAGTCGTGCCTCCACTACCTTGATGATGTGCTCATTTTGGCCGCGACCTACGAAGAACATCTCAAACGCTTGAGTGCAGTGTTGGAGTGCAGTGCAATCGGAGTGCAGTGAAATCCGATCGGCCGGTCTGTCTCTAAAACCCGAAAAATGCCACTTCGCGTATCAACGGCTGAAGTTTTTGGGCCATGTTGTGACGTGTGAGGGCGTCCGCCCTGACCCCGACAAGACGGCCGCTGTAGCTGCGTTCCCCCCCCCCCCCCCCCCCCCCCCCCCTGATAGGCGAGCTGTGCGCCGGTTTCTTGGCCTCTGCGCATATTACAGACGCTTCGTGCGAGACTTCTCCAGGCTGGCTGAGCCTCTCACACGGCTGACAAAAGACGATCAGCATTTCGCCTGGACACAGGAACAGGAGGACGCCTTCGACGAGCTCCGAGAATGCCTGCAAACAACGCCCATTCTTGCCCATTTTGATGAGGAGGCGGACACGGAACTTCACACAGATGCCAGCAACATTGGCCTCGGTGCAGTCCTCGTCCAGTGGCAAGATGGTGTTGAGCGCGTGATTACTTACGGCAGCCGCACGCTGTCTCGGTCCGAGGCGAATTACTTAACCCCTGAAAAGAAGTGCCTAGGTGTTGTGTGGGCGATAACGAAGTTTCGACCCTACTTGAATGGTCGCCCGTTTCGGGTCGTGAGTGACCACCACTCACTGTGTTGGATCGCGAACCTTAATGACCCCTCGGGCTAGCTAGCTTGTTGGAGCCTTCGCCTGCAGGAATTTGACGTTACAGTTGTCTACAAGTCGGGCAACAAACACAGCGATGCAGACTGCTTGTCCCGTGCTGCTCTGATAACCTGGAAGATGACCCTGCATTTCTTGGCGCTCTGACCTCATCCGCCCTCGCTCAGCAATAGAGGGACGACACGGAATTGCAGCCACTCATCGATTATCTCCAGGGCACCGCCTCGTTACAACCTCGTCTATTCGCGCGTGGCTTGTCGTCGTTTTGCTTGCGGGATGGCGTCCTCTACAAACGGAACTATGGCCCCATGGACTCTGAATACCTGCTCGTGGTTCCAACGGCGCTCCGCACTGACGTTTTGCAGGCATGCCACGACGAGCTTCCTTCCGGCCACCTCAGATTTTCTCGCACGATGACATGAGTTCGTCACCCTTATTACTGGGCCAGGCTTGCTGCGGCTGCCAAGCGTTATGTACGCATTTGCCGCGAGTGTAAACGTCGGAAGAAACCACCTTTCAAGCCGGCTGGGTTGCTCCAACCCATTGCTCCGCCGAGAATTCCTTTCCACCAAGTCGGCATGGACTTACTGGGCCCATTTCCCACGTCATCATTGGGTAACCGGTATATTGTGGTTGCCACCGACTACCTCACCCGGTATTGTGAGACGAAAGCCCTTCCCCGCGGCACTGCTGCTGAAATTGCTGACTTTTTCATCATCAGCATAGTCCTCCGCCATGGTGCCCCTTATGTTGTTTTAACTGACCGAGGCACATATTTATTTATGACAGAGGAAATTTCATAATTATTTCGCATTTTTTGTCCCTATGTTTAAACCGCAATACGAATGCTTTCTAAGTATACTACGAACAATATTTAGAACGTAATTTAAAATGCGTGAAAAGTACAAGCGCAGCCATAAGTAAACGGAGCACGCAATCACGCTTTCTCCATTGGTTATGAAGAAGCGTTGTTTGTCTACAAGAAAGCCCACCAACCTCCTCTACCAGCATGCACGTACCATTCCTGGAAATTTCATTTAGGTGACGCGTGAAAAATATTCGAAGACAGTTGCGTGCTCCGTTTACTTTTGTCCGCGCCTGTACATTTTTGCCCGCCTAGCATATTTACAATGCTATAAAATATACATTAAATACATTAGATTACATTAGAAGCACACTAATAATATACATTAAATACATTAAAAATATATTCACTTCGGCTTAAAAAATGTTTACTGGTCGGCTTCACAGAATGAGACGGGTTAATGCTTCAACTGCAGTACAAATTGTCAAGCGCAGTTATCAATGACGATGTGCATGAGATTATAAAGTCACGTGACGGCATGGGAATGGCAAAGATACCTACACAGCAAATCATGACGGAAGTGCCTTAGCAAACAACAAATGCTCCGGCAAGCGCCATATTGCCTTATATATACCCACCGAGAGCGACGCACTATCTTGCCCGGTGAGGCGTTTTTTGCGCAAAGACTATGGACCCAAAAATTGTCCCAGAAGTGTTCTACTGGTCGCGTTCGAATTGGTAGAGGCGATCTAGAACAGAACTGCTAGTCAAAACTTGCGTCAGAAATAGGTCAAGAGTCGAACTGTCAACCAACAGATAGACGGGCGTCTAAGGGAGCCTGTCGGCCTTGCCGGTCGTGGTCCTTTTCGCTGGCATATTCGGGCCCCGAAATACCCAAGGCGCCTTTGCCGGTATCATACTATCACGTTCTCCGCACGTAGTGTAAAGAAGTGGTGATTACCTTCCTGCTGGAAGTTACCATAAACGAAAGGACTTCAGAACAGAAAAGGCTTGGGTAGGTTGGTAATTCATTGCAACACAGTAATCATAGCGCGGGAACAACGCAGGCGTTCTCGCCCCGTCTCGTCTTTGTCCAGCGTTGTTCCCGCGCTATGATGACTGTGTTGCAACGAAAGGACGACAGGAAAGGAAGAGTTTTCACTGTTCACCGAAACGTCCTTTCGAGCTCTAGATCGTTCCATGGTAGCTTGAATTGTAATGCAAATATATTTACGCGGACTGCCCATTTGTTAGAATTTAGGTATACCTGGACGGATTAATTGCGTATTTACGAATGTACACTTTAAAAACATTGCCAACACCAAAATGCGATTTCCCCAAAGTCGATTTCGAGAATTAGGTTGTTCAACGGCAGCTTGAAGTGTGCTGCAAATATGCTAAGGCGGGCTGCCAATTTGCTAGAATTTAAGTATTCCTTGGACGAATTAATTGCGTATTTACGGAAGTACACTTCGAACACGTTGGCAACACGCGAATGACATTTCCCGAAACGCGATTTCGAGCACTCGACTGTTCAACGGCAGCTAGAAGTGGGCTGCAAATGCGTTTAAAAGGACTGCCCGTTTGTTAGAATTCAAGAATATTTCGGATGAATTAATTTCATATTTACGAAAGTACACTTTTAATAGATTGACAAGATGCTAAAAGTGCATACATATACGCTTACAAGGACTGCCCGTTTTGTAGAATTGAAGTATACTTTGGATGAATTAATTTCATATTTCCGAAAATACACTTTTAATACACTGACAAGATGCTAAAACTGCATACATATTTTTTCATGTATTTGAAAAGTGCTCGAAGTATGCTTTAAGTGAGATATTTTTTGGAATATTTTAAGAATATATTTCGAATAACAAGCATGAAATTTCAGGACCGTATTTCCTACATATTTTTAGTGCATTCATGAACACAAAATATGTTTAAAATACAATCTAAATAGCCCACCGTATATTCCAAACGTATTAGTTTTTGCTAAGGGTTATCAAGATGTTCTGGTATGCTTACTCAAAATGTCAGGAACGTTCGTATCAAATGAGGCGTTTTCCAAGTAGTACGCCTGTAATGAAGATATTATCAGTGTCAATAACAACGGCACTCCGAACGTTATCTTTCAGCCTTAGTTACCACAAATGCTAGACGAGAATCACACCTAACACCGGTGTTAAAATGCGGTGTCGTGTTTCGGTTAGTGCCGGTTTTTACAACGCCTAATAGCAAGTGTGCGGCATTTCACTGAGTTTGAACGGGGAGAAACAAGGGCTTCACATTGGCTTTCTATCAGTAACAGCAACCATATTTATGCTCAAGCTACGCGCAGCCCCTGTAAAGTGCTTGTGCGAACCGGCGATTGGATGTTGCGTTGCGTGCGAGGTCGATCTCACCGCTCGCGCGATTCGCCGCGTCGAGCTCCCACGGGCCTACGAGTAGGTCAGGCTGGCAGGAGTATAGTATACTTGGGGTGCACATGCTTCGGAACACTCTGTAGCAAACCAGAAAAACGGCTTCTAACATAAGTGAGCGAAATTGTGCAAACTGCTACGAACTGATCTGTTTTCAGACTGGGTAAAGTCACTGGGATGGGAAAAGTACCGCATTCATCACCAGAGCCACCTACCGCCGCCATATTTGGTCCAGCGCCGCTGAAGCAACAGCCACGCACTGTGCATTTCATAGAGAATAAATTAGGTTTTGCGAACCTCAAGGAATGAAGCATACCGTTGTTCGCTGGCTAATTAAGGAAAGAAAGGGTGTAATTACTAAGGCGGTAGCGTTTCTAGGCTCATGCAACGAAAATTTGTCCGCAGCTGTGCGATCAGATGTGTCACTCCTACATTAGAAGGCATGTAAGGAGAGAAATTTGACCTTGGCCGATATGGACCAAAACCGATGTCCAACCGAGTTTCACTGCCTCGGACACAATGGTGACCTCCAATTTTTGCCCCAGCCACTCCTGTCCAACCTAATTCGACTACGGGGAACACGGTGATGACCTCCAAGTTTGGCCCGTACCAATCCCATATTTGGCCTACCCACCCCTGAAATTTTACCTCGGCCGATTTGGACCAAAACCGATATCCAACCTAATTCGACAGCGGCGAACACTATCATTACCTCCAAATTTGTCCCGGACCCCTCCCAAATTTCGCTCCCGCACCCCTGAAATTTGACCTCGGCCGATTTTAGATGTGCAACCTAATTCGACTACGGCGAACACGGTGATGACCTCCAAGTTTGGCCCGTACCAATCCAATATTTGGCCTACCCACCCCTGAAATTTTACCTCGACCAATTTGGACCAAAACCGATATACAACCTAATTCGACTGCAGTGAACACTATCGTTACCTCCAAATTTGTCCCGGACCACTCCCAAATTTGGCTCACCCACCCCTGAAATTATCACTTCGGCCGATTTGGACCAAAATCGATGTGAAACCTAATTCGACCACAGAAAATGTGATGGTGACCTCCAAATTTGGCCTGGGCAGCTTAAAAGAATCACAAACAATGCATAGGAAGGCACAAATGCTTTCGAATTATCGCACATAAGGTGGCTTAAGTGCTCCCCTGAATTTTTGCTTGCCTATGCATCACGTGTACTGTCGCGAAAAAAAAAGTTGCGAACAGCGTGGTGCGTTCGCGTTCCACTTTTCGCATTTATTAAGGCGAAAGCCTTTCTTGCCTCGTGAGCGGCATGGACAGAAGTCGTAGAAAGACCATGTGCCCAAGAGTGTGCACATGAACTGTCAATCATAAGGTGCATGGTAATTAATTAAAGAAAACGTTTGAGATCACTACGGCACCCGCATTGGGGTTATGCGTAAGCATCCTTTGTGAAAGGAAGAAGATACATGGAAGAAGAACAGACTACCGGTTTGTGACGTCAAACCATTACGTCACACCCCCATTGGTTATTACTTAATTGCCTCTAATTATTTAATCAATTTCACCGCATGAAGCAAATTTTTTCCCGAGCGAGATTTTTACATCCTCTATCTAGTACAGGCATTCGTTTTATATTTCATTTCGTTCAAACGTAATCCTGCCGAAACACTTCTGGGGACACGACCCTATCAAAATAGCCACTTAATGCTTATGCATTATTGAAATGTATAAGTCGATTAAGCAACAGCTAGATTAGCAAGATTAGCAGCATATTTGTAATGGTAGCCGTGAGAGTAAATAAGTAGTAAAAATAGTGATAGTGATAATGATAGGTGCCGATAGGCATAGTGTTAAAGATGGATAATGATAGTGTTGATGAGAGTGATAGTGACAGTTTGTGATAGCAATGATGTTAGTGATGCTGATGGAGATACCGATTTTTGGTGATAGCGATGATGAAGTGATGATGGTGACAGAGATGATGAGAGTTGTGATGGTAATAAAGTTGATAGCGGTAGCAACAGGTCATTGGTTCGAGTCTCTATCAGAAGAGTAAGTAAAAAATTAAAAAAAAATGAAAATTGAGGGGGAAAGAGAGGAAAGCGAAAAGTTTTCGCATTTTGCTCTTAAGTAGACATAAATGCAGTGTTTAATTTTTTTCACGATTGTAACCTGACTGGGAATAAAATGACGCTATGACGGATGGCTTTAGCGTGTTTTTATTACTATCAAAACTATTATTACCTTTTTATCGGTGCTGTACATGCTTAAATAAATGACACGTACAGTCGCGATCAAAAGTTTACGGGATGCGAGTGTGCGGGAAAGCATTTGTTTCTACGCAGTCACGTGACCCACATGCCAGAAATGCGTCTTGTTACCAGGAGACGAGGAGACGTGCATGCTCTATCCGGTGGTTACAATACCACACTACTATGTGACGAGGCTGAGCTGCAATAAAGCTTTTCGCGAAAACCGTTGTCCCGTAATATTTTGATCGTGATACTACGTATACAGAAAGCACAAAAGTATAGCCATTCAAAAGGTGCACGCTTCTCCATCTGTGGTTTATTTTATACTACTTTCGCCACAGCTGCGGGCATGCCAACGCTTTTTCAGGACCGCAAATTTTCTGCTGGGGATGGCAAAGAGCGTTTTCCCCGATTCCCACCGATTACTGCACCCAAAAGCGCAGCGCCCAGGCATTCTTAGATGTCTTTATGCAGGCATCAAATGCACAAGCGCCAATAGGCGACCGTAAATGCTGTGCTCGCTTATCTCTCAGCCCATGAGAGCAAGCGCTACGTAATGCTCCGGGCGATCTGTGTGTCGGCAGCAGCGAGAAAGAAGCGAGCGGGCCATTTATGGCGGGGAATGGTCACGTGACCGCGGAGAACGAATCGGGAGCAGGCGCGCGCTGGCGCGGCGGCGAGAGAAAACGAATGCAGTACTTTTCCGATTCCAGTGACTTTAAGACTGGGCGGCGCCAAGCGCCATCTATCCAAGAAGGCAATGTTCAGTCATTGCTGCTGTTTCAGAACGTAAAGGTGTTGAAAACCCATTCAGAATGGACATGATCGTCACGCGGTATTAGTCCTTTTGACCTGGAATATGCAGTGAATGGACTAGTAGAAACGAACTCCTGAAAGTAGGCTTTTAAGGCGAAAGCCTTTAACATACTGTCGTTAGCAGCCGTGTCGGCAGCCGTGTTGGCAGATTTGCCGGCAGATGTTTCCGCGTTTCGGTTACGTGCCTTATATGGGCATATGAAAATCGTTACTTCATCGATACTTCATCGATGGCATTCGAATAATATCAAATGCGATTTAAGGCATTTTATGATAACTGCATGATAATTGACCTTTCTAGTAAGACCAGATAAATACATAAAACCGAGTAGAAAATTGGTCGAGTTAGGGAATCGAACCAGGGTCTTCGGAGTGCGAGACAAGCGCGCTAACCACTTCGCCATGCCAGCTTTTTATTCTTTATTGCCTGGCTTTGACATATAACATTCAACAAAACAAACAATCAACAAAACACACTAAACGCTATGTGCATACACACAGCTCTGTCGTGGTGAGCCAGCATGAATCTGGCTTCGTCAGATTGAAATTCACGAAAATTGCACAGCGGCTCTAGCCTCGAGAGCCACTCCGGAGGCTCCGCAGCGGCTTTCTGGATGGCCATAAACCAGTTCATGCTTTCCCGGAAGTAAGTTCGGGCAGGTCTTGCGTCTTTGTCACACTGGCAGCCTGCCATTTTGGAACGCCATATACAGTGGAGGCCTATCAGCATTATTAAGTCAAACGGTACCCCATCCTCATTTTCTACAGATAAGTACCGGATGCCATACGGGTCAAGTGGTAATTATTTCTTTAGGCTTCGCTGCAGTACATCCCCAAAATAAACCCCTTCCCAACAGTGTAAAAGCACGTGGTGTGTTGTTTCCGGCTTTCTGCAAATTAAACAGTGAGACCAAACAAACAGTGAGATCCCCAGGGTAAAAAAATTCCTTTCCTTCTAAAAATTTTTATGCGAAGCATACTACTTTAGCTATGCGCTATGGTTATGCGCCTATGGTTATGGTTATGCGCCTCCAAATCACGTGATACATGACGTCACACCACGTGACACGATGACGTCACGACAGTAGAGAAACGGGGGCCCACCTCGCGCCGTCGCTGTGGTGGTGCGCCTCCAAATTACGTGACACGATGATGCCACACCACGTGACACGATGACGTCACGACAGTAGAGAAACGGGGGCCCACCTCGCGCCGTCGCTGTGGTGGTGCGCCTCCAAATTACGTGACACGATGATGCCACACCACGTGACACGATGACGTCACGACAGTGGAGAAACGGGTGGCCACCTCGCGCCGTCGCTGTGGTTGTGCGCCTCCAAATCACGTGATACATGACGTCACACCACGTGACACGATGACGTCACGACAGTGGAGAAACGGGGGCCCTCCTCGCGCCGTCGCTGTGGTTGTGCGCCTCCAAATCACGTGATACATGACGTCACACCACGTGACACGATGACGTCACGACAGTGGAGAAACGGGGACCCACCTCGCGCGGTCGCTGTGGTTGTGCGCCTCCAAATTACGCGACACGATGATGCTTCGCATTCTCCAGGCTTAACCAAGTTAAGCCTCAGCCATTTTTAACAGGTAAGGTGCCAGCGTGCAGCTTAAAAAAGGTTTTTGTTCCTGGCGGCACCTGCATTTTTTATTGCGAAAGCAATACTACGCTAGGTTTTGAGCCTTCAGCGTGATCCCGGTGGTAGTCACGCGTCTGTGACGTCATACCGTGGTGAAATCTGAACTACCAAGTCGGTTCGTCGGCGCGGTCCCAGCGGTAGCCACGGGGCGCCGCAGATCCCAGGCAGTAAGAGAGGGGACTGCGTTCATTTCGAGGAAAGGCGTCTTACCAACTCTGTGGTTTAGTGGACACCTCAATAACACTTTAAGCTAATTCCGGCGTTCATTGATGCCCTCTGACATAGACAGCGTTGTAGACTGCGTTGATTTGGAGGAACAGAAAGGCGCCTTACCAACTCTGTGGTTTAGTGGGCACCTCAATAGCACTTTAAGCTAATTCCGGCGTTCATTGATGCGCTATGACATAGACAGCGTTGTAGATTGGGCCGCCGCGGTGGCTCAGCGGTTACGGTGCTCGGCTGCTGTCCCGAAAGACGCGGGTTCGATCCCGGCCGCGGCGGCTAGAATTTCTTTGGAGGAGAAATTCTAGAGGCCCGTGTACTGTGCGATGTCAGTGCACGTTAAAGAACCCCAAGTGGTCGAAATTTCCGGAGCCCTCCACTACGGCGTCTCTCATAGCCTTAGTCGCTTTGGGACGTTAAACCCCAGAAACCAAACCAAACCGTTGTAGATTGCGTTGATTTGGAGGAAAGGAAAGGCGGCTTACCAACTTTGTGGTTTAGCGGACACCTGGCGTTCCGTGCAGCACTCAGGCTTTCGCCTTTCACTACTTTAGTCGCTAAAGTTGCTCGTAATTTGCTTTCGCAACCTTCCGAGCTTAACCAAGCTAAGTCTCTGCCAATTTTTTTGACCCTCTTTAAAAAATCTCTGCCTCGGCCTCCACTGTACAAGGCCCAGTACAAGGGCACTGGGATAACTATATCGCACAAGCACGGTACAGTTTCCTCCGTTTCACTGTCGGCAGAAAATCATTTGAAAACCGCGCGGAAAGGAATCTCACACTCGCTACAATTTCCTGGTAAAAGCCGCAGATTCTAAAGTAAACCTCAGTAGTAGAAATACTCCGGCAGCTTGCGCCGCAGCTAAACTTGGCATATGGTGGGTCTCTTGTGTCCGCCGCCATGCCAGCTGTACTCACTAGATGCGCCTTTGTTCATTCCGAACCATCGGTCCGCCATGCCAGCTCGATGGTACGCCGTGCCAGCTCGATGGCTTGTAATGAACAATGACGCGTCTAGTGAATAGGTTGTCTTCGTTCACTCCCATCTTCCTCCCTTCTCGTTACAACGAGGCTCAGGTGTCCACCGAGATACGCGAGACAGATACATTTCCTTTCCTCAAAAAACAAATTTACCGACGAGCAAAGCGTACAGTCGAACGGGCGATGGCGTTCTCTGGACTCCTTGGCAGCGTTGCAAGACGCTGTCGCGTTCCACACTCAGAGGCGAAGCTTAACATCTTAGCCACACATCAGTGACACAAGCAGCAACACCGCGCTTAAGGCTTTCGGCTCACCGCATTTTAGGTCAGCAATGTGCCTCCATGAATTTTTTTTGTCATAATTCCGAGCCATCGTGAGGCAGGCGTGGTTCTGGCACACGTTTTCGAGTCGCTGCATTTTCTTTTTCGGTTAGAAAACAGCAGTAGCACACGCGTGATATGGAAGCCGATCAACGTCCTAAGGCTTACTTGTCTTTAGTAGGAATGACTGATATGAGCCGGCCATTGAGGCCTATTTTACGTGCGCTTTAAGCATGAAATGCTTTTAGCTCCCGTTGTCGGCAACCTTGAGGTGACGTCCAGCTAGAACCGAGAGCCAACCTCCGGGCATCGATTTCCCGTCATTCGGGCACTGATAACTGATTTCCCGTCATCCGTGAGTCGAAACGGGATCATCCGGGCACCGAACAAGATGAAACGAAATGAGTTGTGGTCCTGCACGGAGCAACGGTTTCATCACCATTCCCAAGGATGGCGCCACGGTCCCACACATTTACGCAGTAGAAGAACGCCGGTAGGCGGCGGTCTAGGGGCAGCAGTTTAAAGCGCGTTGGGGGCATTTGGGATCAAGTCCGTCACTGTGCTGCCGAGTCAGCTCAAGGCCTTTCCCCCTTTGGCAGGAGGTTGTATACACGCTCGGGGACTAAACATAACCAAACCTACGTTCTTGTCAGGGCTGCGTCGCGTCGTGGCCGCATACGCTTCTGCATCGTACTGGATTTCAATGCCTTCACATTTGCTTAAGCCGAGCAGTGGCGCCTATGAAAGGAGAGGTAGGAAGCGTCTTGCGGAAAGCGATCGCTTTGCGAGCTATACGCCACAGCAGAAGACTGCTCGCCTTTGCCGACGACGCCGTGACATTTCATGCTTGCATCTGCTCTCGATTGCGGGAGAGGCAGTAATATTTTAGGTTGGTGTACGCGTGATAAACGAACGTACGCCTGTACCTGCTGTGAATAGGATGTCAGCCTATGTTAGGATACACAGTGGGTCGAAATAATTCCGTAGACCTCCACTCAGGAGGTGTTCCCACTTTTGCTGTAGGTTGACGTCGTGCTTTGTGTAAGTTGTTCCCTATGGTTCCTTGAGGGTTGTTTCGACGTCCTCTGCACAACCGGTTTCGTATCATAGGATAACGTCGTCTGCGCAGAATTTTTGAAGAAGGTTGGGGATTGTGGATAACTGTCTGGATAGAGCAGTCATAAGTAGAGTAAAGAGGGTTGAAGACATGATCGATCCAGAGTATGCGCTAGGATTTGACACGCCATGTTTTATATGTGTTCTCCACACGCGTGATCCTTGCAGAACCTACGCACGGGCTCTCCTTCACCGAACTCCCCCACTACAATCAGACAGCGTTTTTCCCGCTCCACGCTCCCTGCACTTCTCAGATTCCCCACTCACTGACCTGCAATTATCTCAATGGCTGCTCCGCTTCTTCCCCTCCGCTAGGTTGGCCCTAGTTGGAGCTACTGCGCATAGAGGGGACTACAAATTCGTGGCGCATGTGCTGGGTAACGTATGGAAGGTGTCCGGTGTCGTGCGGAAGTGGTTGCGGTATTGATTTGCCGTATGTGGTGCGACAGTTTAACTGCTCTGTCGAGGTATGAATCCAGAACTTTGTACTATGTATACGCGGTGTAAAACGACAGCGAAGGAAAACATACAGAATCAAAGGGCAATAGTTCTGTAATAATGCTATGTGTATGGTTCTTTTCAGTTTCCTTATATAAGAACAGTGAAGCGTTAAGGAAGTCGAGCAGGAAAAAAATTCGTATAGAGAGATACGATTGCTTGTGTATTGGAACGCGAAAGCATTACTCTCCCTGTTCAAATGCTTTATGGGAATTCCTCAAGGTTAAGTAGATTTGTAATAAGGGAACAATTACTCACTGACGTCCACACGATCGCAGCCATGCGGCTACAAAGGAAATCTATATAGCTTCCTCAGAAACTTCGTAGTTAAAAAAATGCGTCCTGGTCCGGGGTTCGAACCTGGGGCCACCGCTTCACGAGCAATCGCTCTACCAACTGAGCTATCGGTACTTTTTTTTCCTTTCTTTCATGGTATTTGTTCACATGATTTTGTACACAAAGGATATATATACATATGAGTGCGTTTTTTTTTCTGAGCTACGGGGACGGCGAGCTTTTTCTTTTTTTTCTGGTAGTGCGGGAGCGAATTGATCAATAACTCGAAATTGGGGAACAGTGTTGGTTGGGTTTTAGTCGGCGTCCGGAAACACGCGTGGCCAGTGTAAAAGTGTTCACTGGTTTTTCTCAATTCATCCAGCAAGCAAGCCTTATGAATTCGTTTTGCCGGTATTTGTCCATTCTCTAGCAATCGAAAACATCATGAATTTGTTTTGCCGGGATTTCTCAATTCATCCAGCAAACGCAAACTTTATGAGTTTGTTTTCCCGGGATCTCTCAATTCATCCCGCAAGCGCAAATGTCATGAATTCGTTTGACCGAGATTTCTCAATTCTTCCAGCAATGGCAAACATCGTGAATTCATTTTTCCGAGACTTTGCTTATTTGCCGGTTTTACTGCATCGCACCTTCCTCCACTTCTTGGCGAATAGCGTCCATGGTGAAAAAATCTGTGGGCACAGATTTGCCTACCTTCAGGACGGGGCTTGCGCAATACGTGGGGAGTACTGTCTTTTTCTCTCTCTGCATTTATTTCCGCAGCATGCTGGCTGGCCCCAGAGTGCTAAAATAAGGAGAGGTACGTGATCGTGTTGAGCGAGCCCTTCACCCAGAGCTGACCGCACTGGCGCCACCTGGTAGCCCGCGCACCGCGAATGGTGTGCAACTGCTGCTGTCCGCTGACACTAGGCCGCAAAACTTTCATCGAACGTGTCGCTAATGGTTTTGATTGCAAAAGAAAAATGACTGCATGCGTAGAACGCAGATCAATACTGAAAGTATTTCTTCCTTCAGCGCGAGAAAAAGACAGCTGAAAGAGCATACAAGAGAACCCGCATTTTTCAGAAATTTTCAGATTCATTTCTTCTTTTCGTGTTCATTTTTTCTTTCAGGAAACCAAAACAGCAGGCTCAAGCGATAAATAGTCAGAACTTCACTAAAGTATTTTGTAAAGTAACGCATTCGACGCTTCATCTACCTATGTGCTTCGTTCTGTGTTTTGTGTGGTGGCCATTGATGACGGAATTTTGGCCATTGATACAGTGGAATTTACATATAGATAACATCTGCTCTTCCGCACTCCGCAAACTATACTTTTTAAGACATAAGCTTAAAACTTCTCCCCCTAGCGTAAAATTACTTGCTTACAATTCACTGATTAGACCGAAACTCGAATACGCATGCGTTGTCTGGGACCCGTTTACTAAACACAATATCACCCGCCTAGAAAAGGTACAGAGAAAAGCTGTAAGGTTTATTTACTCTAAATTTTCCCCGTATGACTCACCCTCTGAAATAATGCAGGTTAATGGTATTCAATGTCTTGCACAACGAAGAAAAAATTTACGTTTGGAATTTCTCTACTTGCTTTGGAAACAAGAATCAGCTATTAACCCTGCCCCATATCTGTCACTTTCAACGTCGAGGTATACACGCCACCATCATCCTAATTCTCTGACGCCGTATTTTGCACGAACAGATTTATTCAAGTTTCCATTTTTTCCTCGCACAGTAACGGACTGGAATGATTCTTTATTGCCTTTCGCCACACTTTGATGTTTACTAACTTTGTTATTATTGTTTTGTTTGTCATTTTACCCACCCTGCTTGGACCTGTATAAGGTTTGCAGTATTGAATAAAGAAAAGAAAAGAAAAGAAAAGAAGAAGAATGCCGTGTAAACGGAGCGCAGATTGTCCGAGTTTCTTTTTTTTTGGAGCGAAAGCTCCACTTCTCGTGCATAAACCTTGAAGGTCGTGTCACGGCGCAGGCATCACCTTGAAGCGGCCTCACTTAATAAAAAAAAATTGCAGTGTAGGTGGGAATCGAACCCGGCCCTCGGCATGCGAGACGAGGACACTTCAAACGTATCTTCGAGATATGTACTCAGGCGTTCCTTAATAACGAATTATGAGCCTTTAAATTACAGGTGTTCCAATTAAACGAGTAGAGAAATTGTCCGCAACTGTCTCAACGTTACAGACGCCGAACCGGGTCTAGTTACCCGATACACCACAGCTTTTGCTCCCTAATCAGGTTGAACAGTAGTTAAACCAAAGCTAACTGTAAGGGATCGTTAGTGTACGCGGGGCCATTGGAACGCGGCTGGGAGCGCTCAAAGCGAAGCGTCTCCTTCCTTTGAACGCGGCCGCTCGCGAACGCGCCGGGAACTACGGGTGTCCCCCGCCCCGCGGTACCGTTTCGCGCACGTGCTGGCGCGAAAGTGTATTTGTCTTTGTTTTTCACTTTTTTTGTGCTATGGAAAGGGCGTTTTGCCCTACGGAAGCTGGAGGGCTGGCCATGCTCTCGGTAAACCAATCATGTGAGGAGTGTAACATGATTGGTTGCTACGAAATGTGGGCTGGGTCTTTAGGTCTTCAAAACCGGACCCCGGAGCCGAAAGCGAGGTTCTGGGCTAAGGTAAGGTGCTACGCATCTTCGGCTACGCCGAGTAGGGGCCTCCCCTAGTATTAGCCAGTTCCACCTTTTGGTTGTTTGTCTTTTTGCTGTTGTATCTAACTTGTATATACAATGTAATTATCTGTATATAAATCTTCAAGCATTCCCTTGATCCCTGCGTGTCACCGCATCGCAAGACCGTCTCTGACGGGGCACCCCTGGTGCGAAGAAATAAGCTTCAGTCTTCGAGTTGCCAACCGCCTCTGGCGGGGCACCTCTGGTGCAAAGAAGAAGAAGAAGAACCTGATCTTTACTCTAACTTTTCCCGCTTGTACACAGTATCGCATAGTCAATGCTTATCCCGGGTATCAGCTCAGCCCGGAGCAGATTGAAAACAATAAAGCTAAAGACTTACTTTCAGGACAGCATCAGTTTCAATTCTTACAGCCAAAGAGGTGGGTTGGTCATTCAGGTGCCTCGTACCAGCCTGTTTAGCCCCATTTATTATATCATATACAGTGTAAGGCGTGAGTACATGACTAATGTACCCATCGGTGAAAAGCACAGTTGATGATATGCCGAAGCCGTCAGCGTTGCGCATCATCACTGAAGCATACCTGAAAGTAGAGGACGGGAAACCATAAAGAGACTCGAAGAAACGAGATCAGTTTCCCCCTGCTAGCCCCGACCAACCACCCTAGCTCAGTCGGCTTCAAATTCGCCCTCTAAACACGTCTCAGCAATGAACCCCGGCTTTGCAGCGACCGCCTTTCAGCCGTGGCAGAATGTGAAAAACCACTCATGGGCTGTGCGTTGTTGGTATATAGGCTAAGGTACCTCAGGTGGTCGAAATTAATCCAAGAAAAGCACTCCGAAGGGTGCCTAATCTTATGTGTGCTGCTGACCGCTCCACTATGTTAGTTGGCGCGGCGCGAAGGGAAACATGCGCGCGCGCGCTATCGAAAAATTGAATTTTGGAGTAAAACCTGCTGATTGCCAACGGAGAAGGTGTAGCCTTTAGCACGCACTGTGATGCCGTCTCCACTTCTCTCGCTTGTCGGCGGCGCTAGGTCGCAGAAAAAAGCCGAACATTCTGGAAGCAGGTCTCCTCGCCTGACCAATGAGGACGCTCGCCCAGCGCGAGAATTAGAGTTCAAATGTACATGTTAATACTGTATGTATGTGCGCGCGTGCCTTGGCGCGAAGAAACGAACAGACACGGCGCTTGCCTATACATAAAGGTCATTGACCGCTGTTTGGCAGCTCGTGCCGCCGTTTTGTGTTAGTGCACTTTAGTGCAGTATCACTCAGTGCACTTTGCCTGTTAGTGCATGTGTGTTAGTGTACCGTGTTAGTGCACTTTAGGTGCAATATTTCTCTTGTATTGTAGTCTCTCTCTAGCGTTACTTTGCACGAGTTAATTTGTATTGTAAATCACTTCGTATATGCTCATACGAGTGACTGCACAACCCTCTGTATTGTTTCTTAAAGTTTGTTTTTATTTGTGAATCTTTGGCTCTGACCCATTCTTTGGCTTGCGACCGGCGAAAGCTGTTCGCCAAACGACCACACTCCTTGTCGCTTGGTAGCTCGTTTCTGGCAGACCTTGCCACTCTGAGCCGAAGACATCTCCTCTGTAACCGAGACCGCTACCCCCACACGCTCTAGGGGTGTCTGAGAGTGCACGCCATCAGTGCGCGGAGGTGACACCGGTGTCCTGTTATTTCTTTTAAATAATTACTTGCACTCTTAGCATTCAGGTTTTAATTCACTCTGATGTCATTACTTACTCAGGCCTGCTACAGTGTTCAATTCTAGGTGCCCTGCTTTTCTTAATTTATGTTAACTCATTACCCATTGGTAATGTATTAAAAATTGTAGTGCACTGCAGTCTGGTGCGGTGAAGAAAGGCGGCAGCATTTACGTTTGAACGCCAGCAACTTTTTTTGCTAGTCGTCGTTGTCACATGAGTCTTATCAGATGATCGTCGGATTACGCCGGCAACTTTTTTGCTAGTCATTGTTGACAAGTGACACTCATGACGTGACCCTGGGAGGACGTCAGTAATTGCTTTAGCAGTTAATTTTTGTCAGAGATCAGTACATATCTCCAACACATTTTGGTTTAGTTTGGTTTAGTTTATTGGGGTTTAACGTACCAAAGCGACTCAGGCTATGAGGGACTCCGTAGTGAAGGGCTCCGGAAATTTCGACCACCTGGGGTTCTTTAACGTGCACTGACATCGCACAGCACACGGGCCTCTAGAATTTCGCCTTCAAGAAATTCAGCCGCCGCGGCCCTCCAACACATTTTACTGTCGTACACACCAGAATGCATTCTCTTCGTGCTCCTGGAACCCTTCGCGGCGTGTGCGTAACATGCCTCCCGGGCGTTCAGAGGGTCTGGACTAGAACGGAAATTCCGACGAACTTCTTTCCTGGAGTGGTCATTTTCGTGCGGACACGCTCTGATGACACGCCTTGCGACACGCTCTGCTGACAGGTCCGGTACACGCCACTCATGAGGAGAAATGCTTTCGCATTATGGTGGCATATCCAGACCCAACCATTCCGGGGAAACGCATTTTTGAGCCGGGACCCATTTATGAACGCAATTTTTTCATATAAGTCGTCACTACAATAATCAATATACCCGCAGATCACCAAACGGCACTCGTAGATTTTTTTCTATTAATGTTTTCATTATCGTCAAAAGCATATCCAATTGGTTTTCTAAGGAGTCTTAACTGTTTGATGCGATCGATTAAAAATTTTAAAAGAAAGATTTTGTCGCATATCAGAAGAATGCACCATTAAGTTCAAGATTTCAATAATAGTACCATACAATTTTCCCATTCTCAAAATTTTTATCCGAGAATGTTGGACATGTATATGCCGATGATGCCGCAGTTAATAACTCAGAAACAAGCAACACTAACCTCGTATCAAAACTTCGCCATGTGGACAACCTTCTGTGGACAACCGCCATGTGGACAACCTTCAATAACAATCTCGTGTTGTCCAAAGTATGCACCAATTACGGATCAGTTTCTGTCTGGAACACTATACGAAGTTAACTAAAAAATGTTAACTCTTTAACGTCCAAAAATTTTTTAAACATACAATTCTTAGGTTTGGTTTATGGGGTTTAACGTCCCAAAGCGACTAAGGCTATGAGAGACGCCGTAGTGGAGGGCTCCGGAAATTTCGACTACCTGGGGTTCTTTAACGTGCACTGACATCGCACAGTACACGGGCCTCTAGAATTTCTCCTCCAAAGAAATTCCAGCCGCCGCGGCCGGGATCGAACCCGCGTCTTTCGGGTCAGCAGCCGAGCACCATAACCACTGGGCCACCGCGGCGGCATACAATTCTTAGTTAAGGTGCCTGCATGTGATTGTTTTTTATTTTCCTTTCTTTCCCTCTTACAACGTGTACTGCTGCTATACTAGGAACACCTGATTCAAATTTCATTATGGAATTAGTTTGAATAGTTTTGTAATATAATACATGACTTTTGTTTCCTCTTTAATGGCCTTTACTCTCCTTCTACGTGTCTGCATTGTTATGGTAATTAGTATATACTCAGTTGGCATGCAATCGTTTCATGCTGCATACACTTCCAGAAATCTCATATGATATAATCAATGAGTTCGACTTTGGGCCTCCTTCGGTAAGATGTGCTGTAGAAATCATTTGCTTACGGAAAGGGAATAAGTGTTATTCTCCGAGGACTGGCATATCCCGAACGTCGTCTGTAAAGAGAAGGAAAAAAATGGCTGAGGCTTAGCTAAGGTTAAGCCTAGTCAGATGCGAAGCATATTGATGGCTAGGCTTGGTAATACATGGCTTTCCTTGGTTGACGTTCATCCCGCTCTTCATCGGTCTCTGTGGCACGCTGCAGCTTTCGCTTCTCGTTCAAATCAGCCCTGCTTCTAGGCAGCATCCCAACACCTGGCCGCCTCGTAAGTGCCCGGAGAGCGAGGCAAGCTCAGCTTTATACCGCTGCTGTAGCGTCACGTGGTCAGCTGCAGCGCCTCTGATGTGGAGCCTCCACCGCCGCGGCCGACCGCGCGAGCCGGCAGCCCATCTCTCCTCTGCTGTGACGTCATGTTGTCACGTGGTGTCACGTGGTCACGCTAAAGGTCAATGGTAGCTCCACCGCCGCGCTCGACGGGCTGTAGTGTAGCTCTAGTAATATGCTTCGCATAAAAAAAACTATCAGGTAAGATAAGCCTAACATGTCACCTGGCGCCTGCAGGGCAATGGGACCAAACACTTGAGGGCGTAGGGCCTGGTGTCTCCGGACGGGAGTGTGAAGATAATATAGATGTTCAGATAATTATTCCTTGTCCATAGCTAATCGACCTATTCGGTGTCGACATGAAACTACAGCGGGGTCGAGAGCGTCATTGCCGCGAAGAAACACGTGGCGGTCCTTGTTCACGCACACTACCTCTGCGGTTAGCGAAGCCAGCGGCGGAACGCAAATTTTCATATGCAAACCGCTTTCGCCTCATTGCATTCCTTTTCGACCCTACTGCTCATCGCAGTGGGGTTACAAGCGAAAGTGCCGAGCCACCAAAGCGCTCAGAGAATTCCCTCGCATAGTTGGAGTTTCCGTAGTTTCCGATTGTTGCCGCTGCAGCCTTTCATTTTCTTTTTACTCCTTCAAACTCTGTTCCTGGGAAAAAGATACGTATATGCATCCTCGTGACTGGAACCTTGTATTCAGATGTAACCTTATTTCCTCTTTAGCGTCGTTTTTTAGGCGTTGGCGCAAGAAATATTGCACCGCTTTCGCAGGCCAATTAGGATGGCGTGCATAGCTCAGTGGTGTCTTTTAGAGCCGCTTTATGGTGCAGAGACTCGACCTTCAGCTCTTGCATTCTTGGTAATGAAGCTGACATCGATTGCTGACGGTGAGTCACCACATAGCCTAATTACATTTCATTTTTTTTTCGGTGGCTGTCGGCTTTCCTCATGTGTCTCAGTATGAGAGCTTGTTAAGCATTCTCCTGCTATTCTCATGTACAGACTTTCTTACAATCAGATGTCTCTTACTCTAACCGTGTAGTGTCATCATGCAAACGCCAACGTAACCCAGTTTGCTCTATAACAACTTCGAGCTGGTTAAAGTACGAACCAATTACGGCAAGCAGTGAGCTCAATTGCGATCAGTTGCTGTCTAGAACACTTTACGGAGTGAACTCAAAAAATTAACTCCCGAACTTCCAATAATGCATTAAACGTGAAATTCTTAGTTAAGGAGCCTGATTGTGAGTGCTTTTTTCTTTTTTCCGTCTTATGTATGTACAGCTTCTATAATCGAATACCTTAATGAAACTTCATTATGGTAGTAGTTTGAATATTTTTCTATTACATGACTTCTGTTTTCCTCTTTAGCAGCGTTTGCTCTCCTTTTGTGTATCCGCATTATTATCATTATTATGCTAATCAGTATATGCTCAGCTGGCATATATTCATTTTATGTAGCCTAAGCTGCCACAATTCTCGTTTGATATATTCAGTGACGAGGCCCTAACAAAGTAACTATGGGACCTCCTTCGGTATGATACGGTGAGGTAAACAGTCGCTTACTGATAAGAAATATTTATCGGTCTCCGATCAATATTCATGCCATAGTGCCTGTGAAATCTGAAAAGAGAAGCAGAAAAAAAAGCATCAGGGAATTTGGGACCGAACACATGAGGGCGTACTACCTGGTGTCTCTGCACGAGAGCGTGGTATGGATGTTCAGATAATCATTCCCTGTCCGTAGCTAATCGACCAATTCAGCGGCGACTTGAACTTACTGCTTGTGCTTGGGGGATAAACGGTGCAAAAGACAGAAGCGGCGCCGCTGACATCGCAAAAATGAAGCCCTCCCCCATGTATGCAGCTTACGTTGGGTAGAGCAGCGCGTATTAATTCGGAAATCGCTACCATTGCGCGGCTCGTCTTTGGCCGCCATCGTTCCCCACTGCGAAGTATATTCGGCGCCTACGCTGGGATATGGAGTCGCCGGATATCCTAGTCTCGCTACGGCACCTAGCTCTGAGCGCCAGAGCGTCCGGTGCATTGTGCTCGGACGAGGGCAAGTCCTCTTGTCGAAATGTTGGCAAGCTCTTTGTTTTCAAGAAGCCGATCAAGCTGCCCTCTCTCTACCATGCCTTCCGCTTGGGCCCGTGGGGGCTCATTTTTGGCGTCAGAGTCGTAGGAGCAACACAACACGCCGCCTGGGTGTCACCGGCACACCACGACATCTCTTACTTGCCTGCATTAGGGTGCTGTCACGGTGATGTAATGCCTCTGAAGGAACCAGCGCACAAAACACAACGGACAAGAAAAAGGCGGAACACGACGGACAGGAGCGCTGAACTTACAACTTTATTTCGGAAGTACAAATGCAACGTATATATATATAGCCATGTCAGGGGGGCGTGCCACACAAGGAAAGAAGGAACAAGTGGAATCTACAAGGTCATGAAGAGACAAGCGACACAAGCAAACCCAAAGATCTTAACTAATATAACAAGTGAAGGTGAGAAGTTTCAATGGAGGCAAGGAAAACAACAGGGAAAAAACAAGGAAAAACGCCAGACCTCGTGAAGATGAAAATTGATACTGATAATAAAACAGATAAAAACAAAAAGGTAAAAACCAATAAAAGCGATAAAAGCAATAAAGTTAACAGGGCAATGGAAATGAAAAAGATAAAATGCCAACAAGTAACACGGCAAAAATACTAACAGCTAAAATTTACAAAACACCGCGGAAAAACTAACAGCTAAAAGGTAAAACCCACAGAAACATAAGGTTAAGTCTTGTGTATCAAATAGCGGAAAAAGTTCGCGGGAAAAAAGACGGATGCATAAGGTGGGAAGTTAAAATGCTAGTGCCTCGAATTTTTTGCCAGATAGGCGAGTTCTTTCTCAGATAGCGACACTGAAGGCTGGCTAATGCACTGTTCTTTTAACGCAGCTATTGTGATTGCCTCAACTATTTCACGGGGCCTCGTGTTTCTGATTGTGACCATTACCCGAGTTTTTTCAAAGTGTGGCACACATCCTGTTTCTACATCTTTGCAGTCCCGACAATGGATACCAATGTGACGGCACTTTTGGACATTTGCGTTGTAATCGTGTTCTTTTAGTCTTTCATTTAAACAACGCCCTGTCTGTCCAATATACTGCTTTCCACAGGACAGAGGGATGGAATAAACAACTGAATCGGTACATTGCACAAAATTCTTCTGGTGCCTGACATTGCATATACTCTCTTTTTTTACGAGTTTCATTGACCTTTCTGCAAAGCTGGGAAAGTCGCTTTGGGGCACTAAAGACGACTTCAACTCCAACACGTTTCCCAATTTTCTTCATGTTGTGCGAAATGCGATGCAAGTAGGGCATAACGGCAATGTACCGCCTAGCATTCCTTTTTCAACCCTACTGCTCATCGCAGTGGGGTTACAAGTGAAAGTGCCAAGCCACCAGGACGCTCGAAGAATTCCCTCGCATAGGTGGAGTTACCGGAGTTCCCGATTGTTGTGGCTACAGCCTTTCACTTTCTTTTTACTCGTTCAAATTCTGTTCCCGGAAAAAGATACGCAATGAAACGTCTCATTCAGATGCACTCTTATTTCCTCTTTAGCTTCGTTTTTTAGGCGTGCACGCAAGAAATATACAGCACCCTCTTCGCAGGCGCCTTGGCATGCGGTGGCTCAGAGGTGTGCGTTAAAACCGCTTTATGGTGCACGAACCCTGCCTGCAACGGCGCTCCTGTCGAGCTAACTTTTCTCAGCTCTTTTATTCTTGGTAAAGAGGCTCACGGCGATTGCTGACGGTGAGTAACCAGGGAAGGGGAATGGGTTGGGTAGACTACTGAGCTATGAAATCGCCACTGAATGAGCGTTCTGAAGGGGAAGTGATAATTCTCCAATACTGCGGTCCATATGCGCAGCACTGAGGGCATGCTGTGTGTGGAAATAGTGTACAAGAACGTTTACCCGATTGACGGGTGAAATTTCAGTTTGGTGAAGCTAATCGGACGCAAGTTTGTTGCGCCGATCATGCCCGAGAATTGTGGACAAAAGCATTTGTGAACGGAAAACTGCTTATGAACGATATTTTTTCATACATTCCAAGATTTTTCTACAGCAATCATTATATCCGCAGATATTCCGTCGGCAGGTTTGCATTTGTTTTCTATTAACGTTGTTGCTATCCTATATGTACCCCATTCGTTTTATTTGCCAGTCTTAACTGCTTACGAGGTCCATGGACTATCTTTAAAAGCAAAATTTTGCTATACATAGAAAGAGTGGACAGTTACCTTCAATATTTCTGTGAGAGGAATTTACATTATTCGAATATTCAAAATTTTTCACTGAGAAAGCTGGACTTGAGTCTTAACTCATCCCTTGGGCCTGTCCAGGCTGCTCTACCGCAAGGTTCCGTCTTACGATCACTCTTTTCCTGTTTTGCATTAAGGACCTGGTGTTTGATGTGATATACAATTATATGCCGAGAAGTGCGTTATCCTTCAGGAAATTAATAATAACAATGAAGGTTGCGTGCCGCATGCTGTCTGACATTGATGTTATTTATGATTGGTGTACTGCGTGGAAAATAAAACATAATATTACTAAGAGCCAAATATCGCGGGTATAAATAAAAATTTTCTCTCCTACTCCTTACTATCTCGGCGGCTTAGTTTTCGACCTTGTAAACTCATACCGGCACCAAGGTGTTATATCACTTACAATGTAATACCTGGTCTTCTCATGTTAACCACATCACCAGTAATGCCATCCGCATGTTATAACATACCTCTGGGGAAACTTTTCCCTCGCTCCTTCTGCAAAACATTTCATGTACAAACACTTGTTTGTACTAAACTTGACTATACGGTGTCCTACGTCTTGATACGCTCATCAAATCACTTGATCTCTTCCAGAACAGTGCTGCTAATGTTATTGTACGTAAGTACAACCGCACAGCTATTAGCTTCATTTCTTCATGCAAAGAAATTTGCAGGATTGGGACCACATTTCTTGTCATGCCTATATTCGAGATCACAACCTGTTTTATTCCACAATACCAAAGATTTTGTTTGCAGCATCTTTTTCTGTAACAAATATTTGCGTAAATTCCATACTTTTTTTTATAGCATGGTGTTTTATTCGTGCGTTATATTTTGTGTGCTAACACCTTTCTGAACTTTCTTTTCAGTGATTTTTTTATATATGACTGTACTGTAATTTATTCCTGTCCCATCTGTAGCGCCTCACTGCCTTGAATGTATAATAAAAGAAATGCTGCTAAGGAAAATTTTGGTATTATTCACTTACTGATCTGCGTCGAGGAATACAAAAATGCGTGCAGTGTAGCCAACTTTTTTCGGCAAAGGCGTTGGCAAATTGAACTCCTCGCTGTACTCGAACCCATTCTGAAATAAAAACCATTTTTAGATTTACCCGCCTTAAAATTACAATTCAGTGTTAGCGGCTTTGTATGGGCCATCCGGAACAAACTCAATATTTAAGAAACAAAGCCGGATGTCTGCGCCGAGAACTCCAAAACACGGGGTAGGAGTGTAAGGCAAGCACAATGCAAGAACTATTCAGGTGCTGACATTGACAAAACAAAAATGCAGTTATAATGTCCCATTAGTCAAACAACGGAAGTTACGGTCCACACTAAAGTCTTTTTCCTCCTCCTCTTTCTCAGAGCCACAAATATAGATCAACACATATCGAAGCAGCGGCCTGAATGTTTGACATTACTCGCCGAAGAGATTCCAGGTATCTTGCCATGTTAATACAATAGAACATGCACGACTTGAAAAATCGCGAAGGCCACCGTTTTGTTCTCTGAAAGTTCGGTAGACTCCCTCAACGTTCGCTACCCCGCCGATGCCGAGCTCACGGCGGTAATCCGCTTCGGGCGCACCGAAAGCTTGGCTTTGCTATTGCACTGGAAAAAGCGCTCTCGCTACTTTCCTCGGTATCGCTATCTGACCGATTTTCCCGCAACATCGACCTCGTGCGATTTTCTGACGGCTGCGCGGAAAATGACGACTCGTTAAATGTTGCCGCCGACGACCACTGACGTCCGGGAGGCACGATTCGCTGCATGGTTGGGTGACTGAGAGTTTTGTTTTTATGACGTGGCGTCTAAAGCGCGCGGTCGACGTAGTGGAGGCACGGCGGTACTCTGTACTTATCTCAGATTCAATCTTATTTGATAATCTTGTGTGTGGCTCTCTTGAAACAGAGGGGGAGCTCGACAGCCACTCGTTGAGGGACTTTAATTCGTTTGTTTCTGCTCATCTTTTCGTATACTGGGGCCATCGTTCCTCACAGTGCATACCTCTTCTTTCTTTTATTAATTTTTCACCGATAGTGGCGATCTTCGCTTTACAATCGTGTTTTTAATTCGATAGCATTACAGTTGTTGTCACAACAAAATGCGGCTAATGTCCGCTCTCACGAAATTCGCTTAGTTTAAAAAATTGCGTGACTCGGTCAGCGACGATCAACACAGTACTGCACATACAAACAAGTACGATAAGGGAGCACAACAAGCGCAGTGGTTCACAAGGCCATGTGATCATGTGACATCTTGTGATCTTGTGTGTGATCTTGAAGTGCGGTGGGTGGTAACCTATTCACCGGTTTTCAGCCTGCGTGGCAGGATGCTCTTAATTTAATGATTGATCGAGACAGGTGACATAACCTTGTGACGTAATCACAACCTGGTCACCGCATTGAGGCCAACCTGTGCTCCGCGGCAGGCTGCAGGTCAAATTAAAGACTGGTAGAGAGAGGTCACGTGACTTTGTGACGTCATCAGAACCTACCCGCTAGGAAAACGCCAGCAGCTGAAAAGCATATCGAATACTTACAATTGAATCTAGCAGTCTGAATATAGCGTTTGATAAACCTTGCAAAGCAACTGACGCAAACACACGCAGAAGTTGCAGCAGAAGCTTCCGCAAATCTGAAATCTAATGTTATCGCATTCCACTCTTTATTTAATTATTCATTCACGTTATCCCTAAACGTCCTCCAGAGGAGGGTATTACACAGGTTGGGTGGTGATAAAATTATTAATAAACGCGATACATTTGAGCAAAAAGTGCAATGCAACAACAACAACAACAAAACGTTTAAACATACGGCATAACACAAAAAGAAAAAAATGAACAGAAACAGAAAGATCAAACTTTACACATTTCTGTCACAGCAAAGAAGCTCTTGGAATTTTTCGATGTCAGTTTCTGTGGCGATGACTGATGGCCAATTATTCCATTCAATGAGAGTACGGGGAATGAATGAATTGGCGTAAGGCGGTGAATGACACTTCACGCGCTTAATTTTGAAAGAATGATCACAGCGTGGAAAGATGGCACGAGGTGACTGAAGCAAATCACTTCGAAGGGGTGGGTGGTGATAAAGCTTATGGAAATGTATTTAACTAGCAAGTTTACGGCGACGTGACAAATCTTTCAGCTCGGCACATTTTTTTTTAATTCTGTAACGCTTGTGAAGGGTGAGTAGTCTGAAAATGTGAAGCGAACAGCGCGGTTCTGCAAGAATTCCATGTGAGTGATAACGTAGGCTTGTTCAAGGTCCGAAATAGCCGCAGCATTTTCGATATTAGGGCGTATTAGAGTTACATAAGGCAGTTTTTTAACGTGTATAGGGGCATGTCTGAGGTTACGTTTGAGAAGATCAAGTGAGCGGTAAGCAGACGATAGGGTGAGGTCAACATGGTGATGCCATGTTAGGTCAAAGTGAAGGTGCACGCCAAGGTACTTGTATGCTTTTGTTACTTCTACAGTACTGTCGTTAAGAATGTCAGTGGTTGTAATGCGAGCTGTGAGACGAGTGAAAGATATCTGTTTTATTTTAGAAACGTGTTATGTCATAAACCAGGATAAGCAGCATAATCTTACTGCGTTCATGTCAGATTGTAGGGACTGGCAGTCACTGTCACTGGTAATGTTATTGTAAATTACGCAGTCATCAGCGCAAAGTCCATCACTAGGTTTTACACAGGCAGGTAAATCATTAATATAGATGAGAAAAAGCAAAGGTCCGAACAAGCTACCTTGTGATACCCCAGATGTCACACAGGTAGAGGAGGAGTTAGAATTAACCGAGGGGAACTGTGTTCTAGATGATAGGAAGTCGTTAATCAAAACGAGCACTTAGGGGGATGTTAAGCTGAGCTAGTTTGAGCAGAAGTCCATGATGACGAACCCAATCAAATGCTTTTGAAAATCGAGAAACACTGCGTCGACTAGAAATCCTGCGTCAAGCGATAGTTCTGACTTAATTTTGACTTAATTAATTGCGATTTAAGGCGACTTATTTGTCTCCATTGTTTTTTTTTCGTATTTTATGCACGCAAAGTTCACCTTCGCGTTGCAATCGTGGTGGCAATACCTTTGGGTAAATCCGCTATTAGAACGCGACAACTTTCTGTGCGCGCTCGCCAGCGTGGAGGGCGGTGACCTTCAAGATCTAAATGTATTCTTAAACCGTGATTCGAACACAGTGACGTCACAAATGATCGCATAGCGACATTTCGAGCGTTCAAAAGAGAAAGAGCCGAAGGATTGCGATAAACTTCAATTTGGGCTAGGTGGTGCATTATTTGAGACAGAAGTGCTATTACCCTCCTTTCAAAGATTTTGATCAAGAAAATTATATTGACCACCGAATACAGCTACCCCTGAACCTCGCGTTACACACCGGTAACGCCTCTATGTGGAGTGTTATGCCTGACGGCAGTACAACAATCCGGCCCGAATTATCGGAACATAGTGACGTCACATATGACCACATAATGACATTCCGAGCCCTCAACACAAAAGGAGCCGAAGGATGGTGGTCAAGAAAAATCATATTGTTCATCGAACACTGCTAACCCTGAATCTCGCATTACACTCCGGTAACGCCTTTATGTGGGGTGTTATGCCTGACGGCAGTATAACACCCCACACTGAATTACCTGAGCACTGTGGCGTCACAAATGACGGCGTAATGACATTCTGAACGCTCAACAGAGAAGGAACCAGAAGATTGTGATCAAGAAAATTATATTGTAGCGAGAGCTACACTACGCTACCGAGTCGAGCGTTCATGCGCGAAACCAGAGAGTAGCAGCAGGTGCGCGGCGCACGATGTCAGAGTCCGCCACCGCCGCCGCGCGAGGAGCCGCGCTAACACCTTAGATGTTGGCCGCGCTGACCCAACTACGCCCGCATGCGCCGCGCATGAATGCGCATGCGCTGCAACCGGAGAAGGGCAGCAGGTACGCGGCGCATGACGTCAGAGCTCGGCCGCGAGGGTAAACTGCGTATGTGCAGCTGCGTGTATAAAAGCTGAGGTGATACGACAACATGCCTAACCAGGGGGGAACTGTAGCTCTCGCTACCTATATGCTGGCATAGCTGTGCTAAGCCAATGCCAATTATCTGACCACCAAACACAGCTGCCCGTGAATATCGCGTTCCCCGCCTGTAACGCCGCAGTGTTTTCGCACCAAGAGTTAACGTTTCTACCAGCACGCAGAAGCAAGCGATAGAGAGACCAACTAGCGAAGCGAAATACCTATTGGTATTCAGCATGTGTACAATAGGGAACGCGCTTGAAAGAGAAGTGGATAGTTTCAGTAAGGGAGCATACGGCACTGGAGAAAGAAAAAAACGACCCTCACTTGGTGCCCTTTGGCCACTGGCGCTCTTGTTGCGACTGTCTTCCTCTCCCGCAACAGGGCTTGTCATGGAGTGAAAAGTCAGGCAATAATGGCGCACATTAGAGATGAAGGAGGTAATCTGCCAGCGCCCGCCTTTCGCAGCACACCTGAAGGCGGACTAGTTTTCTGGGTATCGTTCGGTCGCATGTATCGATAACATGGCTGCTGCTGTGCAAGGAAAAAAAAACCGATATACGCAAATGTCCGCAGCCTGACATCATAGCCGATACCTAGTTTGAATGTGGCGGTTGATATGGACGCAAAAAAACTGCTGCAAACACACACAAAAGTTGCTACAAAAGCTGCGACAAATGTGAAACCTAATTCTTCCGCATTCTGCTCTCAAAGTGATTTTAGTCCGCAGTTTTTTTTTCAGTTCCCACCAGGGATCGTTATTGGCACTGACAGTAAACATCTTTCAAACGTCTTGCCTGGAGAATGCTAATGCAGGCTGCGTTGTTTATTGTTTTATTTAGTTGACTGATGACATACCTGTGTAGACCTGTTTACCGAAAGGGGCCCAGAAACATTGTCAAAAAAAGTGAAAAAGTTTCGATATGCCTTGGAAGTTAAAAGACGTGTCTTTACGAAAATCCTCTAGCAAGAATTTTCGAAATGCGTTTTCTAGAAGCGGAGTTATCTGAAATCAAAGTATGAATTTCAGCGGCTTCGCGTTTTTCCCTCTCTTGTCTGAGCGCTCAAAGGTCAGCGCTCCTCTGCCGACTGCACTCACTCCTCATCTCCATGAATCACGCGGAAATCCGCCTTTTTCCCAAGATGTGGTGCCCTCTGGTGAGTGAGAAAAAACTCGTTGAAAACAGACGTACGCCGCAGGCACAAGAACGCTCCGCTTCCTCGAAGCGCATACTGCGGCTGCGAAGCTGCGTGCGCTTGACAGCTGCCGCCATCTGTCGCTTGCGTCTGTCATTAAAATTAACTGCGCATGCGCAGTAGGAGCTGGTGGTTTGTCGCCAACCAAGGAGGATATATATATCCTCCTTGTCGCCAACCTGTGGAGCCGGAGGACGAGAGGAGCAGCGCTTTAAGGGGAGCACGTGCACAGAGCAGCTGTGCGAAAAAGGAGGATTCCCCGTGGGGCGGAGCTTCCTGACGGGCCGGTGCCACTCGGGCGCTTCGCCGCTGTTACGGTAACTTCGTGACGTCTGAAAGTAGCTGGCCAGTCATCATCATCAGCCTGACTACACCCACTGCAGGGCAAAGGCCTCTCCCATGTCTCTCCAATTAACCGTCCTTCGCCAATTGCGGCCATTGTATCCCCGCAAACTTCTTAATCTCATCCGCCCACCTAACTTTCTGCCGTCCCCTGCTACGTTTGCCTTCTCTTGGAATCCACGCCTTTATGCTTAGGGACCAGCGGTTATCTTGCCTTCGCATTACATGCCCTGCCCAAGCCCATTTCTTCCTCTTGATTCCAACTAAGATGTCATTAACCCGCGTTTGTTCCCTCACCCACTCCGCCCTCTTCCGATCTCTTAACGTTACACCTATCATTTTCCTTTCCATAGCTCGCTGCGTTGTTCTTAATTTAAGCTGAACCCTCCTTGTTATCCTCCACGAGTGATTGTATACGCACGACGTCGTGTTCGCTGACCGGAGGTTTGTACACGCACGACGTGGGTCGCTTGCGCCGTCTAGCGACGAAAATTGGCGTTCGCTCTCGCCGCGCGTAGTCGCGTGCTGCGTTTTTTTTTTCTCTCTCCCCCATCCATGCTCGACAGCCTCGACCAGTTCGCCCATGGCTTAGCGTGGACGACAGGCATTTCGACGTTGCCGTGATGGAGATCTGCTTAGGGGAGAAGTATGACAGCTTTGCGAAGTTCGCGAAACAAGCGTTCAGAGATTTTCCGAGTCAGAACGAATACACTGTTCGGGACTAAATACAGCGTTGTGAACGAGCACTTTTTCAAGTTCGGAAATTTCTAACTTGAGTGTTTTTCACGAGTGCAAGACGTCAGAGTGAAAGTTATAACGTTGTTTGAACCATTTCCCTTCCCTCACCGCCACATATCTCCCGTCTTTCGGTTCCTTCGAGGCGCGCCTTAGCCGCTCGTACACCGCTTGCCTCTTCTAAACTATTCCAGTAGATACCGCGCGGCATTCGGCAGCGCTTTTTGGCAAGCGACCTAGCTATATGTGCTGGTTGGCCGGCCCCCGAGCTGCAGATCGACCTTCGTGCACCTTTTGCTTTTTTAAGCAATTGGTTTTCCGCCTCACCACCTTCGTTATAGTTCGCCTGTCTGGCATCGGAGCTTCAAACCCCTTCCCAACGGCTGCAGCCGCCCTCGGCCTCCCTTTCCGTAGTCCAGCCTGCCATCGACGCGCATCGCCTTTAGGAGCTGCCGCTACACATGTGTAGCGGCAGCATAAGTGCGCGCTTGCTTGCTTTCTTCGTTTCGTATTTCGCCCATCATTGAAACTTCTAAAACGAAGCAGCGCTCGCGCGCGGGGTGCGGGCGCTCGCGGTCGCGCCCGAGGCGCCTGCGTCTAGGCGGCCAAGAAAGATTATTAGCGGCTTTGTTATTCTGGAACACGCATCTGTACAGGCTACAGGCGCGCGCGCACGCACGCACGCACACACACACACATACACACACATTTTGCTCCGGACGCAGCAAGGCTGTAGCAGCATTGGAAACATTGGACTGACAATTTTGTAAACAAAACTGACGTAAACAAACAAGTTCAAACGCGCTAAGCGGACGACTTTTCACCACTCCCACCGCCTTTCCTCTGGGGCCGGCAGTTAGGAAAAAGAAAAGTAAAAAAAAAACACAAATGCGAGCGAAAGGACTTAACGTAATTGCAGTGTGTGGAGTGTTATATTACAGGCTGGGACGGAGCGGTGGGACCGTGGCCCCCGCGATAGAGCAAAGAGCAGCAGCTCGCCGCCGGAGCCGATCACGAAGGCCACGGAGAAACAAAGTTGATATTGGTTTTTCTCGTCAGATGGCGCAAGCGTATCACGTCGTGCATGTACAAACCTCCGGTCGGCGAACACGACGTCGTGCGTATACAATCACTCATCCTCCACGTTTCTGCCCAATTGGTGAGTACCGGTAAGATAAAGCTGTTGTATATTTTTCTCTTGAACGATATTGGTAAACTACCATTCATCATCCGAGAGAACCTGCCATATGCGCTGCAACCCATTCTTATTCTTCTAGTAATTTCCCTCTCATGATCCGGATCTGCGGTCACTACCTGCCCTAAGTAGACATATCCTCTTACTACTTCCAGCACCTCGCTACCATATGCGAACTGCTGCTCCCTTGCTAGGCTGTTGAACATTACTTTGGTTTTCTGCATCTTAATTTTTAGCCCCGCCGCTCTGCTCTGCCTGTCTAACTCATTAATAATGCTTTGTAGTTCTTGTCCTGAGTGGCTTAGCAAGGCAATGTCATCAGCGAATTGCAAATTCCTCAGGTATTCTCCATTAACTCTTATCCCCAACTCTTCCCATTTCAGGCCCCGGAATACCTCCTGTAAGCAGGCAGTGAATAGCATTGGCGAGATCGTGTCTCTCTGCCTGACACATTTCCGTATTGGAGTTTTATTGCTGACTTTATGGAGAACTATAGTAGCTGTGCAATCGTTATAAATATCTTCCAATATTTTTCACATAACACTCTTCCACACCCTGATTTCGCAATGCCTGCATGGCAGCTGAGGTTTCCACTGAGTCAAATGCTTTCTTGTAATCAATGAAGGCTATACAGGGTATCCCAGCTAAAAGTAACCAAGCTTTTAAAAAAGACGAAGTGTCCTAGCCCCGTGAGACCAACTGAGGGTTGTTGCCAGTCGCGTGTCCTAGTCTGCGGTATTTTTTTTATTGTGCAAACGTAATTAATTAGCAGAGACTGATTAGCTAACTTTTAAATTATTGCCTTTAGGAAGAAAGTGTCAATGCAGGAATTGTAGATCCCATAGAAAAATAACCGGTTGCGGTGTTTCCAACCAAGTACCACTGATACAGCTTCTTTTATTTGCCTTAAAAGAAAGCCCGCGAAATACAAAAAGAACCACGTGATAAGGAAGCAGTTTCAGCGCTCCCAAACGACCGGTCAAGCAACGACATCTGCTTATGTTTGCAACGCTGCCCCGAACAGGGTTCGGCGTTTTGAGGTGGTGGCGAGATACGCGTCATGAAAAGTAAGCGGGCGCTGCTTTTCAAGAAAGTGAAGCGCGGCTCGCATGGAGCGCTTTTTCACGCGAAACCTCGCCTCGAGTGATAGGCATGTGGCCGTGCCGCCGAACTTGCACCGTCACGCGCTGAAGGAGCGGTCGCCCTAGCGCCCATGCGAGAGTTGCTGGCGTATATCTCGCAACCATCGCAAAACGCCGAACCCAGTTCGGGACAGCGTTGCAAAGATAAGCGAATGTGGTTGTTTGATCAGTCGTCTGGGAGCGCTGAAACTGCTTCCCTATCACGTGGTTCTTTTTGTATTTCGCGGGCTTTCTTTTAAGGCAAATAAAAGAAGCTGTATCAGTGGTACTTGGTTGGAAACACCGCAGCCGGTTATTTTTCTATGGGATCTACAATTCTTGCATTGACACTTTCTTCCTAAAGGAAACAATTAAAAAGTTAGCTAATCAGTCTCTGCTAATTAATTACGTTTGCACAATAAAAAAAATACCGCAGACTAGGACACGCGACTGGCAACAACCCTCAGTTGGTCTCACGGGGCTAGGGCACTTCGTCTTTTTTAAAAGCTTGGTTACTTTTATCTGGGACACCCTGTATATAGGGGTTGGTTATATTCTGGGTATTTCTCTACCACCTGGTTTATAGTGTGAATGTGGTCTATTGTCGAGTATCCTTTACGAAAGCCTGCCTGATCATTTGGTTGAATGAAGTCCAAGGTTGTCCTGCCTCTATTAGCGATTACTTTAGTAAATACCTTGTAGGTAATAGCCACTTATTAGTGGCTGGACAATAACCACTTATTAATCGATCTACTCCGGCGCGTGATGCGAGGTAAGGCGCGGCATTGAAAAATTAGCCGGGAAAGGTTCACCAACTTTCGGAAGTTGGGATTGTAGGTTCGCTACTGTTAATTCCTAACAAATAATAAAACTAGGTGGATAATTTGGCTTTGATTTTCAAGACAACAAAAGGAAGCAGTTCAGTGATTTTTTATACTATGCGCAGGTAGTGTTGCAGGGCCCGTTTAGTCGACTGCTTTCAAATGAGCACAACCTATTACCGCCACCTTTGTTCCACTAGTTACACTCCATGCTTCTTATCGCGAAACAACTTACCCGATGGTTGCCAACCAGTGGACACGCCTCAAACCAGACGTTAAAATGTTAGACATCACTGCCGCAAGGCCCCCCCCCCCCCCCCCCCCCCCCCCCCCGCATTGGGAGAATACGAAAACATTGACGCTTCCACGGAACTCGTCGTCTCTCTTTGCTCATCTGTGATAGTCTTTGCCTCTCTTTCATACACTTTGCCCCTCTTTGCCTGTTTGCTTCTCATTGATACTCTTTATATCGATTGAAATCACATTCTTCAGTTTTCGTTAATTAGTCATCTTAATTGTCCTCCGAATTAATTACTTCCACTCTGATTACATCCCTTGACCTCAATCACAAACTTTGTTTTCAAATTTGGCTGGAACGCTGCTTTCCCTTTCACCTTTTATATCTATCCAGCTTATTCAACCGTCCAATGGCTTTTGCTCATAGTTAATAACTTTCTGTCGATCAAACTTTTCGTTCCATAAATTATCACTCATCAAACACATTTCAACCCATTCCAAGCTTTATTTTCACTCCTTTGCCTATTTTTTCACTATTTTGCCGTCCGCGGTTGTTTTCCTGTCCTCTCATTATATCGACGTCTGCGCTAATTTGATGGCTTCTGACATTTTTGGATGTAATTAATTAACTATTCATGGTGTTGACATCACTTGTTTGCCCATCATCAAGACATCGTGCTCTATCGGTTATAACTATCCATTTGATCATACCTCTTTTCAGAGCAGCCCAACTACTGTGGACACATTTTAGTGACACGACCACGCCGACATAGCCAAGCAATGCTTTCGCATTACAGATTCGTCTTCAGCTTCCCGGGAATCCAATACACGAAATGAGGGAAGGTAAGATTTATGGGTTGACAAAGCAACACTCAAAGACACGGACTACTTCGGTTTCTATAAACTAAAGCAGAAAGCGATTAAAACCTCTCCATAACTTTGCACTGCAGATTGTCACGGTGGTTTTGTAATTAGCGTCTAGTTTATCAAGTGAAATATTTAGTATATATTAACGACATTATGCAAGGTCAAAAAGATGCATTATGCACAATGACATGTAAACAATTTTTCGGATTTATATTATTTACAAAGCAACTCAGTCCACACACAGCAGTACACAACGTGTGTGTCTGTGCTCTTCTCTTCTTTCCTGTCAGCGCTGGTCTGTCGTTTCTCTCAACATGCACTAACGAGCCCGACTAAGCCCTCTTTTTGAACAACAGTTATTTAGATGTGTAAAATGTCCGTAAACCCAGAAAACTTCCCTTTCCTGGCTAAATATGCATTACCTTCCATCCGACGTTCAAGAGTACCCGCTCAAAATTTCCTAACAGTATATTGTTCACACACTTTAATACAAATAGGCATGCCAAGCGGGTTCCTTGTCAAACTCGCAGACTTTTTATGTTTGTGCCATGAAATTTCTGAGCTGCACCGCTGATAGTGAATAGTCTCTTTTATTTTGTTTGCATTCGGCCGCTATTCGAGTATGCTTGTGTTGTACGGGGCCCGAGAAATTTAAAATTGCTTGATATGCTAGAACGCGTACAGAACTAAGCGGCACAATATGTTTTCGGTGTATATAACTTTACAGAGTTAGCAATTTAAAAAAACGTCCGGAAGGAGCCGGTTATGTAAACGCGGAAAATTCCCCGTTTAGATATGCTGAGTAAAATTTATTATGCAAAATAAAAATGAACAAATTCAATTTTTGGCTTCCGTCACTTCTTATATAGTGAAGACTTGATCATTCGTGGACACTCAGGCGAGTGAAATGCAAGGTAACCCATTTCAAAGCGCCATTTATCCCCTCACTATCAGTGACTGCAACTTACTGCTGAACAGCTGCCGAGTGCCTATCTCTGCCTATGTCCCGAGCTTAATTATCAGATCTATAATTCTGTGCAACTGTCCTCTTCGGCACTTGAGTTGCCTAACCTTGTTATTTCTTTCTATTTTCGATGCATTACATTGCTATTTGATTTGATATTTATTTATTTACCACCACAATATACATGGTGACAGGGTGCTCATAGTAAAAGCGGCCTCTTGGACCGCTTGACTTGGCCATGGACACCCAGCTGCGAACTTTGGCAACAAAACCGTGGCACACTTTCAAACTAAATACAATATTGCAAAAAAATCGTGACAGGTACTTCCCGCAAGAAAAACAAAATGACAAACAAAGCAATGAAGAGTGCAATACAGTCAGTTCGGTTCACAGATTCAATGCAGTATCTGTAAATAAAAAATATTCTAAAAGCTTTCTGTGTGAGGTGGTTTTTAGGTCAGTGTCATTGACACAAAGAGCATTTAGTAGACGCGGTAATATGTTTTCAAGTGTTTGACAGCCTTATGTTGTTCTGTATGTTTTAATGTGCCACTGATCGACGTTTCTTGTGTTGTGTACTTTATAGTTTACTTCAATGTTGGAGCATTCATGAAGGAAGGACGTGTGATTAATAATTTCGCGCTTAAGTGCGTGGCTGAGGCGAAAGGTGCACAATTTAGTTACCGGGAGTATTTTGTGTTTATAAAAAAGTTCTTGTGTATGGAATGCTCTAGGAACATTTTCAATTGTTCTTGCACTAGCATTTTCAATATGTTTCTTGCACTAGCCTGCTGCTTTATCCTCTCCCCCATCTTCCTCTCTGCAACCAGCTCTTGGGGCGCAGCAGAAATGTACAAATAAATAACCACCGTTTAGCGGTTCGTGAGGGCGCTAATGACTTGTCTTGAAGCCTAGAAATGTTGGTAAGACTAGGTGTGTCACCGTCGGCTGTATTTTCTTAATAGTGTCGCCTATAAGATGCAGAGTTGACTCGGTAGACAAACTCGGTAGACACCTACAAGGGAGTCTTCACAGACGGAAGGAAATGCTCTCATATTCTAGGCGTTCGATTTTTCACGTCCTTTGTCATACCACTGTCACTGCTCGACTCGGTCCCTTCTGCGTGGGAGACGATGGCACTGGAAGATAACGGTCGCGCCATTTAGACCTTCCTGCATTCGTCGACCAACCTTTGTCGTCCACAGTAAACACAAGCTGCTGCCGCACACTTTCGATGCGCCTTGTCTGAAGAGGCATACTAACTTCAATCACACATTCGTCACCTTCGAGGCTTCGGTTAAAAACACTCAAGTAAAAACTCTATTTTTATCCTATCCGGGCTGTCATTAAAGAGTCGCCCCTTATTAAAGACACGCAACCTACTTCCACTTTCTCTGCGGAGCTGGTTGCCATACGCGTGGTGCTTTTATGGCGAAAGCCTTGCCTGCCCAACTGAGCGAAAACCCGTCTGTGCGTGTGAAAATACTCGATGGTACTGTTAAGAGTGGACAACGTGTTCCTGAGAGCCGGGTGTGACTCATCGCAAAGCAAGGGATATGACGAGGCCTGGCGCCGGCGGCAGAAGCATAGACGATGACGGCCGGGGCTGTTGCACTCCAAATCACCGAACCTCCGAACCGATCGAAGGACGCTGTCTCCCACGGGCCTGGGAGAAATTACTGTCAGACGAGTGTCGTCGTTAGGCAAAGATGCGGCGAGAACTTGGGACAGCAGCAGCAACGCTGGAAGCAGAGATGCACATGAAGCACGGCGGAAGCAGCGGTATACGGTGGCCGAGTCGGCCTTCGGGTCACCGAACGGGATGATGCTACGCAAGGTCACGCTGAGCGAGGCTGCTAATTGAAAGGCGCTGTGTCGAATGGGTCTCGTGCTTCGGCCATCCGGCGGGGGAGTTCGAGAAGGTTCAACCACCTGCAAGGAGACTGCGGGATTCTGCTTTCCCACGGAGGCAACGTACAGAAAACTTGCAGCAGTGGTCAAGGTGACGCATCTGTGTTTGATGACTGTCTTCCACTTCTCATCCCCCGAGCTGTGAGAGAGCGAGAGAGCTTCAGCACCGCCCCGTGCCGTGGGTGGTACCGCCAGCGTCATCAATGGCCCATCCGATTGGACAACGTTATTCGAACCAAGTTCCCCAGTCAGGGATCTAGGGAAAGCGAACCGTATTTAACGGGATGTTGTTGTGTGATCGTAGGATTGCATTGCATCCGATTCTCATCTGTAAATATGTAGAATAAACCATTCTGTACAGTTTCCTCGATAACGCAGTCCGTCAACGTCATTCGGAGCCGGTACCTGTGGGGCTAAACGAGTTAGTCTTCTCCAGGAACCCTCCGTCTTCAACTCTGGTTCCAACGGTGGGAGTGTGGGCCCATTCTCAACACTGGTGGCAGCGGTGGGATAGAAGCCCCATCTTTAACACTGGTTCCAGCGGTGGGCGTGTGGCCCGTTCTCAACACTGGTGGCAGCGGTGGGATAGAAGCCCCATCTCTAACACTGGTGGCAGCGGTGGGATAGAAGCCCCATCTCTAACACTGGTTCCAGCAGCGGGCTTGTGGCCCCGTTCTTAACACTGGTGGCAGCGGTGGGATAGAAGCCCCATCTCTAACACTGGTTCCAGCAGCGGGCTTGTGGCCTCGTTCTTAACACTGGTTGGCAGCAGCTGGGATGGACCGTGCGACATCGTACTTTCTCCACGGGTGAGCGTTTTGGCTTTTGCTATGGGATTCGCCAGGCTTTAAGATTCAGAGAATAATCTTGACTGGGAATCAGGGCTTTGTCGTTTGAGAGGGGTTATTCTCAAGGCATTGTTGTGTTAGCAGAGCCAAAGCGGAGAAAGCGTTGTCATGGACCTAATGAGGTTGTATAAGTCGGACTTGCTGTTGATATGCGAGGAACTGTCAGTTGAAGTGCCTAGCAAACTAACCAAAATTGAATTGGGCGAATTCATTCTTAAACAAGTCAAGCATAACGATCAGTTGCTGGTAGATACGTGGAATTTGGTACAAGGGGAAAAAGAAAAAGCCCGCAAAGTAAAAGCCGACCAGGAGGCTAAAGAGAAAGCCGATCGGGAGAAAAAAGCACGTAAGGAGCAAGCTGATCGAGAGTGGGAAAAAGAGAAGGAACGGCAACGGCAACAGTGGAAGGTTGAAATTGAAACAAGGAAACTAAAGATATTAGAACTTCAAAACGAAATACGAAGAAAGGGCGGTAGTGTGAGAGCCGGAAGTCCTGAAAGAGCAAGCGATGCTTATGAAATAGGTCCGCAGATAAGACCCGAAAAGTCTGTGACCGTAGCCGCGTTGGTAAATCGCGACACCACGAGGGAAGTGGCAGAGAACGCGTTCAACCGGTGCGGTAGTCCAAGGAATGCCGCAGAATCCGAGACCGTGTCCAGTGTAGTTGGACGTAATGCTAAGAAAGAGCATTCCGAGATAGCGTCTCAACGACACGAGTGCGAGGATTCTCCTCCAGGTGAGGTAGGAGTGGCAACGGACAACTTTGTCGGGACAGTTGCGAGCGCGACACTTTCAGTAGAATCGATACAGGCGTCAAACCGGCAGGACCGCGAAAAGGGAGTTTTTAATATCGGAAAAGGTTTCGAGGTAGAAACAGCGGAAACCCCTTTTGAGAGTAACAACCGCGGTAAGAGCGAGTTGGGATGTCACAGTGGCTTCAGTGACAAAGGCTCCGGAGAGGCTACCTTGGTAATACTGGCACAAGAAGAGTGCGAGGCTGCCGAGGAAAAAGATAGCCATAAGAGCCAGGCGGGCTCAGTTGTAGCTGAGCACTGCAGTGCAGAGAATGGCGCGCAGAGCGACAGCCAGGCGGGCTCAGTTGTAGCTGAGCACTGCAGAGTAGAGAGTGGCGCGCAGAGCGACAGCCAGGCGGGCTCAGTTGTAGCTGAGCACTGCAATGTAGACAAAGACGCACAGAGCGACAGGCAAGCGGGCTCAGTAGTGGCTCAGCACTGCGATGCAGAGCATGACGCACAGAGCGACAGCCAGGCGGGCTCAGTTGTAGCTGAGCGCAGCAATGCAGAGAATGGCGCGCAGAGCGACAGGCAAGCTGGAGAGGACAACCCCCAAAGGAATGAGCTAGGGATCTCAGGGGCAGTTTCATGTCCGTCTGTCAGCTGCGTGGAGCTGGCACTCTGCTGCAAAGCCGGAGAGGCCAGTTTTGAATTCGAGGAAAATTTCCAAAGTGCGACGGAAAAACTAGAGATAGCTAGTTGTGATCAAGAAACGCACGCGGTACAGTCTAGGCGCAGAAAGAGAAAAAGGGCAAGAACCAAGAGGAAACGGATCAAATTCAAAGCCCTAAATTCGGATGCGCGGACAGGTGCGAAAGAAAGAAATGCGGTGGAAAGAAAGGCGAAGCCTTCCCGCGTTGCGCCTCGTAAACTTAGGCTTGCAGTTACTGGTCAGGCGGCACGCGAGTCAAAGGCTGACCGCAGTAATGAAAAGGGGAGAGCGCGTCTTCCAAGCAAAACAAGCGCGAAGTGCATCAAGGGGCATCGGCCTGCAGGAAAACCTAGACCGCGTCGTCCTGACAAAGGGCCCGTAAGAGAAAGGGCAAGGCGGCCCGACAAAACAGGAGGCGCCAGGTTGCACGGTACTCAGCGCATGCAAACGCAGGCGTCGAACAACCGAGACGACGCAGGCAGGCGGGTTCGGCGGGCGCACTTGAGGGGGATTCGTCCTTCACTTTTGGCACCCCATTCTAGGAATCGCGCAGGACGAAAGGGTGGCCGAGCTTCGTGCTTGTGGCGAGAACAGGGAGCAGCTTCTCGCGCTGGTCACTGCTTGTCGTCCAGAGTCGGTCATCGACATTGCATGCACTGCCAAGGCTTTCCGAGCACGTCGAGGGGGCGCGGATGCGAAAGCGGAAGTCAGGGACGTTTTTTTTTCAGTAGCTTTTGTCACGAGATGACCGCAGTACAATCAGTCAAAGCGCGACCGCGGCGGGCACGTCTGAAAGACTAATCCTTTCAACTCGGCGGCGGGGAGTCAGCTTTCCCCCCCGCGTGGCGATTTGAAGTAGCTGTTTTTTTTTATTCCTTTTTTTTCTGTGTGTGTTTATGAAATAAGGCAGGGAAAGGCTACTTTTCAATTAAAACAAGTCGATCGGAGGTTACTGTTTTTTTTCCTTACCTTAGACAAAGGCTATGGCGTCACTGAGTTAGAAATCACAGGTGTTGATTTCCCATGCTACCAAGAGATAAGGGCACTAACAGGAGTGCAGCTCGAGTAGAACTACGCTTAACGTCGCGTAGACGGAGCGTAGATCCCTTAATTGTCTGACACCTTACCAAAGGGAGCCTCACTGACATACACTGAAATGACCGAAGAGAAAACTCGTCTGGGGGAAGCGCTCGTGTCCAGACCTTTGATTCGGGCCACTTATTTTGTTAAAGAAGTTCAGTGTGACGCCAGTGATAGAGGACTGGGTGCTATTTTAAGTCAAGTTGGCGACGGCCACGAAGAGCACCATGTTCAGTACGTCAGCCGCAGGCTGACCTGTAGAGAAGAAGCGTTCAGCGCTTCAGACAAAGAGCGCGCGTTTGGTTTAGACGGCACAGATGTTGTCGGGTTACCAGAGCTACTTGAACGGCGCAAAGTTCATATTTGAGACTGATCATCGTCTCAAACATGCTTATGACAGTTTTGTCCCCCCAAAAATGGTCGCTTGCTTAGACGGAGTCCTGCTCTCCAAAAACAGAATTTCTCGATGCGTTTCAGGAACGGAAAACCGCACGGAAATGCTGATGGGTTCAGCCGATTGTTGTAGACAGGAGTACTTGGTAGGACCACCTACTGTGTGTGGGTTTTTGTTTTTAACCTTGGTCCAAGCAGTCCGTCTTTGGCGATTTCAAAGGGGATATTTTGCGCTTTCTCGGCACCAAAATTGCGCCAAAATCCAATCATGTTTTAGTAAAACATTTTTTGTCATTGTGGGAAGCCTGGTGGGTCTTTGGCAGATTCCGAGCGCTTGCTTGTTGCCCTGTCTCGTGGAACAGTCCACTGATGCCATTCTTTGTTGAATGTTCGAGCTTGGATGCCATTTCTGGAAACCAGCCCTTCCACCCGACTCCGGCCTCATCTCTTCCTGCCCAGCGGTCGTGAACGCTGGCCATTCGAGATTTTTCGGGCCGCGGACGAGCTGTTAAGAGTGGACAACGTGGTCCTGAGAGCCGGGTGTGACTCATCGCAAAGCAAGGGATATGACGAGGCCTGGCGCCGGCGGCAGAAGCATAGACGATGACGGCCGGGGCTGTTGCACTCCAAATCACCGAACCTCCGAACCGATCGAAGGACGCTGTCTCCCACGGGCCTGGGAGAAATTACTGTCAGACGAGTGTCGTCGTTAGGCAAAGATGCGGCGAGAACTTGGGACAGCAGCAGCAACGCTGGAAGCAGAGATGCACATGAAGCACGGCGGAAGCAGCGGTATACGGTGGCCGAGTCGGCCTTCGGGTCACCGAACGGGATGATGCTACGCAAGGTCACGCTGAGCGAGGCTGCTAATTGAAAGACGCTGTGTCGAATGGGTCTCGTGCTTCGGCCATCCGGCGGGGGAGTTCGAGAAGGTTCAACCACCTGCAAGGAGACTGCGGGATTCTGCTTTCCCACGGAGGCAACGTACAGAAAACTTGCAGCAGTGGTCAAGGTGACGCATCTGTGTTTGATGACTGTCTTCCACTTCTCATCCCCCGAGCTGTGAGAGAGCGAGAGAGCTTCAGCACCGCCCCGTGCCGTGGGTGGTACTGCCAGCGTCATCAATGGCCCATCCGATTGGACAACGTTATTCGAACCAAGTTCCCCAGTCAGGGATCTAGGGAAAGCGAACCGTATTTAACGGGATGTTGTTGTGTGATCGTAGGATTGCATTGCATTCGATTCTCATCTGTAAATATGTAGAATAAACCCTTCTGTACAGTTTCCTCGATAACGCAGTCCGTCAACGTCATTCGGAGCCGGTACCTGTGGGGCTAAACGAGTTAGTCTTCTCCAGGAACCCTCCGTCTTCAACTCTGGTTCCAACGGTGGGAGTGTGGGCCCATTCTCAACACTGGTGGCAGCGGTGGGATAGAAGCCCCATCTTTAACACTGGTTCCAGCGGTGGGCGTGTGGCCCGTTCTCAACACTGGTGGCAGCGGTGGGATAGAAGCCCCATCTCTAACAGTACCCATAAAAGATGGCGTCCATCCAGGTTACTCGTTTGCTTCAGGTTGCTCGGGAAGTGGAACCTGGATTGCAAAAGCTCCCCCGATGGCAGCATCTGCCATTCCAGGGCATTGGCGCAGCGTATAAACGCTGCACCATCGCGTCAGAAGTGGTATGAGGACTCCCACGGATCTATGAATCTTGAGTATAGAGAAAGACCAATTCTGTCTATATGGAAGTTAACCCATTACCTATCGCGTCATACCCTTAAGACGGAGAGGCAGAACTGGCAGCTGCGTGGCATCGGGTATACATCACGCAGCGCGGCGACTGCGGCCGCAATGTGAGCGGGCGGTCTTTCGTCTTCTCGCACTGAAGCAGTCTTAAAATGTCTCTGCCGACTTTTCCGCCGTGCTGACTCCAGCACAGGTCAGCCAGTCTTCACTTACCCCTGGTCTAGGTCCTAATGTGCATAGATGCCGTTCAAGGCGTTCGCCCTCTCAAAGTGTCTGAGCAACACGCTTTGCAAGAAACCCTTGCCGGAAAAACTGCAGGTGACATTTAAGCTCCGCCTTATCGGCGTAACAAAATGCGTTAATGGGTTAATGCCCACATACGCGGCATTGGTCATTCTCTACTTTGCAGTCATATATCTCTGGTAGTCCTCATGCCACTCCAGGTGCAGTAGTGCAGCGGTTAATGGATGCACCGCTACTGCTGCGATGGCTGGTGCTGCCACCGCTGGGGCTTGTGAAACGTTGCTCTTCCGAACAAGCTCTCTCGCGGCTGATCTTTAACTGCCCTCTGCCGCGGGGGCCAGATTGCTGACAATCCAGCGGACAGAGTGCTCGCATTCCAGTGGGCAGGTTGTGATGGCGTCACAAGGTCACGACACGTAGTGGTCCATCTGATACCTAGGTTGCTTCTGCGAGGATTTTATAGCGATAGCTACACTACCCAAGCGGCTTCGCAAGGTCAGCATGGCTGCGCGCTGAGCCGTGGCACCACCGCTCAGCCAGCTGTGCGCATGCGCGGAGTGACGTCATAGCCCGCAGCTGGTGTGGGCGCAGCGCGCCTCGCTGCTGCGCCGCCCGTCTCCTCTGTTGGGTGCATTCGCGGCGTGACGTTAGGTCAGAGTACGCAGCTGGTGTGCGCGCCGCGCCCTACATTACGCTAGCATTTCGGGCCTTCAGCGTGGCGGCGCGGTGGCCACCATGGCTGCACCGTGGCTGGTCACGTGGTGCGGAGGAGCTGCCGGCGGCGCGGCGGGCCGGCAACACCGAGTGGGGGAGGAGTGGAGAAGGGGTAGAGAGTGAATCCACGTCCGTCCAGGGACGAAGATGAAGGAAAGCCCAGCGAAACGCAACGGCGAAAGTCTGACTTTACAATTCGACTGATCGAGTTCCACTCGGCCAACTGCAGCCATCGTGTGTGTCCAGGTTTAACCAAAGCTAAACCACGCCCAATATTTCGCAGCTTTTTCTCTCGTGGCCAACGGCGCCAGCTCTTTTGCGACGTGGGGCCATTAGCGATAAGTTAACCATCTGCTCTAAGTTAACCATAATCTGCTGCTGGTTAGTCCTTCAGTCTGATCGACCAGCACCCGCCGTCTGACATCAACAGGCATTGCGTTGAACTGGGCAGAAGCTTACAATGCTCAGACTTACGGAGTGAAAAATCTGACGTACAAATTTGTCGGGGAGGAGGAATAACCGCAAACTTGACAGGACTGAAGATCGAGAAGTTTGCGGTTATTCCTCCTCCCCAACATGTCTGACCAACTGGCCCAAAGCTTCCCCTTGTTGAACAAATTTGTCATTCGACAAATTTATCCCAAGAAACATATTTGTTCGCTTTTAGCCTTGGGGTAACACTAGGTACATAAAACTGCGCCAATTATTTATTTCGTTCTAATTAAAATAGATTTTTCATTGACCAGGATTTAAAGCTAATACTTCAGAGGAAAACACTCGCAATGACAAAAGGGGGCTAGGCTGGTCCTGCAATCGCATCGCAAAGGTGCGCATCATCGAGTGCAAGACTATATCGCGGTGGGAAGCGACGGAAAAACTCTCTGTGAAGTGAGCAAAAAAGGCAAATTGTCTTAATTACCTTTCGTTACAATGACCCCCCTCGAGGGATTCTTCGCACTTCCATGGACTCAGTAGCTCCAGTATGGCGTAACAATTAAGCATGTGCCGCTTTGAGGAGCAGTGGCGCTTGGGGCACACGCACAGCGTGAGTATACTGGGGGTTTCAGCGAACACTTTAAAAATTTTTAAATATAGGCTTTTTGGGGTAAAAGTATGGTTTTAACGGCATAGTATTGCCAGTGTTGGCGGACACTAGAAAACCGGTGAATCGTTTTAAGTAGTAAGCTGCTTAACTAATTTTTAATAAATAACTTGTTAACTATTAGAGTTAGGCGCCTAATTGCCATCAGAGATTTCTAGCCAGTTTTTAGAATTTCGAAAGCGCGATTACCCGTGGCGCTCTGGCTGGACAAAATTTGGCTTTTCTGACTAGTTACGTGCACTGGAGGGGTTGCTTTGCCTGCATGCTTTCGAAAGCGCATGCATTTTCGCCCGTCAAAGCCAGATTTTGTCCAGCTACATAGACGAGGGTAATCGAGTTTTCGAAGTTCTTAAAACTGATACGGCTATTATTAACGACTGGCTACGAATCTCTAACTGCAACTAGGCGCCCAACCGTACTAGTTAACTAGTTAATTATTAATAATTAGTTAATCAGCTTACTACTTAGGACGATTCGACAGGTTTCTGGTTCCCGCCAACATGGGTAATACTATGCCGCAAAAGCCATATTTTCACCCCAAAAAGCCTATTCTTGAAAATTTTTTAGTGTTCGCTGAAACACCCGGTATATTGAACAGTGCCATTTGAAAAAAATTTTAGAAGTTATAGCTGCAAATGCGAAATTCTCATCGGCACAAAGATCCCCCGCAGCTCACTGTAAACCAGCAAATGGTCATAAACTGAAGGTACCCACCTTAAAATAGAAGTGGTGGCCTGATTTGCTCCCTATTCTGTGCATTTCAGCCATCTCTGCTATGTAAATTCCTCCATAAATACCAAAATTTGCCATTTTTGGTCGTTTACCAAAGGTTCGAAGAACTCTTGGTCCGCAGCAAGCTCGTCGTCAATGCAGAATGCAGAGCTTCTGGAGCGTTCTATAATTGAGCCTTTTGCCCCAGAAGGTGAAACACAATAGATCAGTACCTCAATTTGGCATTTTGACTGGGGCCGCGCTTGTCTGAGAACAGCCAGAGTAATGAGGGTGCGATGGTTGTTTATTAAATGGCTCGACATGCGAGGAAGCACTGGAGTCATTGTTCTGAAGCCAGCTGTGAAGGTTACCATGGAAACCAGTGCTAATAAAAAATATCGCGCGTTTTGAGATTACCGGCTGGAGATGTCGCCACCGCTGTCGTTGCAATTTAAGTACTTTTTAGGCCGCTTTTTTCTTTCGTGTGCCTAAAAGAATGTTTGATGAACCAGTGCTAAAGAACGCCGAGAATTGACAAACGACTGCGGACGACAGAGACGAAAGCACTGAACATTTATATTCCATTAATGCGAACGCGTTAGCTGGCTCATCGGCACTAAAACACGGCGGCGCCCAAAAAGATGGCGTTACAAAACTTTCGATTGGTAGAAACGATGTGACGTCATCAATAGCTGGAAAGTAGAAAATGCTAGCCAGTAGTAGTACCAAAAACGGCACCTGCTATAAAGGAATAGAATAGAATTAGAATAGAATTGGAATACAATGCATTGGAATGTCGTGAGACGACTCCAACCACAATCGGGGCCGTTGCGGTTCAGACATTACTCAATATCGGTGCCTATGTATATTTAGCGAAGTATACGCCTCGTTAAAGGAAACATATTGGTTTGACTGGACGTTTCGATAGATCGGAAGACCGATCTTTTCCAAAACTCCTTCAAGGGAATCTTCTACAAGTCTCTTGAGGAAGATCGCTCTTCCGATCGAAACGTCAAGTATGTTTCCTTTAACGAAGCGTATATTTCGCTCTATACTCGTTTAAGCAGTCAAGTACTTCATTCTCTCACAATCTATATATATATATATATATATATATATATATATATATTTCAAAAGTGATTTCTTGGCAGCTGATAGATCAATATCAGATAAAGTCACCAGTAATTAGAAAACATAACAGGACTTAATTCCAGGGGTTTTTGATGGAGGGCCAGCCTTTCTCGAGAAAGGCTGGCCCCCAACCGAAATGTCGTGAAATAATTCATGTTGTTCAATTTCTGGTGTTTCTATCAAGTGCTGAAAACACTTGATAGAAATCACTGCTCCCCACGCAGAACTTCTCTATTTGAGTTTTTAAAGTTTACTTAGTGACAGTCCAGTAGGCTCGCTTTTCTGCGGCTGGGGAAAGTCGCGGTTCTGACTGTGCAGCACTTTATGTTAGCGACACTGACAATAGCCGTCGCTTACATGATGGTAAAGCGTCGACACAAGTGTCTGCGTATAGTGGCCACCGTGAAACACGCACACCTTCATGTCCATTCGCCTGGAATGGATACGGATTCCACGCTCTTGGCATCATGTCGAATCCCTCTCGAACCCGGCGGCCACCGTCAGGCGACGCACTGGAATTTCGTAACGGTCATTCCCCAGTATAGACATGTGTGGTCGGGTGTGTAATAGAAAGCTGCGCGTTTTTTCCTTAGTCACTGCAGATGTTACGTCCTAGAGCCTTTTCTGCTTTCTAAAGTGTCTTGTCTATAAACCCGCGGCTCCCACTTCATGATTCGGCTCCTGTGCACCAGTTTTTATTGCAGGTGCGTGAATTTGAAGTTCCTGCGTAGCTTTATTCAAGGCTGCCAGGAAGCATTGGTTCAGTCGGTAACGCTCTTCGCCTTCATGTTTTGCGCCTTTACGTCCTAAACTGGAACCTATAAAGATAATATTAAGAAACGGAAACGGTATAAAGCATTTTTGCGCTGAACGTCTTGGAATCGTCGACTCTATTAAATTACTGGCACCTGTAAAATGGCTCTATTAAAAAGGAAATATCAAAGCGAAACATGTTTAAGTTCATTAGGACCTGAAGGTTAAGGAGTTTGGTTTTCAGAAAGCTTTACTAACCAACGAGCTTTCACGAGAAGGGGTCCGTGGTAGTACGGAAAGCTTGGTTTGGTTTTGTTTATGGGGTTTAACGTCCCAAAGCTACTCAGGCTATGAGAGACGCCGTAGTGAAGGGCTCTGGAAATTTCGACCACCTGGGGTTCTTTAACGTGCACTGACATCGCACAGTACTCGGGCCTCTAGAATTTCGTCTCCATCAAAATTCAACCGCCGCTGCCGGGATCGAATCCGCGTTTTTCGGGTCAGTAGCCGAGCACCATAACCACTGAGCCACCGCGGCGGCTAGTACGGCAAGCTGTTCGATAAATTGGTACCGACGGGTTTTTAATCAGCCCGGATATCTGAGCACATCTGAGATTAATATCTCCCATCGGCCTCACACTAAAGTGAGCATCGTCCGTAAGACCTCGAACCAGACGCCTAACATGATACCGAACCTATGTGAAAACAGTTCGAAAGTTTCCGTCCGCACCGTATTCGGTAGCAAAAGGCTCTATATGCCAAGCCCCAAGTGAGAGTATATCCACGGTTGCAGCTTGAAGACAGGCTAAGATCTCGTGGACAGCCGTTTTTTTAGAATTGTTACATTTTTTGTGAGAAACACTGAAACATGCTGGCATGCAATATGGGCGCTTTCACGCTTTTTGAGCGGCACGAGCCTAGACTCGCAACTGCAATGCCACGAAATGTGCCTATATATATTTTAATCTATCTTCTCACTATACCTTCATTCATCACGGTCCATTTTCTTCTCCTGTTCTTCCTCTGTAGTACGGAGTAGCAGGCCAGATATTCATCTTTCCGGCCGACCTCTCTGCCCTTCCATTCAGTAAACGTACCTTGATGCAGAGATACATAGCAGCGTACTGACCGATCCTGGCAGTGGTAGGCAGGGTCTAGGGTTCTGACATCGCAGCTTCCTCTTTGTTTGCAGGGCTCCACCTTTGCTGGATATCACAATTTAAAATAAGCTGACTTCCGGCCCATGTATAATATCATACATGATGATGCTTCGTATTTTTCCTGACGCTACTCCGATATGCGTTTTTTCCAAGCAGTTTGTCGGGTACGAATCATTCATTCTCTGTTTGAGCGCGATGCAGAGATTTGCTGCTTGAGATTTAGAAGCCATCGAATTTGAAAAAAAAAAGTTTGAGAAGGAAGCATCCGCTTCACCGATAAGAATTTATATACCGTGCAACATGTACAAGAGACACGCGCTAAACAACACAAACATCGGTACTCCATTGCGACACTTAGACGCTGCGCTCGGCTTTTGAGATTCCTCATTCCTCGTTGAGTTCTCCCCAACAGTTCCGCCAGTTCTCGTTCCGTCCAAATTTAGGGATGAATTTGCAGGCATGACTTCATCCGCCTGAGGTGATGAAGTGACTGTGGAGCGTACCACTGCTGTCCACGTTTGCGAAGGTCTGGTATCTGCTGAGGGTACTAACACGGAGGTTGGGCTCATTGGGGCCGTTTCATTGGGGTTAATGACCCCAGCGAATCCATCGCTGGTTGATTCTCGCGGTGCCGCAGAAATTGATCCTTGAGCGTTATCACTGCGATGCGAACTTGATGCTGGAGATATTCCAAACGCCGCAGGAGTAGTGTTCTTTTCTGTTGCTGTAGACGGCGACTTAGGCAGCGTCGGTTGGAAGTCCCTCAACGTTCGACACATGATGTCTTCAGCTGCTGCGGCGATCTTCTTCAATGCTGTTTTGCCTTCCTCGCACTCCGGTGGGATGTCCTCTGTGACATCGGCGAGGCACTGGCGATAATTTTGAGCCATTCTGCAAAAGAGGGGACGAAGGGTCACGCACGTTCAGACGTTGCGACACAAGTTTGTCCGAACTTGAGGTTGTCGCAGTCCTGCATAACAATCTTGACAACAGGTTCATAGCAAATTGCCAAAAAATGCTCATACTCGAATTTTGGCGCATTCAAATGACCTCAACCAACGTCAACCGCACGAAAGGAAACGTAACCCCTTTATACATGCAGGTACTTCGCTTTGCAACCTACACAGAAAAAAGAAAAGGCGCATGCGATCGTCATCGCACAGCTCGACAACGTGACTCGCAGCCTTAATACCTAGTGTCAGCGTCCTCTACCCTTCCCACGCCCTTCACAGCGCCGCATTCCTTCTTTCGGTCTCCTGTTTCCCCACCTTCGTACTTCATACAAGAGTCTATTCCATACTTGATACTTCATGCAAGACTCTAGCCACAGCCCTCAGGTACCCCTGAGGAAGTAGCTGAGCCGCCTTTCAGTCGTTGAGTTTGAAATGAAAAAGTTTTGATTGGAGACGTGTCATAGTTGGTTATAAACTTCATAGCTGAGATAATTAGCGATTTTAATTAGTATTTGTGGCGTCACGTACCGAATGGGCGGATGATGACGATATGACCAATGACATCATCCTGTTATCTTGTGTGCATTTGTACTGACGTCTACTTCAATATAAAATGTGTTTAGTGTTTTGAGTAGTGATTGTTATAATACTTTCAGAAACGCCGCTATCCAATACAGCCTGCAAGGGTGAAAGGTAATAAACCTGCCATAGTACCTTACGGTTTCTGTAATGAATTCTAGTTACGGGAAATCTGCTATGCGATAAAATGTGGCATCAAGTGCATAATATTGTAGGCAATCATTTGCGAGCCCCCCCCCCCCCCCCCACACACACACACACCCCTTGAGCACACACACACACGCAAGGAATAAATAAAAGGACTCACGTGCATTGCCGTATAGCATCGTCCATCACGGGGCTGAGTAATAAGTCCATACTGCGGTCACACTTTTTTCTTCTTGGTCAGTCCAGGCAATCCCACAAGCTACGAAGACCTAGAGGTATCGACAACGTTGCAGTGATCCCGAGTTAATTTTGTAAGAGCGATGTACATGTCACTCAAGTTTTGTGCTTTCATGCAACGTGATCAAAACTCCTGGCAACCCGGATAAATTTCAGCAGCCTTCAGAAGATATAAAAATAGACTTTTGGAAATGAAGAAAGTACCTTATTATACAGTACGTAGATGATAAAGGTTGAAATTTTATTCCCTCGAACCTCGAATACAGACGAAATAATTTCTTATGGTTTGCGCTCCTTCTAATCGTCACCGTAAGCCGAATTCGCGATCATTACAAGACAAAAAACTCGGTGATCTTCAATCAAGCCTTTGCAACGCTCACTGCACCCACTGAATACTTTGGAATTTTTTCTCAAAACTAGTGGCACTGAATAAAAGTAAGTTAAAGTTTTCTCTTCGTTGTAATGAAATGGGAAGCATTTATAAACACCGGAAGCTTCGTATAAAACCCGACTATTTTATGATTTAACCGACACGCAATAAACAAATTACCCTTCCCAGCACGTATGTGGTTTAAACGAAGCTGTGGTTTAAACGAGGCGTAGCTGTATCTTACCGGTACTCACCTATGGGGCAGAAACATGGGGGCTAACAGAGAGGGTTTAGCTTGAGTTAAGGACAACGCAGCGAGCTATGGAAAGAAAAATGATAGGTGTAACGTTAAGTGATCGGAAGTGGGCGGCGTGGGTGAGAGAACAAACGCGCGTTATTGACATCTTAGTTGAAATCAAGACGAAGAAATGGGCTTGGGCAGGGCATGTAATGCGAAGGCAAGATAACCGCTGGTCCTTAAGGGTAACGGAGTGGATTCCAAGATAAGGCAAGCAAAGCAGGGAGCGGCAGAAAGTTAGGTGGACGGATGAGATTAAGAAGTTTGCGGGGATACAGTGGCCGGAACTGGCAAAGGACAGGGTTAATTGGAGAGACATGGGAGAGGCCTTTGCCCTGCAGTGGGCGTAGTCAGGCTGATGATGATGATGATCATCTGCTATGAGGAGAGATGAATTATGGAAAACATATGTTAGTTTCTAAGCTTTGTTATATGTTCAATAGAATTAGGGTCTCTACCAGCGTGATTAGTATCCGAGTGAGAAAGCGAGTGAACTGGTTCCTCTGTGTGGTCAACAAACCATGCTAGAAATTCTGACAGGTAAAAACAGACGCTTGGGCGAGTTGGTAATCCATGATTGCAGACAGTGCGAAAAAGACGGGGACGTGGGAAGAACACACAAATACAAGCGCTTGTCTGTATTTTTCCCGCGTTTATGTCTTTTTCGCGCTGTTTGAATTCTGCAGTGTAGTTCCGTTAGGTTAGAGCAGCCTTGTCGGCGCAATTTAATTTATTTTGGGCATTCGGCGTACTTTAGCGGGACTTACGTAGTGGAAGATTTATAAAACAAAAACACAGCAGGTTTACAAAAAACAGGAAGTCCTGAAAATAGGACAGCAGACAAAAAACCTGACCAGTATGCATGAAGAGACTAATCGGTGGGAAAAGGTAGAAGCCTGAGTCACACTAGTGGAACAAATTTCTCGCACATGGACATTTGGTTTGTTTGGAGAGCTCTCGATCTTTTCTTGATTTCCCTGGAACCTGATCTCGTGAAAAGTTTTCGTTATCCAAGGATAATTTTATTGTGCGGTGCGCTAATGATGAATAGGTTAGCATGATGGTTCTAGGTTACTCTGATGTGATAGTTAGGCATATAACAGAGTTGTGTTTGCAAATTTTGGCAGCTTCTGTGAGGTAGTAGTACACCATCTAAAGGAGCCATTATTTAATAGCTCCGGATCATGCGCCAGCTTTTCCCGAGGCTGAATTACCGGCCGACCTTGCTTTCAAGGAGTCTGTTATTTTGTATGATTATCAGGTTACGTGTTTACCTTCATATGACGCTTGAGTGCAAACCACGCGATGAAAGACCTTGTAGGCGTCCTCGAGGTATGTGAAATTTTGTTGTTGCTCGAGATCGCAGTCGTTCACGATGGAAATGCAATGAGAAGGCGATGGAAAGCGTCTGTAAGGCAAGTGATTTTTATTACTCGTTGCCAGTGTTACTGTAGGGGAGCATATTCTTACTTAATAAACATTCAGTTTGAAAACTTCGCGTCGTTAAGTATGTTTCGTCAACTGTCAGGGAACTGAAAAGGTACACACTTGGGGTTTTCGTGCATGACATGCAGAAATATGTAATGTTACCAAGACATGGACAAATTGGACACAGATAGGATCAGTGTGTGTGTGTCTTACATATCCGTGTCTTGGTAACGCTGCATAATTCTTCATCGCAGTTTACCTTCATAGAGACACAAAAGACAAACACAAAGCTGTGGCAAATAAGCGTGTAGCAATCTGGTTAACTCTGTACGCGACTTCTCTGAAAATAGAGATGCCGGTTGAACTGAAGGAGAACGAGGAAGCACCCTTTATTAAGATGAGACGATTCTCTGGTTTCCGTAGGGGGAAATGTGAGGATAGTTGGGGCAATGATCGGCAACAAAGGCTCGCATTCCTTCCAATACTCCCTCTTCCCACCCTTTGTATCCTGGAATATATACATGTGTTTACTACAAAACGGTAGAATGCCGCGCACTCGGCGTGTTAGGAGTGCCTATGACGTAAAGCGGGAAGGCGGCCAGCAACGCCAACATATCGGTAAAATTCCCAAGTAGGAAGCCCTGCTACTACGACCGCAATTATTTCGTAGGCCCCCTTAATGAAATAGACGGTATCAGTGAAAGGACTCGGCACAAACCACTTTCGCCTGGCTCACCTGTACGTGAGCAAATGTTTGGAACGACACGAACACGGACTGTGACGATATGTACGGTGCTCTTGGCTGGTGCCTAAGCTCGGCATTTTAGCCAAGAACGGTGTAACCTCCATGTGTTAGTGCCATAGCACGTAGAACAAGCACTTGCGCCGCGATCAATTTCGTACATTAACTACTCAAGAACAGCTTTAAAGTTTATCTAACAACAGTGCTCTGCAGAACATCGCATCCCTTAGTACGCTAGCGGAGATTCAGTTGCCTGCTCGAAGTGGAATGTTAGACCATCGTGACTTGCTAATGGTACGTCTCCAATTTTTGCGACTACTCCTTAAAACTTCGACCGAAGGCATAGATTCGCGCGTTCTTAAGTCTGTGTTGGTAAAGAAGTGGTAAGTACGGTGATATGGTTGCCGAGCCGGGTTCCTTCTGGCACTGAGCCTCTGGGCAAGATAAGCGGCAGCGGCCAAACGGCTCGCACACTGCTTGTCTGGTGCCTCGTGCCTTGTTTTGTCCCGCGCGAAGTCTTCCGCAGAAGGTGCGACGTAGAAGCAGCGAAAAGAGCAGAGGGCATATCTGGTAGCCGCGGCTGCCACATAGGCAATGGCAGCGTAATGCGAAGCCTGTGTGGTTTTGTTTCGCTAGCCTGGTCAGATGCCTTGAGAAATGTAAGCCTTCGCAATCTTGAAGCGCCTGACTGGCTGACGGAACAGAGGTTCGAGAAGGCGATTGTCTAATCGTGGCCGAAGAAGAACGCACTTGAGCTGACACAGTTTTCTGAATTCAACTGGGACACCACGACGAGAAATTTACTACCTCTACTATTATACTACTTCTATAGTGCCTAGACGCAGGAATGTTCGCAAGGGATCCACCGTACTGTGACACTTCTCTTGATGAGCTGCGAAACTATGGGCGATCTAGAGCACTGTCACCTAGACTGGTCGTGCTTCGTTGTGAGCGTGGCACATTAGTGAGAAAGGCATGGAATGGGAACTCCGAGTAAACCGCGAGTTTTCCGTAGTGTTCCCCAAAAGGAGTATTGTATGGCAGTCTAGTTGGAGCATTTCGATTATTTGTAGAACTGAACGAATTTACGAAAATAGGGTCACGTAGAAAGACAAGCAATCAACTAGACTCTGATGTATGTTGTAAGCTCCACTTCCAAGGATAAAGCAGCATTTATATACTCCTCGCTCAGCACGCGCGCACACGCACACGCACACGCACACGCACACGCACACGCACACACACACACACACACACACACACACACACACACACACACACACACACACACACACACACACACACACACACACACACACACACACACACACACACACACACACACACACACACACACACAAAAGAAACTGCCCACTGGGCTGGCTTTCTTTTGTAACTGTTTTTTTTTCTTTTGGTGCGCAGTTACAGAAACCTGTAAGCGCTCACAGACCTTCAGTACAGTGGTAACAAGGCTACTTTTGGAATTCCAAGAGTTTAATTCAGGCTATAAGACACAAGTGGGGCAATTTCTCAAATTATGAATGCATGGCTGGTTCCGCCTGCACCAGTACACCGCAACGAGAAAAACATTGATGGTAGTCTACCCAATCGCCACAGACATTGCCCATGAGGCAGGGGCGCATTTAAGGGGCTGTTCGGGCCACTTGGTATCTCATGTCAAACCTTTTAGCGCTTGCAAACGTGGACGAACATGAAGAAGACAGCCGTTCGTCCTCGTTTGCAAGCGCTAAAAATTTTGTACTTGTTATGGGTTGCGTGACCCAGGTAATATAAAAATAACAACAAATGAGCATTTTACGTTGAACAGATTCGCTGCATGCTGCTGTCTTGGTCGATCTCTCCAAATGGAGGCTTGACCAAGTCCCGAAGAAGACCCATCGCTCTTGATGTGTAGCAAGCGCGGATTGACAATGGCCTGCAGACGCTGCAGATGGCTCCAGCATAGAAAAGGATAATTTCCAGTTAGCAAAAAAATGAATGAAACAAAAACGAATAAACTTGCTTAAATGTTGAAAGTTGTAGGTTGCATCAGAAAAAGTGAAATATACACAGACAGTTTTAGTGAATCTGTGCCGTCATGCACAGCTCGCAAGAAAGAACGGGGTGCAATATTATTTTTGAGTCTGCGCGTTGTGTTCAAGGTGCGCCAGCTCCTTCGCGTGTAAACACACTGATGGATCGGGGACACATGACTCGCCACTCCTTTTTACTTCCAAGGCTTCTAATATTTCTCTCGCTAACTGATCTTCAGCCTTGTCTAGCACAAGGTCTTTTCCGAGCTTCGGTGAGCGCTTATGTGCCATACAATGAACGTAGGATGATGCTGAAGGATAATCTTAAGTCTTGTACTGATTCTCATACAATCTTTCGTTTAACCATCTGTCCATTTTTCCAACATATGTAGTACCACGCATCAGCAGAACGAAATGCACTACTTTTTTGGGGTAAGTACATGCTTCTGGCGATGTTTCTTCACATAAACCTGCTTGTTTTTTTCTCCGAACTTTGGCATTCGCCTTTGCACACATCATTAAGACGTTTGAGAGCGGCACATAAAACCCTGGAACAAGCCCTTTCTCCTAAAGATTTTTGATTGTGGGCTGACAGCGACCCTTCTCCTAGAAGCGTCTGCCTATACCATATCAACATTTTAGGCTTCCCTTCCATTCCTAGCATTTTTTTTTTCTGGAAGATGTGATGACACGGTGAGGGTAACGCGCTTCTTCGAGTTATTCCGTCTACCGTTTACTATTCACGCGTTTTTGTAATGATATCGCGCAGACTCGCTCACCAATACGGGCTTAGGTCGGGAAGGGAAGGGCAGGGAAAACTTTTTTTACACTAATGGTTTTTCCTGCGGTTTGGGGGCATCTTCAGAGACGTCTTGGTTCTACCCCCAGGAGCCTTCTCTGTCGAAGTCGTCCGCCTCTAATCAGTGGTCGGTTGCCCTCAGTCCAGGGCTCCGCTGGCCACTGCCGCCCGTTGAGCTCGCTGTACCAGACCTTGTTGGTCTTCGCAGCGGTCGCTGGACAGCAGAGTCTCCCACTGCTCCGCACTCGGGTTTTGTATTTTGGGGACCACGTCTATGTTTTGGCAGGCCCATATGATGTGGTATAGTGTAGGTTTTTCGTCGCACCAGGGACATTTGTTCGTGTATATCGTAGGGTGCATTTTGTTTAGTATATGTAGGTTTGGGAAAGAGCCTGTTTGTAATTGTCTCCAAGTGACAGCTTCCTCTCTGCTGAGAGATTTGTGCGGTGGGGGATATCGCATTCTTCTGCCTCTATAGTTTTGTAGTATGGCCGAGTATTCCCTGGGTGCTGGCGCGAGTTCCGCGGTCTCATCGGAAGCTCGGAAAGTAACGTATCCTCGAGCTATCCTGTCGACCTCTCGGTTCCCTGGCACCCCCGTGTGCCCCGGTACCCACAAAATTTTGTGTCGGATCTTGTGGTTTTGTTCTTCCCGGTTTTTAATTCTGTCACTCGCTGCGAGGAGTATACGGAGCGCGTGACGACCTATCCTGCCATTCATGTAATTTCGGCAGGCTGTTTGAGAGTCCGTAAGTATTGTTAGTGACCGCCCGGTTCTATAGCCCTCCGCCACCGCTAGAGCAACGGCTACTTCCTCGGACTCTGCAGCTGTGCAGCATCGGAGAGACGCGCTGGTCATTTCGCGTAAAGACGAATCGACCACCGCCGCTACAGCGATTTTGGTATCTCCTCCTCTCCAAGACGCGCACAAGTAAGCTAAACTGGGCTAGTCGGAGCAATTGCATCTTCGAAAAACGTAGCGCGAAAAACAAGACACAGGTAAGGTGAAGACAGGACACGAGCGCGTCTGTATACACGGACAGGACGCGTCTGTATACACGGTCGTGGCTTGAGGAGCGTATGTTTTCTCGATGAATTCGGCCCTTGCTTCTCTTCTGCCTCGATGGAGGTTGGGATCCATGTTTTTTGGAATTGGCGCTACCTTGAGGGTCTTGCGAAGCTCGTCGGGGATCGTTGCCGTCCTCGACATTTCTCACATCTGCTCGCGGTATCCGAGCCTCTGCAGGAGTGCTCTTCCTGTCGTTGTTTGCAACAGCCTGAGTTTTTGCGACTCAAGCTGCGCCTCTCGTAGCTCCTCAAAGGTGTTGTGTAATCCCAGGGCCATGAGTTTTTCTGTACACGTGTTGCGTGGTAGTCGGAGCGCTGTCTTATACGCTTTGCGTAGCAGGGCATCCGCTTGTTGTATTTCATTTTTGTTGAGGCACTGGTAGGGTAGGCTGTACGTGATTCGACTAACTACTAGACTTCTGACTAGTTTTAGTGTGTCTTCTTCACGCATGCCATGTCGCCTGTTGGTGATGCGGGTGATCATGCGTGCGACTTGTAGCGTTGTTGCTTTCAGTAGGGTAAAAGTGTGTGTACTGCGCTGGCTGGATTGAATCCACATGCCCAAAATTCTTATTGTTGTCTTTTCGGGTATGGGCGTCCCTTCTAGGTAGACGTTGAGTTTTAGGTCCTCGTTGGTTGGGACGATCCGGTTTTGCTTGCCTCTTCAGACTCTCAGCAGTTCCGATTTTTCGGTCGAGCATGCGAGTCCTCTTTCTGCGAGGTATTGCTCTACACAAGAGGCCGCTTGCTGTAGCCTTTCTTCCTTCTCTCCGAGACAGCCCGTGTTTGTCCAGACTGTTATATCGTCAGCATACATTGCATGCCTGATGCCTTCGATGTTCTCTAGTTTTCGAGCTAGGCCTATCATAGCTATGTTGAAGAGTAGGGGTGAGATAACTGACCCTTGGGGTGTTCCTTTGTTTGGAGTGCGAATTTTTTCCGATCGAAGGTCTCCTATGCCGATGGTGGCAGTTCTATCGGACAGGAAGGCTTTGACGAAGCCGTGGATTCTGCGTCCGCAATCCAGGTTGTCTAGGCCCGTAAGGATCGCTTCGTGGCTGACGTTATCGAATGCCCCCTTGATGTCCAGGGCCATTATGACATTTTCTCCCGTCCGAGGTACGTTTCGCAGGACATCTTCTTTTATTTGGAGGAGAACGTCCTGCGTCGAGAGTTTCGCTCTGAAGCCGAACATGGTATGTGGTACACAGTCGTTGTCTTCCATGTAATTTTGCAGTCTGAAAGTTACAACCCGTTCATAAAGCTTGCCAAGGCACGACGTGAGTGATATAGGCCTGAGGTTTTCAATTTGTAGCTTTTTACCAGGTTTAGGTATCATTATTACTTCGGCGTGTTTCCAATCTTCGGGAACCGTCTCCGCCTCCCAATGTTTGTTAAGAAAGGTGACGAGCTCTTGTATGAGGTCGTCGCTCAGGTTGCGGATTAGGGCGTTGTGGATTCTGTCCGCTTTAGGTCGGGAAGAAACATTCTAAGTCAACATAACTAAAGATTCTAATTTGAACTAATTTGAAGTGGCTGATGTCATTATATAGTAACCATGTCTTAATGAAGAAACATTCCACTGAAAACGAAGCTCTTATTAGCTGAGAAAGGCCAAAATAGGAAATGCAACTACCAACACTTCCATCCGCGGAAGCATTAAAACTGCGGTGACTTCAAGGCAGTTTCTGCATCGCTGATCCGTGAGGCTAGGACACGTAGCCAAGAACTTGAAAAACAGCGAATACCAGGCCCTTTCTAGGTCTTCACGCCACGAGAGTGAGTTAAGCTGCGGGGAAACAATGGTTAATTTTTGTCTGTCTTAATTTCTCAATGATAAATGAGCCTTCTGCTGCTGAAGACACTTCAAGTTACCAGAAAAGCTCCACTGACAAATTTTACGAAGAACAATATAGGATGAAGAAGTCTGCAGTGTCCCTCTAAAAATAATGTAGTTCGTTAATTGCAAATTTTAGTTTGGTTTGGTTTGGTTTATGGGGTTTAACGTTATTCCTTAAATACAAGATTACTAAAATTTCCACGCTTTATGAGCGCCAGTTGCTGGCATCTTTGAAATCTGAAATCCATAAAAATATAACAACATTACGAGCCGTTGCAAACTTGCAGATTAACATATCATCTCGCTCCACCCGCCACCATGAACACTGGCACGTTCCGCGATCACGTACTAACTACGGTCTCCAGATGCTTCGAAACAGGCTGCCTAGTACACTTAACAAATATAAGCTAACGGAAGAGCAGCTGCGGGTTCTAACCAAGAAAAAATTATTCGACATTATTAACTAACCTATACTGTAAGATTTGATTGTATTTTTTAACTAATGTACTCATTCACTGTTTTTGCACTTATCTTGTTCGTATATTTTTTTCCATTTGTTCCTTGTTGTTCTTCCCACCATATATATTTTATGTCCTTCTGAACTGTCGTGCTTGCTGCCATGTTGTTCGGGGAGACGGGGCCAGTCAAGCTGCCCTTGACGCAGCTTTTATCCCGTCACCCCCGCCACACCTCGTACATGCCCTGTACTTGTTGTGAGAAATAAACTGAAACTGAAACTGAAACGTCCCAAAGCGACTAAGGCTATGAGAGACGCCGTAGTGGAGGGCTCCGGAAATTTCGACCACCTGGGGTTCTTTAACGTGCACTGACATCGCACAGTACGCGGGCCTCTAGAATTTCTCCTCCAAAGAAATTCAACCGCCGCGGCCGGGATCGAACCCGCGTCTTTCTGGTCAGCAGCCGAGCACCATAACCACTGAGCCACTGCGGCGGCTACCAATTTTGTATTCAGCCCTGTTAACATGCCACCACCCTCCCTCTTTCTTGTGAAAAATTTGCATATCGACATCGGGCTCCTTGTATTGAATGTTATGGATTTTTGAATTTACTCTAGGCGCCTGTTTTATTCTGTTCTAATAGAAAGGTCAATAAAGTACAATACCTAAGCGAGTAAATATTTCAACAGAGGTTAAACATGAGGTTAAAATTCAAACTTGAAAGAAATATGCACTTCGGGGAACGCTTTTTCGTGCCACTGTGCAGCCATTCTACTTTTTTCTCTGCTGACTAAGTTCCAGGTTCGCAAATGTTTGGTTCTATTGCTACGGAGGAAATGCAAAAAAAAAGAGTATAAAAACAAAACAAAAATCAACCTGTACACTCACCAATCGGAATTGCCCATGCGACGATCAGAAGTGTTGCGCTTGATTTTAACATCCTGATGACTACGGGAAAGACGTAAAACAGGGCAGTCATGTCCACCAATAACGCCAGGGCACCACTGCATAGCCCAGACCATTTGCGAAAATCACGGCAAGGTGTGCGCAACATTCGGCGCGACAAGCACGTGAGCTTCGGAGAATCGCTTTATCATTGAGACAGAAGGGCCGTTGTAGTGAATGCATGCCGATTAGAAAAAGGAGATACTGAGATAAGCAGCATAGAAGAAGAGACAGATAGCATGGTGCTTCTGATGCAAGTCCGCTACAGCCCTGGAAGTCTTTGACCAAGTTGTTGGTATGCCTGTTCTTTCAAATAGCTTTTAATGCCCGATGGAAAACCCGAAAATCGTTTATCAGAAGCATATGGGTGCCCGTTTTGGTGGAGTTGGATAGTTTATGGCGCTTTGGACAGGGCCTTGCTTTATAACATCACAATGGTTCAAAAGAAGCAAGATTGCTATTCAGGAAGAACGGCCGCAGTTTTAATTAAGGACATTCTTTTGTCTATTGACTTTAGCATGCAGCGTTCAACCAATGTAAATAAACAGACTGTAGTCACCAGAGAGCCTACACACAATGGCAGTGCTACATCAGCAATGTGCCGGAATATACCAAGTACTAACGAGATGCAATTCAATTAAGCTGATCGCCTTCAGAAAAACACAGGACACAGGGAACGTTTCGAAATTTTATCACGAAAAAGCGCCAGCCGTATGAAACCTTCGTTGTGTGTAGTTGAATGCCCCGAAACGATACAGAGGCTTCGGGGAATTAGAGGACTCAGGATTAATTTAGACAAAGTGAGATTCTTTACCCTATGATTACATCGCTCACAGCATGCCGACGTTTTTGCAATTTTCCGACGATGAATTGCTGCGGCTGAGGCCAGGAGTCGATTCCTACTCTTTGGTATGATAAGCTGCTGAATGCCAAAGCCACACAGGCACCGCGGCGGGTGAACCTCTCATAAACCGATAAATTTTTGGAGTGCCCCGTGAAAATTAAAAATGATATTGTGCCTTACGATTATAATTTTTTTTCCGACCACTGAATTCACATCAGGTAGGTTTTTTTTTGTTTCACATGACGCGTACTTTGCCAACCTACCTTTGATGATCCTATAGTTACTGTACATTTCATGCGGCTTAACCGCTGCTGAAATATGCAGTAAATTTCTCCCACTGTTAGCAAGACGAAGCCTCACCACTTTGTAAGAATTGTTGGACAACTTACTTTTCCTTAACGTGACAGCGTATGCTGAAAATGTGTTTGCTTGGTTCTTAATATAGGCAGAAATTAAAAAAAATTAAAAATTTTATTTACCACATGTTCCACTGAACTGACCTGAGTTGTATTTTTCCGGGAAGTTCTGAAAGGTTTTCATGCAGTGCTTCGACGAAGAAGCCCCACCCTAGCAACAAGGGTATTTTTGTGCTGTAGTGTTCTTCATAGCGCACCTCAGATCGAGAAGACAAAAATGGCCGTATGATATTGACGCAAATAACACGATAACTTGGGAAACTTTTCAGTTTGGGCATTGTCAAATGCTTTAAACCTCTTGCATCTCTTGGTTGGAGGTCTTTTCACATATTTTGTTGTAGTACATCGCTGAAGGCAGGTATGCTGAAAAGGAGATTTAGCGCTCTGTTTGAGGCTATACCAATCGGAAAAATGCAGGCAGGGCTGTGATACTCGTCGATATGCCCGGGAATTTAAACGAATCAAGTGGCGACATAGAAGAAAACGGTGTTAAGATGTTTTGGCCGACACACAGATGCATAAGAGAAAAAATCGAGGCTTCTATAGCATTGCTGCACACTTTCAATTTTACTACTCTACAAGGAGCTGTTACTTCTGGGGAAGTTTGATCTCCGGATTTATCTTACTCTGAGCATTTCTTCTCGCGACTTTTGTTCACAGCGCGTATGCTCTGAATCACTTTTCGGTCATCTGTTAATTTGTAGTTCACGTCGCAGTAATAAACCTTCACTTGCTAGTCAGCGCTGGCCGCCGCGGTGGCTCAGTGGTTATGGTGCTCGGCTGCTAACCCGAAAGACGCGGGTTCGATCCCGGCCGCGGCGGTTGAATTTCTTTGGGGGAGAAATTCTAGAGGCCCGTGTACTGTGCGATGTCAGTGCACGTTAAAGAACCACAGGTGGTCGAAATTTCCGGAGCCCTCCACTACGGCGTCTCTCATAGCCTTAGTCGCTTTGGGACGTTAAACTCCATAAACCAACCAACCTAGTCAGCGCTGTCTTCGTCTTATTCTGCGGGCTATTTTCTTGGTGTCAGGGTGCTATGCGAGCGGAAAAACTGGTGGCTCACCTTCCACCTAGGGCACATGACTTTGTGGCATAATCACAACTTGCCCATCGTGGCCAGTGGCAAGCAGAAAGTGTTGGACTTTATGGCACATAGGCAACTGAGGCCACCATGAGCTCAGTGTGTAGTAACCATATTCTCTGGTGCACTGCAAATTACACATGGCGACCTATATATATATATATATATATATATATATATATATATATATATATATATATATATATATATATATATATATATATATATATATGGCTCGGTCGCAGGATGTCACTTGCCCTCCATGGCTGGGGTGTCAGTTGCCAGGACCAGACGAACAAACGGCTTTTTCTGTAAAGGTGGGCTGCTTGTGTGCTGGCACACTAAATTCAGGGCTCCGTGTCGCTGTGTGGGCTGCTTCATTGCACATATGGTTATGCGTCACCACTCCTACCAACTTAGAGTTGGTTAACCTACCGGTAGATGCGTGAACTCAAAGCCGCTCAGACATTTCAACACCAATGAAAAGCCAGCGATGCATTAGTGGAAGATAAAAAAAAGACGCTTGACATAGCATTTGGGTGGCAAGGATTACTGCTCTTTATTTACTTATACATGGAGACATGTTTGTGTCTCGGGCAACATACGCCAAGAGAGCAGGTATTGAACTACTTGTTTCCGTAATACTCAACAAAGGGCTCTTAAGAACCAGCTGAAAACAGCGACCCATACCAATCCGGCAGTTGCCCCTGCTCCTGTAGACCCACTACCCAGCCCCACCCCAAGCATGGACGGTGTGTTAAGTTCAACGATGCTGTCAGCTATTCGCTTGAGATGTCCCATGGCTGCACCATATTTTTTGGAATCGCAGGAATGCAGCGACTTTTGCAGGCATGCCTTCAGTTTTTCGGCCGCCCTGAAAATATAGATGACAAAAAGCATTTACAAGAGGAAATAAGATTGCAAGTCTGTAGCGTAGGAAATGGAGTGCGTATTGCAACCGCGCAAAACGACGAGGGATGAAGAGAGAAAAGCACAGGACAAGACGCGGAACTTCAACTAAGGTTGACAACAAGGAAAACCACATTTATACAAGATTCGTAATCACACCTGGCAAACAACAGACACCACCACATTATACAGGCACGTGGGCGCGCGTGGCACATGTTAGCATCTAGATAGCTGAATTCTTTCTTGGACAACGATACCGAAGTGGAGCTGATGTAACGGTCATTTTCTTTTTTTACGCACTAGGCTTCAAAAATTTCCCTGCTAAGCTGGGTCGTTAATTTTTTCAGGACAATTGTGTCGCGGAACCTGGCCGTGCAGTTACGACAATGGCGACAATGTTTTGCCAGTTCCGCCCCCCCCCCCCCCCCCCCAACAGTTCCCCGCCAGTTCAACAACTGCGCGATGCTCCTGAAGTCTAACATTAAGGCAACGTCCAGTTTTCCCTATGTAGCAATTCCTACATGTGAGGGGTATTTGGTACACCACCCCAGTTTTGCAGGAAACGAACCTGTCTACGTGCTTAGTGCGGCGCTCATTCTTTTTTTCGCCCCGCCGCGGTGGCTCAGTGGCTATGGTGCTCGGCTGCTGACCCGAAATACGCGGGTTCGATCCCGGCCGCGGCGGCTGAATTTCGATGAAGGCAAAATTCTAGAGGCCCGTGTACTGTGCGATGTCAGTGCACGTTAAAGAACCCCAGTTGGTCGAAATTCCCGGAGCCCTTCAGTACGGCGTCCCTTATAGCCTAAGTTGCTTCGGGACGTTAAACTCCAATAAACGAAACTAAACCATTCTTTTCTCCACTTCCCTGAACCATATTGCACATGCCCGAAAGCTTTTTGGGTGCCGTGAAGACCACCGGGACATCACATCCTTTTGCTGCGTTTCATCTCAATTTTTCAGGTCTTTCTTTTGTCCGCGCCATTACAGGCTATAAATGGTATGCTAATACTGCATTAGCCAAATTAGGGAGAAATCGCACTCAAAAGATTTGCCTTAAAGAGCGTCATGAAAACTGGTGGCGTCTGAGCAAAAATTCTTCCTCAGTAATTTGGCTAGTAGCCTTCTTCAAAACATAGCTTAAATCACTATCCCGGTGCACTGCGCTAACACCATGGATACCTCGTGCAATAAAATGGACGCCTGAAAATTGATACTAATCTTATTTTTGCTAGGTTTCTTGTATTAATGTAGCCGCCGTAGTGGCTCAGTGGTTTTCATTCTCGGCTGCTGACCCGGGCTGTTTTCACCTCCACTGCCCGATTTTAATCCGGTCTATACCTTCAAAGATGTTACAACCTACTATCAAGATAGTCATCGCCTTTACCCTCGCCCATATATAGGCCTCAAGAAGGGGGATGAGCGGCACCTTGTCCGCCTTCTCACCAATACATTGCTGTACCCAGCAGCACTAAATCAATTTGACCCCTCCTTTAGTGGCAGCTGCCCGCACTGCAGAGCGGTGTCTCTGGACGCCTATCACAAGGTGTGGGCCTGCCCCTCCAACCCCGTTATTCCCCCCATCCCCAACCCAACCAGGGAGGACTGGGAGGCGACCCTGCTCGACTGCCGCGACTTGCAGTCCCAACAAGCCTTAGTCGGGCGCGCCCGGGCGGCGGCCACTGCCACTAGGGTCTCAAACTTGGGACCTCCACCTAGTGCCTGTAAGGATCGGTCTCTTACGGGCTGATCCAAGCATACCTCCTGACCCTTCATAATAAAAGTTTTCACCGGCACCTCCAGCCGAAAGACGCGGGTTCAATCACTGCCGCGGCGGTCGCGTTTCGACGGAGGCGAAATGCTAGAGGGCCCTTGTCGGGCGATTTCAGCGCATGGTAAAGAACACCAGGTAGTCGAAATTATCACAGCCCTCCACTACGCCGTCCCTCATAGTTTTAGTCGCTTTTGAACGTTAAACACCATAAACTATACCCAACCATAAACCGTTTATTTCATTTCTCAATAGTTTCTTTTCAAGACCAGATACTCCTTGAAAGTAACGCTCTACGAGAATTACGCAGAAAGATTGCTATGCATTTTTCATGCCGTTTTACTTTTTGCTTTACCTTTTAGAAACGTATTTTTTATGACATTCTACTAAATTACAAGTACGCGGGCTTTTGCTGCCGCTGCCAGCAGTTGAACTGTTGAACTTTTAGGCGTACGGAATGCGGGGTATTTCCGTTCGCTGGTTTCATTTTTTTTATCACAAGGCTTGCCTTCGTTCATGTCAGTTCCCCTTGGCGGATTTCTCTTTTCAGTAAGAAAATTTGACTCAGTATAGGTAAGCACATTTTCTCATAGCTGTTATGAATCATTAATAATACCAAATAATAATAATTGCAATATACATCATGTTTAGTGGAATGCTGTTAACATCAGTGTTATTATTTTTGTAAAGTATATAAGTAATATGGCACAAGAACGGACCAGACTTGTTAGCAAGTCCCACTGATAAGCACGGCGCCTGCCTGCGATGAAAAAAAAGAAAAGAAACAGAACATGGAATACATACGAACACAGAGACCAATAAGCATAGAATCATTAAATAATCGCGTGAAGGCGCAACGAATCAACAACAGAAAGAAGAACAAGAAAGAATGGCTAGTAAAACGCCAACAAGCATATAGCACGCCACAGTTGTTGAGGTCTCCCTTACCGTCGTCTTGACGTCATACGTGCAACACTTATACCGACCCCAGAGACTGGAGGGAGGTCACAGTTCCTGATGACGTTCAAGTTGAGGCACTGGCCGAGGGACTCTACGGCTGTGTGTGGAAGATACGTGTAAGATAAAGGTGATTGGCTACTTGAGAAATAGTAAAATAAGAATCACTAGCCTCACTAAGGCAAAGAAAGCTCTGCAGCGATTTTAATTTGAATTTAACCGAGAGAAATTAAAAAAAGCAGACCACGACCGAGTCAGATTGACTTCATCGTTTTGTAGTAGATTGTGTGTCGAAAAATGCAAAGCTTCCATTCCTGATGCACTTTTGGTAGGCCTGCCGATGTTACAGCTCACTTAATAATGCGTTGCGATGCATCACAAGCAAAGGTATACTCAGAGCTTCCCATCTGCACGATGGATGCACTGTGACTGTACTCCGTGGTTGTCGCACTTATGACTTTCTGGTGCGCTTTGTCGTGTATTTGGCTAGGGTGCTACAGAAGGAAATTCATGCTTTTACCAGAAAAAAGAGCACCGTTCATTGTCCCGCGCAAAATGCACTGTAAAAGTAAAGACCGAAGTGCCAAACAACGTACCGCGTACTTCGAATTCGTTACTACGTTAGTTGGTCAAGTTAGAAATGTGCTCAAGTAAAACTTTCGCTTGGGCTGGTTGGTTCACGCTTGAAGATTTTATGAAAACGGCGCGACGAAAAAAGGAAAAAATAGAACACACAGGCACTGGTCCTGTTCTGCGTGTTCTACTTTCGTCCCCGTTCATCGCGCCGATTTCATTACATTTTCAAGGTCAAGATAGAATTGAATGAATCGACCGAGGAAAAGATCAGACAACCGTGAGTTTGCTTAAGCAATAAATAATGAGTAAAGCAGTCATGCTTTAGATTGCCGTTAAGGAACAGACCCAAAAAGAACAATACAAAAGAAACATGAGTGGACTTAAATCCCTAAGGCACATACAGAAACGGCTGCAAGAAAACATGTAATAAATATCTTCGCGGTATAATTATTTTCTGCAAATCCGCTTCATCCCAGTAGCCTCAAAACGGCACGTTCCTTCGTCAATAGCGGCTTCTTGTTGGTGATTAGTAGCGACAGTCCAAGTATCTTAGAAAATATAACAATGAATCGTTGAGAAGATGCACAAGAAAGAATGCATGAATCTGCTCACGCTGGCACACGTCTGTAGCCGTTGCAGCTTTCTGGAGCTCGGCGTAGCCTGCCTCCATTCTTGCGAATTTGCGCTTTTTAAAGTCCGTGCAGCCCGCATAGAAATCCTTGCAGCTTGCGTCCTCGGGAAACTCCACTGCGTTTTCAGTTCTGAAGTAGGCAGGAGAATAGTGCTTTTCATTTATTTTTTTATTTTACATGCTGCCGATTTCATCAAGTATAACAGCAGGTGGACACAAGAACAAGTTCTAACAAAAAAAAATTCATAAACTAGTTTTTTAAGCGCGAACTTTCTAAGGGCTACAAAAATACCGCTTAAGCAAGTAGATGCACAAAGAATCGAATTTCAAAAAAAATTAGAGGGCACTTAGACTCTGCTTTAAGGGCATGGCATGATAGCGTTAGTAGTTATTTCCCATGTTTGCCATCCTCAACTCCATATTCATAGGTCCCTGGAAAATTGACTAATTTAAAGCTACCTGACATGGTTTTCAGTTTGCTCACAGTCCGGAGGGTAGTTTACGATTACGTCACAAGGTCAGGTGGCCTAGGTTGCCCACCTAGGTCGCTTCTTCTCCGAGCGGTGGCTACCCGGGCCACCCTATTCGCTCACAACGCCGACGACAACACCGACGATGCAAGATTATCTGCACAAGCGCAGCCGTAACGCTATCGCGTAGAAATTGCACTGTATTGCAGAATACATTCAGCAAAACTGCCACACATATGACCCAGAGGGAGCGAAGTCGCATTATTAAGCCGCTGGGAGTCAGCCCCTGACGAAGGAACGACTTGTTCCATCGGGACCAGTTGGTATTTTACTTGGTCCCATATCAGCTAAGCACTCTACGAGGGCGGGAAAGAGGGTAAGGAAAGTAGGTAGTTGAATGAACACCAGGAATGTGGATAGACAGTACCCAATGAATGCCCATGGCCTATGCTTCTCAAGTCATTCTATTACCACCTATGGGTTTCGACATCATGCCACTGCAGACAGAAGCATCCGCCTTTCTCTTGTGCTCTTCTACCGTGCTTTATAACTTGCAATGTTGGCTAACCAGCCACACTGGCTACTGCGCCGTGCGCGTCATAATGCTAGTTTATTTCTCGATTATCATCCATATAGCTAGGCGTTGGTGCCGCTTTCCAAGCTTTGTGCATCGCCGCCAACACAGCGACTGGCTGGGAGTTGTCGCTGCAGAAGTGGGCTCTTGCAGGTCACCGCTGATAAAGGATATCTATTGCGCTTCCCTAATCAGTAATCTATCGTTTGACCTAAGCACACCGAAACAGCTCCTTTTCGAGCCGACTGCTTTCAGTGTGCATTTTGAAGCGATAGCCTCACTCTGCTAGGTTAAGCCGGATATCGCCGAGTGTGCAACCTGACCTTCGGGAGAGCTGCCCACCCGATAGTGAGCAGACTGCCCGCCGTGGAAGGCGGCAGTTAAATTAATGATTGGTCGCTCGGGAAGAGCAACCTCTGCCGCACAAGCCCTACCGGTGGCAACACCTGCCACCATTGCAGGGCACCATTGCACCATTGCAGGGCACCATTGCCATTGCAGGGCAGTGGCGTATCATTTAACCGCGCACCACTGTGCCAGGAGTTGTATGAAGACTCCCAGGGTTCAATGAATGTGCAGTCACCAGTTCTGCATACATGGGAATTAACCCATTAAGCTATCGCGTCATGTTCCTTTCTTTTTCTTTAGTATTCGACTATTCTTGTATCACATATTCACTGACGCTACAAGCGCCATTCGGTTAATTTATTTCTCCCATTAGGTTTTTGTCTTTTGCACATTTAGTTTGCAGCACTTATTTTTATTGCCATGTTAGTTTTTTCCTGCGCTCTGCTTGTTGTTTCCAAAAATTTGCTGCCCATATTCCGCATTGCACTTGAGAAAGCATTTAGACAGGTTTGAAAATTAAACTTGAGAACTTTTCGTCTCATGATGAGCAGGACGGTCGCTAAATACAAGGAAGCAGCGCAGAGCGCCATAGTTTCTAGTAAACATGCAGCGACGCCTACGTACACTTGGCAAAACGACGTCAGGTAGTCCTTTCGATTGGCAGGAACCGCCAGAAATTGGCCTTTTCCATACTTGTCGGCTATGTTCCAATAACAAGTTATGGCATTTTGGACGTTGCACTGGAGTTCGTTATCGACGTCGCCAATACAGAAAGCTGAAAAGTAAAAAAAATGCTGCGTGAACACTGGAAGAGAAGTGCGCTATTATTTTTCTTCATCTGTAGTTAACGCCCTTGGGAAATGTGATGGCGGAATTCTGAAGAAACAGGTTCGCTCCTGAGATTCAGGAAATCGTGTACAAGAAGTCTGCGTGCGCCCGTTGTAAGATAAAAACGTGAAAGAGCCAAATAAGAGGAGCCATTATTACAGGAGACAGGCAGGAAGGCAGGCGATCATTTATAAAGAGGTGACTATTTGTCAGTTTTTTACCCTTAAGGAAAAAAAATGTGCTGACGGCAGACGATAAAACTTCACGCCATGAAAGCGGCAAAACTGGGAACCTACAAGTTGCGGAACGTTACGAAACGGCGCGCAGGTATGTGCCACCGTTACTTTATTTGTGAAGCGATCTACGTTCAAACATACTACAGCAATAGCAGGAATTTCTTATAGCCACCTCGGTGCTCGGATGCTGACCGAAGATACGCGGGTTCGATCCCGGCCGCGGTGGTTGCATTTCGATGCAGACGAAATCCCAGGGACCCGTGTAGAGTGCCATGTCTGCACTTTTAAGAACCCCAGGAAGCTGAAATTATTCGGAGCCCTCCATTGTGGCATCCCTCAGTGCCTGAGTCGCTTTGGGAAGTTAAACCCGTAACCACGCTACCCTCTGTATTTGAACATGCAAAATAACACTTTCGATCATTAATATGCAGTCTACGTCGGGCGCTAGATTCTTTCCGCTAACGTATTTTCATTATTAGATGATATGGGCGTATCTTGTATCCTTATTGCATAAATGCCAGAACCCTAGCAGAGGCGTTAAACAAATCATAAAGCCAATATTTTGAAACTAATCAACATAAATTCAGAAATTTATCAATCGACGCAGCCATCTATAACGGGATGATAGTAGACGAAGCTCAATGATTTTATTAAGTATGCGCATTCCGCACGTAGTTCTTAAGTCTTGACGCTTGGATCATAACAGTCTTAGAAGGGTAAGTAGAGGAGCGGACCATCTGTTGTTTGCTTTCGGGATGCGAAACAAGCTTTCTTGGCATTCCTACTTTTTTTACTTTAACGAAATGTTGGGTAGCTGAAGATGAGCTTTTACTTCCAAGATAAACTAGTAGCTGTTCGTAGCCTACGCTGCTGACCAAAATTTTTAGTTCAATAAAGTTTCTGTCAGCGTACCCGCACAAAGCGATTTTCGTGGCCGACCAAAAATTTACAAATGCACAGTATTTACACATAAAGCTGGCATTGAAATTTGCGCCATGCAGTTATATTTAGAGCGTTGAATAACCTATCTGCATTTCTTAACTCATACCTGTTCTCTGTCTAACCCTACAGCGTTGTATTTGTCTCCAATTTCATCGCACTGGCTTACCACAGATTACATGCCTTTGAAAACTATAATTAAATTTATTGCAACCATTCACGTCTCTTTAAATCAGGTCGTTTTTGAATAGAAAAATAGTTAACGCAGCCTATAATTGTTTCAGAAGGGTTTTGTATAGTGAATGGCGCACCAAACTGCCACCACAATTAACAGCAATCAATCTCTATTGATGAAATTGAGGCATACGCACATTCGGATTCTGAAAACGAGTGTTACATGGATGCTTTTTGTGCAATGTTACCAATGCCGACTACATGTCGCACTTCCACATAAGAAAATACAAGAAAGGCTCCGAGCTATGAGACATTGGCACCTAAAACGAATGCTTCATTCAACGTACAGTCATCTACGTCATGATAGTCATATAATCGCATCCAGCCTACCTACAGAAGAAAATTAAGTTAATCTGGTTGGATCATGATCCAAGAAAAGCACAAAGGAGCGCTTCGAACTCAAGACATTTGTTACACTGCTTTGCCGGCGCTGTTTTAGGGCTTATATTACCAAGGCCTAAGTACACTTTCAAAAAACGCCAGTTCAACAAGTCTACGATGTTCAATTTTTCGCTTCAGCCATGTCTGCAGTACCAATCATGAACATGCAGATGTGAACATGAAATATGTAATGCCACCTTATGTAATGCCCACGGGCCCTTAAGGCTTCAATAAATGAAATGAAATGAAGTCTTACCTTCCTCAACGACGATGTGCAGCAGTATTATAAAAGTCGCTACCAGCTTCCCAACATTCGCCACTAACATTTCTGAAGCACTATTTTCCTTCACAGCCCACAAAATGTTCAGCTGAGAACACGTCTTCGATGATTGAGGTGCACGACGACTTCCTGCATGAAGAAACAACTTTCAGCACTGTTTTATCAAAATGCTAGGTTAATGACATTTTCTTTTTTCTATTCATAGGCGCAGATAGCGTGTTTTAGATCCTTTATGCGCACTCGGCTCTGTGCGCGAGAAAATGGCTAAGCACTGCACTGACGGAACTCACAGCGATCAAGTCCACGTGCGGGCTGACGGACGATTGCGAAGTGTTCTCATAAGTGCATCTGCACGGTGCTCACCCTTTGTGCTTGTGAGAGGAGCGTTGGAGCTTTCGTAAAGTCGAGATGACCCCCCGCTGAGTGATAATTTTTAAGGCTCCCTTTGTTTCAGAAAGGCGGTCTGCCTTTATCAAACACTGTAGCGTATCGAAAGATAAATGAAAGCGGGCTTTTCAGGTGGGGGCTTACATGGAGCGCTTCTTTACTAGGCCGCGTATAAGAGTAGAGCTGTTATACCAGATTTCCGACATTAGATTCATTGGAATTTCGATGGAGGCGATATGCTAGACGCCCGTGTACTGTGCGATGCCAGTGCACGTTAAAGAAACCCAGGTGGTCGAAATTACCCGGAGCCCTTCACTACGGCGTCCCTCATAGCCTGAGTCGCTTTCGGACGTTAAACCCAAATAAACCAATAAACCAAACCATCAGATTCATTGTCGAAGGCACGTTTCTAAATGCAATGCACAGGCAAAGTGAGGTTTTCAAGAATGCACATAAACACGACAATGTTTTGTACCAGCGTGCAAACACAATGGGCAGCGTTGCTCCGATCCTAACGCAGAACTTTATAGTTCAACCCGACCTCTTCACAATCCCTTGCATGTACGACAACACGGCTAAAAAACGACGGAAAAGTGTTTCGATGTGTGTCGGTTGGAAACTACAGAATTCAGCAGTTTCTAAACAAAACCCTTGGCTGGCGGACACGTTAACGCGAAGCGTTCTTTATTCCTGAACCATTAGTCAACAAACATTACCTTAAAACAAGTATTAATCTCACTTCCTGTTCCAGAATAAATTAGATCTAGTAATCTGAATCAAAGTTAACACTTTTTTCCTTTGAAGACATCAAAGAAAGAGCGCTTTCACATCGTAGTGTTGCCGCAGTTTTCACAGGATAAAAAAAAATCAGGACGGTGATAAAAGGGATTGGTTTCGGCTGCCAGTTCTAGGTCATCAGTGTTGAATGGCGCTTATGCTATGCAGAGAGAAGATGGAAGCTTTGTAGGGACACTCACAAGCAGTTCATACTCCCATCTCAACCACTTTCGCCCTCTCGCTGGTAAGTAGCATCGATCTTTAAGCGATTTTTCTCCATTCAGCAACAGATCACGGATATTTTGGCTGAAGACGGGCCGTCTCCTATTACTCGGGCTCTGGACGAGATAGTACTGAATTTAGGCTGTATTTCTGTATGGAAAAGAAGGAAACAAAACCATGACAACGATTTTCAGTGGAGCCTGAAGAGGCTTATAAAAATCAGGTGCATACCATCTTATGAGGAGAACATTGGCGTTGAAACAAGAGATGAAGCATTGGCTTCCCCAGTGCCTTAGAACCAAAGGTTTACGTAACACGTTACAAGTAATAGGTACTATAATCAATTTTGTTTTCTTATAATTTTGTATCTAATCGCTTACTTCTTTCAAACGGTAAAGTTGTCGATAATTCAGTCACTTTTTTTTCTGTTTCGAGTAAAGGTAATCAGTTACTTTTTTTTCCAAAAACAAGTTGTAGCCAACAGCACAGCTTTGAGAGCCTGCACCTGTCTGGAAACCCTAGTGCTAGCTGAAATGCTTCCTTTGTGACAGCGCGACAACATACCGACTGCAGAGAAGCGTCACGCGCATTCATGTCCAGACCACAGCCAGGACACGGCCTTTTCTAAGGCAGTCCTCGTTCCAGTAATTATCACGTGTCTTTATAGAGACCCTCCGTCCCGCCATTCGGTGCAGCAACTTATTTCCCACTGCACACAACTCTGAGGCTTCTATACAAAGCACGAAGCAAAAACGACGCTGCAGCTTCGTGAAAGGCTTGGAGATTAGCATCGAAGGATTGCGCAGTTACGATCTGCTGTGTAAGGTGGTCTTGTGCAACAGTACTGTTCTTTCCTCTGGAGAATACAATTCAGAGAGTGTTCATACAGCCGCTGATCACTTCACGACGAAATGCGGGAAAATTAGCGCCGACGAATTCAAAATACCACGGCACTTTCAAACTGACAACGTGTCACAAAATGTCAATGCGAGCCGAAGTAGTTCATTGCAGTCGGGTAAAATCTGTGTGATGGCAGTAAAACTTGGAAGAAAAATAACGCAATAGGGATCAATTACTTCTCTGTCACTGTAACTGGCCACTTTAATCAGTTACATTTCAGATGGAGTAATTGTATTGTAATTGGGTACTTATTTTCTGTTACGTGAACAAGACTGTTCAGAACTAAGTGAATTCAAGAGTTTGGCGGCAAACCACCTGATCTGGAAGGCACATGACGTCGACTAATCAAGGGAATGCAGCTGTCTGGCTATGCAGGTAGGAAATTATTTGTGATATAAAGCCGTGCTAACTACAAAGCCGTGCGCTTTCACTAAGACCACCTCGAAGCGTTTCTGTTATGTTGGTAATAACTCTTTGTGCGTTTTACGAATGCTCATGTACTGTAGATCCACACACGTGTATAAACTGCACCAGCATAAAAGCCACATCTTATTCTTCAGCCCCTGCAATGGAAAATTAATTGTCCGCTCGTATACCTGCGCAGTTACTTCCTGAAGCTGCAATAATACGGGCCTTTATAAATGCGTAAATGATCATTTTTTTATCGAACCTATTTTGTTTCACAGCATTCAGTTATGGCATACAGCCGTCTCCGACGCTTCATAGCCGTTGTCAAAGATGTCATAATCCTCCGGTCCGTCCAAGCTGTAGTTAAATGCACTTCCTCTACCGGGATGGCTTTCTACTAACCGATGATCCACTGACGCAACAATTCGATGTCTGGCCTTTGGAAGCCACCCGTCGGTGTAGGGCCTAATATCTGTGGCTCACCTATTGATCATACAGCCTGTTCCATGTGCCAAGAACGGCTTGTCGATGGAACCCTTCAGAGGCGGTAGCGTAGAAATCATGCCACCAGGGATTATAATTAGGGTAATACTTTTTTCCTCGAAGTGATCTTTCACTGCGTCTCCACCATACATTGACCGTGATACAAGTTCGTCAGGAGCGTTGACGCACACACCACAACTGGTTTTCGGTTGGAAACTCTTTCATTGTTTTCATGTCACTGTTCATCCCAGAACTGACCTCTGCCCGCAGAAAAATTCAAAAATGTAATGAAGTGGTTGGAATTGTATTGGGCTTAAATATTACGGCAGGTCGCAGCTTTGTGCCGTCGACGGAATCACACAACAATAAAGTCGCATCGCGGTTTTATGTTCATGCCAGAACTCGTTCGCGTTCTTATCAAAAATCTTTCTGCATTCTTGAAATGCTGGAGCTTTCCATGACTCGCGCAAAACTTGCCTCATGATATGCCCTGTTGACTTATTAGTATCCCAGCTTCGATGTGCTCCATCTCCGTTGAAGCAACCTGGTCGCGACTTCTTCTATCCTCGATAGCGTAGGGAAGAAACGTCTCGAGGTCAGAGTATGTGCCACTGTTCGGGCCGCCAAATTACCTCCGGCATGTCTTTGCTGTTTCGGGAGACTATTCTTTTCTTTCTCCGCCAGTCAGGGCTCATCTCCGTAAAGGGCAACTGAAGCGGTTCTACAATTCGATGAGTTTAAGGTTGCCGAATGTGCGAAATGGGCAGACAAAGCCTGCGAAATCGTTTTGCTCTAGCATTTGAAATGGGGGCGCAATCGCCGAATAAAGTCGTCGTCAACGTTCAGGCTTCTCTGAAGTGCACAGCGGCGGGCAGAGGCCCCGATAATGACGTCCCGTATGATGGCACTACGTTTCCAGCGAGGAAATGGTTATTCCACGGAAGGAAACCGACGCCATCGAAGGAGAAGCTCACGGTGCATTGTTTGGCGCCATCCGATGACGCACAGCGGCATGCAGGCGTAGGCCGCGGACATCTGAAATTTCGGCAACAATGACGTCACTGCCGAGTTTCCTCGCACTCCTCTAACATAGTCAGAAACCTAAACATCGTCGCGATTTTAATCGACGATTATGCCACCATTTTAAATGCTAGTGCAAAAATACTTTGCATGCTTTATCTAGAAGCTTGATGGATTCGAATGCTTGAACAACCTCGAATTCTCAAAAAACGGTTTCAGCTTCCCTTTAATATTCTCTGCCGGATTGCATCTTACCGATTTCTTCTGCAACGCGGATTATTTTAGCTGCTCTTTCGCCGCGAGCAACTTCTCTGCCCACGGCATGCAGAGAACGCCAGCCAACAAAGAGTGCAAAATGGAGTGAGCACAGAACCGTTTGGAGGTCGTAGGGACGGACACTAATGTATTCGTAATTGTCTAAGTCTTTTGGTGGCCGCTCGTCAGCTTCATATTCGCCTGTGACCATAGGCTTTTCTCACACTGTGTGGAATGCCCAGTATTGCCGCAAAATCAACTCTCAACCAATTTTCATTTCATTAACCCCCCTTCCCCTCGCTTCCCGATCGCCGAAGTTCGCATAAACCTGCATTCCCTCTTTTTTGGTATTTCATTTTCTTTCACGCACAAGAAAAAATGGCTCTAGGGTCTCGTCTAATTGTTTTGATCATAATGTGAACAACAATTTTCGGTTTAAAGTAATCGGAATCAGTAGTTCGACTAAAACGTTTTTGTCGTGTTCGTAACAGTTAAAGGGTGGCTGAGTTTATCGTTTGTTCAGGTTATAATGCTCGGAAAGCGCGAGAACGAAGTAAGGAAACTCATATCACACGTATGAGCCCAGACGCTCAATTCTATTTCATGAAGGAAAACAAGGCGTGATTAAGCGTTTACGCACAATGTTTTTAGAGTGGGGAGAGGGCAGGAAGGTGGTATTTTTGACAACAAAAGACTTGGGAGGCACCTTAATCAGCTAGCAAGCTTTTCGACTGCAGACCTTGTCTCTGTCTGGGACCAGACAAACTCAAGTCCTCTTGTCGAATCGACGGCTATTGGCCTGCGGTTTCCGATCAACCTTTGTTCAATTGTTTTCTGTCGTCAGGATTTTTACTGGGTAAACATGACGCATAGCGAACTGACGCCTCTCCTTATCATTTTGAGTGAGCACTGATATAAGAAAGAAGCATCTTTTTTCGTTCTGGGTTTAAAAGGCCAACAAATAAGGTATTCTGTTATAAAAAAAAAAAACAGACCAAAAGTTTAATTTCGGGCTCACTTGCGATCTTCATGCCACTGGAAACAGATTTAAAAGGAGTGAGGTCTTTCAAAACGAATTCTTGAAGGCGCCAGTGTTCCGGGAGACCTTGAGAGTGCCAGCCTTACAGTGCACTGAAAACTGTTCGGGAAGGAACCGCAGCAAAATTTTTAACATTAGGTAGTACTTTCTATTCGCTTAGAATGACTGCAAACTGGTACACGGCATGATTAGACATGAGCTACGGGCTGATTATATGGGCACGCACATATATGATATGGTGGGAATCACTAGTATCCGAACTCTCGCAACAGCTAGGCCCCGCTTTCTGTAGTATTAAAACTTCGCACAATGGAACAAATTTGCGTATTATGACCACGACCTCACACACGTTGTGCCAGGTTTTGTTGTGCCATGCTCGATAATTTCTACATTATGCCCTGCTTCCAGTGACATCGCCTCCATTCCGTCACTATTTAACTTGAGAAGGTTATCCAAACTGGGTGTGATAGAAAACGCTATCTAGAATTATCTGGAAGAAGCTCCGACTGTCGCCTATCTATGTACTAGAAAAAATAATAACTGTGTAGAAAATACCTCATTGATGTCTAGGCATTCGTTTCTAACACAAGGGCTTTGAGAGCGCTCGCTCTGCGAGCCTGCGGTCGTGCCTACTGCCTTTGCACTCATTCAATCGTAGATGCCGCAAAACGAAAATAGTTAGAAATTTTGGACCTCAAAGTGCATAATGGTTTGGTTTATTGGGGTTTAACGTCCCAAAGCGACTCAGGCTATGAGAGACGCCATAGTGAAGGGCTCCGGAAATTTCGACCACCTGTGGTTCTTTAACGTGCACTGACATTGCACAGCACACGGGCCTCTAGAATTTCGCCTTCAAGAAATTCAGCCGCCGCGGCCGGGATCAAACCCGCGTCTTTCGGGTCAGCAGCCGAGCGCCGTAACCACTCAGCCACCGCGACGGGGCCAAAGTGCGTAATGAATGGAGCGCAGGGCCATGATTCAGTGTTTGAAGCAGAAACAATTATATGATCAGTCTATCAGCAGCTGGACGAGAAAAGATGAAAAAGGTATTCGAAGCTACTTTAATCAGCTGTCAGTAGATAACTGAACGAATTAATGCCACTGTTTTTTATCTCATACAGGTAGACTAATAATCCAAGCAGAAATATTCGATCGCACAATGCTCAGATACTAGTCGACAAGAATGAAGCAATTTGTCCGGTTACTGCCCTGTGACAGCACTGCGCATAATTGCACGCCTACCAGAGCAGGAAATGAGCCGTGACAAAACTTACCCTTCATAAGCATTTTGCAGGTATGGTTTCGTGAGTATGTCGGGAGATAATCTGGAGCAAACAAGGACGATGAGACAGGCACCAGGGGACGACATCATCTATTAAAAAACAAGTAACGCGTCGTTCATGTTGACTGCAATAACGGCGCGTATGAATTTTTCGCTCAGTGGGCGAAAACCGTACGCCTATCTACTGGCTGTCCAAAACACTAAGCGTTCGGATTGTTCGAGCTTACTCTTCACAGCCCCAAATATGGAATAACCAAATTGTTCAAGGATGACGGTGTCGGCTATGAAGACTGCTTCAGTGACACTTTTATCACTCGTGACCCTACTGCAAGGACGAGGTAAGTCTAATTTCACGCGTCAGGAAGCTCTACCGTGGGTTTTTTATTCGAAAAAAAAAATGGCTGAGGCTTAGCTAAGGTTAAGCCTAGTCAGATGCGAAGCATATTGATGGCTAGGCTTGGTAATACATGGCTTTCCTTGGTTGACGTTCATCCCGCTCTTCATCGGTCTCTGTGGCACGCTGAAGCTTTCGCTTCTCGTTCAAATCAGCCCTGCTTCTAGGCGGCATCCCAACACCTGCCCGCCTCGTAAGTGCCCGGAGATGTTGTTGTTGTGACTGAGAGAAGGATGAAAAGGAAATTGCACGGGCCTGCTACTGGCTCTAGCCAAGCCACCACCGCTGCCAACGTGCAGATAGAGGAGAGGTAAGAGATCAGAGGAAAGAGAAAAAACTACCGACGATTACGTTACTTCCTAATGCGAAATTTGAGCGCACCAAATAAGCTGTTTCACCTTTTCGATAGTGAGTCAACCCCAGCTGCGGAGTTGGTTTCAGGGACAACGCCGCCGATGCCGACACAAACAATATGATACCCTCGCTTCCGCAGCGCTAAGAACCAGGTCTAGCCGTGGGAAGGTGGTCACGTATTCGTCGACGTGCCGGGGCCTACGTGAAATAACCGGCGCGTCGGCAACTGAAGAGCACCCTATCCGCCACACAAGAACAGGGGGGGGGGGGGGGGGACCCTTTCCTCCTCTTTCTGCATGGCGGCGACGGTGTTCTATGCAGTCACGTTATCTTGACTCTCTAGCGGCGTCAGCGGCATCCAGCGGTATCAGTCGGTCGCTGCTAGCGCTGGGGGGATGAAAGGGGGGCGGAGCTGGTTACGAGGCCGACGACAACGCCGACGACGACGCGAAACCCAGGAACGGACGCCAAAGAGCTGCGCTCTAAAATGAATAGTAGCGAGTTCGATAATTAAGCCTCTACTAGTCCGCTGTTTTCTAGCTCGGCATGTTTCTGTATCAGCCACCGGGAACGCATGGTTAATGTCCCCACCGGTTGCGTGACCTCAAATATCTGCAAAAGCATCGTCTAGGTGTCGAAAGCACAGCGGAGCCGTGGGGGGGGGGGGGGGGGGGCGAGTTTGCATAGCTTTGCTATTTTACGCTAAGCGGAGCAAATCGCCAATGTTCCGCGGCAGCTGTACTACGTCGTGCTTTCCATGCGAGGTATATTTGCAATGTTTCGTGGTTTGCGGCTCCGCACGATATTTTCGCTACACATCACACGCGTCACAAGGCGCAAAGCTCCCGCTGAGGTTTGCCATTTACGCCACGTAGCGTAAACGTTGCGTAATTCTAAGGCAATGTCCTTAAATGGGCTCCTACTTCAAGTCGTGTAACTGAAGCCCGTTCTAGTTGCTCCTCTTCCTTCGCTCTCCTGGGCTTGGTGCGTGCCAATCCGCTTGGGTGCAAAGCCAAGACATGCCAAAGTCAAAATCCAAGCCTTGGGCCAGCGAACCAGGGAGGAGAACAGGAGAACGGAGCGATAAGCAAAAAGAATGAGGAGAAATTGGAAAGACCCCGTCGTGTAAAGAAAAATGTAAAAAAGGGAGGGAATCGAAAGAAGATGGGGACGAAGTAGAATTAAAAAAAAAACAAAGAGAGAGAGGAAGAAATATGTTAAGAATAAGAGACAGAAAAGGCGGGGACAAGGCAGCTCTCGCCGAATGTATTAACTTAGCCGTAGGCTTACTTAGCCTTGTTTTTTCAAGAGCCAGTGTCAAAAGTCTGAATGCTTGCTCCTCGCAATCGTTTCTGGTCTCGCACTGACATGAGATGCAACTGTCGTGTTGACTAATGGGTGTGACGCGGTAGTGTTGCTTTATTGCCTTTGCTCAGGCGCGGGGATATTATTTCTCACTTCGCTGTTAAAACATCCACTACTTTAGAACAGCAGTCTACTTGTGCAATCATACCAAGTGCTTCTGCCATGTTCCATAGCGGAAAATCCCAGACATTCAATGCTGTGCACAGTCCTTGTCCGCAGGTTTCACCTGCCACGAGCTTTTGACTATAAGCGAACGTGTTAATACGGCGTCATCTGTCATTTAAGCTTAATGTAACGTCATTTCCCTGCTGTTTTATTCTTGGCGCCGTATCATTACAGCAGCATTAAGGGGAAAGTAATGTCCTCATGAGTGAGGTATTTAATTAGAATATTGTACAGTTTTTTTTTCATTTCAGGGATATCAGTCTGCCCCAGGAACCCATCAGGTGCATTTGCGAAGTTAAGTTAAAACCCGACGAAAAACTAGCCAAAAATGGCCTCTGGCGCGGCGCATGAACATTTTTTTTTGCGTGTACTATATTACGTGTACTAAATAATTAATTTTTCTTTTAATGGATATCAAATTCTTCATTGCGCATTTATGTTTCAGATGCGACTGCTGACCAATTCCAGAAATGTAGTGTTGGAAATGGCACTGTCTGCTACTGGAACCTGGCGATAAAGTATGTTGTGAGAGGTCTCGTTGCACAGTTGACAATGGAGACGGAGCGCCTGAAGATGCTATGCGAGTGAGTGCACAAGATTTGCAGCCATATTGTTGTGCCATGTTGTGTTGCCGTACATTCACAGCGACCGTAGTCAACGAACGCGAAGGGAGAAAGGTACGAGGGAGAGCTTTGTGCAACATTTACCGCGCCTCTTCTCTGCTATTTTTCTTCTTGAGGGTGCTTCCTCGCTCAGCTGCCGCTGTGATTATTGCACTGAACCGAAAACTACTGTCGGTAGCCACTTGGGAGGCGATAAAAGCGAAGCCGCATCTCCCGCGGTGACAGATGCGCACCTGAGAATGCTCCCTTCTTTTGGTGTGCCCGCCTCAAGGCTGTCGCGGAGGTGCCAGTTAAGGGTGGCCTGAGCCTCTGTCTAAGGTCGGTAGGTCACGTCCGGAATGCGCCGCAACATCCTGCTCAAAATCTCTTCCTCCGATCTCCGCTTAGTAGGCTGTTTGTTATGAAACGTAGAGTTTCAGGCAGGTTCTCGATTTTATGTAGGCTTCTTCGCCTTTGTCGACTACTTCCTCGTCTTTCAAGTTCAATGATATAGCAAAGATAACTTATCGACAAACCATGCACTCCAGGCTCGTAGTGTGCGCTATATATGGCCGTATCGATAGTCGTGCGTTCAAGAGCTCATGGTTACTATTTACTGCAGGCCAACTTGTGTCAGCGATTTTTGCGCACGTGTTACTTCCATTCTCATCCTTCGCGTATTATTTATTATTTATTAATGCTTCGGTAGGAGCCATGTAGTGAAGTAAAAGTGTCCGGTTTTGTCCAGCGTAGTGTTGTGCACGCTTACCACTCCCTGCCCCGAGCAGGTGGCAAGAACTGCCTGCCATGGTCGGGCCGTAAAAAGAAACCATGGTCGGGTGGTGCCAAAGTGGAGAAAGAGAAATCCTCCTGTCAACTTGAAGGGGAAAACAGCGTGAGGCCGGAAGGTACCTTCCTCCGGCGTAGTGTTGAGTACACTTCCCGCCTGCCACCGGGATACATGGAAGATTCGCCTGCTATGGTTTGTAGAAGGCAAAGTGGAAAGAAAGGTCCCCCTCGCCACCTGTAGAGGCACGAAGTTAACTGCACGCGAAGATCCCACGAAAATGACCTCTAATGAGTCAGCAGAAATGAAAATGAAGACGGGTGACTCAAAAAAGGTCACAGCAAAGTTCCTCAGCAGTTTGCTCAGCAGAGTTGAGTGCAGAGCCTTCGAGGGCAAAGTATATAAGTATATAACTCAAAGTATATAAGAAAATATGAGAAACAGAAAAAGCGGAAGGTAACTAACTAAAATCGAGGAGAAGACGCAATGTTAGATAGATAGATCTTTATTTAGACAACAAGGTCTCGGATGCAGGGGCAAAAGGCAGATGCACTCTGCCTGACGGGGCCCAAGCACCCGACACAATGCTCACGACAAGCGGCAAAAGAAGCAAGAGCTTCATACACTCTCATTAGAAAAAACAACACATAATTATACAAGGTAAAAGTAGGAGGAAGGTGCATACTTTTGCAATGACATAATTAAAGTAAATATTTTCAAGACACATCACAACAAGAAAAACACGAGAATTCAAAGAGTTGACGGAAAAAACAGGGACATCAAGAATTTTAATCATTCGGGCGAGAAAGGAGGTAAGCTTTAGCATTTCTATTGAATGACTTTTGGGAAACAGATTTCTGAATAATTTCTATGGCCTGTGTATGTTTATTTAGAAGACTGGGAATTAAATATGAAAGCATTTCGGTTCCATAGTTAGTCCTTACAAATGGTACTCTGTAACTTACGTGCCTTAATTTATAAGGCGCGTCACTACTAGAGTTTAATTGAACATATTTAGTGGGACGATGTTTGAAATCGTTAAACACATAAGAAAGCAGTTTCAACTCAAATAATTCATTGACTTTTAGAATAGAATGCTTAGTGAAGTACAAACCTGTATGATCATTGTATGCAAGGTTTTCGACATATCGTATTGCTTTTTTCTGTAATGTTATCAGCCTCGTGAGGTTATTTTTCGTTGTAGATCCCCAAACAAGTAAACAATAATGAAGATGTGATTGAATTAGGGTATAATATAACTGCCACTTCAGCCATTTCGGAACAAGGTCTCGAAGTTTATATAATACACATAATGACCTTGATATGCTGGCATGAATCTTATTAATATGCAGGGTCCAACTCAAGTGTTCTTCAAAGATTATGCCTAAAAATTTGTAGGAAGAAACACGCTCAATTACGCTATTTTTGAATGTAAGATTAATTTCACTGTTATCAGGCTTGTTACGTGCCTTAAATACAATAAGCTTTGTTTTATTAACATTTAACTCTAGTTTATTTATATTCAACCATAAAGACAATTCTTGTAACCATGCATTTGCCTCAGCCTGAATATTACTAAGATGCATGCCAGAAAAAAATACACTGGTATCATCTGCATATAAAATTATTGTGGGAGTTCGAGGGATGGCTATTATATCGTTGATATAAAGAATGAAAAATACTGGACCCAAAATAGACCCTTGTGGGACACCGTATATTAATTGACCAGGTTGTGATTGATGACCATTCAAACATGTATACTGAACGCGACCGGAAAGATAAGTACGGATCAGATTTAAGGCAACTCCTCGAATGCCGTAAAAAGGTAGCTTATAAAATAAAATATCATGTTTAACTGAATCAAATGCCTTCCTGAAATCTAAAAAAAGTCCAACTGTAAATTGTTTGTCATCCATATTAGAAAATATTTTTTCCTTTATACTAAGCAATGCCATTTCTGTTGACTTCTTCTCACGAAATCCGAACTGTTCGTTAACAAAAATTTGTCTGTCGTCAAAGAACTTACACAGTCTGATTTTGAACAAATATTCCAGCAGTTTAGAAAACAAAGGGAGTACAGATATAGGTCTGTAGTTGTTTATATTGTCATAAGGGCCACCTTTGTGTAAAACAACCACTCTGGCAATTTTCATACCATCTGGAAAAATACCTTGAACTAACGCGTTGTTACATATATGCTGCAAGGGCAAGCTAATTAGATCGGCAACAGCAATAATAGGCTCGGCCTTAATTTCATCTGCGCCTGCCGCAGTGGATTTGTCTAGGCTTCTAAGAAATGTGAATACTTCATGTTCGCTGCAAGGATTCAAGAATATGGAACTACCAATTGGAGAGGCAATATACTGAGCAATTTCATGATTTCTATCCTGCTTCTGAGATGATTCGCCAGAGGATAGGAAATGAGCATTAAACTTGTCTGCCAAAGCAGCGCCACTGTATTCAACACCATTGAATGTTAATGTGCTGGGAATATGGGTTGTCGCCCTTCCCATGAGGTCGCTCAAACAATCCCATATTTTCTTAGGGCAATTGGAGACTGCTGAAAATTTATTCTGATAATACTGTTTCTTAGCTTTTTTAATATCAGAGCCTAACTTATTTCTAAGTTTTTTGTATTCCTTAAGTATGACTGGATCTTTTGATTGGATGAATTTGTCAAAAAGCCTGTCACGGGTTTGAATTCGTCGATATAACTCTCTCGTAACCCACGGCTTTCGAGACTTTTTGTGAGTTTTTCCCACTGTCAAAGGAAATGCGGTATCATATTTGCTTTTTACTAACTGAAGAAAGATATTGTACGCTATACTAGGATTTAACTCATTGTAAACTTCGCTCCAGGCAGTGCTTTCCATCATGGATCTAAACCTAGCTAAGTTTTCTTGATTGAAACTGCGATATACTATCTGGGGAGTTGGTACTTGCTTCCTTTTTTTTATCGCCCGAGGAAAAAAACAGAATATAGGCAGATGGTCGCTCAAATCAAATGTAAGCACACCTGATAGCACTCTTGATAACTCATGATTTGTAACACATAAATCTAATAATGAGTCCCTCTCTAAGGTTATTCTTGTTGGTGACTGAATAACATTGGTGCAGAGAAATGCATCAATGGTTTCACAAAAAAGACGTCGCGGGGAGCTGTTTGTCAAAAGATCAATGTTAAAGTCTCCAACCAAAACAACAGGGATATTTACGATACAAGCATATTCAAGAAGATCACGCACAAACTTGATAAATTCGGTACTTTCACTAGATGGGGGCCGATAAATGCAAGCGATCAGTGTTCCATGACATTTTATAGCAACCGATTCGTAGTGGGTATCGACAAGAGAAAAATCTGATAAAACTTCATAGTCAAGGTTTTCTTTAACATACAATGCGACGCCACCTCCTCTACGGTTTTCTCTGAACACGCCTTCAAACTTGTAGCCACGAAAGAAGATAACATCATTTTGATTTGTGAACCATGTTTCGGTGTACGCTAGTATATCAAATCTGTGATTCAGGGAATCCAAAGCTGATTGCATTTCAAAGTGCTTATTTTTTAGACTTCTAATATTCACATGAAAGACTGACATCCTGTCATTTTCGTGAACAAGACAACTGCGCACCGCAGAGTTAAAAGATAAAGCATTGTAGTAAAGAGGCTGTGTTTGTGATGCCATCAAAGAAAAATAATGAAAAAAACTGATCAGTAAGGCGAAGTAGAGGCGGTGCCTGCTCAGATGATATTTTCCAGGTCAGCAACACACGCGATCCGTATTGCCGTTTCACCCTGGCACTTGCGTACAAAAAGCTTTCCATTACTGTGCCAAGCATATTCGTACTGCTTTTCTGTGGCCCTTGTCCTCATCATCCACATGAGCTTTTTGTTCTGCGCTGTTAAATTGTCAAGAAAGTACACTGTGGATTCAGCTTCCCGCATACTTTGCTTCTTTGCCATCCATTGGTCCTTCATTACACGTGAGGAAAAGCGAACCAGAACTGCCGGGGTTTTGCCACGTTTAGCGGGCAGTCTATGAAGGCCTTCAACGTCGTGCTCAGTCAACTGAGGAAGCTCTAGGTCCTGGGCTATAGCATTGATTTTTTGGAACAAGTTTTCATTTTTGGTTTGCGCAAGTCCATGTACTTCCAAGTTATTCCGCCTGCTGTACTGTTCCAGACTGTTTATTTGCTGTCGTAGTTCGCAGACTTCGGTGTTAGTGTTCTCTGACTGAATCTGTGCCTCAATCTTTTCAACCCTTTTCGATAAAGTGACAATCTCAGTGGACTGAAGCTGCATTTTGGCCAGCACTTCATCATACTGATCTGAAAGATGCTGAACAGACTTTTCCATACTTTCCACTGTCTCTTTTACCTGGAAAAGGATATCTAACTTCTGTTTGATTTCCGGTAGTTCACAGAGCTTTTTGTTGATTTCCATTAGCATCCTTTCTGTCAGAGACTGCTCCTTCTGTACCTTTGTTACAATGTTTGAGCCTCGAGCAGCTGAAACTACACATGTTTGACACTTCCAACTTTTTTTATCGATATCTGTCATTGCTTTGTAGGCAGCTTTCGTCGTATTAGAACAAGCGCCTAAGTGGTAACCGTATCGGCATTCTGAGCAGGTAAGGGTTAACGCATAGTCCTCACATAATGACAATGATGCGACGCCGTATTTTTCCGTAACTGCAATTTCTTCGCACGAAAAAAAGATAAAAATATGTGGAGATTCTATCGGCCAAAAATAACCGAGACATGTGTATACTTAAACGGTTTATTGCTGCTCTGGTCTCGACGTGCAGCCTAGCGTGAAGGTAGAGGTTCTATAGTTTAAACAGAACATTTTCATACAGGACAGTGCTGGCGAGAAGTGGATGAAGATGGTATTATAGACCAATTTTATATTTCAGTACCGTTACTCGAATAGAGCCCAGAATTGGTTGTGCAATGACTACTATTTGGGATTTCGCTGCAATAGTTGCTCCCTTTTACTTCTGTCACCAGACATATTGCACTGCCGCACCTGCCCGTGTGTGCAAAGTATTACGCAAGCTGCAGCCAGGAGGAGAAGGCTCTCTTCAGCAGACAAGAGCGCGCTTACCAGACGCTGCGGACTGAGCTCATGGATCAGACCAAGTGCGAAGGTTAGTGGACACTGCGAACGATGATTGCACGCAACTTGGTTTTGCGTAGCCAGAAGACCATTAAATGTAACGTGAGATATCTCTTGCCTCAGATAGTATCGTCTGTGCCGAAAGTAACCAAACAACGGGGTTTCTTTCCTTCACAGCCGTAGGGTGGAGCCCTCATGGCACCTCAGAAGACAAAAATGTATTGAAAGGCGAGGACAAGAGTTCTGGCAGGGTTCTGGGAAGGGTTTATGGTGTGGCATTGTATAGGTTAACATGGTAAGATAAGATATGGCGTGGTATGGCATGGTATGGTATGGCGCATGGTAAGGTACGACACTGTACGGTATGGTATGGCATGGCACGGTACGATGTGGTATAGTATGATAATGTATGTCATTTATGGTATGGCACAGTTTGGTATGGTGTATTATGGTATGGTATGGTATGTATGGTATGGTATGGTATGGTATGGTGTATTATGGTATGGTATGGTATGGTAGCGTACGGCGTTCCACAACACTGCTAAGAGATAAAACTCTATTGGTTACTCCTCGCATAAGACGGGAGAACTATACGCACCTAACCTGGTTTCTACGTAGCCACGATGGTCTTTTGTGCTCGTTTTTTGTGTTGTTTGTTTATCACCACTTTTTGGCTATATCGTGCCAAAAGACATGCGCTTTCGCAAAGCATGCAGGCAAAGCAACCCCTTCAGCGCACGTAACTAGTAGATATAACCATATCTGGTCCAGCCACAGTGCCGAGGCTAACCGCGTTTTCGAAATTCGAAAATCTGACGTGGCTACTACTAATGACCGGCTACAAATCTCTGAGTGCAATCAAGTGTCTAACTATTATAGTTCAAAATTATTTTTTATCAAAAATTTTTAAGCGGCTATATAGTTAACAATATTTACCTGTTTCCAGATGTCCACCAGTGCAGTATTATTGTGCCGGAAACACCTCATTCACATCTAAAAAAGCCCATTTTTAAAACTAGGTGGCGTTCCTCGCTGAAACATCCGGTATAACTAGGATGCTGCATTTCCTGCTCTTCCTCCGTGGATGTCTTTTAATAAATCTGTGCTGGAATGCGAAAAAAGAGACGGTAACTTTCATATGAGCCAGTTATGGCATATGCTGATGGTGATCGAAAAAACATGTGCGATGGCAACTAAGACAAATGAAGGCCACAGGAAGCGGAAAGAGCACGCTCTGCCATTCTTTGACGTACATGTGGGCCAGTGGGCGGAAATTGTTACTCATCCTACGATTAGATCTGACAGGGTTTTCGGTTAGGCCAGTAAGCTAGAGTTCACTGGCTGGCTAGATTATTTTAATGCGCCAACATTAGAGCGGTCGCTGCACAGATGGATGGATGGATGGATGGATGGATGGATGGATGGATGGATGGATGGATGGATGGATGGATGGATGGATGGATGGATGGATGGATGGATGGATGGATGGATGGATGGATGGATGGATGGATGGATGGATGGATGGATGGATGGATGGATGGATGGATGGATGGATGGATGGATGGATGGATGGATGGATGGATGGATGGATGGATGGATGGATGGATGGATGGATGGATGGATGGATGGATGGATGGATGGATGGATGGATGGATGGATGGATGGATGGATGGATGGATGGATGGATGGATGGATGGATGGATGGATGGATGGATGGATGGATGGATGGATGGATGGATGGATGGATGGATGGATGGATGGATGGATGGATGGATGGATGGATGGATGGATGGATGGATGGATGGATGGATGGATGGATGGATGGATGGATGGATGGATGGATGGATGGATGGATGGATGGATGGATGGATGGATGGATGGATGGATGGATGGATGGATGGATGGATGGATGGATGGATGGATGGATGGATGGATGGATGGATGGATGGATGGATGGATGGATGGATGGATGGATGGATGGATGGATGGATGGATGGATGGATGGATGGATGGATGGATGGATGGATGGATGGATGGATGGATGGATGGATGGATGGATGGATGGATGGATGGATGGATGGATGGATGGATGGATGGATGGATGGATGGATGGATGGATGGATGGATGGATGGATGGATGGATGGATGGATGGATGGATGGATGGATGGATGGATGGATGGATGGATGGATGGATGGATGGATGGATGGATGGATGGATGGATGGATGGATGGATGGATGGATGGATGGATGGATGGATGGATGGATGGATGGATGGATGGATGGATGGATGGATGGATGGATGGATGGATGGATGGATGGATGGATGGATGGATGGATGGATGGATGGATGGATGGATGGATGGATGGATGGATGGATGGATGGATGGATGGATGGATGGATGGATGGATGGATGGATGGATGGATGGATGGATGGATGGATGGATGGATGGATGGATGGATGGATGGATGGATGGATGGATGGATGGATGGATGGATGGATGGATGGATGGATGGATGGATGGATGGATGGATGGATGGATGGATGGATGGATGGATGGATGGATGGATGGATGGATGGATGGATGGATGGATGGATGGATGGATGGATGGATGGATGGATGGATGGATGGATGGATGGATGGATGGATGGATGGATGGATGGATGGATGGATGGATGGATGGATGGATGGATGGATGGATGGATGGATGGATGGATGGATGGATGGATGGATGGATGGATGGATGGATGGATGGATGGATGGATGGATGGATGGATGGATGGATGGATGGATGGATGGATGGATGGATGGATGGATGGATGGATGGATGGATGGATGGATGGATGGATGGATGGATGGATGGATGGATGGATGGATGGATGGATGGATGGATGGATGGATGGATGGATGGATGGATGGATGGATGGATGGATGGATGGATGGATGGATGGATGGATGGATGGATGGATGGATGGATGGATGGATGGATGGATGGATGGATGGATGGATGGATGGATGGATGGATGGATGGATGGATGGATGGATGGATGGATGGATGGATGGATGGATGGATGGATGGATGGATGGATGGATGGATGGATGGATGGATGGATGGATGGATGGATGGATGGATGGATGGATGGATGGATGGATGGATGGATGGATGGATGGATGGATGGATGGATGGATGGATGGATGGATGGATGGATGGATGGATGGATGGATGGATGGATGGATGGATGGATGGATGGATGGATGGATGGATGGATGGATGGATGGATGGATGGATGGATGGATGGATGGATGGATGGATGGATGGATGGATGGATGGATGGATGGATGGATGGATGGATGGATGGATGGATGGATGGATGGATGGATGGATGGATGGATGGATGGATGGATGGATGGATGGATGGATGGATGGATGGATGGATGGATGGATGGATGGATGGATGGATGGATGGATGGATGGATGGATGGATGGATGGATGGATGGATGGATGGATGGATGGATGGATGGATGGATGGATGGATGGATGGATGGATGGATGGATGGATGGATGGATGGATGGATGGATGGATGGATGGATGGATGGATGGATGGATGGATGGATGGATGGATGGATGGATGGATGGATGGATGGATGGATGGATGGATGGATGGATGGATGGATGGATGGATGGATGGATGGATGGATGGATGGATGGATGGATGGATGGATGGATGGATGGATGGATGGATGGATGGATGGATGGATGGATGGATGGATGGATGGATGGATGGATGGATGGATGGATGGATGGATGGATGGATGGATGGATGGATGGATGGATGGATGGATGGATGGATGGATGGATGGATGGATGGATGGATGGATGGATGGATGGATGGATGGATGGATGGATGGATGGATGGATGGATGGATGGATGGATGGATGGATGGATGGATGGATGGATGGATGGATGGATGGATGGATGGATGGATGGATGGATGGATGGATGGATGGATGGATGGATGGATGGATGGATGGATGGATGGATGGATGGATGGATGGATGGATGGATGGATGGATGGATGGATGGATGGATGGATGGATGGATGGATGGATGGATGGATGGATGGATGGATGGATGGATGGATGGATGGATGGATGGATGGATGGATGGATGGATGGATGGATGGATGGATGGATGGATGGATGGATGGATGGATGGATGGATGGATGGATGGATGGATGGATGGATGGATGGATGGATGGATGGATGGATGGATGGATGGATGGATGGATGGATGGATGGATGGATGGATGGATGGATGGATGGATGGATGGATGGATGGATGGATGGATGGATGGATGGATGGATGGATGGATGGATGGATGGATGGATGGATGGATGGATGGATGGATGGATGGATGGATGGATGGATGGATGGATGGATGGATGGATGGATGGATGGATGGATGGATGGATGGATGGATGGATGGATGGATGGATGGATGGATGGATGGATGGATGGATGGATGGATGGATGGATGGATGGATGGATGGATGGATGGATGGATGGATGGATGGATGGATGGATGGATGGATGGATGGATGGATGGATGGATGGATGGATGGATGGATGGATGGATGGATGGATGGATGGATGGATGGATGGATGGATGGATGGATGGATGGATGGATGGATGGATGGATGGATGGATGGATGGATGGATGGATGGATGGATGGATGGATGGATGGATGGATGGATGGATGGATGGATGGATGGATGGATGGATGGATGGATGGATGGATGGATGGATGGATGGATGGATGGATGGATGGATGGATGGATGGATGGATGGATGGATGGATGGATGGATGGATGGATGGATGGATGGATGGATGGATGGATGGATGGATGGATGGATGGATGGATGGATGGATGGATGGATGGATGGATGGATGGATGGATGGATGGATGGATGGATGGATGGATGGATGGATGGATGGATGGATGGATGGATGGATGGATGGATGGATGGATGGATGGATGGATGGATGGATGGATGGATGGATGGATGGATGGATGGATGGATGGATGGATGGATGGATGGATGGATGGATGGATGGATGGATGGATGGATGGATGGATGGATGGATGGATGGATGGATGGATGGATGGATGGATGGATGGATGGATGGATGGATGGATGGATGGATGGATGGATGGATGGATGGATGGATGGATGGATGGATGGATGGATGGATGGATGGATGGATGGATGGATGGATGGATGGATGGATGGATGGATGGATGGATGGATGGATGGATGGATGGATGGATGGATGGATGGATGGATGGATGGATGGATGGATGGATGGATGGATGGATGGATGGATGGATGGATGGATGGATGGATGGATGGATGGATGGATGGATGGATGGATGGATGGATGGATGGATGGATGGATGGATGGATGGATGGATGGATGGATGGATGGATGGATGGATGGATGGATGGATGGATGGATGGATGGATGGATGGATGGATGGATGGATGGATGGATGGATGGATGGATGGATGGATGGATGGATGGATGGATGGATGGATGGATGGATGGATGGATGGATGGATGGATGGATGGATGGATGGATGGATGGATGGATGGATGGATGGATGGATGGATGGATGGATGGATGGATGGATGGATGGATGGATGGATGGATGGATGGATGGATGGATGGATGGATGGATGGATGGATGGATGGATGGATGGATGGATGGATGGATGGATGGATGGATGGATGGATGGATGGATGGATGGATGGATGGATGGATGGATGGATGGATGGATGGATGGATGGATGGATGGATGGATGGATGGATGGATGGATGGATGGATGGATGGATGGATGGATGGATGGATGGATGGATGGATGGATGGATGGATGGATGGATGGATGGATGGATGGATGGATGGATGGATGGATGGATGGATGGATGGATGGATGGATGGATGGATGGATGGATGGATGGATGGATGGATGGATGGATGGATGGATGGATGGATGGATGGATGGATGGATGGATGGATGGATGGATGGATGGATGGATGGATGGATGGATGGATGGATGGATGGATGGATGGATGGATGGATGGATGGATGGATGGATGGATGGATGGATGGATGGATGGATGGATGGATGGATGGATGGATGGATGGATGGATGGATGGATGGATGGATGGATGGATGGATGGATGGATGGATGGATGGATGGATGGATGGATGGATGGATGGATGGATGGATGGATGGATGGATGGATGGATGGATGGATGGATGGATGGATGGATGGATGGATGGATGGATGGATGGATGGATGGATGGATGGATGGATGGATGGATGGATGGATGGATGGATGGATGGATGGATGGATGGATGGATGGATGGATGGATGGATGGATGGATGGATGGATGGATGGATGGATGGATGGATGGATGGATGGATGGATGGATGGATGGATGGATGGATGGATGGATGGATGGATGGATGGATGGATGGATGGATGGATGGATGGATGGATGGATGGATGGATGGATGGATGGATGGATGGATGGATGGATGGATGGATGGATGGATGGATGGATGGATGGATGGATGGATGGATGGATGGATGGATGGATGGATGGATGGATGGATGGATGGATGGATGGATGGATGGATGGATGGATGGATGGATGGATGGATGGATGGATGGATGGATGGATGGATGGATGGATGGATGGATGGATGGATGGATGGATGGATGGATGGATGGATGGATGGATGGATGGATGGATGGATGGATGGATGGATGGATGGATGGATGGATGGATGGATGGATGGATGGATGGATGGATGGATGGATGGATGGATGGATGGATGGATGGATGGATGGATGGATGGATGGATGGATGGATGGATGGATGGATGGATGGATGGATGGATGGATGGATGGATGGATGGATGGATGGATGGATGGATGGATGGATGGATGGATGGATGGATGGATGGATGGATGGATGGATGGATGGATGGATGGATGGATGGATGGATGGATGGATGGATGGATGGATGGATGGATGGATGGATGGATGGATGGATGGATGGATGGATGGATGGATGGATGGATGGATGGATGGATGGATGGATGGATGGATGGATGGATGGATGGATGGATGGATGGATGGATGGATGGATGGATGGATGGATGGATGGATGGATGGATGGATGGATGGATGGATGGATGGATGGATGGATGGATGGATGGATGGATGGATGGATGGATGGATGGATGGATGGATGGATGGATGGATGGATGGATGGATGGATGGATGGATGGATGGATGGATGGATGGATGGATGGATGGATGGATGGATGGATGGATGGATGGATGGATGGATGGATGGATGGATGGATGGATGGATGGATGGATGGATGGATGGATGGATGGATGGATGGATGGATGGATGGATGGATGGATGGATGGATGGATGGATGGATGGATGGATGGATGGATGGATGGATGGATGGATGGATGGATGGATGGATGGATGGATGGATGGATGGATGGATGGATGGATGGATGGATGGATGGATGGATGGATGGATGGATGGATGGATGGATGGATGGATGGATGGATGGATGGATGGATGGATGGATGGATGGATGGATGGATGGATGGATGGATGGATGGATGGATGGATGGATGGATGGATGGATGGATGGATGGATGGATGGATGGATGGATGGATGGATGGATGGATGGATGGATGGATGGATGGATGGATGGATGGATGGATGGATGGATGGATGGATGGATGGATGGATGGATGGATGGATGGATGGATGGATGGATGGATGGATGGATGGATGGATGGATGGATGGATGGATGGATGGATGGATGGATGGATGGATGGATGGATGGATGGATGGATGGATGGATGGATGGATGGATGGATGGATGGATGGATGGATGGATGGATGGATGGATGGATGGATGGATGGATGGATGGATGGATGGATGGATGGATGGATGGATGGATGGATGGATGGATGGATGGATGGATGGATGGATGGATGGATGGATGGATGGATGGATGGATGGATGGATGGATGGATGGATGGATGGATGGATGGATGGATGGATGGATGGATGGATGGATGGATGGATGGATGGATGGATGGATGGATGGATGGATGGATGGATGGATGGATGGATGGATGGATGGATGGATGGATGGATGGATGGATGGATGGATGGATGGATGGATGGATGGATGGATGGATGGATGGATGGATGGATGGATGGATGGATGGATGGATGGATGGATGGATGGATGGATGGATGGATGGATGGATGGATGGATGGATGGATGGATGGATGGATGGATGGATGGATGGATGGATGGATGGATGGATGGATGGATGGATGGATGGATGGATGGATGGATGGATGGATGGATGGATGGATGGATGGATGGATGGATGGATGGATGGATGGATGGATAGGAGCACCCCCTTTAAAACGGGGTGGTAGCAATTGCCACCATTCTCAGCTTTTCTTTCTTTAGTCTGCAAGCGGAAATGGAAAGCGCCATCTGTGGGTAGCCAGTGGCAGAGGGCCCACCACCGCGGTGGGCACGTGGAAACCTGCATACCGGGCTACGAACGAACTTAGTATACCACCTATATGAACTTAATATACACGTCGGATATAACGAGTCTTATTATGCCACCGCGGATATAAGAACATTTCCTGTGCTAACCTCAGATTTAACGAACTTCAGTGTGCCACCTCGTCTGTGAGGAACTTTAGTGTGTTAACTTCGAAAATAACACTTTCATGTTTTGACCTCTCATTTACCGAGCCTAGTGTACCACCTTGTATATAGCGAACTTCAATAACCTCGGAAATAACAAACCTTTGGCTGCTGACGTATTCAAATGATCAAACGAGGATAACCTTAGGGTTCTTATTATTGCAGGAATCCAGCGCTTGGATGTTCGTCAAGTAAGAATTGAAACACTGCGCTGATGGTTCATTGAGCGTTTGTTCCAGTGTAACGCTAAGAAAACGTGTCACTGAAACTATTACTAACCCGGTCCACCCCTACACGCGGACACTAACAAGATTCACACAAGGCATGCCTATCCATCTATACCAAATAACTCACAGCACGATAAGAAAAATTTGTTTCATCAAACGATTTCTGCCCGCGTCATATGGCTTTGTGTTTTGGAATGAATTGCTTTCGTGAGCCTCTCCTGATATATTGTATATCAGCAATATATATGTGCCGCGTGTGTTAATCACACCAATAAAATAAACTGTCCGTTCGTACTCAACCCCATATTGCCTTTTTCTTCCTAATGTATTCATCTTCGAGCTCTGTTTCACTTTCACATTTAGACGCTTTTACGGCGGCCTGGAAAATGTTACCGTGATTTCTGCCCTCCTTCCTTGCAGAACTGGCGGCACTAAATTCCTGCACGGATGAGAGGATACTGCTAGGTTGCCCATTGCGCCTAGTGATGGTACCCACTCCTGAGAGTGAACGGACCAACTTCGAGTAAGTGGGCCCCTAAACGGAAGGGCTTGCATGGGCATGAAAGAAACTTGACATAAAGCTCAAGAAACCTATAGAAGCAGACGCCGTCGATCTAGTCTAGAAGGGAGACTCACTTTTGTCTACTAATTCCTTGTGAAAAGTATGACAGAGTGAGAAGAGGGACTGAGCAACCACTTTTAGAGAAACGCAGAAAACAATTTATGTACCGTTTTTCCAAATGAAACAAGACATCGTTATTTGTCTCTTAGCCATGTAGCGAAACATTTATGGCAACTTTTAAGCTCTAAACGTGCGTATGGTAAGAGTACCTTCGTCCTCAGCTTTCGAAACCGATTGGTCATTAGTAGTTCCGTAAGAAATTCATTACTGAGCTGAGGAATAAAACCCATAACCCGGATACTTGCGCAAAGACCATACCTGTGAATGTTTAGCGGGATTAAACGATTGCCTTCAAGTATGGCAGTGGTTTAGTTTTTTAGATGAAGAGGGACAATATATTATTGCAGAACGTAACATAGGAACATTCAAATTAGCGAACAGTTTTTAAAAGTGCATTGAACTCTGTTGCTAACAATACCTTATTTCAGGAGTTGTAATTTTCGGCTGCTCTGTCGATCCACAGTCATATCAGACTCCCATTTTGTTCTTTCCAGAGCGGTGTCTAATTTTAGCCAATGCCTCGACGATGCTGTGAAAACTTGCACCGGCCCAGGGACGCTGGAAGCCAAGAGCTACGTGCAGCTATCTGGTGTGACCCTGACGAAACTGTTCTCGAAAACTCACCAACCGCAGGTTACACCATACGGGGGCAGGTACACGACGGTTGCTCCGAGCAGCAGCAGTGCTTTTGCGCCATTCTTGAGCGCCTTGACTATCGTAGTGGCCACATCACTGCTGAGCGTGTCGATATCTACAAGTCGCTGTTGAGCGGGTCGCTTAACGAGCGCTATGTGATGTACACGTGCGTACCTCAAGAAGAGTCGCCGGAAACCAAGCGCTACTATTGTGTTTTTATTCTTGTGTTTTTTTAATGAGCTTTGGATAGCTTTGGTGCTTTGGAAATTTGGCGGTTTAGTGAGCATGAACACTAGAGCATGCTTTGGTGCGGTATGCGGAGATTAACTTGCTGACATTTCATATCGGCTATAGTGACTATGGACGACTGCGAGAACAATAAAAATCTAATCTGGTTCAGGTCGAATGCCTTCAGGTTCTTGAGTTTCAGAGAGGTTTAAACACTTGGTTCTTAATTTCGATTCTTGACGGCTCAACAGAACTTGCAGACGGGCTAGTTCGAGCGCAGTTTCGACACGTAATAAAGTGGATTCGAAAGATACTCGCAAAGGAGGAGGAAAATATGGAAGTTGGGGCATGTCCAGGGTACTTTTGCTTTGTTCATTGTTTGTGAATGCACTCTACTGCTTCTTCGTTCAACGCTTGACGTCCTGATGCCGATGTGTGCGGTGTGCCCGTGCGAGACGTCTGAAAACCGATATTCCTTTGCAGCAGCCGAGTTTCAGACGTTGTCGTTGCACTGCTCAACTAAGTAATAAAAAGTTGTTTGGTCGACTTATAAGTAATCGTAATAGAGTGCCCTACCAAACTAATTCAGGGTTCCCGTGTTGCGATTCTACGCCTTCAGTGCATTCAAGTGTTTCCGCTTTGAGGCCTCCCTACAGTGCGAGATGCGGAAATACCGTAGAAGAAGTACGTCTTTCTGGGAGAAATGGATATGTCGTAAAACGAGATTGCAGACGAAGCGAAGGAACCACTTAGCGGGGGTGAGCATTACACTACAAGTTGATATTCGCACAATATTTTAAAGCTGACAATTAGTCACAGTAAGCTCTGCTAAAAGAAACATTTCCTGGGAAATTACGGAAGCTAGGAAAGGGCCTTTAGCGCCTTTTAAGTTATTATCTAAAGGCTGTGAAATTCAGTGGGCAGGTACACATATTACCAAAATAGGGGCAGAGGAGTTCTTTGATTGTATACTAATTAGCATACTTAACGTCACATATGGACTACATGAGATAATATGCTGCATCTTCTCTCGGACTGAAACGTTGCACTCTACCCTCAATCAGCACGTTTTTTTTTTTCAGCAACGCTACAGATTTACTTATTACGCAAGTTCAATGCACTTGTCCTCACATTTTGTTCCCAACATGAGAGGTGGGGGTCAAACCGTGAGAGATGCAAAGCACATTGCCTTCTCTTCGTTAAGAGGTAAATTGGTAAATTGGTTTTTGAGGAAAGTAAATGGCGCGGTATCTGTCTCACATATCTCGGCGGACACCTGAACCGCGCCGTAAGGGAAGGGAAGAAGGTGGGAGTGAAAGAAGAAAGAGAGAAAGAGGTGTCGTAGTCGAGGTCTCCGGAATAATTTCGACCAGCTAAGGATCTTTAACGTGCACTGACATCGCACAGCACACGTTTCGCCTTCGTTAACAGACACTTCCTGTTTGGCCCAAGAATGTACTTTTCGGCTTGGCAGGGATATTTTAAAACAGGAAATAACTGTAGTTAACATCCACTTGGAACAACCGACAATACCTGACATTGACATTGACAATACCGACAACACAATAGTGTCAGCGAAGAAATGAGCACGTATTGTGTACTCATTGCGCTGCTAGTTTTATGTATTGTTCTATTCGCTTTAAGTCATGCAAGCATTTGGCTTTGTGGACATGTGGATATGTGGATATGTTTTGTGGACATAAAGGCGATTGTTGATGGGAACTATGCTATGTAGAGCTGGTGCATAGATATTAAATGACAGCCGATCTGCTGAATGTCAAGAAATGATCAGCTAACGCTGGCTTTGCCTTCTTACCACTGTAAGCAGAACGAATAGAGGCGCAGTTGATTATCCAACTTGATAGGTGTAAGTCACGTGTGAAAGGGACAAATGAACTAGACTCAAAGGGCAACCTAGCTGAGGGAGAGCAGCTACCGCATCTGTCTTGCCAGTCTGGTAGTCGGAGGGTGCTTGCGAGCTGGCACATCAAAGTGCCGATACTGTTCAATCGAGCTCTCTAGTGTTGCATGCATTCTATAATTCTTATGCTTCCAGTTCTGGTTCCTACGCCACCTCCGTGAATCGTTTAATCATGAATTTTGAAGGCGGAGCGTTCTTTCTTGGGTGCTTGTCTAAGTTGCCGTGCCAACATGACCGGCATGCAAAGAAAGGGAGGACGCTGTTTTGCGCAGAATGATAGTTGTGATGTATTATTTGCCGGAATATCACAATGTAGTAGACTATAAACAAACATTACTTCATTGCCAGCATATTTTGGTAGCTTTAATTATCAGCCAGGTTTTCCAATAACACACATCGACTAGCTAAGGCCAACTGGAAAGGGAGGAGGGTAGTAGCTAAAACCCTTGCGGTCGATTTTTCTTTGCCTTAGAGCAAAGCGAATTTTTAGTGGAGTTCCTTGTTGTATGCTTGAAAATTTACACCAGGAAAGCTTTTCGACACAGTTCGTTATATCTACTCAATCGATTAGGAGGTTCTGGGAATCGTAAATTACTTTGTATTTTAGTTTAATCCCAGCTGGAAACACACAGCATAGTTTTTGTTTGCCATTATTTTTCGTTGCGTTCCCTTCCAAATCAATTTATCAGCCTCTTTGTATTTCTACGCGATAAAACTGTAGTTAGGACAGCGAGAAATCATACTTCCTCTTACATGCATTTATTTTTTCATTTATTGATGGTCCTACATTGCGCCCAGGGGGCATTAAAGTAGAAGATTATGTAACAAAAAGTGACATTTAAAACAAAGCACAATCGTCACAACAATCGTCACGAACGGCAAGTCGTCAAGCTAACAGTCGCACAGTGAAGTGAGAAGACGGTAAGCAGGTAAGCAGCCCCGACACAGACAACTCGCCTGCAGTATACTGAGCTAATAAAGAAAAGAAAAAGCCGGAAAGCAGGGATACAATCTGTATACTGAAGCCCGTAAATGCTGCATCAGAAGAACTGGAAAAGTGTCGTCAGTCGCTGAGATGACACATCCTGGTAGTCTGTTCCATTGTTTTATTGTTGATGGGAAAAAAGACGATTAGTATACAAATGTGCGGCAGGTTTTTCCTGTATGTTGCAGCTGTGATCTTTTTTCGCGGAGACAAACGCAGGTGGTTTTAGATAAAGGTCGCGATCAACTTAAGCCTTTCCTCGCGCTATCGCGCTATTTCCTTCAGCAATATAAGCCTAGATACGAAAAGGTGTGTTACGAGAGTGCGGGAAAAAAGCGCTTCCTTCAATGCCGTAACGCTAGTGTTATACGTGCAGGAATTAGTCACAAAACGTGCGGCCCTATTTTGAACAGCTGAGAAACAGAGTTAAACTATCTGCTGAAGCAGGTATTTCTGCAGTGGTTTATTAAAGCCATTATGGAAGTCCGTCGCATTGCATAGCCTTCAAAGAGGCGCCTGCAGTTGACTGATGAAACGTCACATGCACTGTAGCATGTGAGTCCGTAAATGCTCTGATATTGCTCCGCTTAACTCCTGAATTAATCTGTGATTCCAGAATAACAGTCGTTCCACAATTTGGCACTAGAAGGTGCGTGCACTTTAACAGAAGAAATTTGGCACGCGCCTAGATTTTTCTTTCGCGCACTATTAAAGAAGCGTACAAATGGACCGGAAAGCCGCCGCTTGTACCTCGTGCTTCACATTACGTTTACTGAATATTATTTGCTAAGATAACACGTCGAGCTTCGCTGAAGTATGTGAATACTGGTCATTAATTTAGGCTTATTGGATGAAAACAACTCTACCTTTTGTCCGATGAAACGCTATATGATTCCAGTCATGGAACAATAAATTTTTTTTTACAGTTCATTTACCCGAGCTCGCACATACCTAGGAATTCTGGACACTTCCATTTTTTTTAATGGGGAGTTGTCTACGAACGTATTTCTTTCGCATATCTTAAGATTGCACCATAACAATCAATATATTTACGGATCCCTCCTCGCTAATCTGGTACGTTTCTGTTCTCTATTGTCAAGAACGCACCCAAGTGCTTTCCTAAGCCAATTAGAATTATTCTGTGGGAGCACACAACAAACTTTATTCGCAACCCTCTGCAACGCATCGGAAGCTTAGACCATTTCCATCAACGTTTCCATAACATCATCTTAATGGCTCTCGGAAGCTAAATAGTATTTTAGAATGGGTGTCTGAATATCTGCTGACGTTATTTTCTGACTTACTCGCGTAAGGCTCGCTAGTAAGCTACGAATAAATCAGCTCAATGCAGGCGGAACTGCATGTCAGTATCAGCACTCATCAACTTTTGAAACTTCCAATATTGGCCGACAGGTCGTTCGGTCCATGCTGGGGTACAAAACAACAGTGCGAGCACATTTGAGAGAGTCGGGTGTTTATTTACAAAATATACAGCGAAATGCACTCAATGACCCGCGCTTCTTAATAAATAGATAATTAAGTAAATTTAGTTATGTATAAATTTTGCGAGCTGACAAGCACAGCAGGGCGCCTGCGATGGTTGCGACGGAAGCCTTCGTTATGGAAGCACCGCTTCGACTTTCTGAGAGCGAGTTCAAGTCAATGATGGCATCGGCTACATTTTTCAAGCGTTCAATGGCTTCAGTGGGCTGGTTTTTCATGCAGGGCTCAGCCGCCTTCAGGAGGCAAGTCTTCAAGTTCTGAGCACCCCTGATGAAGAGAAACAAAGGTATGCATTACAAAACGCGTACAAGACAGAACACTTACTAATAATATTCTCGGATATATTCACGTTCCTATATTTTTCTTTTGCTTCCTTCTTAATACAAAACAGTGCTTGAAAGTTATTTTTTGCTCCATCAGTACTGTGGTGGTGTGGCCTTGGCAGCAAGTTTGTAGAATCTGATCACGTTGGTAAGTTTCAGGCGTTTATTTGATTTAATATGTAAAATGTATTTCTTGCTGTTTGGTTTTTCCGAACTCAAACTACCTTAACTGCTACGTTTCAATCATTTCATATCATTCTGCTTCCTTAATATATGCTCTTTTTATTAGTTGTTTGCTTGCCATTTCACTTTATGACTGGCGATGTGGAACAAGCCTTCCAACAACTCATGTAATGGAGAAAACAGTTAATAAATCAATGAACTGATGCGTTGTGGTCTACACATTTCGTCATGCACAAAGGGTATGAACAAAAAAAAAATGTATACAAGCAAGCGCTCTCGCAATGTATCCCTCCCACCTGATACCTCTTTGGTGCAGTGTACGAAGATTTGAGTTTAGCTAGTTTCCCTTTCTGGACAGAGTCAGATATTTATTACGTAATTATAAATACGTGTTTTAAATCTTTCATACCTCCTCAGCCACCCATTATTGAACTGCAGAGTTCCAGGCAGCCCATCACATGCTTTCCCATTGGATGAGTAGTTTGCATTAGTTTGAATATGGTGTTTGTTATCTGTGCACTGTACCGCTTTGAAAAACTAGCGTGATGTTTAATCAACTCTTGTATTTTGTACTATCAGGGACAAAAGTCTGCGGGACGCGAGTTCCTGGAAAAACGTTTATGTAACTTCACCTCACTACAAAGTCGCCTGATATCGTTACCAGAGGAAGGAGCATTTAGGTTTTTGATACCTTCAAAGAATATCAGGCGAATGCATGGCTAGGTGGAGCTGCAAAAATGTTTTTCTAGGAGCTCGCGTCCCGCAAACTTTAGTCCCCGATAGTACAGCTGGCGAAATCTTTAACTGGCGTGCGCGACTGCAGCGTTTTCTCCTCTCCTGCGCTTTGCGACGAAGCAAACTTGCGGAAACTCAATATTAAACACGCGCTTGAGAGGCCATGGTTAGGTTTGCTATTTTGCGCAAGTTTGCTACGTCACAAGCTTCAGGAGCACGCAAAACACGGCCGTTACGCGCGTCAGCTAAGGGTTTGGCCGGCATGGCACCCGGCATGGAGTTACCCCCGTTAGTGCTTCAAGGGTGGCAACTGATTTGAATTAAACCAAAAGTTTTGTTTTAGATAATTTGCGCAAAGTTCGTGTATTTATTCACGCTGTTGGTACCTTTCGTACGCCCAAGCCAGTGCTTCGAAGCTTTCGTCTTCAGTATATGGAATGACGTTGCATCTCCTCATTTCTTCAAGGTCCAAGCACTGACGTAAAAGCACGATGGCTGGTAGAGAAAAAATGCAAAAATTACGTTTCCATAAGCCACAACGACCTACAACAAGACATCTTGCTTTTTATTCCTTCTGAGATCAGTATTTCTTTCACAAGAACCCTGAAATGTCAGCCTTGAGAGTAACTGTGCTTAAGAGACCGGCTAAATATACAATAAAACACTTATTACCGTAAATGAAGCACTTCTGACCTTAATGTGTCTATAAGCTACAAAAACTTGGTGTGCCTTCAAGTAAGAAACGAAGAAAAACACATTGGGCCTACTGAAACTCATCTTTCTCTTGGCAGATAAGAACTTCAAGATGTCAAAAAGTTTCAGAGCATCTAGACTCCGTTTAAGTTGCGTCCACTTACGGCCGCTCCTAAGTTCGGTAGCACACCAGTGTGATATTCTCCTGCTTTCAAACTTTGGATGAATAGAAACAAAAAAAAAAACGACACCCGAGTGCTGCCAAAAGAAATTTAAATTTTTGTTGCGCGTAAAGCTTAATCAGAAAGTTTCTACCAAGTTCCACAATTTGTAAAGTCTTACATGACAGCAACGATTTGCGCTGATAATTTTTCATTTTAGTAATGCTGGCGGGCAAGCTACCCTAAAACTCATAGGCCTTAAAGGCGGTCTAAACAGGACATGGAGCATAGGGCTCTTTCATACGCAAAAACATCACGTTTGCTTAACTCTTTCGCGTTTTAACATGCGAGTCATACTCCTTTGTAAGGGAAGTTAAACAACTTAACAGCAGTTGTCATAACCATGCGTCAGTTTCACCTGAAAAATGGTATCTTCCAATTCGTAAGTGAGCTTCAAAAGTCACTTACATTCACAGGCCTTCGTAGCTCTGGTTGCATCCTGAAGCGCTGAGTAGCCCGCCTCCATTCGCGCAAACTTTCTCTTCTCAGCATCCGAACATCTCCCGTACAAGGCCTTGCAAGTGGCGTTCACAGGAAACTCCTCTGGGCTACTATGACTGAGAGGAGGGCACGAGAAGGGGCAACAAATTAACATCGACTTCTTGGCCATGCTCCAGCAACCGTTGCGAGAATGGTGGTAATTATCATTGGATGACAGTTAAATCAAAGCAACCACGATGCTCAGGGTTTAATGAGGAATTATAGCACTTTTCTCCAATATAAGCCATCACTTCATTTCTGACGCTTCATTGAGGTTCAAGAGATAATACGAGCAGTTTCTAGTCATTGCACGATCTTAGCTTCGCTCCCACTGTAAGCAAACTCAGATGAACCTCGCCTGGAACAGCGGTGAAACTGGAGCCGAACATGACGTCGAATGTGAGGCGGAACCTTTCTGAAACATTCTAGAATCTTCCTCCACGACAGCGTCCAACATAAATAACTTGACAGTGCCATAAACGCGAGCGGGATTCGAACCTGCGTAACCACAGACACATCAGCTACGTTTCCCGGTGGACTAGATAATCCGGCCATCGCCACAGCCTCTCAGGCTATGGGCTCTAAGTCGCCTTCTTCGTTTGTACCCGCCAGTTCCGCGCTCTGTGTTTTCAGCCCCAGTAACGCTGCAGCCGAGCCCATGCAACATAGCCAGATGACTCGAGGGATAGGGAGGCTTGGCTTCCTTGTGTTGCCACGGACAGCTTTCTGTAGCCGGACACGGAACGGGGAAGGCAGCCAAGGCGGTCGCACACGTCTCTAATGCCGATGAAGAGTGGACGTTTGCTATGGACCGTCAAACAGAGGAGGCTGCTGTGAAGGCTGAGCGCGTTGATACGGGCCGCCACGGTGGGTTCAAAGTCCTCGAAAGCACTTTTAGAGGAACTTTAAAGGGGCGGTTAAATTTAGAAAAGAGGAAAGAAATGCGTAGGGGAGAATCACTCACGCCTACCTGGCGTTCTCGTGGGTCGTTAGAAGTCTTATATTCTGGGATCGGTGGTATCAGAACACAACAAAACAGATGCGCATGCCCGCTCGGCTCGTAGCCTCAGCAGGGCTGCGAAAAACACATGCCACAGGCTGCGAAAAACGCATGCCACGTGAGACTGCCGATGACAGGCGTCAAGCAAGCAATCGCGCCTGCAGCGATAGATAGGTGACCGTGGTTCGCCGGGAACGACTGAAGTTTGGCATGCTATTTCCTCGAAATTCCGCCGACTCTTTGGGGCATGTGATTTGTGCCTCAGCTAATACACTGATGTTACTTAATAGCTAAATTTGTCACTTTCCAGACATTTCTAGCCATCTCCATTGTTAAGCGAAGGGTCTGCGCAAATCACAAAGCGCATATAGGGACAAGCCTTTATATGTAGCCCTTTCTCTCTTTGGTTAGGAACAAAGATCCAGTCGGATGGTATTTTGTATAGATAAACTATTTTGTTTAGATAAAGCAGCAGAAGGTTCACTTTAGCGCCTTGGCCGTCAGGAGGCACTCAGTGCGGCTCCAACACTTTCGCTGTCTTGACATCCCAGCACAAAATATAAAAATCTATTCAAAAATTAAAGTGAAAAATTCAGTCAAAACTTTTCTAAATTTTAACAAGTGTAATGCTCTACTTTAATTTTCTCCTTTGTTTTTACTTTTCTACGAAATATGGCTCTGCGATCGTAAGTTCTCGAAGTCCGCTGCTTTGTGCCCAAAGGCTTCAGACAGACACCTTCGCCTGCAAGGTGCTTAGCTGCAAAGGCGCTACACTACTGCACTACTGCAGTGGAGCTGAGCACCATGCGCTTTTGAACACCAGCCCCTCATTCGCAAAGGCCTTTGTGGGGCCCGTGTGAGGGATGCCAGTCCGCGATCAACCAGGTTTAGCGAAGGTAAGTGTACGTTCGAGACCCAGTGCCACAGGGCTATCCTCGTGACGTTTTAGTGCCGCATATTACGGCCGGCTTTGCATTCTCTGCAACTTCCGAGTACGACAGCTTTTTCTACACGGCCTTTTCCAAGCGAGCTCAAAACAGTGTGCTGTCGAAGGAGCAGGATAGAATACATTTGTAAACAGGTATTTACACGTGTGAAATAGAGCACAACGGCTTTGATCACATACATTTGGCAAAGGCTCGCGAGGTAGTCGTTCCTGTCTTCAGGAACGTTGTCTGCAAACGGCATTCTTCCGTGCCACACGCCAACAGCCCAGTAGCAAGCCGAGACTTGTTGAACGTCGCAATAAGATTTCAGACCATGCCCTTCAAAGGAAAATGGCAAAAAAAGCGTTGTATTGCAAGGCGAGAGGTAATCTGATATATATGCTTTTTTTTCAGTGCTGCAATGTGGAAAACTTAAGAGGTCAATGTCTTTCAAAGGGTCTAAAAGCATGCGATGTGAGTCAGCTGTTGTGATCAGGTGTGCAAAAATCCTCTGCCCGCCCAGAAGCTATAGAGAAGAACAGATAAAACAAGCACTTCTCGCAAAGGTCGCGTGCGATAAGCAAAGTAAGAGTTGTTTTTCAGAACTGATAATTTCTAAAAATTTAACGATTTCGTCCTGATGACCACCAACATGAATAACAGCAGCAGCTGAGAGATACGACGGCTGAGAGACTAAGAATAACCCTTCATACTTTTCTTCTCTCGAGAAAGCACTGTCCATTCGCGCCGGTGCGATCACATGCAATTCAACTCTATGCGCGTCGCTCAGAACGGAGTTACTACGTGTGGCATTTGCTGCACTCCCCACCGATCACTGCGTCTGAATGCGGCACATGTCTCTCTCTCTCTCTTTGGGGCACGTGTCTCGACAAAATCGCTTCTTTAAGGTTGTTGATGAAGTGGAAATGTTCTGAATAAAGACCACCCTTGGTCAAGTGTTTCGGGTAATCCCCTAAATGAGAGTAAATTTGTAATAAGAGAGTAATTACTCATTCGCATCCACCCAAGTCCAGCCATACGGCTACAAAGGAAAGCTGTACAGATTGCACTGAAATTTTGTAGTCTAGGAAAAATGATTCTTGGTCTGGGATTTGAACTCGGAACCACCGCTACACCGGAGCAGTCGCCCTACAAGCTAAGGTAACCATTCAATGTTCTCACTTCCAGTTATTCATTAATTCTTTCTCACCCTACCATATGCAAGCCGTCCCTGTTAGGTCAGTTAGTAGAGCGACTGCTGCGCTAAAGCGGTGGACCCGGGTTCGAACCCAGGAGCAGGACAAATTTCTCTTAAACTACGAAACTTCAGTGGAAGCTGCATAACTTTCTTTTGTAGCCTTTTGCCTGAGCTTGGTTGGATGCCAATGAATAATTACTCCTTTATTAAAAACCACTTTCTTCCTTACGATTTGCTGGCACGAGGCGGAAGCAAACAGCTAGCCCCGCAAGTCACCTGGGACTGCATTCTTCCAATTGTTCGCATGTCAGAACGGTCTGTTTTCCGCATGCATACCTCCGTTAACGTACGCCGTATTACCACAGTACCTCTACTCACGGGTGTGGGCGAGTGCCTACATAAGCTTCTCTCTTGGAAACAACTGAATATCACAGCACAGCGCTGCTCCAACGCTTGGTAAGGACCCCGTTTTACATCAGTCACTTCCTGCGATAAGTCAGAAATTGATTTTTTGGCGTCCGCCTGAGTTTTACTTCGGTACCAGAAAGGTGTCGGATAAAGGTGCGTTTTCAGTTCCGTATTTGAAACATGAACATGAAACACAATGTGACCACTAGCGAATTACAGTGAGGTGGTTTACTGAGCACCATTTGTTACGTACAATGAGGAGTAAAATATATTAGCCCAAGCGGCCGGTGACCGAATGACAACGAGTGGCATTGCGGTTCACGAACACAAAAATAACATGAGGGCCAGGTCGTTCTCGCTATTCAGTCTAAAGGGAGCTCAATAGGCGTACAGCGGACCAACGCCTTAGTCAGCACAGCGGCGCTCCAACGCTTGGGAAGCGCTACGTTTAAGAAAAGCTGCTTCATGCCCACCTTCCCCGTGTTGCAAGCATGGGAAATGTTCGACATGTCGAAATAGGCGCGCTCGTGAACCACCGCGACGCGCGTTGCGATTCCGTCGCTCTGGTCGTGAGTCACGTGTTTTCCTCTCTACTTCCTGAGTATAACGGCATTCAAATTTAGCCCACATAACAGCCCCAAAAACCACTGCTTTAATTTATGGTTGACTATTTGTAGAATTTTGGGGAAAACTAGTCGAAATAACACTACTTTAATGAAAAAAAGCGTTTGTCGAAAGTATGGGCGGGAGGACGCGCATTCGAAGTGTGGGATCCCTTCCTTGTTTCTCTTGCATCTTTCTTCGTGTAAGCAGCAGTTGTTTTTGTAGGGTCCACCCAGTAGATATTGAAATTTAATGTTACGAGGTGGTCCATAGTATCTGACGCGTATTAAACTGCCGGCTTTCTGGCAACGCAGGAAATCCTGCTCAGCTCCGTCCTTTCTTAAAACGAACGTGAGTGCACGTAGCCACGCTTCACGAATCGCCAGTGCGTCCCGCACACTGGAGCATCGAAACGAGGGTACAGACAATGCAGAAAGTTGGGCGAGTTGGTAATACATGTTGAACTTAGCAATGCGCAATAAAAAGACAGGGACAAGAAGAAGAAGCACGCTGGACAAACGCTTGTCCTGCATGCTTCTTCTTCTTGTCCCTGTCTTTTTATTGCGCTTTGCTAAGTTCAAGAGGGTACAGACAAAGCGAAACACCACCTCCGGGCCCTCTGCGGCTTGCGCCAATATGCTTCGATGCGCGACCGACTCTTGCTCACTGGGGCTCCGCGGAACGCGGTCACATGCTCATGTGTTCACTTTAAAAGTGCACGAACGTGCACATGCAAAGCTGTCTTACCTTGCGCTGCCATGAGCGTCGTGAAGATCAGAGTACTCAGGCGAAGCAGCGTTCCAGCTGATGCCTTCATTTTGGGACAAAATGGCCTCAGTGACACTCTTTAGCGTCCTTCTTACTGCTCCTCTCTGGTGTGTTGAGAGCTAGAACAATAATTTGAGGCAGCCCCGGTTCATTAGACCTTTTCTCTGTGTCACTGGTACCTTATCGGGAAACAATACATGCAATACTGAGCTTGGGGAGGGGTAAAAATTGTCGTATCGGCAATGAGCCGAATAAAGACCAGTAGCATCAAATAGCAAGGGATGCTGATTATAGGCAGCCCCCTATATTGCTGATTAGCAGCTATACCGCCCGGAAATTACTGTATGGTTTTCGCATTTATTTTGACGTCTGGTTTCGGCACCACTCCAGCATCTGTTTCCTCTTTGCAGTTGGCACCAAAGCCTGCAAGAGTATGAGATAAAATAAATTGCTCGATCTACCACGTTGACGACAGAATGCAATACAGCAGGAGTACGTGACGCGCGCGGTTTTATCTTATCATGCATAAGCACGGCATCACTTGCAACTCGTCTGTCGCTGTACGGCGTTGTTGTTCCTGTAAACTTCATCTTCTATGCCATTTCTTCTCCGCTGAATGCTTCTCTCTCTGCACCATGTACCTATTTCTTCAAAGCTTATCTAAATAATACTAATAACCTTTGGTGTTATGCACACGGTGCTATCAGCAATGGACGGTTGCAATTGCGTGGGTGTTGTTGTTATCTAGATTAGATGCGAACATGGACTCTTATAGTTATTGTAGACTCCATCCCAGGAGAGACGTCGGAAACGCGGCGAGACCGCAAGGACTAAATGCGGAAAGCGGACAAGAGAAAGTGAAAATAAGAGACGCGTAACGCATTCGCGAGACAAAAAAGAAATCGACTTGTAACTTTTTTTGACATGGTTATTGTGTATGTGAACTCGCCGGTTTATTAAAGGAGGAATGACAGCGAGAAATGAACCATTGTAGTTACCAGAGGCATAGAGCGCTTTTTTCACAATATCTGCTCGGTGGTTTTTGGGCTATGTAGCCCTCTTGATGCGTCATTATCTTGCATTACTGTCAGGGCTTTGGGTCAGTCGGAGTTGAAAGGTAGCTTTTATGCTGGCGCAGAAAGTACACGAATAAGCGGACGGGTCGGTCGACAAGGAACTCTGCTAGCGCGCGCCATAAAGAGAGAAGAAAAACGAAGGTTTTTCTGTGAAGCGAGTCTGCCTTCGAATGTCAAGGAGGCTTTTTCGCTGAAAACAGAGCTTCTATACTTTACTAGGAAATACTAAAAACTGAAATACAAGCATCTCCGCCGCGTTCCTTTCGTATAAGGAAGCTCCGATGATACAGACATTGTTATATCGAATGTCCGAAGATTGAGAGCGTCGCCATCCGTATAGATTCGGCAGTATGAGAGACCCTAGTACACTGAACGTCATCTTCAACGTCGATAGTTTGAGTCAAGTAGTAGGGAAAAATATTCCACTGTTATTGCTAAATTTATCACTCATCAATACGAGTTTGCGATCCAGTGAATGGCAACTCAGCTGCCAAACGTTCGAACGCTCCAAAGAAAAATTTTGAGAATTTTCTTGAGCGTACATTCACACTGACTCTCGGGATTAATTGAAGTACTGTAGGGATTGAATCAACGGTCTAAAAACGAAAGAAATTAAGCCACGCGCATCCCCAGATGCATCCGATGTGATGGCTAGCGGACTGCGGGAAATTCTTAATCGATTTTATTGAACCACCTCTCCTTACCCGCACCTCTGAGCCTTCGCGCTGTTCACTTTCTTGCTCCGCGTTTCGAGCGTGAACTTCGAGGCTGTGCTGATCCTCACGCCTCCGATCAGAACCTCGTTAATTCTCTTCTTTTCAAAACAGTTGCAAAAAAGCACAATTTCGGCTGGCGCTATACAATGGGAAAAAAGTGTGCTTTTTAATATGAAAGTGAAAGTAGGCTCCTACCGTTACTGTTATCTTTCAACCACTTGGAGAAGTCTTGGTTTTGCTGGCCCTGGGTTGCACGCACTGTAATATTCGCGTTCTTGAAGCACTTATCCTTGTACAGGTTCACAGCAGGTTGCGAACATCCGCGTCAGCGGCCGGAAAGGAACACATCGGGCATGCGCTGGGTTCTGCCACTTCTGAGAGCCCCATAGGCAGGGCGCCGAGCCCAAACTACATCGGAGGAGGTGTCTAAGCAACAAGTCCTCCAATCTCTTGGAGTTGTGAGGGAGAGGAAAAGTGCGCGAGAAAATCATGGCATGTGTACTGTTCCTAAAGATGATGTGAAGATGGGCACCAAAAGGCAGGCCGGTGGGGGATACATTAATGGTGGGGGATGAGCGTGTGCGAGACGTAAGCTGCATGAGGAAGACATATGCTCCATGTTCTACATGTCTCATGTGGTGAGTACAGCTGCAAAGGAAAAAGAATGGCACAAGTGAATCATGACCGGAGCGAAAAAATCGCGACACGCGGCGCTATTGTTGCCGAGTACACCGATGGCGAGAGTGCCAGGAACATTCCATTTCCTAAAGCGGGGGTGGCCGGCAGAAAGCAGCCCACCTAGACATTCGCCCATCTGAAATGTAACATCTTAAACGAACGTCTGTAGATCTCTTATCAGCCAAACCATGTGCCAAGGTGGCTGAGCACATAATTTCCGCGCTGTTTTACCATGAACATAATCTCGTTTTATTTATTTTTTGCGCTGGCGTGGCGATCAATGCTATCTTTATCATCGTTTTCCTTTAAAAATGTGCTGGGGATGCACTGTCAAAAGTGGTGATGCACTGTCAAAAGTAATGTGTGGCAGTGCCTGCTTTCGGATGGGCTGCTTTCTATCGGCCACTGCCACTTTGGAAAGTGGAATGTGCCAGGCACTCTCGCTATCTGCGCGTACGGCTGCAATAGTGCCGCGTCTCGCAAGTTTTCCGCTCCGGTCATGAGATACTTGTGCTAATATTTTTCCGTTGCAGCTGTACCACTAGTGTGTGTCTAACCAAGATCACTCCAAACAACTCATTGTATTGTGACATCACCGCCCTCCACTTGCACCGTCACTCTTCTTTTACTTTCCCTTTCCCCCTTACCCCGTGTGGAGTAGCAATTCAGGTTCACCTTAACGCCGGCCGACCTCTCCACCTTTCCTTTCATTTAAATTATTTCTCTCTTTCTCTTGGTGTGTAAAGGTGTCTACTTTTTTTTCTGGTCAGCGGCTGCCGTGGTCGGGTTCGAACCCGGGTTATCCGGCTCAGTAGACGTACACTTAGTGTATTAAGGCGGAAGCCTTTAATGCCTCATCGTTGTAAGCAGGAGTTGTCGACAGAAAATGTCACGCTTTTCAATTGGTCGAAATGCTCGTGACGTCACAGTGCGCGCATTTCAAATGGGGCCAATTGTACTTTGGCTAGTAACCATGCAACCAATCAAAGGTATCGTATAGTGATGCTCCAACTAAGTTGGACTGAGTTTAGTTAATTGCTTAATTAATCAATTAACCTAATTAAGATAGAGGAGAATTAAGAGGTCAGAAGAAAGAGGAAAAGAAAAGAAAGACGCGCGCCGCAGCGACAACAGCGTCCGCGGAAGGAGACGCTGCTGAAAAAAAAAAAAAACAGATAAGTACGAAGCCGCGTTCACTCCACCACCACGCACTTCCCCACTCAGTTTTGACGTTGCTCGTTTCATATACGTTGTGTCGAACATCCTAGACAGTTCCAACAATTGACAGGTGAATGACAGAACACGATGGATAGAAATACAATAATATAAATATGAAATAGCCTAATTAACCTTTCTAGTTAGACCGCATAAATCAATAAAACCGAGAACGAAATTGGTCGAGTTGGGGAATCGAACCCCAGTCTTCGGCGGGAAAGACGAGCATGCTATCCACTCCGCCATGCCAGCTCGACGGTTTGGAATGAACAAAGGCGCGTCTATATAGTGAATACGGTGTCTTCACTCACTCTCATCCTCCTCCATTCCCTTCCGGCGAGGTTTAGGTGTCCACCGACAAATGAGAGACATATACATTTCCTTTCCTCAAAAACCAATTTACCGACGAGCGAGGCGTAGAACCGAATGGGCGATGGCGTTGTGTGGACTCCCTGGCAGCGTTGCAAGACGCTGTCGCGTTCCACTCTTAGGGGCGAAGCTTAACATCTTAACCACACATCAGTGACCACACTTTAGGTCAAAAAAGGGGCCGCCGCGGTGGCTCAGTGGTTATGGTACTCGGCTGCTGACCCGAAAGACGCGGGCTCGAACCCGGCCGCGGTGGCTGAATTTCTTTGGAGGAGAAATTCTAGAGGCCCGTGTACTGTGCGATGTCAGTGCACGTTAAAGAACCCCAGGTGGTCGAAATTTCCGGAGCCCTCCACTACGGCCTCTCTCATAGCCTTAGTCGCTTTGGGACGTTAAACCCCATAAACTAAACCAACCAGGTCAAAAAAGTGCCCCCCTGAATTTTGTGAGACAGTTACTGCGTAATTTCCTTTCCTCAAATACAATTTTCATTTTCTTCATTACGGCTCCTCTTTATCTTCTTTCACTCCCACTTCCTCCCTTCCTCTACGGTGCGGTTCAGGTGTCCACGAGATGACAGAGAATTACTGTGCCATTTCCTTTCCTCAAAAAGCGTTGCGTTCAAAGGGCAAGGCATCGCGCCGAACGGGTGGTGGCGTTCCGTGGACTCCCTGGCAGCACTACAACGCGCTGTCGCGTTCCACTCCTAAAGGCGAAGCTTAAGCGTCATTCATTAGCAGTTAATTAGTATTCAGGCATTAATAAGTAATTAACCATTAATTAGTGATTTGTCATCACTTAGTAATTAGTACTCAATTATATGTGACGCCACCAGTGCCACAGAAACAGCGAAGGTGGTGCGGAAAACGCTTCCGCCTCTACCCACTTTAGACAGTCAAAGTGCCCCCTGAATTTTTTTTACTCTTCTCAGTTGTTTTATGGCTGCCAAGGCGTGTATGAAATTATGGCATTCGGTTATAAACGCTGTGTTATTTAAACAATTCATAGCTTCACAGATTAGCAGAGCTCCGTGACAAGCGGGTCCGAGTGGTCCTTTTCGACTCTTTGGAGGGCCATTTTTTCTTATCTCAGCGCTGTAGGTGCCAGGTCGACATGAGGTATGAAATTGTAAGCTGCCGAGTGCTGAGACATGGCTGCCGTGTTAAGCCTAACCTTAAGTAAATATTAACCTAATTAGATAATATTGGCGTCTAACGTGCCCTACTCATCGAGCACGTTACGAATATCCATTAGTTAGATCTTGACGGTATCGGTTAGTTACAAGCAAATAAATATAAGCATAACCATAACTAAATATTAAATTGATTTCTTAATTTTGGTGTCTAACGTGTTCTACTCATACAGAGGATTTCAAATATCTAATTCGTTTTATGACGCCTCATTAATTACTGACTTAAAAGCGATTATACATAGTCATATTACCAGTTAATTATGATGTCACAAAATCAGTGACCTCACCAATCACCAATTCAACACACTAATGACGCTATCAATCAATCACGAGTTGGGTTGCTATATCGATTTACTATGGGGGCCGCCATCTTGAATTCCTCGGACTTAGAAATTTCACGCCGAAGGGAGGTGGTAGCAGACCTCACGAAATTGAGAAACGTGAAGAACAAGAGCTAACGCTCTGAAACCCTTTTCTGAAAAAGTAACAGTTCAGCGCATTGAACATCACTGGGGCAAAGCTGTTTGGGTCGTGTAAAAATTAAGGCAGCATTATATACTACGTGCGACTGTAGCCTGATTCATTGAGATCCGGATGACTGCCCAGTGCGTCCCAATCTCTGTGCTCTCATAGTGGTTACAATAAGAACTCGTACGTCCTTATGTAATGCCATGTATATGCGATGCAGGCCACGTGTGAGGACTGCTGTGCGTTCGGTTCACTGTTCTTTCCTACTCTTGCTTGGCTATGCGTTACGCGGTACCGTGGGCGAGAAAAAGTTTCAAGGTTGTCTGTACTGAACAGCGGCCGGCCGACCCTTGGCGTGCCCATCGCATACGTGCGGGCCGCTATCGGTCACTCCTCCGATAAAACTACCAGCGCACGCAACATCCGGGGTTTCTGCCGCACTCCACACCGACGAGTGTATCCCACCTGGCCTGAAGTGACCGGTCAGTCGGGCACGTGCTGTGACTCTTGGCAAGAACGACGAAGAGACGAATTCCTCCGTCCCACCTCCAAGCATTCCATTTTTGTGCTATATTATAGGGCTTTGATCTGACCGGGGATATATGTGTTTGTTCAACCAGATGTTAGTGTTCTGCAGCAAGAAAGCCCTAGATAGTTGCGTTGAACTTTCGCTAAAAACATTAAATACGAGCAGAGCGCACACTCGACGCACTAATACACGGTTAGCGTCACGGAAAAGAAAGACAAGTTTAGCATGCAACTAACAGCCGCGGATCGTCTACATGTTCCCTGACGTTTGACACCGGCAGTGAGCCAGTGCCACACTTCTGTTTCTTCAAGCAAGCGCAATCGTTCGGCTCTGGCGTTAAAAGTGCAGGTACCCAGCCCACGGGCCAGACAGAGCGCTCCAGTCTTCGGGACGCTCGCTTCCATCGTCCTCCGGTCAACTACCAGTGCCCGGAGAACAATTTATGTTTACCAAGCTTGGTATCAGTCTACTTGTGTATTATTTCTGTCAAAAAAAAACCAACGAAAACTTAGACACAGGACCAAAAGAGGGCACACACACATTCTGTCGCCGTCTTCTGAGCTCACATTTACGTGTGTTCTCTTCCACGGACGTCTTTCTGGTGATTTGTCGTGGTTCTCGCTGGGTTTTTTATAGAAAATGAATGACAAACTCCCCCAGCAAACCAAGCTTCGTGTGTTCTGCACTGTTGTTGTAAGGTCAGTGTGTTGTAATCTCTCAAGCTTAAGCCTCTGCATGTGTTCTTTTGTGTGATTACTAAATGCTGTGTGCCTTATCTCTGCTTCATAAAGTTTGCTATTCAGTGTACCTTTCTTTCTGACCCTTTCTCTACCCTGCGACGGGCTAAAGTTGGGCACTAGAGGGCCACCCCCTTGGTCTTTTCCCTATATCGATACTGGAAAAGGCAGATCAGGAATGAAATTTTCTATGATAACTCAAGAGGCAGTGCCCTATTTTTTGAAGCTAGGTCAGGGCGTCTTAGAACGCGCAGCTACAAAAAGAAATTTAACGAAGAAGATGACACATGTGCAGTGTGTGGTAGATGTGTGGAAACAATTGAACACCTCATAATCAATTGTGATGGTATCCATCCGGATGTCGATGCAGGCACAGTCACTCTTCCTGAGGCCCTAGGGTTTAAAGATAACAATGGTCACGTAAATAAATCTGCAGTGGAAGTTAGCAAAAAGCGATTGGAGGATTGGTGGCTGAAAAGCAGAGATGTGACGGAAGGTTAGAAGTGTAGGGAACCGTAGGTAAAGAAGATGGCGAATTTTAATGAGAATTGACAACACCGTTGGACAAAAATAAACAAGGAAAAGCTGAGCATGGTGGCAATGGCCGTTAAACCATTTCAAAGGGGGCGCTCCCATCCATCCATCCATCCATCCATCCATCCATCCATCCATCCATCCATCCATCCATCCATCCATCCATCCATCCATCGGATGGATCCTTCCTTCCTTCCTTCCTTCCTTCCTTCCTTCCTTCCTTCCTTTCTTCCTTTCTTCCTTTCTTCCTTCCTTCCTTCCTTCCTTCCTTCCTTCCTTCCTTCCTTCCTTCCTTCCTTCCTTTCTTCCTTTCTTCCTTCCTCCCTTCCTTCCTTTCTTCCTTTCTTCCTTCCTTCCTTCCTTCCTTCCTTCCTTCCTTCCTTCCTTCCTTCCTTCCTTCCTTTCTTCCTTCCTTCCTTTCTTCCTTTCTTCCTTCCTTCCTTTCTTCCTTTCTTCCTTTCTTCCTTTCTTCCTTCCTTCCTTTCTTCCTTTCTTCCTTCCTTCCTTTCTTCCTTTCTTCCTTCCTTCCTTCCTTTCTTCCTCCCTTCCTTCCTTTCTTCCTTTCTTCCTTCCTTCCTTCCTTTCTTCCTCCCTTCCTTCCTTTCTTCCTTTCTTCCTTCCTTCCTTCCTTCCTTTCTTCCTTTCTTCCTTCCTTCCTTCCTTTCTTCCTCCCTTCCTTCCTTTCTTCCTTCCTTCCTTTCTTCCTTTCTTCCTTTCTTCCTTCCTTCCTTCCTTCCTTTCTTCCTTTCTTCCTTCCTTCCTTCCTTTCTTCCTCCCTTCCTTCCTTTCTTCCTTTCTTCCTTTCTTCCTTCCTTCCTTCCTTTCTTCCTCCCTTCCTTCCTTCCTTCCTTTCTTCCTCCCTTCCTTCCTTTCTTCCTTCCTTCCTTCCTTTCTTCCTCCCTTCCTTCCTTTCTTCCTTTCTTCCTTCCTTCCTTCCTTCCTTTCTTCCTTTCTTCCTTCCTTCCTTCCTTTCTTCCTCCCTTCCTTCCTTTCTTCCTTCCTTCCTTCCTTCCTTTCTTCCTTTCTTCCTTTCTTCCTTCCTTCCTTCCTTCCTTTCTTCCTTTCTTCCTTCCTTCCTTCCTTTCTTCCTCCCTTCCTTCCTTTCTTCCTTTCTTCCTTTCTTCCTTCCTTCCTTCCTTCCTTTCTTCCTTTCTTCCTTTCTTCCTTCCTTCCTTCCTTTCTTCCTCCCTTCCTTTCTTCCTTCCTTCCTTTCTTCCTTTCTTCCTTCCTTCCTTTATTTATTTATTTATTTATTTATTTATTTATCATCATACCCACAGCGCCATTGGCTGGCATTACAGTGGGGGGGTAGAAGAAAAAGTACACAAATGCCACCGCGTGCAGGTGGTTACAAAAAAAAAGATAACAATGAGATAGAAAGAACACGGAATTATTATACACAAAAAAATGTCACAGCATGGAAGAAAATGAATCATTTGATAATATGGACACTACTTCCTCAGGCAGCTTGTTCCATTCCGAAACCGTTTTGGGGAAAAAAGACATTTTAAAAAGGTCAGTCCGGCACCTGTATTCTTTAACTTTAAGTGAATTATCTCTACGTAAAGACACGTAATCAGGGTTGGCTATATATTTGGTTCTGTCTATTCCAGTTCTAGAATGAAATATATTATGAAATAATTTTAAACGCAGTACTTTCCTACGTTTTTGAAGTGAGTCCCAACCCAAAGATTTTTTCGCGCTCGTTACACTAAAATATCGCCCATAGTTATTGAAAACAAAACGAACGGCCAAATTCTGAACTCTTTCTAGCTTTTGAACGTCAAGCAAGGTTTTCGGATCCCAGACAGTGCAAGCATACTCAAGTATGCTTCTAACGTTTGTATTATACAGCAGTTCTTTAGTCTTTAAAGGGAAAAGTTTAGCGTTACGTCGCAGGAAACCTAAAACACGACAGGCTTTGGCAGTAACGAAATGCACGTGACGATGCCAAGACATTGAACTTGTTAAATATACACCAAGATATTTAAATTCCAACACTGAAAGCAGTCTGCTATTATTTATGTTATAAGTGAAAATATGGGGAACCTTCTTTTTAGTGAAACACATATGTACAGATTTTTGTAAGTTAATATGCATTCTCCAGCTCTCACACCACTGGGCCACTTTACACAAATCCTGTTGTAATGCATCGCAGTCACTTTGATCGTTAATAATTCTATACAATACACAATCGTCCGCAAAAAGACGCATGTATGAAGAAATACCTGAAAAGATGTCATTCATGTAAATTATGAACAGTAATGGGCCCAAGACGGATCCCTGAGGCACCCCTGATGTTACAGCCACCTCATGCGATTGTTTCCCGTTGACAACAACACATTGACGCCTAACGCTCAAATATTCTTTTATCCACCTAATAACGTTCTCATTTATGTTGTACCAGTATAATTTTTGTATTAATAAGGAATGTGATACAACGTCAAAGGCCTTCTTAAAATCTAGAAAAATACAGTCAACAGAATATCCCTTATCTAAAGCACTTGACAGGTCATGTACAAATTCGGTAAGCTGGGTGACACACGAGTAACCACTGCGAAAGCCATGTTGATTAGTATTTAATAATGAATGTATACTAAGATGATTCATAATACTAGTATAAAACACATGCTCTAAAACTTTGCATAATACACTGGTCAAGGACACTGGTCGATAATTTGAAACAACATTCCTAGGTCCCGATTTATGTATAGGTACAACATTAGCAAGCCTCCATTCATCAGGCAAGGAGCCTTCCTGTAATGACTTTGTGAAAAGAATTTGAAGGTACCTTGACAACGCAAAAGCGCAAGAAGAGAGCAGGATCGTGGGTAAGCCGTCCGGACCGGTGGCACTGTTATCTTTTAAGCGTTCTAAGAGCGACACAATTCCTCGCTGATCAAATTCAATGTTCTCCATGGGTTCCGTACAGTTCAAGGCAAGGCGAAAATCGGCAGGGCTATTGCTGTCCTCAGCAGAAAAAACTGAGCTGAAAAACGTGTTAAAGCACTTGGCTTTCTCCAGATTATCATGAACGATACTTCCGTTGTGATCGAGTGGCGGGATAGACAATTCATCCTTTCTGTTTTTTTTTATGTACTGCCAAAATTCTTTAGGGCGATCCTGGATACGCATGTCGAAAGACTGAAAGTAGGTAAATTTAGCCTCTTTGACCGAAGCATTCATATCCTTTGTAATCTTTTTTAACTGATCCATGTTATCTTCCGACGGATTTCTTTTGAAGCGCGCATATAGTTGTTGCCTCTTTTCAACGACTCTGCGCAGCGCTTTTGTGAACCATGGCTTGCTTTTGCTGCGACGTTTCGTCATCACCCATGACGGCACATGCTGCTCACGCAAATCAAAAAGTTTGGCTGTCAGTGTGCGCCACAGCTCATCAACGCTGAGTGAATCAGACAATGTTTCGTACACATCGACATAGGATTCAAGTGCCCGGGCTATCTCGGGGAAATTTGCCTTTCGGTAACTGTAAATGCGCCGATTGCCACAGTCTTCAAGTTTAACATACTGAAAGTTCATTTCCGCTAAAACACAACTGTGATCACTGATACCGGGCACTACAAGGGTAGAACAAGCTGCCGATGGTTGGTTAGTGAATAATAAATCCAAAACATTGTTGCCACGGGTTGGCTGCAGCACTAATTGGGATAAGCTAAATGAATTGCACAGATTTAACAATTCTTTGCCTACTGCGGAATTGGCTCTAGACGGAAGACATCCTGAGCTCCAGTCTAATTCAGGAATGTTAAAGTCACCTCCAACAACTAAACAGTCTGTTTTAACAGTTTCAATCATATCAGTTAGGTCGCTGATGGGTTCAAGCTGATTTCCAGGTGGCCTGTAAAACGAGCAAACTGATAGTAATTTACCATTTAAAAGTCTAATTTGAGCCCATACTGCCTCACATGTCCCAACATCAATTTCCATCTTACGAGAACTAACTAAGACGTCCACCAGTATAAATACGCCTCCTCCGTGCCTGTCTCGATCTTTTCGATAGCTGATATAGTTACTCGGAAAAACTTCGCTATCGCTAACATCCCCATCCAGCCATGATTCACATCCGATCACAACGGAAGGTCTCGCCATGTCAATTAGACCATGTAGCTTGTCCACTTTATTCTTAATACTTCTGCAGTTTAGTACTAGAATCGACAAAACAGAGTGATCCGGCTTAACTTGTCAAGAGGCTCGAACTACCTGCCCCTGAGATTCGTCGTAAATGTACTTGACATTATTCAAGTAAAGGACATCGTATTTCAGATGTGCTTTGCCATTGGGTCCCTTGCAAGTTTTGGCGTAGTCCCATAGCATTTTCCTCTTGTTTCGTACTGGTTCAGAGAAGTCCTCTGAAATGCTAGTAGAACTTCCTTTCAATTTCTTCGCATTTGACAGAACAGCCTCTTTCTCTTTGAATGAACTAAAATTAACAATTATTGGGCGAGTTCCTTCTGAACGGAACCGTCCGAGGCGATGGGCTCTTTCGATTCTGGGGTCTATTCCCAGAGTAGATCTACACAAATCTAGGACAAGTTTTTCAGAAATTGGTTGTGACTCGCGTTCATCCTCGTCCTTAATTCCATAAAAGAGCAGATTGCATCGTCGAGATCGATTTTCAAGATCGTCCACTTTCTTCATCAGAGTCTGCCACTCGGAACGCTGTCTTTCACTACTCGCCCTACAGTCCTCGACAGCGGCCCTCATTTCCTCAAGACCTACAATCTTTGCTTCTAAATTGGCCATACGGGCATTCAGATCCGACATAGCTGTTTTGTTTTCATCCTGATAACTCTCGATAGTTGCAAGTTTTTCCTTAATTTCTGTCTGGCCTTGCAAAAGCTGCTGCAGGATTGCATCGCTAGGTCCTGGGTTAACTTCTATGTCGCCGCACAAAACCAGAAGCAAAAGGTAAAACGCAGCTCTTCGAAATAAAGAAAAACGACACCTTCTGCGTAACATGGGTCTGTGTGCTACAGAATGAGAAGAAACGCATGCATACAATACAGGGGGTGGAACCGGCAAAGCATACACTAAACATATATTGAAATATGTGTCACTAACCTGCGTGAAAAGCAGTAAATGCGTGAGCGGCAACGCCATTTCGGTATCGCCGGTTCCACGCCCCAACGATGAAGTGACGATTCCCGCCTTTTGTAGAGTGTAGTGGCACGGGCTGTAAAACCATGGTGGGTTGACTGGCACCGCACAATGTCCAAAATCGGCTGCGAGGCACACACAATCGTTGAAGTCGACCGTGGTTAGCACAGGTGAAAGCTTGGTGAAGGAACCAGTATCCAGCGTAGACGAATCATGCACAGCAGACAATTCCTCGGCATGAAAGCAGTGACTTGAATAACCAGCGATGAATACCTGCGTGAAAAGCAGTAAATGCGTGAGCGGCAACGCCATTTCGGTATCGCCGGTTCCACGCCCCAACGATGAAGTGACGATTCCCGCCTTTTGTAGAGTGTAGTGGCACGGGCTGTAAAACCATGGTGGGTTGACTGGCACCGCACAATGTCCAAAATCGGCTGCGAGGCACACACAATCGTTGAAGTCGACCGTGGTTAGCACAGGTGAAAGCTTGGTGAAGGAACCAGTATCCAGCGTAGACGAATCATGCACAGCAGACAATTCCTCGGCATGAAAGCAGTGACTTGAATAACCAGCGATGAATACCTGCGTGAAAAGCAGTAAATGCGTGAGCGGCAACGCCATTTCGGTATCGCCGGTTCCACGCCCCCTTTCTTCCTTCCTCCCTTCCTTTCTTCCTTTCTTCCTTCCTCCCTTCCTTCCTTCCTTTCTTCCTTCCTTCCTTTCTTCCTTCTTTCCTTTCTTCCTTTCTTCCTTCCTTCCTTCCTTTCTTCCTTCCTTCCTTCCTTCCTTCCTTTCTTCCTTCCTTCCTTCCTTCCTTCCTTTCTTCCTTTCTTTCTTCCTTCCTTCCTTCCTTCCTTCCTTTCTTCCTTCCTCCCTTCCTTCCTTTCTTCCTTTCTTCCTTTCTTCCTTCCTTCCTTCCTTTCTTCCTTTCTTCCTTCATTCCTTTCTTCCTTCCCTCCTTCCTTTCTTCCTTTCTTCCTTTCTTCCTTCCTTTCTTCCTTTCTTCCTTTCTTCCTTCCTTCCTTCCTTTCTTCCTTTCTTCCTTTCTTCCTTTCTTCCTTCCTTTCTTCCTTCCTTTCTTCCTTCCGTCCTTTCTTCCTTTCTTCCTTCCTTTCTTCCTTCCTTCCTTTCTTCCTTTCTTCCTTCCTTTGTTCCTTTGTTCCTTTGTTCCTTCCTTCCTTCCTTTCTTCCTTCCGTCCTTTCTTCCTTTCTTCCTTCCTTTCTTCCTTCCTTCCTTTCTTCCTTTCTTCCTTCCTTTGTTCCTTTGTTCCTTCCTTCCTTTCTTCCTTCCTTCCTTCCTTTCTTCCTTTCTTCCTTTCTTCCTTCCTTCCTTCCTTCACTCTGCCCTCCCGTGCTGTAAGGGTGTGGCGGTGCGCATAACATCAGTGTGCAGGTGACAGACGTGCTCTCACAATCAGCACACAATTGCACTTGAGCACAAAATACAGCAGCTGATAAAGTAAACAAGTCACTGATTACCGATGTATTGCATGCAATAACGCAAGAAATCGGGGTCTGTTTAACAACGCTGCGGAACATAGCGTGCCCATGTGTGAACGCAGTTTGCTTTGAAACCCTGTAAGCAGCCAACAAGCTACGCATCATTCCGGCCCATTGCCCTACTGAGCTGCGTAGGTAAGCTCATGGAGCGCACGATCTGCAAACGCATAACTTGGTTCCTGGAAAGCCGAAATGAGTTCCCCCAAGAAATGAACGGGTTCCGTCAAAACAGGTCTGCGACTGACAATATCATCTCCCTCGTCTCATCAATTGAGGAGTACCTTCATGCTCGGTACATCCCGACAGCCGTTTTCCTAGACATCAAGGCCGCCTTTGACTCTGTCTTTCACCATGCAATTCTCGCCGCCTTTGCCAGTCTTGGCCTTGGAGGAAAGCTATACAAATGGATTGGGCATTATTTGAAAGAACGGCAAATTTTTATGACCACTCCAAACGGTCCAACACGCTTTCACGCTGTAGAGAGGGGCGTACCACAGGGAGCGGTGCTCAGCCCTCTCCTGTTCAATATTGCCCTTATACACATAAGAAAAAACCTTCCGCGAGGGGTCCGTATAACAATTTATGCTGATGATATCTGCATCTGGACCGCATCACGCTCACGCTACATCACCCAGCAACGTCTACAGAGAGCGCTATTGCACATTTCGATGTACCTGGCTTCCAGAGGTCTTCGTCTCTCGCCAGAAAAGAGTGTCGCAATGGCGTTTACAAGAAAAACGATGACCCGATATCCGCTGCTCCTAGGCGGACGATCGCTACCATATGTACGATCTCAGCGATTCCTGGGTGTTGTAATCGACTATAATCTGTCATGGACACCTCAGATCAAAAAACTCCGCGAGAGGATCACTGCAGCATCGCAAGTGTTTAGGTTCATGGCGGGAACAAGGTGGGGGTAGCAACTGCCGATCAATGCTTCTGCTTGAAAAAGCCTACGTTGAAGGAACCTTGCGCTACTGTCTACCAGTGTTTCAAAGATTATCTACATCAAGCAATAAGTCTCTCGTTGCCGCACGGAACAACTGCCTGCGAATATGCCTTGGCCTCCCAAAGGGTTCCTCTGCATCAGGAACAGTAGCGGAGGCAGGATGTCTCCCACTAGAGGTGATTGCCGCCCAGGAAACTATGCGTACCCATCTCCGCCATGTTCTTCAAGGGAAGAAGCACTTCCTGCACCGTGTCCACCTAACTCACAGCAACTCTAGCTTTGGCCAGGCAGTGCAGCTCCTGCCCATCCCTACTATTAATCAGCCACAGAAACTACTACCTCTGGCCTTTCCTCCATGGACACTCTCTCCTCTAAAGGTGAAGAAGTTTGTTCCAGGTGTGAATGCAAAGAGCCGCATGCCACAGGCAGCGCTTCTGCAAACTACTCTCGCCTGCTTAACGGAGGAATATAGGCAGCACACCCATATCTTCACCGATGGTTCAACTACTAAAGAAACATCTTCATGTGGCCTTTATGTGCCCTCAACAGGCCATGCCCTTTCTTACCGGCTACAGCGGAGGACATCCTCTACGACAGCTGAGCTTCACGGCATTAAGGAAGCTGTTTCGTACATCCTGCGCCGAACCGCCGACCGTTGGGTTATCTTCACCGATTCGAAAGCATCTCTCCAGATCCTGGCCAACCTGCTGAAGAAAACGAATCACCAGCCAGTTTCCCTGGACATCGGATATCTACATCATCTAGCTATTGCCGCAGGCCACTGCATAACATTTCAGTGGGTACCTGCTCACTGTGGCATTCAGGCTAATGAAAAAGCAGATGAAGCGGCCCGTAAGGGCCATCAACATCGGAGATACATTCGAACTTTTTTTACGAAATCTGATGCGTCCCAGGTGGCCAAAAGTTTTGCTTCCGAAGAAATGTATCGGCTTTGGAGTTTGCCGACATATCAGTACCAATTTCTTCACTCAATCGACCCACATCTTAGATCTAGACTCTCACCCAGAATTCCTCGACATCTGGAAACACTTTATCATCGACTTCGTCTTAATGCTGCATATACAAACGGCTTACGATACCGTTTTAGACAAATGGACAGTCCGCACTGTGACAACTGTGCCGCGATAGAAACTGTAGAGCATATCTTGCTTGAGTGCCCTGCATATGCTAACGAGCGTGCGTACTACGCACATTGCATGCAGAAGCTCTGCTCAGTGCCCCTTACAATGGACAAAGTTTTAGGTCCCTTAGCCTGCCTTAGGCAACAGAGACTTGCAATGACTTTTCTATTCACGTATTTAAAAGACATTGGACATCTCGATAAGCTTTAAATTCACTTGCACGTCACCTTCATGCATTCTTCATGCAGTGAACTTCGTCAGCCCATTTGACGGACTATGCACTCCATCACTCCATAGGTTACATCAATACTCGCCATTGCATCCTTAGTACCCATTTCATGGCCGCATTTTATCTTCGTTTTTTTTTACCTCTTCCACTCTGCTCTCCTTCTGTCTATCTCCCAAATTCCCCTCCCTACGCAGAGTAGCATGCCAGTGATTTTTAAACGCCGGCTAAATTCTCTGCTCTTCATTAAAGAGTTTCTCTCTCTCAGTTTGCTTTGTGTCGACTTCGGTTACTGCAAGAATACTCGCTTATTGTGCCGCGCATGGATGAAATATATAATTAGAACGTTTCGGGGCAAGTCGGGCGGAACCAATTTAAGCCAGGCATATGGAATGAATGTATAAAACTGACTTTAAGATGGCGCCGCCCGCATTTGATGCAACTGCCTTTGTAGCCTCGAAACCTATGCGAGTTCGCCCTTGCGTTTTGCCCTGATAAAGGTTTCAAATCGCGAAAACTATTCTGAATTAGTTACATAATGAAAGACGCGGGTTCGATCCCGGCCGCGGCGGCTGAATTTCTTTGGAGGAGAAATTCGAGGCCCGTGTACTGTGCGATGTCAGTGCACGTTAAAGAACCCTAGGTGGTCGAAATTTCCGGAGCCCTCCACTACGGCGTCTCTCATAGCCTTAGTCGCTTTGGGACGTTAAACCCATAAACCAAACCAATTCTGACAGAAGTGTGTAAACAGACGTCTGAGAAATAAATACAATGTGGAGATCGTGACGCGGGAATATCAGGACACAACAGTGGTTGCATAATTATGATCAGAGAATTTTCTGCTGTAGAATCTAGGCAGGTTTCTTAGAAGCAAACGAAATATTTAAACTCTTCTCGGCAGAGATTTTTCATTTTTAGCAGAAAGGTTCGAGATGATTGCCGAAAGTTGCAAAATGTGGTACAATAGCGTCTGCAACTCCTTTGTCGCGCAGTTAGACGCAAAGTTTTGATCTTCTTCACGCAGCTAGAAAAATAGAGCTTTGTCCAGGTGCGTCGCAGCAATGGTGAATGTCTGAGTCACGCCAGTGGACGTTCTTAGCGCAAACACGAGACGGTGGCACTGTGCTGTGATTCATTGGCAGCGCTCATTTTCGCGCGAAGGCATATGTTTATTGAATATTACCGAGAGTGAGGCATTGCAACTTCAGTACTCGGGCCTCTAACACATGTCGACTGCTAAGCAATAGCACTGGCCAATGAGATTAGCACAATTCCTCCAGCTACTACTATCGAGGCTTTTGTCAAAGAAGCAGCGCCACCGCTGACAGGAAAAAAAGTGAGGTTGATGGTGGCGTCCGCTATATTTTCCAGGCGAGCAATGCCTGAAGTGCTTGGCATGTGCCTGCAGGGACTGGCGGCCGTCAGAAGGCACAGCTTGATGTCCTGAGCATTCCTAAAATAAAGAAGGGACAAAGAAAATTAGCAGTTAAAACTGAAATATCCGCACACGTAAATATGGCCCGGTGACCGCAAGAGACTCTCAGGTATCTGTGATGTCTTAGCTACCTTGATTATCCTGCGAAGTTTGTTTCTCTATTTCTGTGTGTGCCCTTTATGTAAAGAATTTCCTGATCGATACAATCTCATTTCGAGTTCTGTTTTATAAAGCATCGATTTAATTAAGTACAATCCTTGAAAATATTTTATTAGATATCACTATGAGTGCAATATATTTAATGGAGTGTATGCACTTGTACTAACAATCAGAGAAGGTAACACCAAATGCAAGCACCACAGGCAAATAGAAAGAAAGAAATGAAAATCATACAGGACACGAATTTTTCAGACGTTGCTCGTAGAGTGCTTATTTTGTTTCCTCAATGTGACATACGATTAAATAAGATGCCATATCAGCGGTTTTATTACACACTGATCTATTTCTTAAACTACTGCACAATGTAATAGCACTGACCACAAGTGTGATTGTCTGGTTCACACTGTCAGAAAACATACCGTTAGACTTATTTTCGGGTCTTTATTCAACAAATTTGATAGCAGCTACCAAAGCACTGAAGTTTGTAATAAAGCAGTTTATCATCACGAACATGTTCAAGAAAATAAAATGAAATTTAAGCAGCCAAGCTCTGCTGATACGATTTTCTTAGTAAGTGAACCAATTGGATATTAATTCATTTTCGGATAATTCCTATTTTGAATAGTATGTATATATATATAGCTTCTCAAACGCGCACATTTGCCGCGCACACAGGCATTTCGAGCCAGCGACAGCACTCCCAGATCAATGCTGTCATGGAAAAACCACCAAACAGGAAAGAAACGCTAAGAAAAGCCCCATATTACACACAGCATCTCGCGTCTGCTCCATCTCAGTCAAACGCAGCTGCGGCCGGCCGCACTAGCCAGCGTGGCAGTTATGCCCTAGATGGCGTTAGGCCTGCAACTGGGCTGCGATTATTAGAAAATAGTGCATATGGAGTGTAACTGATAGCTGTGGCAATACAAGCTCACGTCTGCAAGCCTTCCATGTCTCATTCGGTAGATGCACCTTTATACTTTACCGACACAACGTCACACACTGAGCAGTTACATTCCACATTCGCCTGCGTACTTGTGATCACCACCACGCGATATTATGCACGTGAAACATGCACTCCCTGAAAACTCATTACGCAGCCTTTCGGGGACCAGCTCTGAATAAAACCTGAAATCATTTCATTAAAAAAAAATATCAAAGGACAGTTTCGTAATGAATTTCCTACCTTTGTTGTGCCTCTGCTTGCATTGCCAAAGTTCCTTCTTCGACGTTCCGGAGGTGCCTTCGGCAGGTGCGAATCTCGTCAAGGTTGAGACAGCCACGAAGAAAGGTAACCGCTAGGAAATGAAAAGATAAACAAAAAGATAAAGAGCGAGTCTGACACAACATTGACAAGCATAATTAACCGCCGTGCAGGCACATGTAAGTCAGCACGTTGGATTATATAACTGAACGCCTAAATCCTACAAGAGAAACCTCAAAGTAAAGAAGATTAAAACAAAAAGGATGTTTTGTACTAGAAGCTGTGGGGGACGACAGCTGAGATGTTATTAAATGAAAAAAAAAAGAGAAAATGAAGTTTAACACGCAACTGACCGTCGCCCGCAGGCGCGTCAGCCTTCTCATGTCTGCTAGTGCTCTGGAATATTTCAGCAATCGAAGCCATCTAAATGAGCCAATCTCGAACTTGTAAGGTAGCAGTCGACAGTGTGCAGAGAAATCATGCCCAACTCATCCCATACTTGCAATCGGTTTTAGCGGCAGTCACCATAGCATCTTGGATTACACTGTTTTAACGGTCGCCACTGCGCAGAGAAATCATTCCCAACTCAACCCATAGTTGCAATCGGTGCTAGCGGCAGTCACCATAGCATCTTCAATTACACCGTTTTACCGTGAAAGTGTTAAGTGGCAACCCCGACGTCGATGCCATTGACGAGTCCAGAGAATCAGGCGGCCCACCTGCCACCTCAGTCACGTGACCTTGTGATGTCCTTGAATCCAGCCCACTAGACTGTGAGCAACCTGCCAACCATGGCAGTTAAATTATTCATTGGTCTCGAGAGGAACCTGGACGTCACAAGTTCCACAGGTGGCTGTCTCTGAAACAGACACCTGCTGATGTAGTGACGCATCGCTTAACCACTGCACCACAGCACCAGATTATGAGGGCTCCTCATGATTTGTGAATGTAGAGAGTGACCGATTCCTCATATAAGGGCATCTAGGTTAGCACCTAGGTGAGAACCTAGAGGACGGCTGGCAGGTGGCAGGTGAAGAGACGGGAACCTGCCGTGGTTGCATGTGGAGGGTTCACGCAGACACAGTCGCCGGCATCGCCGCACAGTTTTCGCCTTCATGGTCCTCCTAATGCTGTCGCTTTAAAACCCCAGGTTTTTGCAGTCTCCGAGAATGAAGCCTCCAAGCTAAAGAAACACCATCCGACCACATCCGCTAGCTTGGAAGCTGCCCCCATACCCACAGCCATCCTCGAACCTTCACCCCTTTGCACTCCCACCTTCCTTCAGCCTCCATTTGCGCCATCTGCCATTATCCTAACTACCTCCAACATCCACTAGGCCTCCATCTAGTATAGTTGAATACAAATCAAGAGCGAAGCGGCTTTTCCCCGTGAAGGAACCCCTTTCTAGCCAATTGCGTCAGCCTATTCTCATGAGCCTGCTAGCGTGACAATGCTGGAAGCTGCAGATGAAAGGGGATAGTCCCCTCCTTCCATGCCCGGGAATAGTCCCCTACTCGCATTGTCACGCCGCTTTCTGCATTTTCAGGCTAGCATGTTCTTGAGAATCGGCCGACCCCATTGGCTGGAAAGGGGTCCTTTGACGGGGAAAAGCCGCTTCTTTCTTGAGTTGTATCCGGCTATGGAAGCCCACCCAGCAGCGATAGGAAGAACCGATGGAGAAATCTAATTCAAACGCGCAGTGGGAACGCCAGTTGCCAGCTCAGGAGAAGCACGCCCAGATACCTCCTTAACCCGATACCCACAACTACGGGGCTAACCGGCCAGCCCCGACCACCCTCGAGCTAGCTCCGCCCACTTTCAACCTCCACAAAAATTCTGTCCCGTGTGCGAAGCCGCGCCCTAGATTAAAAGCAAACATTAAAGTAAACGCACCAAAGTTATTATTGACGGTTAATCCAGCTGCTTTCGCAGAACTGTCACATCAGATGTCTGATCAGCACGTAACTTTTTAAAGCTAAGCTTTGTCTACTAACAAAAACTACTCGGCGATTGCGACAGCAGCGAGCATGTTTTGTGGTAGATGAAGGTGAGGATAACGGTCACTCTAAGCAGCGCTTCATTTGAAGACAGCGTCGGACGTCCGCGATGAAAAGCATGGAGCAAGGGCTGCAGTCGTTACCACCACGGAAACTTCCGCACACGATCACGTTTCTTCCATTGTGCCATGGTCGCATCTCGCCTTGCAAACAAAATGATAAGGCCGCGTGCCGCCGGCGATAAAGGCCGCAGTTAAAGGACAAAGAAAACAACATATATCGCCAATATCATGGCGTGTTTGCCAATGACAATTTGTGTTGGAAAACAGGTGCGAGGTGTTTGGAATCTTCATTCGGTAACCTCGATCCTCGTTACGGACACAGTTTATTCTCGCCCCACGTGCACACTGCAGAGGAAGTTTGTTCGTCGCCTTTACTCTTGTGTCTTTTGTGCGCTGTTTTTCAACCATGAAGTTTGTTCTGTTATCAGTTACCACCAAGACTGGACAGATGATTCTCGTCTTTGCTGCTGAAGAACCCGAAGAAGCAACTCAACATCTACAACATACGAACTTCGTTCACAAACGTGGGATACTTCATGGCCTGAGTCCCTAATTTAATCCCTCGCATCACATTGCCTCCGAAAGGATTGCTTGAAGTAGTCGACTCAGAACGTAGGTTAGCGGAGAAAAAAGGACTCAATGGTTTACTGAAGCCCACCAGCGGATGTCGACAACGTATGCGAAAATTAGATTAAAGTTCACGCTGTGGAAGCTAAGTGAATCGCTGCTCCTCAAGGCGCATTTTGAGCGACGCATTTGTTCTTGAAGGAAACAGATATATGTACCAGAAACGCGGAATGGCTTCCAGGAAAGCGAAGCTGTTTTTTACTACATGAGCGCTTGATATTTTGCTCTGTTATTCCGATTCTTTCTTTCTTTGGCTCTATGGTACTTGTAACTGTCGTTTAGCATTGCATCACTGTATTTATGCCTGGCGGGAAAGTATCAAGCGTCGAGCAATCTTGTTCAAATAAAAGGTCTCTCTAGGGGGCCTTGCTGAAAATGCAGGGATGGAAGTGAAGGTCGAGCCGCCGCGGTGGCTCAGTGGTTATGGTGCTCGGCTGCTGACCCGAAAGACGTGAGTTCTATCCAGGCCGCAGCGATCGGGTTTCGATGGAAGCAAAATGCTAGAGGCTCGTGTGCTGTGCTATGTTAGTTCACGTTAAAGAACTCCAGGTGGTCGAAATATCCGGAGCTCTTCACTACGGTGTCCCTCATAGTCTGAGTCGCTTTGGGACGTTAAACCCCATAAACGATTAACGAAGTGAAGGTTGATTAAATAGGCATCATGATGTGATGCAAGACGCGGGTGTATAACGGGGTAGATTTCCTACGTTGCGATTCAGAGCGCGTGCCGTCGTCTGAATATGAAGGGATTCCAGGTAAATCTTTGCTGCCTTATTCGTTTCTTTTCCGATTGCCACGTGTCAGGCAGTATTCCCATACGTGAATGCAAAGGCACTTCTCAAGACATCCTCATCAATTTGTAAACCAATGCATAATTTACAGGAATTTCAGATATGTAGCATAAGTGTTTCCATGCCAGCCCGACGAATGAGGCAAGGCTGCGAAGGTTAAACGGAAAGAATTAGAGCATTAGAGAATTGTTAGCTCAAAAAGGTAGAATTGCACGCACTCACAGTCACACTCCTTTGAAGCACTAGTCGCTCGGTGAATCGCAGTGTATCCTCGCTCCATGGTAGTAAACATTTCCTTTTCTTCGTTTGAACAGCTGCTGTAGTAGTTCTTGCAGGGTGGTTGAGCAGGGAGCTCATCTGATTTTGTATCACTAGAAAAGATAAAAAAATCCAAATAGTTGAAGATGCTTCTTCTCAGGCTCCGTTCACCGCACGTACCATATGCATTTAATATAGCAGCGCATTCCAGTGCAAAAATTCGGCACAGACGGTCCCAAAATACGACAGAAATTTTCTTTTTATCCTATGCCAAATTTTCTGATGTATTGGGAAGTTGTCAGTCGTTCCTAGAGAACTGGGTCTGTCGTTACTACAGGAGACAGCACAAAACTACAGAAAATACTGTTGTTGCTAAAATAATTTCTGTTGTCAGGTCCCAAAATACTATACGCAGATCTGTTGTGCCAACAGAGAATTTTCGCTACTTCAACGAGTTGTGCATGGGAGAGGTTGCTTTGCCTGCAACTTTCTCGAAAGCGAACGTAGCTCGGCGCAATGTAGACGGAATTTGCTGGATTGCAGCGCCCAGAGCAAGTGCGTTTTCGAAATTCTAAAAACTTATATGGATATTACTTACGGTGGGCTACACGCCTCTCAATAATTGAAGGGCCTAACAGTAATGGTTAAAAAGTTAACTATTCACTATTAGTTATCCATCCTACTAGATAGCACGTGTTAGGTGTATCCTGATGTACTACACTCCAGACAATCCATGCCGAAAAGAGCGGTCTTCCATAACAAAAAGCCTATTTTTAAATATTGTGTAGAGTATTAAGTAAAGCACCCTGTATTTTGAAAGTATTGGACGCCCGAATAACCTGTACGAGAGCGGAGAGCGGAGCGTTGCAGGAACTTGTCTGTATCTCTTATGAGAAAAAGAAAAAAGGAATATTATTCATCACTGGTGAAACAGGCGCATGGAAATGCAAAAAAAAATTTGGGATATAGTGAACGACGCAATCGGCTTGCGATCCAGTACAGCAACACTCCCTGAGACAGTTGACGAAGACACAGCAGAATCATTTAATACCTATTTTACCTCCATTGGGCCTACGGTTGCCGCGCAGGTTCATGCTGACGCACCTACGGCGAAGATGCCGGAACGTGTTAACAACAGTTTTGCTTTGCCTGACATAGACATAGAAGAAATAATCACTGCAGTCGGCAGCCTTTCAGCCGGCAAGGCGGCAGGACCTGATGCAATACCCGTTAGACTGATAAAAAACAACATTGATATACTAGCGATCCATCTACTACACATCTTTAACCATTCATTGGCAAATGGAATATATCCTGACGAGCTGAAGGTTGCAAGGGTTGTACCTATTTATAAAGGCGGTGAGCGATCTTATCCGCGAAACTACAGACCAATATCGGTATTAAATGCAATTAATACAGTTTTTGAAAAGGTTCTTTGTAAACGTATACAAAATTTTCTAAATAAATATAACATTATATGTCATAATCAGCATGGCTTCAGGCCCCAAAGGTCAACGTCATCCGCAGTTCTTGTTCTTTCACAACTTATAAATTCTGCACTGCATAATAATAAGCTGGCCATAGTAGTATATTTAGACATATCAAAAGCTTTCGATACGGTTGATCACACAATAATACAACAGAAATTGGAAACCTACGGTTTAAGAGGGAAAATTTGTGATCTAATTAGAAGCTATTTTACAGGACGGAAACAATATGTTGTCGTGAACAATTTAGCCTCACTACCACAAAGCATTAATCTAGGTGTGCCTCAGGGCTCCGTGCTTGGGCCGCTATTCTTTTCCCTGTATATTAATGACCTTCCATCAATGCTGAAATATTCGAAAGCTGTAATATATGCCGATGACACTGCATTACTTTTTACAGGAGAAAATTTAGAGGCACTTAAATGTATAATTAATGAAGAGCTTAGTGAAGTTTCGCAGTGGTTTAAAAGTAATCGGCTAACCCTTAACACTGAGAAAATAAAGTACACCGTGTTTCACTCGCGCAGGAAGAACATGAACTACGAACATATATCTCTAACTATCGACAACACGACTCTGCTGAGGGTGCCTCAATACAAGTATCTAGGTGTCCTGTTCGCGTCTGATATGCACTGGAAAGAACAAAGTAATAATATTTGCTCCAAATTAGCCTATGGTTGTCATATTTTACTAAAGGCCAGGGACTGCTTTGATCTTCCAATTCTACGCATTCTGTATTTCGCCTTTGTGCACAGTCAATTATCTTATTGCCTGGAAGCATGGGGTGGTACATATAAAACATATCTAGATCCTGTTTCTCGCCTTCAAAAACGAGCTATTCGTATGATAACTTATTCAAATAATACATACCCCAGCAGGCCACTCTTTCAGCAGCTTCGTATCTTACCCCTATCAATGGCATATAAACTGAAGATAGCTGAAATAGTAAACAATGTAATAAAATCTAACAACCCCCTGCCCCTTAGTTTATTTAGATTACCAATGAAACAAACAAGAGCTGCAACTAACAATCTATTTAATTTACCACCTTGTTACAATATGTACGGCCGGAGACTCCTAGAATACAGCGGAGCCCATGTGTGGAATGAAATCCCTAATGAAGTTAAAGAAAAAAGTAACTTTTCGGCATCTTTAAAACACTATTTAATTTCCACGGAAATGTAGGAATGAATTCAATTGTGTGTGTTAATCTTGAAGTTCTTTTATTTTACACGTTCTGCAGTAATATTGTACTTGTTTTGTATTTGGACCCCTCACTAGCCGTAAAGGCTATGGGTCCAAACAACAGTTTGTGTACTGTTTCTGAGAATAAAGAAAAAATTCAAAAAAAAAAGCTAGAAACATCTACCATTACTTACTCCACTCGTTTGCGATTCTAAACGTTTAGAACAAAGCCGCAGGTAGAAATCGTAAGGAATTTAAGGGAAATATTTTGTGCGCCTACAACACACTAAGGCTTAATGAGTGCGTAGCTTCAAAAAAAGTGCATTCGCATGCCGAAAAAAAAAGCAGTATTCAAAAGACAATGTTATATCATAAAACTAACTCCTCTTCATTTAATATAGCGTACGTACTCTGCGAAAAAAAAAGTATTCTTTGAGCTCTTAATGAGGTCTATTTTATCGAGAGATTTGGTCGAAGCTTTGCTCTTGTAGGATCCTTTTTTCTTGGTGCGCCTGCATGAAAATATTTGTGTGACTTTCGTTCGTTCAAGCGGCAAAATATATATTGTAAAGGTGAACTAAGCTTGCGTATGTCACCAAGTAGATTTCAAGTTCATTGAGAGTAAGCGAACAAAGAGGACTTACTTGCGACAGAAGTCTTTGAGGTAGTCGTTCTTGTTTTCAGGAATATGCATGAATGGCCTTATAACGACTCGGTCGGCAATTTCCCAGTAGCATGATGAGACGAGGTGCAGATCGCATTCAGGTTTCGTGTCACCACCTTCAAAATGAATGAGAAAGGTGTGTTCGCCAGGGAAGTGTAAGCGTGTTGAACGATTACACGCGCCCTATTCGGCTGTGAAATATTCCTGAAGATATTTTCTCCCTTCATGTCTAATACAGTAAACAGAATAGAAAGCATATCTTTTTTTAGGTTTTCCTGGTCACGCATCTGTGCCAGAACTCTTGCAATCAATAATCAAGTGTGCCTACGGTGAAAAAATTGCCGGCGGAATGTTCGCAAGGCTACCCTATCAGTAGATTACAATATATGAACTCAGAAAATTTACCTATTTGAATACCTACCCAAGAAATAATTGCCAGACACCGTTTGCAAAAAAAAAAAAATTGTCTTGGCTCATGGCTTTTTCATGGCTTTTTCATAAAACCCAAAATGGGTTTTATGAAGTTATTATGATGCCATTCGGCCTTTCCAGCGCTCCTGACTCATTTGAAAGATTTATAAATATGCTTTTGCGTCGACTGAAGTGGCAAGTGTGCATGTGTTATCTGGACGATGTTGTAACTTTTGGAAAGACCTTGGGAAGTGTATCGCCGTTCTTTTCGGCGTACAAGGATTTCGTTCGCGCCTTTATGGACGTGTTTTTACAGTTGTCGCAGACCATCTCTTTGCTGTTTTGTGAAACTGTGCCAGTCCTGTGGTCGGCTGGCCTGCTGGGCATTCACTTAAAGGGAAACTGCTTAGGTTTTAGAAATCAACGAGCTTAAGAGGGTCGAATGTGTGAAACCTGCAGGTAAAGCATGCGAAGTCTTTTTGGGCTAGCACTTAAAATAGTGAAATATTCGCCGATTAAAATCCGGATGCCCTTCAAGCTTCTCTGCAGCGCACAACGCCAAGGGGGGGCGCATGATGACGTCATCGAAGGTATCGGTACATTTCCAACACACAAACGCCTGCTTTGAAGGAAAAAAAAACCAACGCCACAGAAGGCGAACCCTGCCAAGAGTTATTTGGCAGCGTCTAACGAGTCAAGGCAGGGCGTGGCTGACGACAGCGGTAATTTGAAATCATACCTTCCGTGACGTCACGCTGAGTTTTTCTGCACTACTCCGGTGCATTGAGGAGAAGCGCAAAATTCAATCGTCGATTACGTCACTATTTTAAATGCTAGTGCGAAAACACTTGGCATGCTTTACCTACAACCTATATAGATTTGAATCCTTGAATATCGCGAAATTCTCAAAAAAGTGCTGCAGTTGCCCTTTAAAGACTTCAACTTCGCATTGTCTCCCCAGATTGACCAGCACGTATGCAGTTAATGGGCAACATTACTCTCGGAGTCGTGTGACGCCCCACGCGGCCTGAATTCTTTGATACCTCACCGTCTGCATAACCTCGGCACCTGCTCATTTATTCTTCTCGAGCGAAGGAGAAGACAGACACATTTAACTTTCAGAAGGATATACTGACCACCTACCAGGAGCTTGTGCAAGAATACCTACTCGGCCGTAAACGATATCCCACCGACCACAAGACCCTAATTAAAGCCCCAAAACACGCCTGGTGTCGATTGCAAACATATTTGAAACTTGGTTCAGCGCAAAGACGCACACAAAGAATGGAAACGACACACACGGAGCGCTACTAACAACTGATTTATTGATAAATGCAAGAAACACATTTATAGTCTTCACACGCATGCGCACAATCGGGCGGCTCCAGGCTACTGGAGCCGCCCAGTTTTAGACGGCTCACACTTAACTAAGCTCACATTATGTCACTGAAGAAAGCGCGGGAACTAGATAAGGTGTATAACTCTGAACATGAAAATGACAAAAGAAAAGATATGGATGGGATATGACCGAAACATTTCGAGAATCGGCAGACGAAAAAGAAACGGGCCAGGATGTTACATGACGTTATATGACGTTGTTCAAAAACATACGCTCAGCCGAGTACAAACTTATGGAAGGGTCGCTATGCACTGGCTAGACTTTTTATGAATATGAAAGGCCTCCAAAATAACTCTTGATTTTGTGCGTTTACTTCTGCCTACCACCTTCTGCCTTTGCTTCTTTGAACCGTGGCGCGCAGATGCACCCCATTACGTGCGAAACTAGATTCGCAAGCTTATCTTGATTTATCAAATTTTGAGCATGCTCCCTTAAAAGGTCATTGATGCAACGCCCTGTCTGCCCAATATAGCACTTTCCACAGGACAGGGGGATCTTGTAAACCATTCCTAAATCACATTTGACGAAGGCTTCTTCATGTTACTTTTTGCAACCGCGCTCACCATCTCCGCAGATGCAGGGGCACAGCTTCGCCAACTTATTTGGCGCGGAGAATACAAGAGGCACTCTGTGCCTGCCGGCCACATTTTTGATATTATGTGACACCTTATGAATACTATAAGGCATCACCTCAGGTTTGGGCTTTCCGCGTTAAGTTGCAGCCACGTTTCGTCGAGGGCGAAACTTCTTCAGGAGGGTTTCGGCTACTGCCGTAAGGACCGAGCAAGGGAAGCCTGCGGCCAAAAGCCTGCGCACCTGACGGTCGAAACTGCTGTGCATCTCGTGCGGACACGATTTCCGAAGCGCGGATTCAAGGCAGAGCATTGATACTGCTCTCTTAACGGTCTTAGAGGGAGACGAATCATAGGGCAAGAGTTCCTTCTTTGCGCGTGGAAAATACGCCCAACAGGTGTGTCCTGCATCAAACCTCAACCTCAGGTCTAAAAAGCGGACTGGGGTAGGACCCTATTGGCCCTTTCCCTTTACAATACTAGGTGGAGCCCCTATTCCGGTGCCCCATTGTCAAGCAACGCCGCCCGCGTCCGTTGAACCAAGGCCTTTTGGCTCTTTAGGTCTTAACAGCCGAGCAGGGCCGCCTCCCAGTCCTCTCTGGTGGGGTTGGGGTTGGGGGGGATAGATGGGTTTGATTGACACGCCCAGACCATGTGGAGGGTGTCAGCCACCTCCCCACAGAACTGGCACGCACCATCAAAGGATGTATTGAAATGTTTAAGCACCGCCGGGCACAGTACAGTGTTAGTGAGAATTTTGATGAGGAGGCGCTCGTCAGCGCGATCCAGACCCTTACAAGGGGCCAGGTAGCGCCGGTGCTCCTCCTTGTAGTAATCGGTGATTTGTTTGAATGTAAGGGCCAAATTGTCTGATTGGGAGTACCCTTCCAAGGACAGAGAGATAGCCCGGGGACAGAGTGCGCGGGCGGCCTGATCGGCCTGTTAGATTCCCTGGAGTCCCTGGTGACCGGGGGCACAAATCAGGTTGCGTGCAGTTGGATCTTCGCATCGACAGTTATATTCCAGTATGCGCCAGGCAAGCGGGGGAGCCCAGCCCAACTCGTAGTTCCGACAGGCCCCTCGCGAGTCGGTGATGATGTGTTTTGACTTGGGATTCGTGAGAGCCAGAGCAATGGCAATCTCCTCCGCGTGTGTTGCGCTGTATGCTTTGAAAGTGAACCCGTTAACTGTGTTTGTGTTGTGTACGACTGCGGCCGTGTACCACCCCCCGTGGTGTGGGCCGGCAACGTCCACGTAATATACGTGTTCTTGGTGACCATAGTATCGCGCCAACGCTTTTGCGCGCGCCTAGTGACGACCGCTATGATCTTCTCTGGGCATGTTGCGGGGAAGGGGTCGGACCCGGAGGGCGTGTCTCCAGGCTTCTGGCACTCTCTTCCTTTCCTCAATGTGGTAGTCGTGTTTGATGTGTAGCCGGTCCAAGAGGCGGCGACCGGACGTGGTCTGTGCAAGAGGCGTGTATTGGTTGACTAAGTGTGCTTTTCCAAGCTCCCGGAATGTGTTCACCACGCCCAAGGCCAGAAGTGGCGACCGGGAGATCGATAGCCCGCTTGATGACTTTCCACAGGATGGCCTCCAGTTGGTCATCATCGTGTTTGCCCAGGTGCAAGTAGAGAGTTGAGTAGAGGATTTTACTCGTTACGAAAGCATGGGCAAGCCGCAGTGCATCCTTGCTTCGTAATCCGCCCCGCTTGTTGGAGACCCGGCGGACCATGCGGCCCACCTGCTTTGGCGGCCTTGTCAAATATGGTGGCGGCTTTGATTCAGCGCGGAGTTCCTGTTTCATCCAAACACTCTCGGTGGACTGCAAACTGGTATTAGTCAACATGAAAAGACGTCCCCCCCTGCCCCCCCCCTCCCGTATTTGACCGCTATTTCGCCTTGCAAAACAGAACGCGAAATATCTCCTGACATCTGCTGTCTTCTCTGACCAGCGCACACACACTGTAACCATCTACCATGCATGCGGAATTGGCCCGTCTGATACTGTTGGTACAGCCTTTCCCTTAGCCTGCTTCAAGGCTTCATCTGGTTAAATGCTAGCGAATGGGTCTTTGACTCCACCTTGAGGGGAGTAAAACAACGTAGGCCATGGCCTGCTTTAACCAAAGCTTCTGCAATAAAATAATATTATTGTCGATTTCAGAAAATCGTAGAGGGGGCTAGAAGAGTCACTACCACCATAGCGGATGGACATGCTCTTTCCTGCCTGCGTTGTCTTACACCATCAGAAAAAAACCGCAGCCAAAAAAGACCAGATGGGGAATCACAACGGAGGTTGACTTATATCTGCAATATTTAAGTGCTAACACATCAAGGGAAAATTGCCCCCCCCCCCCCCCCCCCCAGGACTTCTGCGCCCAGAAGGCCCGTCTACTTAATAGGCAGTTCTCAATGTAATGAAAGTGATGTGCTGCCTCCAACACGGCCATTATAGAGTATAATGAAGTATTTACTGTTGTAAGGTTCAGGGAAGAACCCTTGAATATATTACAGCCAGTTCTTTGCAGTACTAGTAAAACCACTTCAAAAATATAGTTACATAAATTCGCAGTTCCACAGTTCACCTACTAAATATTTACTGAATGAGCGAAACAACTGCTCAATTCTTCTTTGACGCTTGCTGAGCAGTTGTTCAGTTTGTTGAGCTGATCCAAGGTCTTGAAGTTGTTTGAAATATTTGAATTCTTTATTTTAAGTTTACAAATTCAGTGACAGCTTTGCGCAGCTGCACATTATGTCTACCAAATAAAAAACCCCATTTTGCTTAATGATCGTGGCACCCATTCAACGGTTTGAAGCCCCGCCAGTTCTCTCGCTGGATGCGGCAAAGCGCGCAGTCATTTGGGCACGTACGGGGCGCGCTCGTCATGCCGGTGTTCACCGTCTACCTAGGTCCACCTCTTGCGTCCCGTCCTATCCTGATTGCGTTTTTCCAGGGGTCGTCTGAACACCCAGAACAGATTTCACCGTCGACAAGAAACTCCGAGCCTCTCGCACTCAAGCACCACATTCCCGCCGGCCTGTCGTCAGCGGCGCTAGCAGGATCTTGTTTCGAGCATTGATAGCAGGTGACACTCAACGGCGATAAGTAAGTGCAGGTATTCCAACGGCTAAATTCATGTTCCGTGCTTGCTATCTTATCTTCAAAAGCAATGTTACAACCGGCTTAGAATATTATTATAAAGAACAATCTTCAGCCACAATGATATTTCGTGCACGTCTCTGCTGTCTTGCAAGATACGTACTTTGTAATTCTATGACAGCATATAGAACGAGTGCTATGTTAATCAGTATTGAGCGGTACGAGTTCTTCATATTTCTCTGTAGTAGTTTGGTGCGAGCGCAAAGAAATACCCCGACGAACAATAATTCTGTGTACGCTTTTGTTGGCTGTCCCAAAGAAGCCTATGCTGTGGATACTTCGGAACCCGCGATAACGTTCAGACATCGGCACAGTTGAACAGATCGCTGGAATGGCACGCTCCGTTGTGCGCTGATGACATTCGTCCCTCCCTGAAGAGTTCGATAAAAATTTTCGAGAAGTTAGAAGTAAACAAGTACTCTTGCGAATGCGTATGCATTCTAAGGTGTTGTTCTGAGCCCTACGCCGCTCGTAGATGACGTCATTGCACTCTCTATCGCGCTGTTTGACCGTTGCATGCAGTTTGCGAACGTCAATACCTCTATGAATGCGTGACTCGCATATCAATCAAGGAAATTATACTAAAGAGCATCCTATGCAAATAAAACAACCCCACTTATTGACGCTTTCCCACTCCACCTGCATTGAATCTACACCGAAGGTTCGTGATGCAGTCATAATTCAATTCTTTTTCCGTCGCAATTATGCAAGAGGCATGGCGCGTTGATGCGACAAGGCCTCTTCAGGGTGAACGCCCGAAAGTGACCAGCAGTGTGCATCTTTTTTAACGATAGACGAAAATAAAAACAGAAACTTGGTTCCTTATATGAGTCAAAAACCTATAACCAACAGGAAGGCCAAGTTAAATCCCGGCCACAGCAGCTTCGTATTGATTGAGACAAAACACGAAAAGAATTCGAGGCGGTCTAACTTAATCATGAGCCCTCTACTACGGCGTCACTCCTAGCTTGAGTCACTTCAGGACGTTAAGCCTCGCAGTTTACAATTTTTGTAAGAAAAAGCTTTTGCGATTCTGCTATTATTCTCATCTGGGTATAGAGAAATAATTTTGCTATGACCGAAGATTTCCTCAAATTCACAATAACCACTGTCGTGATACATCTGGCTAGGATATTTTTGCCTCAAATGTGGTTATATTGGCATAAAGCTCCAAAATGCTCTATCGCCACATGAAAACAGCTTCACTTTTCTTCCCATCCTTTCTGAAATTCTCAATGAGAACAGCGGAAACATACAGAGGCTGGTCGTATTTCCCACAGGCCTCCTGTTAGCAGCTGGAAAGAAAAATGATTGTCTACAGCTGTTACCGCCCCCTTTTTTTTAATCCGAGGTGGTCAAGGAGTAGAAGTTTCTCTGAGAAAGGGCACAGTGAAGATGAGCGGGATTGCTGTAAAACTAGCAACATCCCAAATTCGCAAGAACACAGCCATTGTAACATATTGTAGGGTGCATATGCGTCGAATCAGTTGCAGACATCACGCCCTTCAAGACACACGTACAGCAGATTTCGCCCACACTTCAAGACATTTTCCTTCGTTTGTCTGTTTTTTCTGCCTCATACCCATATTTTTCATGCACCTGTGTCATGTTTCTTCGTAACATTTCGCCCGAAATATACCTCAACACAATCAACATCACGTTTTATGGTTTATGGCGGTTTAACGTCCTAAAGCAACTCAGGCTATGAGGGACGCCGTAGTTAAGGGCTCCGGAAACCTCGGCTACTTGGAGTTCTTTAACGTCTTTAACGTACACGTACATCGCACGGCAGATGGACCTCTAGAATTTCCCCTCCATAGAAATTCGACTACCGCGGCCGGGACTGAGCCCGCGTCTTTCGGGTGAGCAGCCGGGCGCCATAACCGCTGAGCCACCGCGGCGGCCCCGATCAAGCATTACAATGTGAATGTTCCTCAGTTAGTGTCGACAGGAACCGCGACTGTTACTATACATTATGCTTGCAATGACAAAGACGACAACCAGGAACTCTTACCTTTCACCAGCACGAGAGAAGTAAAAAATAGGCTTGTGCTAGCAATCTTTGCCACAAAATGCGCTACCATACTCATCAGTGTTTTGTCACAGCGCTGCACTCACAACACGGTCCGACTGATGTCCCCGAACACTTTGTACGAATCGTGCCGGAGCTTTTCACGCCTTCCTCTTCACACGCGTGGAGATAAGAGGGCGATACAGCAGGCAGCCCACGTGCTAAAATGAATATCTAGAGCTACAGGTGATACAATGTAAGTGAGAGTGGAAGAGTACACTTCGAACATAGCGTTTTGGGGCATTACATCGAAAACCTTAATTCTTTCATAGTAAGGTAATCATAAACGGTGACGCACATTTATGTAAACCCCTTTACTGTTATCGAAAGAGCCGCTGGAATCCAATCCTGATAAAAATATTCAGCTTTCCCGTTTCGTTTAAGTCGAGATAGCTCCTCCCTTCACTCGCGACCAGGGGTTGGAAAGAGGTGCTCCGCCAACAAGTTTATCAAGGGGCTATCGTGGGCCTTTGCCCTTGAGTATCCCACACCCGCCGCTATCTTTAGCAGCGTGCAGGTTCCGCATTAATAGCTTCGCACCTCCAACAGTTATCGGTGGCCTCATTGCTTGCCTGAACGCTAACGCAAAACCTGGAACTATGTGACGTAGGCAAATGGAAAAAATGGAAAGCGTAGTCATACAATGGGGGGCCAGTATCACCTTAAGCTCTAAGTGCAGCGACAAGAGACTGCATTCGGCGTTGTAGATGCTGCATGAAAATATTGGTCGCGTGAAGTATTGTTTTATGATGTGATGTATGACGTTTTACTATTGCGTGTTGATGACAACCAGTCACGTCAGCTCGTTCTGTGATGGCACCGTTTCATGCCGAGGACTACATGCATGATCTGTATGGAATTCCAAGACTGTCGTCATATCGGACCTTTAGATATTTCTGTGAGACAACCGCTTGTTAAACAGCGACTGGCTTCCTTCGAAAGGCACAGCATCTAGTTCTGAGCCCTTTAAAAATGGAGGACGCAAAGATGCAGGTTACGCACTGAACGTAGTGCCATGCAGGTAACTATGTCTCATGACTGAGATTAGGCCATATAAAAAACTTTTCTCTCTCCAGAGGATTCAGAATATCGAAAATTGTTTGATTTAGGTGATGTGATAGGCAACGCAGAATTCCAAATGACTACAGCATACAGTAAATATAAGAAAGAATGTGTGAGGCTTACACAAATATCCCGAGACAAGTACCACCGCCCGCGAACTTGACACGAACGCTCAAGCTCGTGACTTGGGCTGACATTATCGCCTCTGAGCGCTTGGTACTGGGCTCAAGACTGTGCTGCACGGTATGCTTGTGGCGGCTGACGAAAGCAGCTGGCTTGCAGGCACCTCTAGGACACACCGGCAAACGCTCAGAGGCGGTAATGTTGGTCCGAGCCGCGTGTTTGACCATTCGTGTCAAGTTTTCGGGTGACTGTAGTCGTCACTGGAACTTTAAAGTGCAGAAGGATTAATAAAAAGAATGCAGGGTAGACAATTTGGGTAAGTTATGGCCCATCAGCAGTATATATTGCCTTTACAGCGCAATGAGCCGTAAGAACTAAAGACAAACCCATTTTTATGTGATTACTAGAGGCCGGATTTTTAGGCTCTAAAAAGCACGTTTTAGGCGCCATAAATAGGCGGCTAAAATTGCATTTTAGGCACCTAACGGAGAAAAATCGGCACTATAAACTTTATCAAAAGTGCACACAGTTCCTATCTTCAGCGCGCAATATCTCCCGTAAAATAAATAAAAAACACAGCAGGAATAATTTGCGACCTTAAGCAAGGTGCGAACATTAGAAGCCGTTTTTTTAAGGCTGTCGCGCAACTTTTCGTAATATACACATGCTTCAGCAGAGCAAAGGGGACTGTTACCAACTCTTTGAATACACTTTGGTATACCTCGAAACAAACAATTCACTTGTCGTGTACAAAAGTAGAAACAATGAACACCTTTGCAGGAGGCCTGTATTTAGAAATTGATAGAAACATTGTCAATTCAAAGCATCTGACAAATGAGTTCAGTCTTCGCTCACACAGGAATTCAACTTATTTATTTCAGGCATACACAATGCTTCAAAATTAATAAATTGTTGTCATTTGTGTAAACAGTGTTTTATAGTTTGTTGCTTCACGTGTCTGGAGCCACGCGACTATCAAATGGTGCTTGCCATTAGAATGGTCTGGAAACCATAAATACGACATGCTAGAAAATGTTACACAGTGCTGCTTGATGCGGAATATGCCGAAAAGAATCACAGTTCTGCACGGGCCTACGTGAATCCACGAGGATCCATGGTAAAATAAACATCATCCATCTAGAAGTCACTGTTAAAGCTATGAAATCAGTAGGAGACAAGCACCATCTCCAGGTTTATGGACTCAAATTTATGCCTCTTATCAGTAAGAACAAGCTTGTATGCTAAAAAGGAACGCTCAACACTAACGGGTGTTACAGGAGCGTGCTTGTACTGAGGAACATTTGATGGCTTTGCACTGTTCGGTATCATAGAATGTTCACCGGTAAGTACTCCTGAAATTTGCTTGAGGGCTAAGAACCCCTCGTTTTTTTCCAAGACGGTCTGCAACTTTGCGCGGATTTACTCGGCAACTTCTTGGCAGAAGACAGGTTGGCAGAAGACAGTTTCGCAATCTGCAGTGTAGCATGGGGAATCAGTAGTTCATTGCCGAATCAATGCGCTCTTTGAGGTCTTTCCTTTCGGCATGGCTGAAAAGCCCGGTGCAGATCCCTTACCACTTGAAAATAACGACTAACGAGGCGTGCTGCGTCAACTCGTCATGCGCCATCGCCGCTTCTGGTGCTTTTGTTAGCAGTACGTTTACAGGGACATTGCGCCATCTGGCGAAGAGCAAGAAACCATTTCGGTTTAAGGATCGCGGGAATATGGCGCGGGAGCGACGCCGGAAGAGTGGCCTTCATGCAAGCATTAAATAAACATTGTTTGAGTCATTTACTCTATGGTTTGAGTGCACGAATGCGTTTTCGTATGCACGCCCGACTGCCAGCTGTCTAGTGCGGCCTGCTCCAACAAGATTACATCCAAATGCCATTTGATGAAGATGGCATGCGGCTGGGACACAAGGAACGAAAATAAGGCAGGTTACCCAGGTGGAAATTTTAATCAGTTAAACTGTTTCCAGCAGGTTTATGGAACATTTTACCGTTCGTTTCAATTGGAACCAACTGGGAACTATTTGAACGAACCTATAACTTCCTCGGTATACTTTCCGAAATGTGGTGCCATCTGGTCAACTACCACTTTAACAGCCAAAGACATCAACAAGCTGCCACGATAAAATGGCAGAAAATAGGAAAAAGGTTGCTTCGACATTTTCGGCTGACGTGGTTGGTATTGTGTACGCAGCCGGCGTAGGTGCAATGTTCACCACAGCCAACTAAGGAGGTCATCTAATGTTGCCACGTGTGTGTTCTACTCAAAACCGAACTGGATTCGAACGCAAACAGAATCTGAAAGCAAAACCACAGCGTATTTCAGGCCCCTTTTCTGTCAAATAGGCCATTTTTAGGCACAGACGTCAGAAATAGGCATTTATAGGCACTGACACCCAAAATAGGCATTTATAGGCACCATAAAAAGAGTATTAAACATATTGACAACACCTAATTCGTGCTCATATGTAAAAATGGTGCGCCTACGAAGCGTTGAAAAAAATAGGCATATGCCTGAAATCTGGTCTCTACACTGATTACGTATTGCTTTCACTTATCATTTGTATAACGCCACGGTAAACGGAATGGTCAGAGTTTGATTTTGGGAATACATAGCGTGGGACTTATTTGTCTGTCACTATCTCAAAATATTGATAAAAATGGCTGGCTGCTTGTTAAGCACAAAATATTATGCTAAAGCGCAGTTTTTTCTAGGGGGACGCCACCACCACGTGTATACCTGAAAGCGCATTTGATATGTCCACTGACCCAGGAAGTCAGTGGTGCGCGTCTTCAACTTTCTCATCTTCAATGCCAATTTACTCGATTCACGCCGCCGGCCTCCGTCAGTGCCGCGTTTCTGCAGCAGTGTTGTCAAAGCCAACGTGTATTGCTCTATAGCGTTGTCCACGCCAATGCATGCAGCGCACATCTCCCTGTCACTACAGCCACGTAGCTTAAAACGCGAATATTAGTTTAATAGTAGCGTCACTTGAATAGGTAGATGTGCAATGCACAACGCGAGACTGTGTTGCAGTTTAACACGACGCGTGCTCGGCTGCGGTGATAGTGCTCTCGAGTATACTGGCCAGTGAAGCTGCTCTGTTCATACCTCCGCGGGTTTGAATCTCAGGCACGGATACATATTTCATTTATTTTTATTTATTTATCTCAGTTGACACAAACCCACAAACGTACAAATATCGGAATATCTTGCTCCGGGTTTACCCCATGAAATATATCTTTTGCACTAGTAACTGCTGAAACACAGAACTTCAACATTGATGCACATTATCTCGACACACAACGGATTGTAGCAGTCTTGGTGACTACTTATCTGGAGTTGGCTCCCGTGCAGATCTTTCTAGTGATTGTTATTAGTATACAGTATACTATAGAACAACCAGACGGTTTCGTAAGGCTAACATGAGATATGACTTTAACTAGAAAAGAAAAAGATGAGATTTGCTTCTTAACTGAAGTAAACTAAGAAAAACTTACTGGAGCCGAATATGTGAATACAGCGAAATGTAGTCAGTACAGGAGTGACCAAGAAATATGAAACTTCTCACCCTTCGTCGAAACAAAGAGGACACTGTGAGCATCATCTCTGATTAACCGCGTGCTGTTGCGCCTCTTGCGCGGCATTTCCTTCTCGTGCTATGAAAAGAAGTTGTCGCTTCCCGTTACAGTCGTCTCGACGCCACATTCTCAGTCGGGCAGTCATTGCGTAACCAGAGTGTAGACGAAGTATTTGTAAAGGTACTTAAAAATATATACACAGGCTGTACAAGAATTTTTTCACAAGGAAAGGTGTAAAATATCTGTCAAGAAGGTGCCTGGTAAAGAGACACGATCTCTCTAGTAGCCTTCATCACTATTGGGAATGCATGCAGCGCTACAGAAACGACTTGTCCAGCAAAACGTATTACTAGGGTATACGCCGCGTTTACAGGTGGTTTTCGGAGAACTCGATTGGGAAGAGCTGGGCACGGAAGTAAAGTGGGGTCGCCTTAGTAGTCCCTGATTCGCTGATAACACTGCCTACGTGAGTAACTCAGGGGCCGAATCGTAAAACGTCGTCTAGGACCTTGAGAGGCAACGCATAATGTTAGGTCGAAAACTCGGGATAAAGAAATCTTAAGTAATATGCAACAGTGCCCGAATAGAACTACAATTTATGATAGGTAAAGAATAATTGGAAGTCAAAAAGTAATGCATCTACTTAGGGCAGGTAGTCATCGCAGATCCGGGGCACGAGCATGAAATATTAGTAGAACAAGAATGGGATGCCATGTATTTTGCAAGAACTGTCGCGAATAACAGTAATGATTAAAGCTGCCGCAGTGACTCAGTGGTTGTGGCGCTCGGCTGCTGACCCGAAAGACGCGGGCGGTCCCATTTCAATGGAGGCGAAATTTTAGAGGCTTGCGTACTGTGCGTGATCTCAGTGCACGTTAAAAACCCCAGGGGTCGAAATTTCCGGAGCCCTTCACTACGGCGTCCCTCATAGCCTTAATCGCTTTGGAACGTTAAATCCACATAAACCAAACTAAACCAAGTAATGAACAACAGTTTGCCGATATCCCTGAAGCGGAAAACATATAAGAGCTGTATTTTACTTGTACTGGGCTAAGGCGCAGAAACGTGGAAGCTGACAAAAAGGGCTGAGCATGAATTGAGGACCGCGGAATAAGTTATGGAAACGGAAATCATAGTTGCTAAAAGAGAGGAAGACAGCAGAACGAATCAGGCAACAAACACGTGTTAACGACATCTTAATCGAAATGAATAAATTAGGCATGGACAGGGCATGTACTTTGATGGCAATATAAACGATAGTCGTTAAGGGCGCACTCGATTCAAAGAGAAAGCAAGCACACCAAGGGGCGGCAGAAAGTTAGGCAGGCGCATGGGAGTAGGAAGTTTGCGGATGTAATGTGGCTACAGCTGGCACAGGAGTGGGGCAATTGTTTAGATACGCATGAGCGAGGTCTTTGCCCTGCAGAGGGCGTAGTCAGGTTGATTATGATGATGATGACGAAGGGGGAAATCATTGTTTCAAGACCTATATAATGTTCCCTTTCGTATCAGAGCTACCTCTACGTTCCGGAAGAAGACAGTCTTTGGAGCATCACGTTTGAGCAGCAGACGATACGGACATGTTGTGGTCACTAGTTGTGTATTTTTACATCCTAAACGCATTCTGCACTGAAGATACACAGCTGTGTTTGTGTACCTAATCTTGCACTGAGCTGAAATAATTGGAATATATCTCTCAAGTACTTGCCTATGTGGGCAGTTATTTTTTTCTAAACTGTAATTTAAAAATAAGCACATAAATTTGTTGCTCTTGCAGCGTTATTATGCGGGCTCACTGACCTCCAGTTTGCAGGAATAAAATACATCGGCTTTAGCTTTAGTAGTACAACTTGCGTGTTCTGGGTCTTAACGTCGCTATAGCACCTCGCAGCCTGGTTGTATGTACACTGGCATATGCAGTAACACGGGTATCAAAGCTAAGCAAAATTAATAAGTGGACACTCGGTATCCTTGTTCGTTTCCTACTCTGCGACTGACGGGGTACTTCGGTAGGTTTGCTGAAGAGTAGGACGTAGCGGGTCTAAGTCTGTGTCACCGCTTTAACGATTTTTTACCGCTTTACAGCCTGGCTGCAGCTGAGTTGACAGACTGGGAAGTCTGTTGGTTGTGCTAATGTGGCATGTGGAAATAACAAAGAGAAGTAACTTTGAATGGCGAATTGTGTTTAAAATATGCCGTCATCTAGGGGAGTGAAGCATCAAGGCTTGTCGCCTGCCAAAGACTAATCATTGTGATATTATAGCGCGTCGAAATTTCAAAATTGTATCCTTAGGATAAAACAAAAGAAAGTGACAGCAAATAGCTGCTCTGACTAAAGATCCGCGTGGCAACCGTGACTCCTGTATTACCACCCGTACTCAGTCATTCTGGACAAAAGCATTTTTCAGCGAGAAACTATTTATGAGCGCAATTTTTCACATATTTTATGGGAGCCTTAGCTGTTCAATGCGATTGATGGAAACGCTTTAAAAGAAATATGTTGCTGCATGTAACGAGAAGAGACCATTACGTTTATTATTTCTAGAAGAGTGTCTGACAATTTTTCAATTTTCAAAATTTTTGTCCTGGTAGGATGACCACTGCTGAAGTAAGCAGTTCGCGTGAAACACGAGCTGAACAATATTAGGGAGGAGTAACTTGAAAATGTTTTCGCTCCTCAGTCATTCTTTCTGTCTTTATTGGGTTCACAAAAGGACCCCAATAATAGCAATAAATAGTCTGGAATTCCTATTAATATTTTTTCAGCTGTAGGTGCGATTCGTGGGAGTTTAACGCCGCAAGAACAACTTTGACAAGAGAGCGCTATGTATCACGATGCTATGGTCTGCTCAGTGTGGAGCCAAAGACCCAGTTTTCAAGCAGTTCATGCAGAGAAGTGGAGCACCAGGTCAGGGGGAGACTTGTACCTACTGGAAACCGATGAGTACGCGGTGGCACTAAGGATGAAACCCCATACCTCCCGCGTAGAACAAAGCATCTGTAATCCTTATTGCAATGTTACGCAAATCTTACTCCAGTCCATTTTGGTCTTATGTGTGTTATCTATATTACTCAAATGTGTTTGATACAATAAAAATTCCTGATCTCGTTTTGGCTTCTGCCGCTCGTCGTTTCTAATTCGTTCAGAAGAACTAGCAACACCTGGCATATACGTAACACCTAAGACACTCACTCAGACGTAATTTTAACGGAGAAGGCAAGCTATTAGGGAATGGCAGAAAGGTAGAAGGATGAGATTAACAAGATAGCCGGGATAGGACGGCCGCAGCTGGCATAAGACAGGATTAAATAGGGAAATGTGTGAGAGGCCTTTGCACTTCAGTGGGTGTTGTCAGGCTCATGATGATGATGAAGATAAATGAAAGCAATGGAATAATTTCTTTCCTTCCAACTGCGCCGCTAATAACGAATGCATCATGAAACGTACTAATTAAGAAGCGAAAAGATCGTTCGGCAGCATTTTGTTTAAAGAGAGACAAAGGATCAACTCATTAATCTGTGAGAGCATGAGAGACACGTTCTTACAACAGCGGCTATTTTAGACATAGACAGGGAAGTTCACCTATCGTGAGCCAGTTCGTTGTCATCACAGAGACCAAGACTTTTATTAGCTTTCTGTTATGCGGACCACCTGACCAACTTAAAGAGACACTGAGAGCTAACTGAAGTTTGCCTGTATCAACAGATTACGGTGTTTAAATAAAATGCAGGCTTTTCCCGCCGAGAACAGAGCTTTTAAAATCTAAAAAGTAAAAAAAAAATACAACAAAGGTGTCACCACTTCCGGTTGTTTTTGCAAGTAAACGGCCTTGACGTTAACGCGGTTGTTTCACGCGGATCATTGATGCTCAAATACTCTGCTTCTACTTTTAAGTTGTAATCACGGAGCCTTCTTCGGCTTTGACTCGATTTAATGAAATGGCGCGGGAAATATTCTGTTTTTAAATAAAATTTTCTCATCCATAAGTTTGTCCTTTGCTGCCCACCAAACGTCAACATCGCCAGAAATTACGAAAGTTGAATGTTCGGCCTTGTTGCGCATCTGAACTACTACTGCATCCGTTTCTTTCGATGCAGGTTTCTAATTCCTATTATCCACAACTACTAGATTAAGCCTTCCCCTATACTGGACTAAATAAGTACGCCTTCCGTTCGTTCCACCTTGAACAATAAAATTTTACTATTTCTATTTAACGTAACAAACATTTTTCATTTCGCGTCCTTGATAATGTAATACATCAGGGCGATAGATCAATTTGGTTTCATATCATCTCTCTTACAACTTGTCTGTAAACGCTGCACCATCATATTTTCGCGCTTTTCTCGGTCGTAGAAGAACTGAGGATTGGGCGAGTTGGTGGTGATCCATTGTAGAAAAAACCAGCGCTTACGAACACGGACAGAGGACAAGGGAAACAGACTGACGGCGCTGAACTTACAACTGAATTTTATTCATACGTCTGTATTCATACGCATGTCTGTGTAAATGTATAAATTGACTGCGTACGTATGAATAAAATTCAGTTGTAAGTTCAGCGCCGTCAGTCTGTTTCCCTTGTCCTCTGTCCGTGTTCGTAAGCGCTGGTTTTTTCTACAATCGGTCGTAGATACCGCATGCTGTATATTCATCGTAGACGATGTCGGCGCCTTACGTTAACTCTGAGGTTCACCTCAGAGCTGGGCGCATGTGCGCCCGTAATCAATAAGATGCTTCTTGCATCCTATTATTATGTCATAATTACGGTTTTTGTCATCTAAGTTTCACTATTACATCAGTTTAGCTTGGCTACTCTGTGCGATATGTTAAAACGACACCGGGGAGCCGAAATGTACAAAACTAAATTAGCCTTGACGCCATAGGAAGCATAAGAGAGTTCTCACACAGCTTCCACCCTCGCCGTTCGATGACGTTCTACGTCACATCAGCGGTAACTCAGGACGTGCTACGTCCGCCGCTTAATAACGTGGGTGGCGCTGATGAACACTCTCAAGGTTAGGTTATTTGTAAACATAAATACCCCCGAAAGCAGAACATTTGACATCCGTCGCCGTAGCTCAGCTAATAAAGAAAAAAAAGCCGCCGTAGCTCAGCGGTAGAGCACCGGACGCGTAATTCGGAGGTCGTGGGTTCGGATCCCACCGGCGGCATGTGGTTGTTTTTTCTTCTCCTTTTCTAATCAATTAGCTTTATGCGATAACATATTCAGTAACATTTTAAATTGAACAACAGCACAAAATAAATAAATAAATTAAAAATCCCCTCTCTTCCTTGGTTTCTGTGGCTGTTGGCTTCTCTCAAAACTATTATTAGAGCGGTAGTGTTCTTAGCTAATCAAACACCATGTTTACTGCCTCTATGTTTAACTTATACAGTTGTCGTTCATGTCGCTATTGCTAGGAGCGATACTGCGCTCTTCAGTGAACGTTTTGCATATATCCGAGCGCTGAAAAGAAATAAATATACGAAATATACTAAGTTGCCATGCAAGTATTAGATGAACATTAATGGAGACATCGATGAACTAATGTTTCAAACTAGACTCCTACACAATTGACGCAGATTCCCTTATCTTCTGACGTGACAAATGGAAAAGATGCATTGATATTCTTCCATGGCTATAGATGCCAGAAATCACGTCAGCTACATTATACTTAACTGATTGTGTGGGAGGCAACTATGCACATGGTGATGCAGCTCGTTTTAGACTGATTGCGTGTGACCACTCGGTTGCTTATCTATTCAGTTAAGCAACGACAGCTCTCCACCTACGAAACCTATGAGCTTCACTTTGGCTATGATTCTATGCACCGAACAAAAAGCAAGACACGAGGAAAACTATTTCGTTTGGCTCTTTATTGAAGGAATTGAATGGAATGTATTTGACTGAAAAGTTCAGGGGTTTTTCCCGCAGTTGCCCTTTTTTTCCTCAGTGGTAGCAGAATTTTTCCGCTTATTTAAAGCTCTTAAATTGACAGCACAAACAATGTCGGTGAGCCGTGTTTATTTCTAATACAAGCTGCGAGCCAGCCAACTCAGTGAGACTGCAGCAATTGCTGCCATCGCTGCATTCGTTCTGCTCGCAGAGTTTCGCCCATCGGAGAAAGTGTGGAGGTCTACGATGGCGGTGGCAATCTTGTCCAGATGTGCAATGGATTGAGCATATTGCTTGCCAGCGCAGGGTTTCACCGCATCCTTCAGGCATGCCTTCAAGTTTTCAGTGCCCCTAAGGATTAAAGATGACAGAATACGTAGATAAGAGATTTCAGACAAGCAGAAACGTATCTTCTTGCGTGCGCTGTGAACCGTATAGAAGACTACACAGGGTGTTAATGTTCCTCTCTCATCCTTATTTTTCGTGGGTCTCCCCACCGTTTGCACTTCATCGCAATAAAGGCAGATAAAGTAGGACAATCAGGCAATTACAAAATATTTTGAAAATTACCAATGAGATCCAATACGGAAAAAGGAAATTGAAAGGTTAGCATGTGCACATATACAGGGGGATTTTTTTTTAACATGTACACATTTTTATTTGAAAACTGTGAAAAACGTCGCTGCGTTCTGTTGGGCTGGATTGTACAGCAAGATGGACATTATGCATCTCATATGGATCATTATTTAGACAATCAAGTAACCTAAAAACTTATAAAATTTTTTATTATAGGGAGCAAGGTTATATTACGAAATTTCTGGCAGTGCACATAGAAGAGGAGTCCTATTTTTAAGTTTCCGTAATCGGTAGTGTGGTTGGAAATATCGAACGGCAAATGTACGGATTGCAAAGATTATTTAGTTGGTTTTCCCGCGTTACCCAAACATAAAACGGTGTAGCTACGTCTGATATCGTCGCCGAAATCGTCAACTTCTTCGCCATCATCACCAAATGCGCATATTTTATGCGTAAATGAAAAAGACGCCATTTTATAAATATGCGATGCGAGAAAGCCAACTCGACGAGCTGTCAAATCCGTGTTTTTGACTATCGTTATTCAGACCCGCATTGCCGATCAAGAAAACTTGAAGACGTAATTAACGTTGGATGTTAACTGCCATCAATTTCGCAGTATAACCTTGCTCCCTAAAGTAAAAAATAAAAAGTTTATTAGTTATTTTACTTGATTAACCGCTTAATTATGGTTTCGTATCAACTACATGACATCTGTTTTACCGTAAAATCCAGTGCAAGAGACCATGACGAATGGCTGACGGTTTTGAAAATAAAAATCTCTAAAGCTGTAAAAAAATCACCCTGTAGAAATGGGGCAATTGAGGCCAGAAAAACAAGGCCGCGTTTAAGTCTTTTGGAGTTATACATATCCAACATTCCGGGAGAAAAATGTTGAAAATGAAAAAAATTGTAATATACGGTTTTGGAAATATTGAAGGTAATGATCATTCTTCTGATATGTAGGAAGATCTTTCTTTTAAAGTGTTTCAGTCAGTCGCATTGAACAGTTAAGACTGCCATAGGAAGCCAAAGAGGAACGAACGCTTTTGACGACAGCAAAGACGTTAATAGAAAAAAATTGCAAGACTGCCGTCGGATGATCTGCGGATATATTGATTGTAATAAAAAAAGCGTTTATAAATTATTTCCCGCTTAAAAATGCTTTTGTCCAGAATTGATGGATCTGTCAATGAACACTAACCCTAGAACAAATACTGTTTCGTCCGCATGAAATATACAACACCAACGCATGTTTTCTTTTAGAGCAGGATAGTCTGTCTTCTGTACTTACTTTTTGTTCGCCTCCACTGAGCCTTCAAATGTTTGCTTTACACTTTCAGGGTGCGCGTCGCATTTCGCAATCACTTCGAGGTCCATACAGTCACGCAGGAGGGCGACAGCTGGGAAAAAAAGCAGAAAAGGTAAAATTGATTAGCGCTTAATCAAAGCCTATCGGGTTAGATCGATTTGAAGTTATGCAAAGAAAACTGCAGCGGTTACAAGCAAATAATAGGAATCCTTGCATAATCCTCAATGCTGTTCTATACTGAAATTTGAGCTTTAATCAAGTGTATTTCTCAGATTTTAGTGGCGTGCCAATAGCCGGTGATTTGGCCGCCGTAAGGCATATACCATAGATTGCTATTCCCGCGCTTTTTCTTTATAACGGCTGCCACGGTCGGCAGGTGGAACCTTCACGAAGACGAACTTAGTCTAGTGACGTCACTGCCGGTCTGGACACCTCTCCTGCCTCCAGCCAATGGGATTTCTGCACTCAGTGACTTCACTTATGATGTCATTGCCCGGTAGCCAATCACATTTTTTTGGTTTTTTTGGCGGGTTCTGCCCCGGTGAGGGGGCTCTATATACTCTTCTATGAACGCACGGCTTAAGGAAATAATCTCTAGCAGAATCAAAGCAATGGTGTCCTTTCTTAAGGGAGGAAAAAACTTTAAAGCAAGTTCATGGATATGCTGAGAGTATCGCTCCTTTCTAGCAGTGACAGCTAGTTATCTTTCCCGTTGTTAAAAATATAAATTAAATTTCCTTACGAAGATGCATGAACTTGGCGAGGGCCATAATCCTTCAGTGGTATAAACATTGGAACATGGCTGAGAAGCTGATACCAATGACGGCTCGCCGTATTAATTGCCACGGCAAAGTTACCGTTGCATGCTGGAATCAACACTGTCGAGTGCACTTACACTTGCATTCTTGTGAATCGCTAGTAGCTTCGCGAAGCGCAGTGTACCCCCGTTCCATGGCCGTGAACTTTTTCTTTTCGTCCTCGGAGCAACTTGGGTAGGAGACCTTGCATTGGGGTTCTGCAGGAAACTCGTGTCTCCTGCGAGGGTATCCAATATTTAGATAACAGCGTAGTTTTTGTCATAATCGCCTAGTCGTATGATGTGGTATGTGGAGTTTAACGTCCCGAAGCTCCACTTGGGCTATGGGAGAGGTGAGGACTATGTATTAATTTGACCGTCCGAGGCTCTGTAACGTACATTGTCATCGTAAAGCGGGCAGGCGCTGTATTCCATAAGGATCCACTTGAAATGAATATCCACTGGGCATTTCTGTGGAGTGACGTGAAAGTAACCGCAGCATCAGATGTGGGCAGCAAGCGGCCAATCATAGAAGTCGCAAGAGGGCGTGTTCCCTCATTGACGACAGTTTTCGCCACTGCCAGCACGCAACGATTGATCATTGGCTGCTATTTGCAGTAAAATATCGCCGCCAAGAGTGGAATCCGGGCACCAATCAGCCAGTTTTGTGGTGGCTTCCCAGGGAATATTCAAGGCCGCTGCTACATCATCCAACAGAGGTGGCGAATGACAGAAAAACAAATCAGTTCAGTTCAGTTCAGTTTATTACCTTAAAAGTCCCCCGTAGGGGCATTACATAAGGGGTGGGTTTTTATACAAACAATAAGGATCATGGTAAACAGTTATTGAAAAAATGGTCAGATACAAGTTGCAAAAACGAAGATGGGCAGGTAGTAGAAGCGATTTCGTGGGGAAGGCCGTTCCAGTCTGTGGCGGTTCGGAAAAAAAATGAAGCAGTGAAGGTGGTGGTCCGGGCACGTGGGCGCGCAACTTGAAGTGGATGGCTGGTTCGATATGATATGCGTGCTGCTGCTGTGATGTATGGTGCTTGATTAAGGGACGAAAAAAAGAACTTGTGGTACAGTGAAAGGCTAGCAATGCGACGTCGACAGAAAAGCGATGATAAACCAGATTCTGCTTTGAGAGATGAAACGCTGATATTATATGAGTACGATGAATGAATAAATCTAACAGCGCGATTTTGGACTGATTCTAATGCGTCGGCGAGATATGCTTGGTGCGGATTCCAAATGGGCGACGCATATTCCAGTTTTGGCCTGACAAGTGATTTATAAGCTAGTAATTTGACATGTTCCGGGGCGTTTCGCAGATTACGTTTCAGAAAGCCTAAGGTTTTGTTAGCTGCGGCGATAATGTTAGTGACATGTGTGCTCCAAGACAAATCGTGAGAGAGCGTTACACCTAGGTATTTGTAAGACTGCACTAGTTCCAGGGGTGTGTTAAGAATTGTGTAAGGGAAACAAAAGGGACTGCGCCGGCGGGAGAAGTGCATGCATTTACATTTGTTGGCATTTAGCGTCATTAGTGAATTGTTGCACCAGTCTGAAACGCTGATTAGATCGTTCTGGAGAGCAGTTTGGTCAGATATGTTTTTGATTGTGCGGTAAATGACGCAGTCGTCTGCGAACATGCGTATATTAGAAGAAATACACTGAGGTAAATCGTTAATGTATATTAAAAACAACAGAGGACCAAGGACAGATCCTTGGGGCACGCCGGAAGTTACTGGGAGGGGTCTAGATAAGTTACTGTTGATTAAAACCATTTGCGTACGATTGGACAAGAATTCCTGTATCCACATTATAACGTTAGGATCTAGGTTTAGCAGTTGAAGTTTTAGTAATAAGCGCTGGTGAGACACCTTATCAAAGGCTTTCGCAAAATCCAGATAGATTGCGTCAGTTTGCACATTAGTGTCCATGTTAGTGTGTAAGTCATGAACAAAAAGAGCTAATTGGGTTTCACAGGAGAAACCTTTGCGGAACCCATGCTGCGAGGGATGAAAAAAATGGTTACAGTCTAAGAAAGAAATAACTTGAGAGTAGATGACATGTTCCATGATTTTGCATGGCACGCTTGTTAGGGAGATAGGTCGGTAATTTAATGGAGAGTTTCTGTTACCTGTTTTGTAGACTGGAACGACCTTTCCCACTTTCCAATCATCTGGCATGGTTCCTGAAGAAAGTGACTGGGAGAACAGCAATGACAAGTATGAAGTAACCGTGTGTCTCGTGTTCCTTAGAATTTTAGAGTTAATACCATCAATGCCAAATGATGACGACAGTTTAGTCTTCTGGATTATGGATGAAATTCCGTCTTCACAAAATGTGATGTTTGGCATGGTACCTTCCATATTGAAATAAGGAAAAGAAGAGGGCGTTTCGATTTCTTTCGTGAAAACAGTGGCAAATGCGGAATTGAAAGCGTCGGCACATTCAGCATCGGTAATGGTTTCTTGTAAATCATTGGTGAGAGTGATAGCGCGTTGTGGGTGAGGGTTTATTACTTGCCAAAACTGTCTTGGGTTACTGCGCAACAAATTTGGAAGTGTAGTAGCATAAAATAAACGCTTTGCGCTGCGGATCGCAGTCAAATATTCATCTTCGGCTTCGTAGTAGGTTTGCAATCGGGATGGGTTGTTTTTAGCCGCCCGATAGAGACGCTTTTTTTATTTTCTAGTCTTTTTAAGGATTTAGTAAACCAGGGTTTTTGGTGGCTGGTGCGAATGTTAACAGTTGGTATATATTTATTAGCCAAATCATTTAACTTATTCTTAAACATCGCCCAGTTATCTTGGATCGTTTGAGTGTGACATGCAGTTTCGAAGCTGGGAAAAAAGGTATCAAGTTCATGATTTATCGCGTCATAATTACCTTTTTCGTAAAGTGTTATAGTTTTCTTTTGAGTCTTATTTGGTGTTACAGGAAATGAGAAGGTAGCATGAATGACATTATGGTCACTAATTCCTCGAAGATATGCAACGGAAAGTAGGGCATCCGGGTTATTTGTCAAAATAAGATCCAGAATGTTTTCGGATTCAGGCGTGACGCGCGTTGGTTGTGACACTAAATGGATTCCAATTAGAAAATGAATAATGGCTCCTTATAGAACACGGCCACAGGTGTACTCGCATGTTTTTGTGTGTGTGTGTGTGCGTGCGTGCGTGCGTGCGTGCGTGCGTGCGTGCGTGCGTGCGTGCGTGCGTGCGTGCGTGTGTGTGTGTGTGTGTGTGTGTGTGTGTGTGTGTGTGTGTGTGTTTGTGTGTGTGTGTGTGTGTGTGTGTGTGTGTGTGCGTGCGTGCGTGCGTGCTTGTGTGCTTCTGCGCATGATATGGATAAACCCATTCATCTTGTCATCATTTTCTTTTTGTGATGAGCCGTGTCTATTTGTATACGGTGCGGTCAATTCCTGACGAGGATGTGGGCTATTCAGTATTGAGAGAGATCATTTAGAGTCGGCACGGTGGAAACTTAATGCTTCGGATAAAACTTTTTTTTCGATATGTCTACATAGATAGACATTGGAAGTGCGGTAACAAGATGAGAGGGCAAACGTAACTTACTCTTGGCACAAATTCTCCAGGTAGGAGTTCTTGTCATAGGTGTTCGTCAGTGGCATGACTCCGTACTGCTCGGCGATCCCCGTGTAGCATGCCCAAATGGTTTGTACGTCACATTCCAACTTCTTATCTTCAGCTTGAAAACAAAAACATCAAATGTTTCATTGCGTTACACAGCTGCTTCTATTACTTCATTGCCTTAAATAATAGCATTTCTTCTTCCCACAAAGCGAACTGCATGACGTACCGTTCAGTGACGTTTAAACATGTTGTTAGATTTCGCTATTTGCTGTCATACTCTCACAACGCTTTTTTTTTCTTTTTTTCTTTTCAGACAAGAAGGTCTGGACTCACTTTCTATGTGTGTATGTTCTCGTGACTATACTGCTATACTTGTAAATGTGCAACTGCTGTATGCCTTGTAAATGCGGGCTCGAACCACGTCAAGTGATATGTTTTCACTTTTGTTCGAGTCCCTTTCCGCCTCGACGGAACAAAGTTCAATTTCAATTTCAAATTTCAATTTCAAACGGGGATAAAAGAAGGAAACTATAAACACGGGTCCTGGTGGTATTACAACCGGTAACGCCCTAGTGGCAGAAAGAAACATCTGAGCGGCTGTAATAGACCTTTCCCTCGAGTAAACAACGTGACGTCACGGAACGCACGTGCAGCGACTGCAGCGCTCTCCTTCCTAGCGGCGATGGGCAAAACGCTCTCTCTTCGGCTGGCATCCAACGCTCTCGTACGTGCCTCGGAAGCGATGGAGCTGTCAGAGTACGCGAAATCACTGCCTGAAATCGCCCGGCAGCGATATGTTGAAAAGCTGAAAGTCGACGGGAAACACTACCCTGACCCCTTCGTTTTGAAGGACTGGAGAAACGACCCGAAATTGCGGCCAAACGTGCGTTTTGGCGATGTCACCCACACTTCGCGCACGTTTACGCGTGAAGTTCCCAGACACCCTTAGAGCGTGTGAGGGTAGCGGTCTCGGACTCAAAGGAGATGCCCTCGACTCAGCGTGGCAAGCTCAGCGGAGACCAGCTACCAAGTGACAAGAGGTTTTTGGGCGTTCGGTGCCCAGCTTTCGCTGGTCGCAAGCCAGAGAATGGGTCGGAGCCAAAGGTTCACAAACAAAACAAAGTTTATGCAGCAAAGGGACGATACAGAGGATTACACAATCACTAGTACAAGCACATACAAAGTGATTAACAAACAATGCAACTCGGGCAAAGTTAAACTCGAGAGAGAATGCAATACAAAGGCAATATTGCACCTAAAGTGCACTAACATACGAAAGAGAGAGGTAAACAAACAAAACACAATTTGTTCACCGGGCACTGCGGCAGTCCGACTACCAGAGTTCCACGACGATGCCGTCCCGCAGACTGGCGAACGTTGCCTCGTTGGTCCGATGCTTGCCGAGTGGTGTTTTCCCTGGAGTCGAACGGGCGCGCTTCGATGAAGCTTAAACGGCGGTCCGGACTGACTTGACAGCGGTCAACGTCCTTCTTTATAGGCTCGCTCTCCCGTGTGTTTGTTGTACGCGCCAAAGTAGGCGCTCACATACACGCAGCATCTCCGGTGCAGTTTCCCTTCCTTTCTGTCGCCAGCCGCGCGTCCCCATTGGTCAGAGGTCGGGGGTCGCGTCTCGAAGTTTCGAGCGTATTCTGGCGTGGCGCCATCGTGGCGGCGTCGCCGACGTCCGAGTGCAGAGGAGGGGGACATGTCTTAGCGCACGCAAGGCTTCCCCCTCTTCCCCCCGTCAGCAGTAGAACCGACTCGCATGTTCGAGAGAAATCTTCGGCGTGGATGACTCATTTCCTCGGCGCACGCCGCGTCGGTGAGCGGTGGTGGAGGGGAGAGGGAGCACACGCACACAGGCTAGGCGCTCCGCGGGGGTTTCCTCCTCTCCCGTTCGTCTCGTGCCGGCGAGACGCGTCCGCGCGGCGCTGTTTTTCTTTGCTTCAAAAATGCGCTGAATTTTGTGACAGGCGACATATACGTTTATCTCGTTCAGACGCCCGGCCCTTACACTACTGAGAGCATGCAGTGCTACCGTTCGCTGAAGGCGTACGTTCTTGCAGCGGAAGGGCACGTGCGCCAAGTTTTGGCAGCCGACTTTGGTTTAGAGTGCAGCTTTTTAAAAGCAAAAGTGACCCCGTCGCAGAGGACCACCGGCGAGCCGTACGAAGCGTGGACACTTTTGCGAGAAGAAGGAAGCGTACAGGCAGCTCACTGCACATGCATGGCCGGGTTAGTTCAAGTGTTCGGCGGGATGTCGAACAACAGCGTTTTAACGCGCTACCGTGATCAGTAGAAAGATAATTGCATGCGGTAGATTCGAAATGCATTACAGGCTAACCGTCACGTCAGAATACTGTTCACGTGTGAAGTCAGCGTACAATAATGCAGTGCGTAGGATGTCATATATTTTGATTGTGTTACTGCATGCGAGGTCTTATATTTTGATTGTGTTATCCGGTTCTGTATCGCAACCGCCGCCGCAATGGCATCGCTGATTCGATCTCGGCCGCTTGTCGACGGGGCTGAAGCTGAGAACGCTGACTGTCGCTTCGTTGGGGGAGAATCTGCTCTAACTGTTGTGCCCTCTGCGCGGTCACTGCTCAGAGCCATTGCGAAAAAAAAACGCTTATGGCCGTGCGGTGTCGGGTCTGTTAAAAGGGTCCTTAGGCGGCTGAAACTGCTCCGGTTCCGAGCACCGCGACGCCCCTTACATCCCATGTGTCGCCTGAGTTCAAACCCTGCACAGCTAACCTGCTTTACGCTTTCTTGCCCCATACTACCAGTTTGCAACAACTAAGATGTTGCTAAGATTGTCCGCTCAAAACGACCACACTTCTTCATATCTGCGCTGTGATTTCTCTTCTTGAATGAGGAAACGCTGGGCACCCGGTCCGGGTGGTTCCGGTAACGAGGACGGGGCGCCTGCGTTGGCGGGTAAGACGAGAAAAAAAGTTCTCTGTGCCATTCACCTCACTAGCTCTTCAAAATCAGCAAGCGGAAGAAAGGAATGCTTTTCACCAGAGATGAAGTGCGCTCCGCATATCCTATCTGCCGGTCTTGGCTTCCATTTATCTCGACGCATGGCGTGCACCCACACCTTCAGGTGTGGGTGCACCTGAAGCGGATGCCTCTCTTGGCACGGTTAGTGCATCCCACGGCACAGCAGCTCGCAGGCATCACGAGACAGGGTCGAGGCACGGGTTCCGGCGCCCGCACTGCGATCGCTTCCTTGCTCGCCCAGCAAAACTATACGGGATCGCACGCAAACGGAGGACTGTTTTGCCCATCGGGTTCCCGGCGTGAGCCGGAAACGTCATCGCCGTGACGTCACTCGCCTCGCGTGACGTACCCGAGGAGAGGTCTATTGAGATGACTAACGCCCCTATCGTGGTCAGCGACCCCGAGCTCACTATAAAGAATTGCTCTAGAGGCAGGATCTCTATCGAAGCGGTCTAGCTCTTGATGGCACACAAAGATAGAATCCTCGACAAAGAGGTAGAAATAATTTGGACTCCGGCTCATGAGGGAAACCCTGGGAATGAGGCAGCACACCGCCATTCTCGAGTACTCGCAGGCCGAGCAGGTGATGCCCCTCACAACCAGGATACCCAATAAGAGCCACTCACAACCTACAATGAGGTCACTACAGGAAGTAAACTAAACAGAAGAACTCTCCTCCCATCACCACACAAATCGCTGAACGGACACCAACACGTAGCCCGGAGACAAGTACGAACAGACAGTTACCATAATCTGAGCTACTTTGCTAGTTTTAATGACGGAATAAATCCTATCTGCCACTATATCGAGGAGAACAAGTTGAGCCATATGATATGTGCCTGTGGGTACCACAGACCTCCCGAGGACATCCTGCCGGATCGCTCACAGGAAGCCTGGGACCTGCTAAGGACCACCGAACTCCAGGACACGCAAATCAAGGTCATTTAGCAGGGCGGCCGAGCCACAAATCTCCACGGACTGTGAGTAGCTACCAGCGGTCCCCAGACCAACCCTCCCTTTCCCCTCGATGAAGTTCATTCCACTCTACTCCACGAGGTAGGTATGAATACCTGTAATTTTTATTTCCTGTGTCCTCGCTTGCCGGAATGCTGTATAAACGAATATCGATTCACTCAATTCACCACCCTTATATTTCCTCGTGCTTCGCCTTTTGGACAGGCTTCATTCATTTGAAGCTCGTGAACTCAGTTTTGTGACCATCGTTGGAACCACCTTCAGCCTTCTGTGCTCTGGCTACCTCCCGTAAAGGAAAGTTCCGGAAAGTCGTGCCTCGAGTCAGATGAGTGTCATTTAAGCATTCAGCTTAGTCTCACGTCCATGTCTCTCCTTCGCCATTGGTGAAAACAGCGCGAAAGAAGAAGCCCGAAGGCGAAACGAGGAAGTGACAGGAAAGAGCGCTGTTTTCACCAATGTCAGAATGGACCAACTAGCCCAGCAAAAAGTTCTGCTCTCCTTCGCTTTTGGTTAAAACTGTATTTTCATAATAATATGTTGAAAATAAAAATTCTGCTTCCTCTGCTGACCAGAAAAACATTATGTAGGTGACCCCCAGAGTGGGTGCTCTTGAAAAAGTAGCGCTCTGAGGTCCTATAATGTCTGCTGCGGTGTTGTAGGGATTATGGGGCTCCGCTGCTGACCCGAAAAACGCAAGTTCTATCCTGGCCGGGACAATCGAATTTAGAAGGAGGAGAAATTCCGGAGGCCCGAGTTCCGTGCGATGTGAGCGAGCCCACGTTAAAGAACCCCACGTGGTCGAAATATCCGAAGCCCTTCAACATGGCATCCCTCATAGCCTGAGTCGCTTAGGGACGTTAAACCCCCATGTCCTATAATTCTTTCAGGCCTCGATGTGGTGTTTCGGCAAGCCGCTTGAAAACGAGCGTGCAAGAGCCCTTTCTGTAGTGCTTTACCTTATAGCATGCTGGGCAAAAACTTCGCCTTTTTTAAAGCACACTTTAGTGTTCCATTCCTACATCTTATCCTATCTAAAACGCATTTATCCATTATCTCAAGAGTGAAATGGTGTCTTAATAACTTCGTATGAATTAAGGTTTTGTTATACCAAATATAACCCTTCGAAAATAAAAACTTGTGTCGAGGTTTAGCAAAGCTATGAACGAAATACTGTGCGCAAATACATTTTTTTTTTGCAGGTGGATATCAAACGGCTGTGGTAACCTTTATTCCTAAAGCAGGCAAACCAACTGACACAGATAACCTCCTCCTCACCTGTCTCACCCCATGTGTGGGTAAACTAATGGAGAACGCAAACATGTCTTTGAACTCAAATATGTCTTTGCAAGCACCATGTTCGGATTCCTCCCGCATAGATACGCACAGTATGTCCTCCTGCAACTCAGTCGGGAAGTCCTTGACCCCATCGAGTGCCTCATAATGTCCGGGTAGTACTCGCCTTGGATCTTAAAGGGGCATTTGACAATTTAACATACGAGATCACACTCCGTAACCTAAGCCAGACCAACTAGGGCCTCAACACATTCCGATACATAAGCTAATTTTTAATGGATCGTCAATCCTACATCCGCATCCAAGATAGAGAGCATGGTCCTTACCTACTCGGCACGCGGGGACACCGCCCCCCCCCCCCCCCCCCCCCCCCAAAGGTTTCCCCGCTGCTCTTCAGTCTGGCTATGATGCACCTACCGGCCAAGCTGGGTGGTGTCGCCGGCGTGCAGCACGCTTCGGAACGCCGATGACATCACCCTGTGGGCCACGCAGAGCAGCATAGAGGACATTGAAACCAGCCTGCAAACAGCGGCGACGATAGTAGACCGCTACGTCTGCCGCTGCGGTCTTCGTTGTTCCCCTCAAAAATCAGAATTTGTGCACCTCCGCCCCTCACAAAAGGGCAGAACTAAAATGTCTCTTTCCCTTGACAGTAGCCCCATACGCGAAACTGACCAGATACCGGTACTCGGACTCTACATCAGCAAACACAGGCGGCCAGACACTACATTGGCAAAACTCCGTAAGGTGGGGAACCAGGTGGGCCGCATGGTCCGCTGGATTTCTAACAAACGCGGGGGTTACGAAGAAAGGATGCCTTGCGCCTGGCAAACGCCTTTGTAACCAGTCGAATTCTCTATTCGACTCCTTATCTCCACCTATGGAAACAAGAGGGGAATACCTTTAAGGCCATCTTTCGCAACATTATTAACCGTGCCCTTGACCTCCCCATCACTACTTCGAACAGCCGGCTTATGGCCCTTGGGATGGTGAATACTTTCCGGGAGCTCCGGGAGGCGCACCTTACAAACCAGTACACGCGCTTGTCGCTAACGGAGTCGGGTCGCCGCCTTCTTGCTCGACTCCAAATCCAACACACCCTTCCATGGAAGACAGGTTTCGCGTCCCAGAACTGTCGAGACGCGCCCTCCATGTGCGACCCCTTCCAGCCAAAATGTCACACGAAGACCATAATGGTCGGCGCCTGGCAAGAGCGGAAGCCCTAGCCCGACATTATGGCAACAAAACAGGTGCATACTACGTGGACGCCTCCGGCCCTAACCACGGGAGATGGTACACGGCAGCGGTAGTTCACAACAGCAACACACTTGACGGCCATGCAAAAGTGGTCACGATTGCTCTCGCTGTCTCACGTTCCGATTCAAAATACAACGTCGAACAAGGCTGCACGACCTTCCTACCCTATCGAATCTACCACATTTGCATACGGGATACGGACCCCGCACACCGTTACCTTATATCGGCCCCTGCTCCTCAGGGGTTGGCAGGAAACGAGGCAGCAGACGCAGCCACCCACGCGCTCTCTCACCGGGCTTTCTCCTACCCACTCGATGTGGAACCCGATTTTAATGCTGTCTATACCTTCAAAGATATTACATCCTACTGTCAAGATAGTCATCGCCTTTACCCCCGCCCTCGTAAAGGCCTCAAGAAGTCGGATGAGTGGATCCTTCTCTGCCTTTTCACCAATACATTGCTGTCTGTCGGGCACAGCAAATTGCTGCGCCCGACAGACCCATCATCTTTTTGAGGAATGCTAGTAAAGTAATGCTTTCTCACGGAAAATAGTTTACGGTTCATGAGGGACACCGCAGTGAAGGGCTCCAGAAATTTCACACTAAAAGTAACGTTTATTACGAATCATGTATAGGTGACCCACACATAGGAGCCTAGTTTAAAACAAAACAGTGTGTTCGAACCCAAAAACAAAATTTGTTGCTGCTTCCCAATGGAAGTGCTAAATGACTGATGAGGATTATTCGTCTTGAGGATCGCCCAAGGAAGGAAAAATGGGCTTCTCACTCCTAGCCATCAAATAATTATTGGTAACATGTGTGTGATGTGCTCCCTTTAATATTGGAACCATTTTTAAAGACATTGGAGATATAAAAAGAAGAGTTAGTCCGTCTTGAACTTTTTCGTCTTCCTACATCTCTTCGAATATTATGAACAAAAGAGAAAATATAAGGACATACGCTCTTAGACTACTTCTATAAACTAACATTTCCAGCGACTAAACCGGCCTGTATTACCTGAAATGTTGTAGTTGGCTACATAATCGCAATTAATTTTGGTTACGAAATTTTTGTGCTGTTCATTGAGAAAACATGAAAGTGCACTCACTAACATATATGCGACAGAAGACTTGCTCTTCTTCGATAAATCAGAGGAGTATAATTTTTTTTTTCAAGAAATGCTAACAACTATTCCTGCTCAACAGAAATCACACCGTTTTGTGTCATATCACATATATGCCAGACTTCCCACCATGAGTTCTTGAAGCTAACTTTTAGCTTTATTTTTTACTCTTGAGCTGTGCATGGCGCAGTTCCCAGACAAATGATGTGGATATCAGAAAGGAGGTCCTTAGTGAGGATCCCAAAATGTAAAGCCTACGGTGGACTGAAACCTTTTTCTGGTAGTATCCGGGTATACACGGACTTTATTTCATCCTCACTCCTCCATTCTTTAGTTTATAGTTTATCGTTTGTAGTTTAGCCAATCGCTGTTTGCGTCTTACAATTTATTCATGTATAATTCTCTGCATACCAATAAGTATTTCTGCACAGGTGTAATACACTTGCCGAAAAAGTCGAGCACTATTTGAATCTTTTGAAGCTTTGATTACCAGAAGCGCATTCTTTCCATGCGGTGCATTTTAGGCCTACACAACAATGAGATATATTTATTTTGGAATCTGCAATTCAAAGTGCTGTTCTCAAGTTTAGGCCTTCACCTGTTTATCAGGGAGAGTTCATTTTTTCTTGCCACCAACAGTCGTCAAAGCAGTGATTGAAAGGGGATAAAAAAGAAAAAACATAAAAAAACACAATAGCAGAACATTATTGCCTTCGCTTAGTTACAATTCTTGGCGTTAGCTCGCCGCGGTGGCTCGGTTGTTACGGCGTTCGGCTGCTGACCCGAAAGACGCGGGTTCGATCCCGGCCGGGGAGGCTGAATTTCGATGGAGGCGAAATTCTAGACGCCCGTGTACTGTGTGATGTCAGTGCACGTTAAAGAACCCCAGGTGGTCTAAATTTCCGGAGCCCTTCACTACGGCGTCCCTCATAGCCTGAGTCGCTTCGCGACGTTAAACCCAAATAAACCAAATTTCCTGATGTTAGGCTATTTGATGAGATATTAAGCTCAAACTCGCTTTCATCCTTGAGTGGGTGGAAAGACTCCCACTACAGGATCAGCGCCAAACGGCAATCGATATGTTGTCATAGAGATGTATTTTCAAGTCTCAGGTAAGAAACCTATGCCCAGACAATTAACAAATAGGCATTGAGAGGAATAAATGTAATTTTGGCTTACCTTGGCAGAGTACAAGCGTCGCGAAAATTACAGCGATTCCAGCAACCTGTGCCACACCCGACGCCGCCATCGCACGACGAGAATTTGTGCCGCTTACGCCCCGGAGTATCCGTTGAGTAAGTGTTTTCCTTTCTGCGCGCCTCTAATATCGCCCCAGAGCCCGAATAGCTCCTACCTAACGTCACCCTGCGAAAATTCCACGGGGCGGATGTGTCGTCATACACTTGTGATCTGTGACACAAATTCCAATGACTGATTCCCCTTTAACGCATGTCTCCCTCAACCTCTGCAGATGTGACGCACTCGCTCAACAAATTGCGCTTCAGACTGCGGCCTTCGCGGAAATAATTGCGTACTTTTCCGATAGTGCGGTATACGCAATAGGTGGCAGCGCAGCCTTATCGGTGAGTGCTGAC